>NW_004443949.1:7067798-7103667 GCF_000243295.1 Trichechus manatus latirostris | reverse complement strand
AGTCCTGCCTTACTAACACAACTGCCACTCATCCTCCCTCATTAACATCATAGAGGCAGGATTTACAACATATAGGAAAATCACACAGTACCAGGAATCTTGGCCCAGCCAAACTGATACACACATTTTTGGGGGGACATAATTCAATCCATGACAGCACCTTACAAAAGCAACAACAACATACGTGTGCTTTCTAGCTCGCTAACAATTTTCTAGGTCAGAAAGCACAAAAATGTGAAAGAAAATTTATGTGTATGAAGAATAAAGGTGCTATTTACAATTTATGATTTAGGTTTCTGTTAAAGCCACCAGTGTAGAAAAAGTGGACAAAAATATATAGGCCAGATAAGAAATAAATATTGGGTACAGCAATGTGCAACAATTAGAATGATAAAAGGTTTACTGCACTATTATTTTCTACAGGTGAATTAGGAATTAAGAATGAAAAAACGTATTCAAAATGCAAAGAGGAATATTCAAAGTAGAAATCAGAAAAGTTTTCAAGAGTGGCTGGGAATTACTCATAAACCTATGTTGAAAGGACAAATTATTTATTCCTGAATAGCTAATTTTCTCAGGAAGGTAAAAAAGCTTTTATATTCTTCGGTTAAATTGCCTTCCTGGTCTTGAGTCCTCACCTTGGAAACTAAATGCAACTGCCTTCAAAATAAGACCAAGCACAGAATGGTAATTCTATAGAGCAAGGGCATTTAAAACGGTGTGTGAGTTGACAATCGTATGAGTAAAGGTACATTTATCTGCCGAGATCTCAGTGTTGTGTTAAATCCCTAACATTCAGCCCTGGAGATCTCAGGGGACTGTTGTACACTTTAATCAAATGAACATTTTGCAGTTTAGTTTAAAAGGTCAAACTTGCTAAATTATCCGTATGTGATGGTACTTCAGTAATGGTCGAGTTACTTGGCTTGTGGCTTGTCATGACCTAGATCATTTTGCAGCAATAGAAAATTGATGTGAATACTTTCAGCCTTACTCAACCATTAAAAAGATCATTAACATGGCTTTGTGTCATCCAAAGTACAGCAAGGCAAAAAAAAAAAAAAAGATCTAAGAAGTTGCAAATAGGACAGACTCAAGAATATTAAGGTCTTTTCTTTTGCATAAGAATATGAGTGCAGCACACAAATGTAAACATCAGGCTGCTTCACAAAGAGTGAAAAGTTATAAGCAAAAGGCAGAAGGTCTTCAGGCTGAATTTAGCTACTGTGAATGTAAATACAAAAATAGCAGTTCCAAATATTTTCTCTAATACAAGAGAAGAATGACCTCTTATGTCACCACTATATTGCCTTTCTGGAACTATAGAATCATAGGTGCTCGTATCAAGAAGGAATGTTAAATGAGTTACCCAATTTATACATTAATGGAGGTTTTGGTACCACAAAAGCAGGTAAAATAAATTACTGCTTTAAAGTGCAATGTTCTCAAAAACTGAGATGGGAAAGGAGAAGTCATGGGCCAGACACTTGGAGGCACTGCATATATGGAGATACTAAACATAACATCTGAGTTATTGTTACATGTGTGTCAATAAATAGATCCAAAACACCAAACCCGTTGCTGTCAAGCTGATTCCAATGCATAGTGATCCTCTAGGACAAAGTAGAATTGCCCCAAAAGGTTTCCTAGCCTATAATCTTTAGAGAAGCAGACTGTCACATCTTTGTCCCATGGAGCAGCGGATAGTTTTGAACCTCTGACCTTTTGGCTAGCAGCTGAATGCTTTAACCACTGCACTGCCAGGGTTCCTAACGGATAGATAGTATCCATTAAATGAATCAACATGAATTCTGTCTTAGTCATCTAGTGCTGCTGTAGCAGAAATAGCACAAGTGGATTACTTTAACAAAGAGAAATTTATTTTCTCACAGTCTAATAGGCTACAAGTCCAAATTCAGGGTGTTAGCTCCAGGAGAAAGCTTCTCTCTCTGTTGGCCTTCTCATCAATCTTTCCCCAGACTAGGAGCTTCTCCACACAGGGACCCCAGGTCCAAAGGACATGCTGTGCTCCTGGCACTGCCTTCTTGTTGTTATGAGGTCCCCCCTCTCTGCTGGCTTCCCTTTCCTTTTTATCTCTTGAGAGATAAAAGGTGGTGCTGCCCACACCCCAGGGAAACTCCCTTTACATTGGACCAGGGATGTGACCCGGGTAAGGGTGATGTTACAATCCCGTCCCAATCCTCTTTAACATAAAATTGCAATCACAAAATGGAAGATAATCACACAATACTGGGAATCATGGCTTAGCCAAATTGATACGCGCGTTTCTGGGGGGGGACACAATTCAATCCATGACAAACTCTATTCCATATTCAGATCATTACTGAATGCAGGTTAATTCCTTGCAGTACTATAGTTTTAGTAGCAGCAGCTACATGATTTAATTTATTTGCTTTTAATAAATATCTAGAATATACAGTTGAATAAATTCTTCAGATAAATGCACTATGGTAGTTTTAAAGGTATCACTACAAATTCTTACATACTTCTCACCTCAGGAGGTGGTGCTTACTTCCTCTCCTCCTGAGTATGGGCTGGATTTGGTGACTCACTTCTAGAGAACAGAATGTGGCAAAAGTGATGGGATGTCATTTCTGGATTGAGTTCTAAATAGACTAGAGTTTTTGTCTTGGGGTCTCTCTCTCTCTCTCTCTGTCATCAATTGCTCTAGGGGAAGCCAGCTACCATATTGTGAGAATACTCGGCTATGGAAAGCCTCACATGGTAAGGAACTAAACCTGTCAGAGTCTAGTAAGTGAACTTGGAAGCAGGCCCTTCCCCAGTTGAGTCTGAACTGACTACAACTTTGACTGACAGCTTGATTGCAACCTCATGATAGTCCAGGAGCTAGAACAACCCAGTTATGCGTGCGAGGGCACTCTAAAACTGAGGTGCTTGTCATAAGTAAAAATGACAGAATCAAAACTCCATTTTTAAATTAAATTTTAGCTTGTCGTAAGTACTCCTTTCTGCCTTCCTAAGAACAGAGCCTATGATTTAGAATCTTATAACATGTAACTTCTTGTGAAACTTTAACCACCCTCAGCAAACAATGGAGAGGGAAAGGATGTGGTTTATGAAGAAATATTTGTCAGAAAATGTTTATCAGGATGGTCTCAGGAGAATGCTTGTGCAGCATGCCCCAGGAAGAATGTATGTGTAGATATTTCAGAAAATCACTTGCTAAGTTGGCTCCAGGAAGTCTATGTTAGAAAAATAGACCAGCTGACAATGTAAAACATTAACTTGTGATTGTCTTGTGAATCTCTTCCAACCCCCAGACCCCTGCTTGTAAAAATCCACCTGTGACTGTGGTCACATACTCCCTTCCTCGTTTTACCCTATAAAAGACCCACCTCTTTTCCAATGAATTAGAACACTTTGTGATCTGGCATCACATGGCATTGCCCTGTTCAAGCGGTTTTTATTTCCCTCAATAAACCCTTTGCTTTTACTCTTAACAGACTGCAAGTTTTGTTTTGTGCTTTGACAATACAAACCGTGAGATAACAAAATATTTGTTATCTTACACCACTAATTCGGAGTAACTTTTTATCCAAAAATAGATAACTTATACAAGCACCAAAATGCAATTAGATTGAAATTAATGCTGAATATACATGCATATTTATATTGTATAATTTTTACAGACCATAACAGTGTGAATAAAGAAGGGACACACTAAGGGTAGTTTTCAAGTGTTCTTCATTCTCACCTTTAGTAATTCTTCATTCTCACCTTTAGTAATGGAGGTATTTATCTGATTGTGGTCTAGGCAGGTTAGAGAGGCCCTTGCTCTTGAAAGGTCTTTTTTAATTTGCTAGACACTGATGCCTCATCAACTACTTTATCAGGAGAACGCTCATAAGGGTGGCGCCAGCTGGGGTGGCTAGTTTTCTTTTTTTATGCCTTATTTAATTAAGCAATTGGAGTTAAAAAGAAACATCTAGGTATCATGAGCAAAACAAAAGAAAAAGAAAACTTTTCAAACATATTTAAAGACATAAGTTTACTTTGATGCATACACATTTATCTTCTTTTTAAATTTTTTTATTATACTTTAGATGAAGGTTTACAGAACAAATTGTTTCTCATTAAAAAGTTAGTGCACATACTGTTTTATGACATTGGTTAACAACCCCACGACCTGTCAACACTCTCTCTTCTCAACCTTGGGTTCCCTATTACCAGCTTTCCTGTCCCCTCCTGCCTTCTAGTCCTTGTCCCTGGGCTGTTGTGCCCTATTAGTCTCATTATGTTTTATGAGGCTGTCTAATCTTTGGCTGAATGGTGAACCTCAGGAGTGACTTCATTACTGAGCTAAAATGGTGTCCAGGGGTCATACTCTCAGGGTTTCTCCAGTCTCTGTCAGGCCAGTAAGTCTGATATTTTTTTGTGAGTTAGAATTTTGTTCTCCATTTTTCTCTAGCTCTGTCCAGGATCTTCTGTTGTGATCCCTGTCAGAGTACTCAGTGGTGGTAGCTGGGCACCATCTAGTTGTACTGGACTCAGTATGGTGGAGGCTGTGGTAGTTGTGGTCCATTAGTCCTTTGGACTAATCTTTGCCTCGTATCTTGTTTTCTTCATTCTCCCTTGCTCCTGAAGGGGTGAGACCAGTGGAGTATCTTAGATGGCTGCTCACAGGCTTTTAAGACCTCAGACACTATTCACTAAGGTAGAGTGTAGGACATTTTCTTTATAAACTGTCATGCCAATTGAGCTAGATGTTCCCTGAGACCAGGGTTCCCACAGCCCTCTGCCCAGCAATTCGGTTCTTCAGGGCACCTTTAGCTTTTCGTTTGATTGTTTTTTTTAGGGGGGTTTTTTGTTTTGTTTTTACTTGTTACTTCACATTATCTTTTGCATAGATGTACATAACCCTCAATGATTCCTTCCAAGGGTGAAACACTTTCAATTGTGTTAATACGCCGCAGTGAACCTAGCATTTTCCCTACTAAAAAATCTGGTGAGGGAGACAGAAGAGGACCAAAAACACAGACTGACAAATGTTTGTTTGTTTGTGTGTTTCAAGAAGGCAGCAGGACTGTTCCATAATAGAAGTGACTCCTATCTGATCTTGGAGAGCAGGACTCCATTCTATCTACTCTGACCAAAAAAAAAACAAAAACAAAAAGACACTTATGAGTGAGTAGAAACAAAAGTCAAGTATGTGACTGAAGTAATCATTCTCAATGACAGAGGTATGCTGTTATGCTGAACATTATCAGCAATAGCAATATATAATATGGGTTTTCAAAACTTATGTTAAGTATTAGAAGATCAATTTATATCTTAGGCTATCTAACTGTATCTATCTCACTTTTCAATGAGGGATTTAAACCATTTTTCAAAATAATAACAGCTCCTCCTGGCAGGTCTATGCTAGTCCATTAGTGAAACTGTCTCATTTAATCATTACCCAAGCCCTAAGAGACAGAAGTTACAAAACCTATTTTTAGAGGAACCTGAGACTTAAAAGAAAGACCAAGGTCATACACAATTTAGTGGTCAGCCTGTGGTTTCATGCCTGGACTGTCTAGAGCCTGTGTTTGGTCTAAGATTCTAGACTGTCTTGCACACTGAATGGGAGAAAAATGCTGAATTTGGGATTGCAGATTCTTCTACTGATGATTCACTCATTAGGTAGTGCATTGTTTTCAAATAAACCACTGAATAGGTCTGGGTCTCACTACTTCACTGCAGTGTTTGTAATATTCGTTTTTATTTTGACAAATACCCAGACAACTAAACTCATCAATGTCAGCATTTTCCAATCAGGTTTTTTCTAGGTAATATGTCTAGAAACTACTCCATGAAATCAATTATTGCTCATGCCTCTCTGTATAAAGCCCTATGTGATAAATTATTTTCAGAGTTTAGATAAAAAAAAGTTTCTCCTAAGGTCCTCATAAAAACATCGCCATTCATCTTGAAAATAAAACATAAAACGCTGGAAAATTTTAACTGCAATATTGGTTTAAAGACCAACAAGATATGATCTGTATTCACCCCTCTTACAACCTGATAACCCCCTTTATCTATTTGTTTTGTCTTGATTAATTATTTTTTGTAACATTTTGCCACCTAGGTTAATGTATGTTTAATGCATTATACCTGAAATACTTTGTAAAATGAAGTGGGAATATAAGTAAATAAATTGTCTTTCCCCTTTTTCATGAATTACTCAATCAACACAATTCTAAAACCAGTCATCTGAACTAAGTTTAACAACTTTAGCAAGCAATAATTTTAACATTATACAATAAACACATCTCCAAAACCATTCACCTGAACTGTGTTTAACAATATTAACAAACAGTAATTAAGTCAACTAATTAATTATACTAGAAGAATCATAAGAAGTCAACCAGAAGGGTTAATATTAAATACAAAACTTAAGAAACATGTCTGAATTTTTCCTTTTTGAAACAAAGTTTTTAGTCTCAGCTTGTGATAATACACTTAGTCATCTGTCAGTTTAAAACATACACACACGGAGACAGACACACACACTAACACATACACACACCAGCACTCGCAAAAATTAGATTTATATATGTTTACATAAGCCTTTTAAATTAAGTGAGACACAAACCAGTGAAAGCTGGCATTATACAACCAAAACAGCTGGCCAATTGATGAGGTTCTTCCATCTGTAATTAAATATTGCGTATGTATAGCTTCAAAAATAAATGTTAAAAGAATCTGAAACAGATGCAACTGCACGTCTGTATTTGAGAAGCAACTTTAATTTCATACTTTTCTGCTACCTTGTTTTCAAAATTCTTTGAAGAAAGTGTGATCATAAAATAAAATGTCCATTTCAGTCTAGTTTCAGCTATGTGTGTAGGGATTGCATATAACAAAACTTACACAAGCATGCAAGTCTTCACTAAGTTCTAATTTATTCCAAAATTACTTCCTGGGGTAATCTTTCTGCCTACTGCATGTCCTTGAAGACAGGGAGAGAAAGGTAGAGCATAAAAATCATAAAAAAATTAAACCCTCATTTTAAACCCCACCTTTTGATTTTCAAGTAGTCTCAATTTCTGAACTAAGTACTCATCTTCTAAATCATTTTAATTTCAAGCATTTTATTGACATTAAACTAATAAATAAAAGAATATTGAATTATAATGCGTGGTCACTCTCTTCAAAATATAACAAGGACATTGTTAGTTTTCCTTGCAATCTCTGAAGTACTAAATATAGGCTTTATTTATCCAGAAAGCACCTGTCTGTGGATAAGTATTTCATAAGTGGTTCTGTAGAATCAGAAGTAAAATCTCAAGTAGTCAATATACCAAAAGCACCATGGCATGCTAAGCATCCTTTCTCCTCAAAAGCCCTCCTGAAAGGGAAAGGAGTTTACTGTGACATCCTAGGGAGGCTTGTTGTGGCCTGAGGCACTTCTTTCATCTTAATAGGACTGTAATAAAGATATGTTCTACATGAGCTTCTTGGGACATATTTAGTGGGTTATTCCACTAGTGTTTGTTATTGAAATAAAGGACCAACTAACTTTCCTAAAACTGTAGTCTATTTCCCAAAAAGAGTCAACTATTAAGAGTGATGCAAAGCCACTTTGCTTGTATAAATTCTAGGGTTGTGGTTAACATACTGAGTTTTGCACCTAGAAAGCCTAGGCCAAAGTCCTGGCTTTGATGTTTATAAGATACAAGACTTTCTCAGACTACTTTACCTGTCAAACCTCAGTTTCCTCTTCCACATTCCACCACTCACATTCTGAGGGTCATTGTGAGGATGGCATTTAAGTAAATACATAAATTCCTTGGCGTAATGCATGATACCTAGTAAATGTTCAAAGAACTGTTACCTAGAATTTAAATTTTGTGTGTACTAATTAGATAATAGATAAGTGGTGACTTTGGTAAAGGGTAAGTCAGCACGACTTGACCAAGGCAAGGTCATGGAAGCTTCATAGACACATCCAAACTCCCTGAGGGACCAAATTACTGGGCTGGGGGCTGGGGACCATGGTCTCAGGGAACATCTATCTCAAGCCGCATAACATAGTTTATAAAGAGCATGTCCTACATGCTACTTTGGTGAGTAGTGTCTAGAGTCTTGAAAGCTTGTGAGCAAACACCTTAGATACTCCACTGATCCCACGCCATCTGGAGCAAGGAAGAATGAAGAAGACCAAAGACACAAAGGAGAGATTAGTCCAAAGCATTAATGGATCACAACTGCCACAGCCTTCACCAGACTGAGTCCAGAAAAACTAGATGGTACCTGGCTACCACCAACAACTGCTCTAACAAGGATCATAATACAGGGTCCCAGACAGAGCTGGAGAAAAATGTAGAACAAAATTCTAACTCACAAAAACAGACCAGAATTACTGGTCTGACAGAGACTGGAGAAACGGCAAGAGCATGGCCTATGAACACGCTTTAACTCATTACTGAAGTCATTCCTGAGGTTCAACTTTCAGCCAAAGATTAGACAGGCACATAAAACAAAATGAGATTAAATGGGGACACCAGCTCAGGGGCAGGGACTAGAAGGCAGAAGGGGACAGGAAGGCTCGTAATGGAGGGCCCAAGGTCGAGATGGGGAGAGTGTTGACATGTCATGGGATTGGCCACCAATGTCACAAAACAATATGTGTATTGTTTAATGAGAAACTAATTTGCTCTATAAAACTTCATCTAAAGTACAATAAAAAAATAAATTTTGTGTGTAGCTATCTTTCATAAATAAAATCCTAGCATTTGCTCTAGGATTGAAACAAACCCTTGGTATACTTGAATTCTTTTCTTCTCTCGGCTTTTACTCTCATGACCTGGAGTAACGTAAGTACTTACATTGTTATAGCATTATTTTGCTATTTTTAGGATCATCTTCAGAAGTATATAATAAAAAACAAACTACACACTATAGTGCAGGCAATATCAGAACATGACTTTTGAATGAACTGGCTTCATGCAACTCAGCCCACCAGCTGAACATAAACCATCTAAGAAAAAATAACAACAACAAAAATGGTTAGAAGATGCAGTTTGTGCCTTATAAAAGTGTGAGCTAATCTTCCATAACTTTACTAGAGAACAAATAGTAAGTTCATAATCTTGATCAAGGATTTTTCTATCCAAATTATTTTTGGACGCTGTTGCTTACATATGTATGATATACCTAGAGGAGAAAGAAGAAATAAATCATTTGGTGCCTACGAAAGCAGTATTTACTTGAATTAGATTTAGTAAAAAATTTCAATGTTACAAGAGGAGTGAAAAAATAATTTAAATATAGACTCTTTCTGGAACAAATGCATTATATGCTTATTGCTTTAAAAATTGATTAAAATATTATAGTAGATATACAGCAATATTGGTAATACTAGGTTGTATATCAGAAGGCCTAAAAGACTTATAAGCCTCACTCTCTACATTCCTCAAATGAAAATAATGAAGTTTTTTTTTTTTTTCCCCGATGCATGGAATACAAAAATAGTGGTATTTTTTTAAAATATGAGCTCGGTTTAATATCTCTAAACCTGGATTATGAGAGCTCATAGAAAAAGGATTTATTGGGTGCCAAAAAGACTAGAGGGATCTGTCACTGGTTTATTCAGAGTAGAAATTCTCTGTTTATGGCAGTCTTATTTCTGATCAATGAGTAAAAAGTCTTGTTTTTGAGTAAAACAACTTGTTTATGTATATACACAATGTAATCTGAAATTTCAGTTTTTATGCAATCAGCAAACTATGTATATTTCCAGTCATATGTGTGTGTACTCAATATTCATAAGAATGTCAAATGATTCATGTATTCTTAATTCTGTTAGATTGACTAAATTCATGATTACTATAGACATAAACTATATATTTGATTTTATCATTATTAATGTAAGGGAAATGGTGATGATGAATTCAAAGAAATGGACCTTACAAGGGAAGTGTAAAACGCTCGTCCACAGTCTTCTATGTCTTCTATTTTTATAACTGCGGAAAGTTCTTCTGACCATGTTGTGGAATAGGTCATGTAGCCTTTAGTGTAGGAGCAGTGTTGGAGCTATGAGAGAGAGATGGAGGGAAGGAAGGAAGTATAGAAGAGGACGGGGATGGGAGATGGGACGGGAAGGAAGAGGGAGAGAAAGGGAGAGGTAAGGAGAGAGAGAACGGTTGGAAAGGAGGAGAAAGAGCGGAGGGAAAAGAAGAAAAAGAGGGAATTCCTTGTTGCAAGCAATGGAAATATAGGAGCGCTCATATACCACATACTGCTTTTCAGCCCTTGCTGTACAGGAATAATTTATTATGTCATTTCCTACCAAGTCAGTGGGATTTCAAATTCCATAGTAACAACACACTGCAAGAAACCACTACAAACTGAACAGAATACAAAAAAAAAAAAAAATGCATTTCAACTTCTATGTAGAGTTTTGTTTCAGTGATGTATAGGGTAATCAATAAAAGGCTTTCAAGCAATATAAATCAATTAGGATACACTTCTTTGGAAGAGAGAGGAAAGGGAATTTAACTAAAAGGAAAAATGGAAGATGTAAAATGTTTAACTAACAAAGAATCTGATCACTTTTAATGGATTATGGTGAGCTTCAAATTAAGATATGTGCTGGTGTTCATGACCTCTTCCTCTCTCCAGAGCCATTCTCAGCTCTTCTCTGTCCTGTTCTGTGCTCTAGGACATTTATCCTCTAGCTTCTTCACTCTCTGACTTGTAGTTGGATTCAGCCAAAGGGAGACATCAGAAGAAGGTCAGAGGGCAGCAAGAGAGTGAAATCAAAACATTTATGCCCACTCCCTCCCTGAGGCGCAAAGATTCTGACAATGACCACATTCATATCTTACTACAGCAACTGTTCCCCAGTCCCTCTCCACTGCTCCAGCTCTCACCAATTTCCAGCAACACTGTTACCTCATCTCACTCCATAGGCCCAGGTGTACTAACAGATTTCTGTTATGGGGAGGAGGGGCTCATCATCCCTTTTTATTCCATTAAAGCTGCACACAGCTCCATAAATTGTCACTTAACATTCTCTTTTATTAAATCCATTTAAGATTGCGATAACCTAAAAACAAACTCATTTCCATCGAGTCAATTCTGACTCATAGTGACCCTATAGGACAGAGTAGAACTGCCCCATAGGGTTTCCAAGGCTGTAAATCTTTACAGAAGCAGACCGCCACATCTTTTTTCTGCAGAGAGTCTGGTGGGTTAGAACCACCAACGTTCTGGTTAGCAGCCGAGCACTTTAACAACTTCACCACCAGGTGTCCTGAAAACAATCTGTTTAATGGGCCCAGAATGGGCTCAGAAAATAGATCTAAATGGGATTATGAATTTAAGTTGCTCACATATCTGACATAAAAAACCAAACCCATTGCTATTGAGTCGATTCTGACTCATAGCGACCCTATAGGACAGAGTAGAACTGCCCCATGGTGTTTCCAAGGAGCAGCTGGTAGATTCGAACTACTGGCTTTTTGGTAAGCAGCCGAATGCTTAACCAGTGCACCATTGGGGCCCCCATATTTGATATACACTTATATAATACATTAATTAGGGCATAGGACACTTAACATTGGCAGATGCATATAATACTGAGAAATTTGGACTTTCAAATATCCCTGACAGGTCCTTGCCAGCATTAGCAGCTTTCCCACAATGGAAAGAAATATTCTTGCCTTGAACAACAACAACAACAAAACTCAACTTTCAACTTTCAATGACTTCACTGAGGTAGTTGTCTCACAAGATTCTCCTCAGGAATTGACCCAACTGTCCCTCATTGCTTCCAGACCAATAATAAATTTAGATCCCAGCATATTCTAGATGGAGAAGCACAAGGCATGTTCTGAGAGGAAATGGAATGTTCATTGACAGAGTTGCTGTTTTAGAGGAACCTCATGAATAGATACATGAATGTATTCAAGGTGTCAGAGGAAGAAGATGAAATATAAGTTTGATTGAATTAAAAATGCAAGGACACTAACCCAGGGTTCGGGATTTAATGTGTTTGCTTGAACACTCTGAGTAGCTAACAATCTGCTGGGTTGGTTAATTGAAACTGGAATCAATGACTCAACAGTAATCTAGAATCAATGAGTTTTAGTTATTACAACTCCTCAAAAGAGCTTGGGGGTTTGGGGAGATGAAACAGATCTATTACGTGCAACCTGCTCATTAACACCCTAATGATGCCTCTGGTAGGGTCTGGAGAGCACTCCCTTCACTGAGACATTAAGATCTTCATTGGTGTGGGGGACCGTAGCATCCTTTAAAAGCTCTGAAGGTCAGAGATAGCGGTAAGGTATCCCTTGACCTATATAATTGGAAATACTCAGTTCTGGTGGACAGAAACTTGAGTCAAGTCACCATAAAGGAGACTCAGGGACTTTTAGACAATTCAGTAAACCTGATTGCTCTTGGTTGAGGGGAGCACTTTCAGTTAAGACCTTTTCCATATGAATTTGCAGATATTTAAAAGGGTGATTGCTCACTGGGAAAAGAAAGCACCTGGACAAAGTTGGGGGTTTGGACATTGATTCTGAATTCATGTTAATTCATGGGAACCAAAAATGACAGTACCAGCTGGAAATGGTCACTGCCTTACAGCTCCATTCAAGATTATCCCTGAAGGACATTACTGAAGGGAAAACCTTCCCAAGAGGCAGAACATTAGGCAGTAGATCTAGTATATACTTTGCATAGAAGTCCTAAGGTGCTGATCCACGCTGATTCATGGGAAGTGTGTTGATTTCAGAAACTTTGCAAGAGTAATCTTGGAAGATTGATGGCACAAAACCTGGTGGACAGAATCTGAGGCCAGGATTTTTTGAAATGGGTAGAGTGCAAAGATACGCTTTTCTATTATAAATGTCCTCCAGAGGGCATGCACTACAGAAGCAACACTTGAAAATTGGATGAGCTATTATAAGACTCACCCTGCAGATGTTCAACACCTCTTTCCTCAGCCACTCCTAAGTTACCGTGGTGACCGAAGGGAGACAGGTTTGCAGGGGTGCAAAACCAAGGTCTTCCCTCACTAAAGCTGATCTGGCTCCTTCATCGATAAGCGCTCATCCTAAAAATGATTTTCAAACAAAATCGTTTTCAAAAAAGGTTTTAAACTGTCTGCAAGCAAATATATTTGAACACCATTAACATAAACATGTACAGAGTTACTTAGCCACTCTCCTCCTGCTGGGTAATATGTTGTTTTCATTTATGAGATTACAAATAGTATAAAAAAATACTTTTCTACCATAAATTCAAGTCAACTTTTTTTATTATTTCCCCAGGATAGGTTTCAAGAAGTGAGCTTAATGGATCAAAATGCCCAAGTATACCATATTTTATGCAAATAACACATGCCTTCTATGGCTGTTTGCCAGTCAATCCCTCCACCTGTGAGGTATTTTCATAAACTGTACTATGACTTTTTTTTTTTTTTTACATGTTGCTGTAAAAATTTAGCATAGTACCACCTACAAAAATACCTTGTGGGAGGAAGGAGCAAACAAACACAGAAGGTGCGTGTTATTTGAATAAAATTAACCATTGTCATAGGGCAACATTTGTAGTAACTGTTAAACGAGAAACTATTTTGTTCTGTAAGCCTTCATCTTAAGTGAGAATAACAGCACAATTCGAAGAGCGTAGTCAATGTCACTGAACTATGCATGTAGAAATTTTTGAAATGGTGTATCCTTGGCTATGTGTATTTTCACCAAAAAAAAAAAGAAGAGGTTGAGAAGTTAGAGGGTTGATATGTTGTGGGGTTGTTAACCAATGTTATAAAACAACTGTACTTCTGTTTCATGAGAAACTATTTGTTCTGTAAGCCTTCACCTGAAGTACAATTTAAAAAAAAAAAATACAATGTATCTTTGACTTTATACATTTTGGCAAAAATATTTTAGATAGATCCCACCAATTTCCTCCCCTACTAGCAATATATGATAATGCCCATTTTACTTTATCCTTGCCTCTCTTATGTGCTATCGTTCTATTAAAACTTTATATTTTAAAGATTAAATGTTTCTTTATTATCAAATATATTATCTATTAGAATTGAATTCGATTTTTTTTCTAACTGGGAACTTCTATTTCATTTTCTTCCAGAATATTTTACCAGGTGGATGCTATTTCTGGAGTCTCAGTGATTTTATTATCTTCTATGATATCTCCATTGCTAAAGGTGGTAATCCTGGTCATTTTTCTTGAAATTATTTCCTTTTTTGTTATTGTGCTGTTTTGGTTATTGAGAAATACTGAGTATATACGCAATTTAGTATGGAACTGGATTTTTTTCTTTTTCCAGGGATTATGAGGTTAAAAAATACCCTTTTCAGGTTTTTCTTATAAAATTGGACAAATATTTGAGAAGATAGTTCTCAACAGTAGTTATTCAAATGGCCTAGACATGTATTAAAGTAGCTTAGACGATGTAAATTTAATGAAATATTGTTATTTTCCATGTTATATTGGGAGGAAAAAGCAAACAAAGAAAAAATCTATCTTATCAAATACAACAAAGGCTAGAAGAAAATGGGCACCTTGATTCACCTTTGACGAAACTGCAAATTTGCCACATATTTTAGAAAGGCAATATTACATTATCTGAATATTTCAAAAACTCATACCTTTACCCAGCAATTCCACTGCAAAAACTATCTTCAATCAATTCATGAAGATATATGTTAAAATATAGTCATTGTAGTGTTTTATGTAAAAATCCATAAACTCATTAGCAGGAAAATATCATAGATACTATGATAGAATATCAAATATTATGGAAAAAATAATGTATTTAAGGAAAAAAATACCAAGGTGTAGATCAATAATTACTATAGCTTCGTTAAAAAAAGGGGGGGGGAGGAGGGAGGTGTGTTTATGTGTCTCTGTCTGTGTATGCACTGAAAATAATGTGCAGACATCCTGGATTCTGCCTTCTTTTTCCTTAAATGTTGTTAATAACAACAGCCCTGTTACCATGAAAACAAATTCTCAGACTCCAATTCCTTTCCACAATTCCACATGGTGCTCACAAGCCTTACCTTCATCAGACATGTTCAGCATTGGTTGTTCACTTCTTATATCTGTCTTCCAAGCAGGCATTTCCATTACCTTCTCCCACTAACCCTGCCCTCCCCATCCTTATATCACAAAGGAAAAGAGGAATAGGTGGCCTGTTGATTTTGACCCTGGTGTTAATGATCCACAAGTGAACAGACATTTTCCATGGGGGGATTTCCATATTCCCCTTTGCCTCAGCATCATAAAATCTCTCAACAATCTTGACATTCCTTTCCACTTCTGCGTCTCCTTCTCCAAAGCTCATGCATAATTCCAGTTCTTACTCTGAGATGGCTTTGTGTCGTCCCTCCTCCCCTTTCTCCTACTACTTCCCTCCCAGCCAATCAAGAGAAAAATGGCAAGTCATGGCAGTTTTTCTGACTGCTAAGATTCTGAATTAGTAGACAGATAAACTGCTTTTTCATTTACTTGTTTTGTTTTGTTTTACTTTTTGCTGTGTGTCTACTGTAGAATATTTCTGTCTGGTTCTTTGTTTATCCATTTTAATAGCATGTGAGGCAGTGATGGTATAGTGGTAGAATTATTGCTTTCTATACAACAGACTTGAATTTGATTCCCACTCAATGCAGCTCATGGGTAGCCACCACCCACCTGTCAGTGGAGGTTTGTGTGTTACGCTAATGCTGAACAGGTCTCAGAGGAGCTTTCAGACTAAGAGGGCTAGGAAGAAAGGCTTGGTGATCTACTTCTGAAAATCAGCCAATGAAATCCCTATGATCACAAGGATCCAGTTTTTAACTTATCATGTGGATGGTGCAGGACCAGCCAACTTTCCCTTCTGTTGTGCATGAGATTTCCATGAATAAGAGGCCAACTTTACTGCAACTAACAACATCCTAAAGACACTATATGGTTGGAGGTAGCAAAAGGAAGGCTCATTATAGAACAGAGTTCCTCAAACTTTTTTTGTAATTACCTCCTAGAGCATTTTTTCATTTATATTTTTTCCTAATCATCTCATCCCCACCATGAACCATCATATTTTAATACTACAGATACTGTGTATCTGTTTATTTGCTGGAGGCCTTTGGAGGTAGTAATATCTAAAATTTTTTGACCTCCAAGAACAAATTTTGGCCTCCCTGGGGCAATTATCCCCCAGTTGAGAATGCGTGGTCTAGACTCGTGTTCAGGAGAGAGGCTAGTAGTTATAATGGATTTCTCTCATCTACAAGATATTGCAAGACTTTACTCTCCAAAAAACAAGATCGCTGATCTTCTGCCTAAGGATAAACAAGGGCAGAACTAAGGAGATAGAATGTTCAGTGTTCAGAATTGTAATGAATCCTCCACTTTGTGTTCATTTTTTTGTTTATGGAGTAAATGGATTCTCTTCTATTCAGTGCTCCTATAGATGAGCATTCCAGGCTGCTGCTCTTAACACCAGCTTTATCTCTTCCACTTCTCCATCACTTTAGCTCCCCAGAATTTAGTTGATTTTTTCTTCTCTTAATGGCTCACTGTCTATGTGTGTGTACGTGTGTGTGTGTACTTTTCTGCATTTGACATTTTAGTGGAGTCTTAGGAAAGATAAGAAATGGACACAATAGTTCAATCTACTATCTTTAACTGGCAACACTAACAGATTTTTTTTTTTTTTTTTTTTTTTTTGGCTTTAACAAAGAGAAGTTTATTCTGTCACAGTTCAGTAGGCTACAAGTCTAAATTCAGGGCATCAGATCCAGGGGAAGGCTTTCTCTGTTGGGTCTGGAGGACGGTCCATGTCATCAATCTTGCCTTGGTCTGGGAGCTTCTCTGTGCAGGAACCTCAGGTCCAAAGGACACACTCTGCTCCTGGCATTGCTTTCTTGGTGGTATGAGATTCCCAACTCTCTGCTTGCTTCCCTTTCCTTTTATCTCTTGAGAGATAAGAGGTGGTGCAGGCCACAACACAGGGAAACTCCCTTTACATTGGATCAAGGATGTGACCTGGATAAGGGTGGTGTTACAATCCCACCCTAATCCTCTTTAACTTAAAATTAAAATCACAAAATAGAGGTCAACTACATACTGAGGATCATGCCCTAGCCAAATTGATATATACATTTTTGGGGGTACATAATTCAATCCATGACATTCCACCCTTTGGCCCCCCAAAAAAGCACATCCTTGCAACATGCAAAACATATTCATCCCATCATATCATAGCGAAAGTCTAACTCCAAGTCCAAAATCCAAAAATTTTTCCTCATCTGTGAAATCTAGAATACAAGCTATCTGCTTCCAAAGGTACAATGGCACAACAGGCACAAGCTAGACATTTCCATTTACAAATGGGAGAAATTGCAGGGAAAGAAAGAATAACAGGCACCAAGCAAGTCAGCAGAACACATTACATTAGCCCTCAAGGCTTGAAAATAATTCTCTGTTTTCTGAGACCATTCACAGCCCTGCCCTCCAGACTCTAGGTATTGGCCACACTCTCCAGATTCTGAGTGGAGGCCCCTTGACCCTGGGCTTCAGCTCTGCCTTCCAGACCCACTGGGACAGCAACTCTGTTCCCTCACTTTAGGTGCACCATTCTCCCAGTCCATCTGAGTGGCCACTCCACTCTTAGAAACACCACAGGCCATGGCTCCACCCTTTGAAACCTCTGTGGTCATGACCATACTTTTTGAGACTGAGGCAGCTTGGCTTCTTGTGTCTCTTGCCTCTTCAGCTTCTGCTTCCTCTTTTCTTGGCCTCTCAGCTCCTTGGGCCTCAAGCCCGCATCTGCCCTGCTGGGGCAAGTATTCGAAAGCTCTGTAGCTGCACTGGTACAGTAAGTGCCTGGAGGCACCATAGTCCACCAGGAAGCCTCATGTGCACAGGCACTCAGCTCTGTAGCTCCGTGGGTTGGCTCCAGCACAGTTTCACACTCTTGTACTGATTTCCTGGTTCTGCTGCTGCTGGTTCTCTGCCAGTGCAGCTTCTCTGCTGCTGGTCCTCTGCTGTTGCCACACTTCTGTCCATTCACAGTTTCAAAACTGCTTCCACATTTTAGGTATCTGCTAGAGCAGCACCCTACTCTCTCAGTACCAGATTCTATCTTAGTCATCTAGTGCTGCTCTATCAGAAATACCACCAGTGGATGGATTTAACAAAGAGAAGTTTACTCTCACAGTCCAGTAGTCTACAGGTCCAAATTCAGGACAGCATCTCCAGGGGAAGGCTTTCTCTGTTTGTCAGCCTTCTCATCGGTGTTCCCCCAGACTAGGAGCTTCTCTGTGCAGGAGCCTCAGGTCTAAAGAACAGGCTCTTCTCCTGACACTGCTGTCCTGGTGGTATGAGGTTCCCCAACACTCACAGATTTTTAATATATTATTTAACTATTTCCAAAATATGAAAAAGTTCTGCAAAGGTTTTCTATAAGTAGGCCATGATTAAAAGATCAGCATGGTTCAAAATAACAATTTTAGCCCAATGAAAGGACATTACAGACATGGCAATCCAAACTAATACCATGGCCTCCACCAGACTGAGTCCAGCAAAATTAGATGGTGCCTGGGCACCACCACTAACTGCTCTGACTGGGATCGCAGCAGAGGCTCCCAGACAGAGCTGGACAGAAATGCAGAACAAAATTCTAACTCACAAAAAAAAATCAGACTTACTGGCCTGACAGAGACTGGAGAAACTGAGAGTATAACCCCCGGACCCCATTTTAGCTCAGTAACGAAGTCATTCCTGAGGATCACCCTTTAGCCAAAGATTAGACAGGCCCATAAAACAAAACGAGAATAAAGGGGCACACCAGCCCAGGGTCAAGGACTAGAAGGCAGAAAGGGACAGAAAAGCTGGTAATAGGGAACCCAAGGTTGAGAAGGGAGAGTGTTGACATGTGGTGGGGTTGTTAACCAATGTCATAAAACAATATGTGTACTGTTTAACTAGAAGCTAGCTTGTTCTGTAAACTTTCATCAATTTAAAAAAGAAAAAAAGAGACACGGCAACCCTTAGAATGGGAGGGAAAGACAGTAACAGGTCAGAGATTTAAAAAGATTCTGCAGTGCAGGAAAGTTGGAGCTATCGTTTTAATAAACTCAAACAGATAGAGCTGCAACCCTGAACATTCACTACAGAAAGCTGCAGCACATAATAAAGATTTTCTATAGGATTTTGGAGAACCCAGAATTGACAGTTTCAATAAGAATTATAGGAAAAATACAGGTAATTAATTTTAAGCCATATACCCCATTTTGAGAAACAGTAAACTGGGGAAATACTGTCCAAAAGGCTTCCTAGGGAGGGTCTTAATAGACACCCCTTACTTTGTCAGACTGTAGGGAGTGCTTGGGACATGGGCTGGCATTCAATGTGCCCCTTTGTTCTTTACCCAAGTACAGAGAAAGGCCCAGCAATGAAGAGAGCCTGTGCAAGCCGTTCTCTCCTTCAGAGGACTGCCTCTCCTTGGAGCCATATGAATCAAACTAGCCTTACTATTTAAAACATGAACAGGCAAGATTGGCAAGACATTTGAGAAAATCCAGTAGCAAAATGAGATGTTGAGCAAAAAGAACAATCCGCTGGTCTGTGGAGGGTTAGGTAATGCAGGTGGCAAAATAGGACCTCCACAAGCTCTACTTACAATCATTAGGAAAAGTTCAGAAGATACTGTACCTATAAAACAATTAAATTAACTGCAAAAAATGACTAGAGAATATGCCTCCCAATTTAGCGTGACAAGAATAAGCGATGGGCACTATCAGAAAATAGACAACAGCCACAGAAAACCATGGTACTGCACCTGTTTAACAGCAAGAGAAAGAATAGCATAAAAGTAAAAGAAAAAAAGTATCACAGAGCCAAAAAACACATAAATGTACAGATTAAAAGGTCCAGTAGTATGAAAGAAAAGAGTTCTACATTTAGTCAAATTCTTGTTAAATTTCAGAACAAAATACTTTAAAATTCCAAGAAAGGAAGAACAGTGTTACCTACAAAGGAATATTGATTCACTGGCATCTGTATCATGAGAGCTTCTAGCCTACAGTGGAGCAATGGCTTCTAATTCCAAGGAGGGAAAATGTTCTGAACCTGGGAATCTTTACTGAGCGACATTATTGATCAATTCAAATTTCAAAAAATAAAGGTATTCTCAGGTACATATAGAAAATCCCCCTATTTAGATATAGAAACCAGAAGATTCTGAGAAAATAGCACCACGAACATGAAGATTTTATTTATCAAAAGGGATATTTAAGAAGATAAATAACCCTACAGATATATAAAATATCAGAATTTTGTTAACAGGTTTAAAATGACCTCTATAATCTTTAGTTCCTTACTGGAATGATTTCATTTGCTAATTATAGCAACCCAGCTCAAAAGGGTTTAGAACAATAGTTAACTTGGTGATTCCTCAAGTGTGTTTCCTGGAACATCAGCAACTGCTAGGAACCTGTTAGAAATGCAAATGTTCAAATCACCCACCAGATCTGCTGAATTAGAAACTCTGGAGTTAGAGCTCAAAAATCTGTATCTTAGCAAGACCTTCCGATGATTCTACCATACACTCAGCTTTGAGAAACATTGTGTAAGAGTAACTTGACAACACAGGATTGTAGATAGCTTCAGAGAGAAAAGAATATCCTCTTCTCTCTCTTTCTCTGGCCCTCAGCATAGAACAAAGGAGATGTTCAGGAAGGAGATGGATTTTACTGCTAGCATAGGGTGCTACTGTTTGCTCAAAGTGGCATCACAGGGCCTTCTTTGATTCCATCACTGAGACCTGCAGCATGGGACACTCTGATTGGTCAGGTCTGGACATCTGGTTTCCACTATCACAACTTTGGCTGATGAGATCAAATCCACCTGAATGTCATAAACTTTCTTTTCCTCAGAAAAGAAGGACCCTGACATCAGAAGACAGGGAAAACAGCAGAAGTTCATATAATTATATTTTTTGGCACTTGGCATTCATACAAATACACACCTCTTTCCTATCAGTTCGGAAATCTGTTTCTCGCATCGAATAGTGCAACTATATTTCACTTACCACCAAAGCGATGGTTGACTCTTCCCAAGGGGAAAAATTCCTTACTGCACCCAGGCATAAACCCAGATTGTCTGCATTAGGTCTGGATATAACTCATCATTATTCACTGAGAGTCAGAAATTCAGCCACTAACATACACAGTTTTTAACAGTGGATTAATTACAGGAACATCAACATATAGACATTGATTTAGAAAAGGAGAATTGGGTAAACAATTTGGAATAATCACTTATTCATAGCATACAAAGTCTTCCACTTCTTTAAAAGCATAATTCATTCAAAAAATAATATATAAACTTACCAACAAAAAGACAAACAACCCAACCAAAAAAAATGGGAAAGGATGTGAGCACACATTTCATCAAAGAGGATATTCAAATGACCAGCAAGCACATGAAAAGATGCTGAACGTCATTAGCCAATAACTAGAGAGATGCAAATCAAAACCACAATGGGATACCATCTCACCCCCATTAGAATGGCAATAATTTAAAAAACGAAAACCAACAGGTATTGGAGAGGTTGTGGAGAAATTAAAACACCCATCCACTGATGGTGGCAAAGTAAAACGGTTCAGCCACTGTGGAAATCAGTTCGATGTTTCCTCAAAAAGTTGAGCATAGAACTACCATATGACCCAGCAATCCCAATCCTAGGTATATATCCAGAAAAAGTGAAAGCAGGAATACGCACAGAAACCTGCACACCCATGTTCATTGCAGTAGTTTTCACACTAGCTGAATGGTAGAAACAATTGAAATGTCCATCAACAGAGACGAATGGATAAACAAAATGTGGTAAATACATTCAGTGGTACATTACTCAGCCATAAAGAGAAATGAAGTCCTGATGCATGCCACAAGGTAGATAAACTTTGAAAACATCATGCTGAACGAAATAAGTGAAAGCTCTCACTTCCATGAAACAAGAAAATATACAGAAATCAAATATTATTATTAGTTAGCTGGGGCGAGAGAAAGGAGAAAGAAATTTTTGCTTGGGGGCATTGGGTTTGTGTTAATAGTGGTAGAATAATCTGGAAAAGGATAACTGTAATTGTTGCACAACATGAAGAATATAATCAGTGTCACTGAACTTGACATGTAGACATAGTTGAACTGATGAATGTTTCATTGAGTGTATTTTTACCACAATAAAAAAAGTTTTAAAAAGTAAGTAAAAAGCATGGCAAAGAATAAAACTCAGTTATTCTAATGTAATAAAATCGCAAGCATATGACATGTTTATATAACAAAATATAAAGTAAAATAAAAATATAAATCAGTGAAAGTAATATAGATGGTGTATAATATTTAGCTTTATGAAATCGGCACGAATTATATGCTTCGGTTTATAATACATGCTATGATGACATATATCATAACACTCAATCATGTCCCAGGTATGGAGTGTAATACTGAGGTTGGGGAGTTGGAACAGTACAGCAGCAGTAGCTGCGATAGGTAAAGTGATGAAGGTAGCACATTTTCAGAGGAGACATTATATACACATGTGCAGAAATATAAATAGTCTAAAGTCTCACTATGGTTTGATATGCTTGTTGCAGTAGGAACAATAGTCTTTATCATTTCTTGGATATTTTCCCACTTATGAAAATGAATCCTAAAAATCAATGATAATTTTCCAAAATTCTTTAGAGGAATATAGATTTTTCTCGCTGTCTCTTTCTCTCTGTATACACACACACACACCAGCATTCTGATCTCCGTGTTGGAAATTTTTCATGATTCTTTATTTCTGTGACTCAATTTACATAAAATAAATCCAGGTCACCTATTGAAATATAATTTAGTTCATGCATGGAGAATTCAGCTTGGAAAATCAATACCTGTGTACTTGTTTAAAAGAATCAGGATCCACAGAGATGAAGGTGGTAGGCCAAGGACACATGCAGTAAAAATGATACATTTTGGGTGGTGGTTCAGTTTATTTATAATTTTATTTTTTCTAATACTGCATTATCTGATTAGTCGATTTGTTTCCAGATGGCATGATTAAGTGTCCAAATGTCTAAGTTTCTGTTCCTATGGTTTAACACGTTGTATTTATATCAGAACAGCTGACTTCAACAGCTGGTTTTTCCTGAAATAGTTTTCGGCCAAAAATTTTCCTTTTCAATCCATTCAGGTCATTCAATTTACAGCAGCAGAGTAATTCTATGGAATGTTTCAGGAATTTTCCTTATACTTGAAATGGAAATTTGACATTAGAGACTTTCTAATGGCCACAAGGTAATATGCACACATTTGATTCTTAGGTCACTGTTATTACATATTGAGTAGTACAGATTCACCAACTGCTCTTATCGTAAGTCATTGTACATATCAATGCCAATTTCAATTAAATTCAAGTATTACATTTTTTAAATGTGAATTATAGTCTATATTGGCATATTTTTCCCGTTTATGCTATTCAAGTTATTTCATAATTGAATATATAAGTATACATTATTACAATAGATATTAAACAATTTGATGCACTTAAAATTCACATACATATACACCAAATAAGAAATTAATGATGAAAAATAAAATAATAATAATTTCATGATAGCTAATGTAAAATGGATTTTTTTAATTATGAAAAATATTTTGATAATCTTCAACCATTGGGAGGAGAACAAATAATTATTAAAGATGCAGATATTTAGTTCAGATAGCAAACGTATGATTCTCAACTCTGTCACTTGCTTGCTGTGACCTAGGCCAAGTAACTTTGCTTGCCTCAATTTTCCCAACTGTAAATTACTCTGAAAGTAAATTAGAAATCAATAATTCTTTAATAAACACAAGACCTATGCTTGGAAACATAAAAAGAAAAACATCCTTCTAAAGAATCCATAGATCTAAGAAGAAATAAAAATAAGTATTTAGAAATAAAGAAATAGAAAGTATCACATGTCAAAGTTTTTTAGGTACAGTTTAATGTTTCTAGAAGATTTATTCATTACATGCTTATATTATTAAAACAAAATGAAAAATATTATATAATTACCCAACTCCCCCCAAAAAAAGATGTGCAAGAAATGTATAGAGAAATTATAAAATTGAATGAAATGCATTAAACCCAAAATCCACTGCCTTCAAGTTAATTCCAACTCATAGAGACCCTATAGGACAAAGTAGAACTATCCCGTAGGGTTTCCAAAGCTGTAAATCTTTACGGAAGCAGACTGCCACATCTTTCTCCTGCAGAGCAGCTGGTGGGTTTGAATTGATGACCTTTTGGTTTGCAGTCAAGCATTTAACCACCGCACCACCAGGGCTCCTTATGAAATACATTAGGAAAAGCTAAATAAATAGATGTCTATGTTTATGAATAATAATAAAAACAACAACAACACAAACCCTTTGCCATCGAGCTGATTCCTACTCATAGTGACCCTATAGGACAGAGAAGAACTTCCCCATAGGGTATCCAAGACTGTAACCTTTTAAGGAAGCAGACTGCCACATCTTTTTTCCATGGATCAGCTGGTAGGTTCAAACTGCAGACCTTTCAGTTAGCAGCCAAATGCTTAACCACTGTGCTACAAGGGCGCTTATGTTTATATGAATAAGAAGACATAATATAAAATTGTCAATTATATCAACCTAAAGCTATAAGGGCAGTACAAATAAAAGGAAATCCTAATGAATAATATATATGTGTAAAACTAAGAGGTCAGTCTTACTAGTAATAAGAGAAATACCAAGCAAAACCACAAAGATAGCAATTCATACCAAACTGATGAATAAAACTGGAAAAGCTGATAGAATCAAGGGTTGGCAAGGACACTGAACCATCTAAAATACATTGTATGCTTACCGTGGCAGACAGACCATAGAGTGCTCCCATATAAATTCCTGACCCCTGGTGTTCACATCTTGTATATTCCCTTGAGTGTGAGCAGGACCATAACTTTTCTAATCCATGGAATCTGGCAGAGGTGAAAGAATTTTGCATTTGTAATTGAGGTTCCTAATAAATGTGAACTAATCAAAAGGGAGATTATCTTGGATTGGCCTAATTTCATGAGGTAAACCCATTGCCGTCGACTCGATCCCAACTCATAGCGACCCTATACGACAGAGTAGTACTGCACCATAGAGTTTCCAAGGAGCACTTGGCGTATTCAGACTGCCGACATTTTGGTTAGTAGCCATAGGACTTAACCACTGCGCCACCAGGGTTTCCTTTAGAAGCTCCTAATAGAGCAACTTTAACCTCCTTGAGGTCAGAGACACCAAGCAGTGGAGACTCTCCTTGCAGTCTTGATGAAGTAAGCACTGATGTTGGTGAAGTTTATGGGATACACAACTGTGATCAGCCTCTAGGAAATATGCGTGGTCTCTAGACCTTAGAGCAGTTTCCAGACAATAGCCACACAAAAAAAAAACAAAACAGAGCTCTCAGTCATATAGACACAAGGAAATGAATTCCACCAACAAGAAGCTTGAAATTGAATTCTTCCTGAATTGAGTCTCCAGATAAGAATACAGCACAACTGACACCTTGATTGTAGCCTTGGGAGACCCCAAGCAGAGGACCCAATTCGGCAATGCCTAAGCTCCTGACACACAGCGACTTTGAGGTAATAAATGTGTATTGTTTTAAGCTACTAATTTTGTGGTAACTTATTACGCATCAATAGAAAACTCCTAAAACCACTTTAAATAGAAATTTGGCAATGTCTATTAAAACCAGATAGGACTACACTATATAATCCATTACTAGTAACATTTCCTACAGAAATACTTACAAAAGTGCATCAAGAGACATGTACAACAATATTTATTGATATGTAGCTGTAATAGAAAAATACTGGAAATATACTAAATATCTTCTGAAAAGAGGATACAAAAGTAAATCACTTTATAATTTGTATGAGGTTTATTATGTGGCAGTAAAATTTGCTTCCACTTAGGAAGCTAGAAAATGAAAAATAAATAAGCCCATGTAAGTACAATAATAAAATATCAAGGAAAACAGTAAAAATTATGAAAACAAACCATAAAGACAATGGAGAAAAATCAATTAAACCAGAAGTTAGTTCTTTAAAAAGATCAATAAAATTGTTCAATATCTAGCAAGACTGATCCAGAAAAGTTAAGAGAAGACAAAAAGAACAAAAATGAAAGAGGGCACGCTATTACAGAACCTACAGATATTTGCTGTTGTATGCCCATGAGTAGATTTTCATTCATAGCAACCTCATGTGACAGAGTAAACTGCCCCACAGGGCTTTGTAGGCTGTGATCTTTATGGGAACAGATAACCAAATCTTTCTTCTGTGGAGCTGCTCGATGGGTTCGAATCACCAGACTTTCAGTTAATAGCTGAAGGCTTAACCGTTGTGCCACCATGGGTCCTTACAGATATTTAAAATATTAAGAAAATATTTTGTTTGTGGCAATAAACATAACAATTCAACTTACCTCATGCTCCTTCTCTATTACCTTCTTGTAAACCAGGAAGACCGTTTGTCAACTCTCCTGGGTAATCCTGTAGTTAGGTCACACGGGCGTACTGTGTGTACCTGTTTCTACTCTGTAGAAGGCGGCTCTATCGTCTCCTGCTTGGCCTTTACTTCATATTGCAAAACTTCAGGTGCAAGAGTCTCACTTCCCTCCCCCAGCACTTCTTCACACCATCTTGCTCTACATCCATAACTAAAAATAAAATAGTAAGTAAATTATCAATTAGTTAATACAAGTGACTTTAATTTTAGTACAAGTGAGTTTGTAGACCCTGGGTGGTGTAAGCGTTTAAGTGTTCCACCACAAGCAGAAAGGTTGGCAGTTTTAACCCACCCAGAGGTGTGTTGGAAGGAAGGATTGGTGATCTGCTTCTGAAAGGTCCACCCAAAAAAAAAACAAAAAACAAACCCATTGCTGTTGAGTTGATTTTGACTCATAGCAACACTATAGGAGCCCTGGTAGCACAGTGGTTAAGAGCTACGGCTGCTAAACAAAAGGAGGACAGTTCAAATCCACCAGCCAGCCACTCCTTTGAAACCATATGGCGCAGTTCCCCTACTCTGTAAGTTCACAGCCTCGATATGGAGCAGTTCCACTCTGTACGCATGAGGTTGCCATGAGTCTGAACAAACTCAATGGCAACTAAGAACAGCAACAAGTATGTACTTTATATAGAATTTTATGAGGGCTAC
The DNA here is from genome assembly GCF_000243295.1 of Trichechus manatus latirostris. NCBI lineage: Eukaryota > Metazoa > Chordata > Mammalia > Sirenia > Trichechidae > Trichechus > Trichechus manatus. The sequence goes on along the minus strand of NW_004443949.1, from coordinate 7,076,413 downwards.
AAGCCTTCCAGCACAGTGCCCTAGAGAACGAGTATATGTGCGCATATGAGTGTGCACGTGTGTGAGTGCATGCGAAAACATGCGAGTGTGGTCTATTGTCATTTCCAGAGGACATTGAGTTCTCCCACTGGTTTTTCCACAGACACTCATAGTCCTCCTTTCTTTCACTCTAGAGGAGCACTCAAACATTGTTTTTAAAACAATTAGAAAATATAGGTGTATGCATTTAGTACTCTTTCTCCCCTTGTTCAGTGGCATCTTTATAAAAAGGTAGAACAGTGCTAATTGGTAAAAAAGGGCTGACAAGGAGGTTTTCCTGACAACTACTATTTTTATTTAGATTGCACATTTATTTTGGGAGTATAAGAAAAGATATAAGTAATCAGGTCCCATCTAAATTGCCCTTGGTACCATTATTAATAATTTCTGAAGAAAATTTCCAGCAGGAAACTTCCAGAAGAAATGACACTATAAAGTGTGACTCTTGTTTACTCATTGGCACACTTAGTTATGAATCTTACACTACCCGATGGTCTATAAGGCAACTTTTTCTCACTGAGTGTGTACTCTGGGAAGCGTAATTGCCTTTGCTGGATCTATGTTCACTCACTGGCACCCTTCCATTAGCAATTTGGATGCAATGCTGTAGTGTGCTTGGCTCAATTCGATAGCAAGCTTTCAAGTGAGGCGGCTGATTATTGCACCACAGTTCAACAACTCCGGGGGATAGTGCACAAAAGCATAACCTTTCCATTACGTCTCTGGCATTTGGAAGGGTACTCAGGCAGTGGGCCATTAGCAAAAAGAATCAAAGCTCTCTCATAGTTGATCTTGAACACTCAGAGTTCAGGGTGTGTTGCAAATCATTTCTTTCCTCCTGCCTCCTTTCAGTCTACACACCACCTCCTTTAAGTGATTTTCTGGAATTCCCTTATTTCTGGAACTTGATCTTCATTTATTTTACCTCTTGGGGCTCCACACAGCATCCAGACTTTCTCCTGCTTATGGCTAGTTTCACTGAAATCTTTGAGCTAGGTGTGTCCCTGTGCCTTGATGTTTAAATTAGAGAGACTCATTTCTGGCTTCTTTTTTTTTCTATGAGCTCTATAAAGCATATTTATCTTCAAGAGTTAACAAGAAAAGAAACTTTTCTTCAGTTAATATTGATTACCTCTTGTCTCTCTGGCATAACTTTGACGTATTATTATGTTTAAGAAACCCTCCTCATTGAGATAATAGGAAGAAAGAATAGGAGTGAAGGAGAAAGGGAATGCTCTTCTTTCCTATACATGCTTTTTGTTATGCTCTTGGATCTTTTATCTGTAAGTACACGTCATGTCTCTGTGTATGTGGACACTCGTGTCTGATGTATACGTGCACACAAACGCACACAAGTGGAAAGAGTGTATATAGTGTGTATTATGCAGTATATTTCCTCACTCTTCCCAGGTCCGAATCTTTTTCTCACATTATAAAACCTATAGGCTTAAATGTATTTCTCTTCTTTGAGATTAAAGGATGTAACCATCGTCTTTTACAGAATACCATACCAATATTGTGTAAGATAGTTCCTAATGTTCTGTTCATTTTTATCTAAGGCAACCATTACCATCAGCTTGGAACTTATTAGGAATGATGTTCTCTCAGGCCCCCCTGTAAACCTACTGAATCAGAAACTCAAGAGGTGGTATCTAACTTCTTATGTTTTAAGAAGTCCTTCAGGTGATTCTGAAGCACAAACAAGCTTGAGAACCACTGCCTTAGAGAATGAGAGAATGTAAAGCAGGAATTAGCTTGTAAATTGTGGATTAGTGTTTTTACAATATTTTACACCTGGAAGAAGTAAACACAGGTCATACAGATGTTTTATGTTTCTGATAGTGAACAAGTCTAGATAAACAATGGATGATACAGATGATACTGTCCTTGTCATTCAGTCTAACCAGGGAGATGTTTGCTGCTCTTATCAAAATTGTCTCCTTGTGTCAAATAAAGCAGTTGGCCCATGAATAGAGATGTCTGATTGGAGAGGGTTACATGTGCCTTCACTGGATCTGACAATGAGCAGCTCTTTTCCCACATTCTCTGAATGCAAATTGTGTGAATATAATATTGGGAAATATGTTCCTGCTTCAGACCGAACAGATTCAATTGCCTGGAGTGATGAGAACTAGTTAAGGACAAGCTTGTTTCTGATACATAGCAGTTGAGTGGCAATGTACAGGGAAGACAAGGGGCATCTCATATTCAAATTAATCTTGGAGGACCAAGATGCCTATGACATGTCCCATAAGAGCAAACCAAACAAATTACAGTGTGGGCTCACCACAGCCATTTCTTCTTGCAGGAGGGTCAGTGTTTACACAACCATTAGAGGCTTATCCATCCAGATGACAGACACCTGGACTGTAAGACTGCACTAAACCTGGGCCCAACAGAGGAAGATTTTACTGATAGGCATCAGGATTGCTTCTATTTTTTGTTTAATTCCTGGGTCTAAGAGAAATTTATTTGTTTGAAACATTCAAGTACACTAGAAAAAATTGAAATAGAAATTATTCAACTCATTCTTATAGCCATTCCAATATATGTGTATTGTTCCTCCCTTTTCCAATCACAAGAAACAACTCTGGAGTCATGATCAAGAAACCATAGCACCTATAGGACTAGCAGAATATACTTCAGTAACTGTATTCCTAGTCTTAAAAATTATCAAATGAGATGAAAAAATTGCTAGTATTAAACAGATTATACACGATCTACACATGCCCAGCATATCAACTTGACTATATCACTGTTACTTCATGTGGTAGGCAGAATAATGGCTCTACCAAAGATGTCCATACTCGAATCCTTGGGACCTATGAATATGTTACCTTACATCGCAAAATGAAGGTTGCAGATGTGATTAAGTTTATGGACCTTGAGATGGAGAGATTATCCTGGATTACCTGTGTGCGCTCAATCTAATCACATGACTCCTTAAAAGCAAATAAATTTTCCCAGCTGAGGTCAGAAAGAGATGTATTCCCAGAAGTAGGTCAGAGAGATGAGATGTGGGTAGGACTTAATGCCCTGCTACTGATTCTGAAATGTGTGGGATAAATGCCGGGGAGGGGATGGGGAGAAAGTTTTTTAGGAGCTAAGAGTGGTCCAGCTGACAGACAACAAGGAAACAGGAACCTCACAAGGAACTGAATTCTGCCAACAACTGAAAGAGTGAAAGAATGAACTCTCCCTAAAAAAAAAAAAAACCATTGTTATTGAGTCAATTCCAAGTCATAGAGACCCTCCAGGACAGAGTAGAACTGCTCTGCAGGGTTTCCAAGGAGTGGCTGGTGGATTCGAACTGCTAACCTTTGGTTAGCAGCCTGAGCTCTTAACCACTTCTCCACCAGGGCTCCAAATTCTCTCTACAGCCTCCCATAAGGAACACAGCCCTGCTGACACCATAATTTTAGTCCAGTGAAACTTCAGATCTGTAACAATTATAAGATAATAAATTTATTCTGTTTTAAATCATTAAATTTATGTTAATTTGTTATAGAAGCAATAGAAAACTCATACTTCATACTCAATATAACCAAAATGTATCCATAACACCCCCAAAGCCAGGTCCTCCTCCAAGCTTGTCGATCTCTGTAAATGGAATCATCATTCAGCTAAGTGCGTGCTCTTACTTCTGTTACAGGCATTGAGAGGATTATACTGGGGTCTTATTTCTATGAATGACTAATGGAAGTGGATGGCAGGCAGATCACTGGCAGTGTCTGCCACGGACAGAACTCATGGACAAGTCTGCTGCTGAGAAGTGTGTGACCCAGGACACAGGTACTAATGCAGGCCCACATACCACATGTCTACACATTTAAAAGCTGTAAATATGTGTAACAAATTCCTAACTGTGCTCTATCCTCTGATTTGTCAAATACATCTTGCTAAAGTCCAGGAAGCCCAGATTTGAATGAAGACTTCTCCACCTCCATGCACGTATGTGCCTGTACATGGCAGTGCAGAAAACATCAGCACCCGCTCAAGCCCTAAGCTACAGGATTCAGGATAAAGCCCTGTCTGCCTAGGTAGAAGATAGGTTCTGAAAGTGAACAAAAAAGTAAAAGTGACCTGCTCTCACTGTTCTAACTTTCCAGTAGGCAGACAGAAAGTAAACAAGAAACATAAGGGTACAGTGCTTGAGAGACTCCGGCATTTAAGGAGACAATGGAAGAGGCATCACACTCAACCAGAGTTGAATCAGACGAAACTGAAGAACTGATCCTCAGTAGAGGAGGCTGGGCAAAGCTTAGCGATGAAAGAAGAGAGTAAAGGGGCTCAGTGGCTGTGGAAGAAGGAAAACAGAAAACAATAAGTCTAAAATATTGTTTATGTTGAGAGGTACACAGATAAGTTGAAAGTCAAACACTTTTTAAGGATCCGGGAATAATGTGAATAGAATTAAAGAACCAATGCTGTGCCCCTCCCCTTATAGATTCAGCATGTCTTAGAAGATGTGACTCAAACATGAAGAACTGTTTATTACAATCTTGTAACCTCTGTTTTTTGTGTGTGCATGTGGTGAGGGGCTGCTTACTTTAAAGTTGTTGAATAATGGAAGGTACTTTCCTTTCTTTCCACTATTAACATACTGGTTATGGGGTTATATCAATACAAAAACACCTTTATTTTCATTATAATAAGGTATTTATTAAATGTATGAAGTATAATTAACGTTTTACCTTATTTGGATTTTTTTTCTCATTTTACCCTCCTCTGCATCTCACCCCATGCTAGTTCTGCAGATTTTCAACAATAGAAGTACTTTATATAGATTTAATTTTAATGTGGTTTCCATTACCAGTGCTTGCTCCATGCTCTGTTTAGATTCATAATTTTAGCTGATAATGACTACTGATTTCAAAGAAATACCAGCTGCTTTTTTAAAGGATGGTGGCATGCCCAGTAAAGGAACAATTTATATTTTGCCAATTGTTCAAAAGGCCCATTTGGAAAAGTGAGTTAACAGTCACCATTTTTTCAATTTATTCAGGCAATGTTTTGGTTCCCTGTAAAGACTGGAACTCAGGCAGCAGTTTAGATGACCTGTCTTTTAATCTAGCTCTGATTTCCTACCAAGCTCTCCAGCCTTGTCTTGTTCCAACCCCTGCCTTGCTCTCTGCACACTCGTTACATTGGCATGTGTTTGGTTCCTTTGAACAAATCATGTTCCTTCCTATCCTAGGTCTGTGATGACCGTGTGAATACCTTTTCCTGGAGTTAACTCTTACACCCAGTCCGATTATCTGACACTTTGTAATACCGATCTGTGGTTAAATTTCTTTCCTCAAAGAAAGCATTTTTGGTCTTAACAGATGAAGTGAGCCCACAGCCCAGCCATTATATATTTTCATGATAACTTGTACATTTCTCAATTACACATTATTAATTTTTGATAAAACTATTATATTAATGTAAAAGGTTAAAGGACCTATTAGTTTATGTTTTTTTTTAACAATACTGTCCATAAAAAAAAAAAAAACCCATTGCAGTTGAGTTGATTCCTACTCATAACGACTGTATAGGACAGAGTACAATTGTCCCATAGAGTTTCCAAGGACTGGCTGGTGGATTCGAACAGCCGACCTTTTGGTTAGCAGCTGAGTTCCTATCCGCTGCATTGTCCATAGGTACATAACAAACAAAATAACCAAACCCACTGCCGTCAAGTCGATTCCAACTCATAGAAACTGTATAGGCGAGAGTAGAACAGGGTTTCTGAGGCTGTAAACCTTTACAGAAGCAGACTGCCACATCTTTCACCTATGGAAAGGCTGGTGGGCTTGAACTACCGACATTTTTGTTAACAGCCAAGCGCTTTAACCACTGTGCCACTGGCTCCACCGTAGGAACTTAGTAAACAATAAATATTTCTTAAAAAATAAAGACACATTACAGGAGGCGGGGCCAAGATAGAGGAGTAGTCAGACGCTTCCTGTGGACCCTCTTACAACAAAGACCCGAAAAAACAAGTGAATCGATTATATATGGTAATCTGGGAGCCCTGAACATCAAAGGCAGAGTTGAGGAACCGGACTGAGTGGCAGGGGGAGGGAGAGACAGTTTGGAAGCAGTGAGGAGTTGCCAGTCCTGACCCGAGAGACTGAGCCCTTCAGGCCTGATCAGCTTGGGGTGAGCTGTGAGGCAGGCAGTCAGCGGTCCTTAGGAGCTGTGTTTTCTGCACCAGGCAAGACCCAGTGCCAGACAGTCTACATGGGCCACCCAGAACCAGTGAGAAGCAGCCCTGGATCAGCGAAAGATAAGTACTTGCGTACTGCTTACAGTGCAGATCAAAAACACCCCCCTTAGGAAAAAACCTCTCGCCCATTTACCTCCTCACTCCTTGCTCTGCTCTGGGTACCAGACTGGCTTCAGCAAATGCCGAGTCCCCTGGGCCAGAAGTAGGATCCCTCACACTCTCTGAGCCATTATCCCTGGCTTGGAGAGTGAACAAATTAACAAACGGGAAAAAATAAACTGCCGACTCCCCTAAGCCAGGTACCCCAGGTAGGCACAGCTCCTTTGCCTAGACACAGGCATAAGGGGTCCACGGACTTTGAGTGCCTTTTCCCCTGCATAGACTTGTGTGGGCCCATCTCAGCAGCGTGGGCCCTCATTACTGGAGTACAACAAGGTATATACCGGAACTCTAACTTCAACTGTTTCAGCTGTGAAGTGGCAGGTTCTTCACATTTGACACTGCTTTGCCCATTAAGCAGGGTCTTCACCTACCCACATCAGGGGTCTGAGGACTGGTGGCTCCACCCACGCCATTTAGCCACCTGCGATAGGGGCCCATGAATAAGAGGTGCCCCCCAGACCATACATCCGACAGCATTAGGTGCTCATAGTCTGGCTGTGAAATCCACCCACCTATGTGCTCTAGGGAACAGGGACATGCCTTTCTCCGGGACACCCGGGGATAGCCATCAGCCATCAGCCTCCAGCCTTGCTCAGAGTGTGTCCTCCTGCTGCAGCCAGATGCCTGTCCCTACACCAAACACCCATGCCTGTCTAGGACTGTAAGTGAGAGCCTACACCACACACTTGGTGGCTATCTACCTGGGCACCTGAGCTGAATCTACAAAGGAGGAGTGGGCGGACTCCTGAGCTCACATATCTAGTAACAGATCTAACTAGCTGGTGACAGGACAGTAGAGCTTCAAAGTTTCCAGTAATCAAACTAGCTCATACCAGCAGCATATTTGGGCATATCAAAATAAAATCAGATGCTAGGATACAGTAAGCAAACATAAAATACATAAGTATAATAACTTACTGATGGCTTGGAGACAGCAGTCAATATCAAATTACATAAAGAGGGAATCCATCATGGCTACAGCAAGCTCCCAAAATAAAGAATGTAGAAATTTTCCAGAGGAGGAAAATTTCTTGGAATTACCAGAGGTAGAATACAAAAGATTAATATACAGAACTCTTATAGAAATTAGAAAGGAAATTAAGTAAAACACAGAACACACAATAGAGGAAATTCAAAACATTAGAGAAGAGCATAATGACAAATTTATCAGGCTGCAAGAATCCGTAGAGAGACAGCGATTAGAAATAAAGAAGATTAACAATAAAATTTCGGAATTAGACAACTCAATAGAAAGTCATAGGAGCAGAATTGAGGCAATGGAAGTCAGAAGAAGTGAGATTGAAGACAAAGCACTTGACAATAACTTATTTGAGGAAAAATCAGATAAAAGGATTTAAAAAAAATTAAGAAATTATAAGAATTATCTGGGACTCTATCAAGAGGAATAACCTAGGAGTGATTGGAGTACCATAACAGGGGAGGATAACAGAAAATACAGAGAGAATTGTTGAAGATTTGTTGGCAGGAAACTTCCCTGGTATTGTGAAAGATGACAAGATATGGAGCCAAGATGCTCATCGAACCCCAGGTAGATCCCAAAAGAAAGTCACCAAGACATATTATAATCAAACTTGCCAAAACCAAAGATAAAGAGAGAATTTTAAGAGAAGCTAGGGATAAATGCAAACTCATCTACAAAGGAGTCAATAAGAATAAGCTCAGACTACTCAACGGAAACCACACAAGCAAGAAGGCAATGGGAGGACATATATAATTCCCTGAGGAAAAAAAATGCCAGCCAAGAATTATATATCCAGCAAAACTGTCTCTCAGATATGATGGCAAAACTAGGGCATTTCCAGATAAACTGAAGTTTAGGGAATTTGCAAAAACCAAACAAAAATTACAAGAAATACGAAAGGGAGTTCTCCAGTTAGAAAATCGATAACATCAGATAACAACCCAAAACTAGAACACAGGACAGAGCAACCAGATGTCAATCCAGATAAGGAAGTCACAAAAGTAAATCAAAGCTAAAACACTGAAAATAGGTAAACAGATGTCAATATGTAAAAGATGACAACATTGAAACAAAAAAGAGGGACTTAAAAAATGTAGACATAGATTTTTCATATGGAGAGAAAGTCAAGGAGATACAAAGAAATAAAAGACTAGTATAAACTTAGAAAAATAGGGGTAAATATTAAGATAACCACAAAGCAAACTAACAATCATACAAGTC
>NW_004443949.1:7065644-7066757 GCF_000243295.1 Trichechus manatus latirostris | reverse complement strand
AACAATCCTGAAACCCTAAAACATCAAATGAAGAGATAAAGAACTCAGCCAAGCACCAAATGGAGTGAGAAAACTGACAGAGAATGGAGAGCGAGGAGAGACTTATGCAGAGGTTCCCTACCAGCTGATGCAGCACGGATCTGCCATCTTGGACTCCTATTGGAGACAAGCAAATGGGGTACGAGAAAGTAGCCCCACGGAGCTTCCACCAGGAGAAAAAACAACCGATAATTGATGATATACACTTTCCCACCCCCCACGCTTCTTCACCCCCACTCGGCCTACTCTGCTTCCCGCGGCAACAATCTCTTGTCCAGGAAACACCGGCTGCTCGGATCCCACACACCCGAATGGGCCAGCTGTCTGAGTGACATTTCTTGGCTGCTGGTGTTGCTTTTTGCCACTTCTTTTGATTTCTTCCTTACCACTCACCACCTTCCCCTCCTTTCGCTCAAATACCTGGCTCTGTGAGCCATCTTTCTTCTTCCTGAGGAGCTGCAGAGTTCTGGTAATTTCTGATATACACTTTCCCACTCCCTACCCTTCTTCACCCACACTCGGCCCCTACTGCTTCCCGCGGACACAGTCTCTTGTCCGAGAAACACCAGCTGCTTGGATTCCACCAGCACGCACTAGCTGGCTCTCTGAGTGCTATTTGTTGGCTGCTGGTGTTGCTTTTTTTCCTGCTTCTTTTGACTTCTTCATTACCTCTCACCACCACCCCTCATTTCACTCAAATACCTGGCTCCGTGCGCCATCTTTGCTTCTTCCTGAGGGGATGTGTAGATCCGTTCGAGTGTGGAGATGCTTCCCGGACTGGGCTGCCGCGCTGGTGGGATCCTGGGGTTTTTGTTTGTTTGTTTGTTTTGAATTGTTGCTTTGTTTTCTTTTCCTTGTCTTCAGTTGGGAGCCCTTTCTGGCCAGGCAGTGCTGTGTGGCAAGGAGATTACCCCCTTGGCTTGCACAGACGTGCAGAGGGATCCCTGAGGGCTTTTCTTTTTACGATGGGTTTTTTTTTTTCTGTTCCTTTGGGGGCCTTTCTTTTTTTTTTTTTTTAGTTTGTTTTGTTTTCTTTTTCCTCTTTTCCTTTTTGTCTTTCTTCATTGCTCAGTT
>NW_004443949.1:7003997-7057408 GCF_000243295.1 Trichechus manatus latirostris | reverse complement strand
CATCAGCCTGAGACCAGAAGAACTAGATGGTGCCCGGCTACCATCAATGACAGCCCTAACAGGGAACACAACAGAGAGTCCCTGATGGAGCAGGAAAAAGGTGGGATACAGAACTCTAATTTTAGTAAGAAGACCAGACTTAATGGTATGACTGAACATGGAGGGTCCCCGGAAAGTATGCACTCTAGTTTCTCTATCAGCCTAGAACTAAAACAATTTCCTAGGCCAACTCTTCAGACAGGGATTGAACTGGACTGTGGGACATAAATTGATACTCGTGAGGGGTGTTCCTCTTAGCTCAAGTAGATACAGGAGACTAAACTGGCGGCTTCTGGCCAGAGGTGAGATGGGAGGCAGAGAGGGTTAGGAGCTGCTTGAATGGACATGGGGAATCAGGGGTGGAGGGGAGGAGTGTGCTGTCAGTGTGGGGAGAGCAATTAGGGTCACTTAACAGTGTGTGTATAGATTTTTGTATGGGAGACTAACTTGAAATGTAAACTTCATTTAAACTACAGCAATAAAAAAAAAAATTAAAAAGACACCTTAAAGGTGTATGTAGATAGTTTAGGAGAGAGATGTGGTTTTAGACTTGGATATGCTGAGATTCAGTAGTGTAAATGGTTTGCTCTTGGCTACTAACCAGAAAGTTGACTATTCAAATCCACCTAGCAGCACAGCAGAAAAAAGACCTGGTGATTTTCTTCCCTTAAAATTACAGCCAAGAAAACTCTATGGAGCTCATCTTGAATCAACATGATGGCAATGGGTCTGGTTTTTTTGGTTTTGTGGTGATCAAAGTGAAGGGACCCAACAAATTGTTGCAGGTAAAAATCAGGGGAGTATTCTAGGGTGTAGATATTAACACAGATGTGAGTAACACTATAACATTCAATGTTATCACCTTACAAGAATTCTTAGAATAACAAGAGTCTTAGAATGACAACAGTGGGTTGAGAGCCAGATTCTAAGTAGACACTTCATAACAAACCATTATAAAGTGATTGTAACTGATTCCTTGAACAACCAGTACTTGATGATTTACAGCGAAAGCTCTCTTTTTCCCTAACTACTTTAAACTGTGTAATGTTGCATCTTTCTTCTATATTCCTGGGCTTTTTGAACTGATTCCAAAGCTTGCTGATCACTTTCAAATAAAAACAAAACAAAAACACTCATTTTCTAATTTAATCACTTCAGGTATTAAAAAGCCCAGCCTAATTTAAAATTTCAATTGTACATTCAATCTGAAGTCCCCTCTTCCACCTCCATCTTCCAACCACAAAAACACATTCATGCTTGAAAAGTGGTTTAAAGAAATGCAATGAGAAATTTTTATCGTTGTTCATTTATATCTCTTTGATTCCACTGTCTTTCAGTCTTGAAAATGAAGGAAAGATTAAATTTCATGTCACTATTGAAATCATGATCTGGTCTTCAACATCCTTTGTGTGGAAGTGTTTCAAATACTGGATCTCCACCAGGGAACAAACATACTCTCACTACTCTGTATAATTTGTGGGCATTGTTGTTAGTTATAGTCAAGTCGATTCCAACTCATGGCAACCCCATGTGTGTCAGAGCAGAACTGCTTCGTAGAGGTTTCAAGACTGTAACCTTTCAGAAGCTGATTGCCAGGCTTGTCTTCTGAAGTGCCTCTAGGTGGATTTGAACCACCGACCTTTTGGCTAGTAGTTGAGTGCTTAACCATTTGTGCCATTCAGGGACTCTTGCTGGCATTTGCTGTGAATCTTCTTCTGCCTCCAGTCTCGGTGCCCAGAGTTATTATGTTCCACAAACTCTCCTTGCAGAAATCCCCTAAATCCTCAATAATCTCTTTGCAGTGTGTGTGAATTTATTGTTTGTAGCTTTGGGAATTTTACACAAAATTCTAAGACTTAGAAAACTTTAGTCAATGCCTGTTATACATACATAGACATATATATACGCGTGTGTGGGTGGATGTGTGAATTTAGATCCAAATTAACAAAAATATTAGAAAATATAATCCAGAATAATTTTCTGATATAGGACCCCGAGGTCATCAATATTTTATTCTGTCTCTTCTAAAACTATAAGCTTAGTTAATGTTTGTGTGTAGTGTGAGGCAAGGGTTACTGTTCATTTTTCCCCCATGTTTTCCATCTTTTCTATCTGTTATGAGGATTACCCTTTCTCTATTGAATTACATTGGCACCTTAGATAAAAGTCAATTGATTTATATAGGTCTATTTTTGTATTCTTTATTCTGCTCCACTGATTTATATATTTACCTGAGGCCAATATAACACTGTGTTGATTACCTTGACTTTACAATGTCAATGTCAAAGAGTATAAGTCCTCCAGCTTTGTTCTGATTATTCTTTTGGATTATTCTAGGTCCTTTGCATTTCCATTTAATTTTAATAATCAATTTATCAGCTTCTATAAAATGGCTGTCAGGAATTTGTTTGGAACTGTGTGGAATCTACCCATCCAACTGTGGAGTAATAACATTTTAGAAACATTGTCTCATTTAAATTGGCTCTGCTGCTCTCAGGTCCTCAACTGGTCCAAATGTCTCCTTTGTGGGAATTATAATAAATTATCCTTTTCTTTAGGAAATTTACTGCCATTTGCCAAAAATCATCATAATAAATATACACATCTATGAGACTGCACAGTCCCTGGGTTAGGCAAAATGTTAAGCACTCAGCTAACAGAAAGGTAGGCAGTTTGAATCCACCCAGAGGCACCTCAGAAAAAAGACCTGGCAATCTCTTTCTGAAAGATAATAGCCATTTTTACTTTGAAAACACATGAGGTCACTATGAGTTGGAATCAACTGGACAACAACTGGTTTGTTTTTCTTTTTGGTTTTATGAAGACTGTGATGTGAATTACGTCCCCTAGAGAGTGCATTACATAAGCTACTCAGCTGTAAGCAGCAGCCTTGGTTGCTCTGCTCTCCAGGAGAAGCATTGGTTGGTGTTAATGTCAGGCTCCATCAAATACATAGTCAGTGGAGTTTTTATTCTAATTCAGGCAATATATTGAATTTGAGCGTTAGTTTTACTGCCATCTTTTTATTTCTTTTCAGAGGTACTGGATATGGATGATAAGGAAAGACTATAATTTTAGGAACTGTCTGGACACACTAAAATCCAACCTCATAATCGAACTGCAATGAATTATAAAAGTCTGACTTTGAATATTGATTAGGGTCAGTGATTGTCTAATCTCTCCTTAGCATTTACTGATAATTTCATTTGGATACATGAATTAACAGAAACATATGCCACTGCAATGTGTTTCCTTATTAATGGATACTAATCTGATCTCCATGCTAATTAACACGACTGTACTCTAGAGGGCAATAAACAATCAATAACCTCACACGTACACCTCCTGTTCTACGGATACCAGATTTCAAGGAACATTAATTTCCTTGACGGTATGCATTAAATTCTGTTAATTTATTACATATGTTTGGACCCAGATAATTCTAGTTTTCATTTAAATTTTTATTTTAACATAACCTTTTTATTTTTAGATCCTAGGGGCAAAATGGGGCCCTGGTGGCACAGTGGCTAAGAGCTCAGCTGCTAACCAAAACATCAGCAGTTTGAATCCACCATCTGCTCCTTGGAAACCCTACGGAGGCAGTTCTACTCTATCCTATGGGGTCGCTATGAGTCGGAATTCACTTGACAGCAATGGGTTTGGTTTGGTTTAGAAGCAAAATGATCATTAAATATCACTTTTAGTAGCACTTAATTATGTATACACTCATTTTATTTTATGCCCATTCCCCACTTATATTCTCCTATATAATGTATTATTTTAAACTATCTAGTTTGGTACGTGTGTTTTCAATTTACATAAATGGTATTTTGCTATTGATTTTTTTTCTACGCTATACTTTTCACTCCACATTATTTTAAGCTCTATCCATACTGCTGATTGTACAAGTAGCTTCCTTGGCTTTTACATGCCTTAGAGTGTTTCATAGTTTGTATCCTCCTTTGCTCATACATCCCTCAGTAATGGGCCCCTGGATTACCTTCAGGAGTCCCTGGGTGGCGAAAATGGTTAAGCACTTGACACCAACTACAAGGTTGATGGTTCTAACCCTCCCAGAGATGCCACAGAAGATAGACTTGGCCGTGTGCTTCTGAAAGATTATGGCCTGGAAAGTCCCATGGAGCAGTTCTACTCTGCACACATGAAGTTACCATGAGTCAGAATCAACTGGAAGGCAACTAACAACAACAGATTGCCCCCCTACTCCTTGATAGTAGATAGTGTTGCAATAAAATGTTCACTTCTGGCTTGTTTGAGAAATTCAGTGACTCCTCTAGGATTTCTGAGTCATGGATTATAAGAATGTTTAAGCAATCTTGATACTTCCAGCATGGCTGTACCAGTCTAAACTCACCACAGTAGGGCAGCAGGTAAGCAAGGTTTCTTGTTTTTGTTTTTTTTTTTAATTTCTGGGAAACTTGGCATTTTCAAACTTACTAATTTCTGCCAGATTATTAAGTGTAGAGTAACACCTCACTGATGAATGTTTTACTTCTTCTAAATTCTTAAGTATTTGAAGAACTTTTTATTTAATTATTAATCGCTTTGTTGGTTTTCTTCTTCTATGAACTGACTTAGTATTCTTTGTCCATTTTCCTATTGTTTCTTTGAATTTTGTCAATTTTCAGTATTTCTTTGGTATTCCAGATATTCTTTCACTATCTAATTTTAGATATTGTAATTATATTCTTTCAATATGCTAATATCCTGTTAATTTTGCACAAGCTGCCCTTCAATGAACAGGAACTATGGAATTAATCAGATAGAGACACTTAATTATGATTAACTTAAACTCATTATTTCCTTAAAATTTGTGAATTATGTTTCGGTATGGTTAATGTACTCCTAATCTACTCCAGGGAAATAAAAAATATATATTTTGCATATTTCCTTCTATAATCTTTATAAACTACCTTTTTATACATGTTTTAAATTAGAGGTCAGACTTTGTAAATGATATAATTCAGGTTTTACTCTCTTCCATGTGTGAACCAGTTTTCCTAACACCACATAATAAGCACTTCAACTCTTCCTCTCTTGCTTTATGATACACATTTATTATATATAAAATTCTCCTAAGGGTCTCTGAGATTTCTATATTTTCATCTGTTTATTTGTTCTTGATTCATTATCATACTGTCTTTAACAAGATGTCTTTGTAACTTTTGTCTTAATGTCTAGTAGGGCAAGTCCCACATTTTAGCTCTTAATTTTCAAAGTTATCTCTTTGTGTATCTTTATTTTTAGTTTAAAAAAAGGTTTTAAAATTTTAGCCTTAAAAAACATGCTAATACTATGAATACCTCTTAACCCACCACTCACTTTGTTTTTGATGTTTTGCATCTACTTCCATAAGTGAAATTTTTCATTCTACCATTGACATTTTGGATGTTTCAGGGTTTTGACTATTACAAACCATGCTACTATGAACATTTTTTCCCCCAGTACACATGTGCATGAGTTTACTTAACACATATACCAATGGGTGGGGTTGGGTCATGAGGTTTATGTATTTTCAGTTTAGTTGTTGTTAGTTATTGTCAAGTTGGCGCCAACTCATGGCTATGTTATGTAGCATTTTGATGATCGTTGGTGTATTTGAGTCCATTGTTGATGCTATTGTGTCAATCCATCTCATTGAGGGCTTCCCTCAGTTTTTCTGACACTCTACTTTATCAAACATGATGTCCTTTGCTAGGGATTGGACTTTCTGGATGACACGCCCAATGTATGAGAGCCTAAGTCTTGCCATCCTCGCTTTTAAGGAGCATTCTGGTTGTATGTCTTCTTGGACTGATTTATTCATTCTCAAATCATATTCTAGAGCAGTACCAAATATTATATGCACTAGTACTGTATGAAAGTTCCCTTTGCTACGTGTTTTTTCCACGATCATGTTGTTAGACATTTAAATTTTTTGCCAACATAGATATTTGAAGTGTGGTTAGAAAGGCCTGGTAACCTCCTTCTGAAAAATTGAAAACCCTAGTAGAGCACAGTTCTACTCCTGACACCACTGGGTTGTCATGAATTGGAATCTACGCAACAACTGGTTTGGTTTTGGTTTTTACCCTGTGGTTTTAATTTGCATCTTCAGATTTATTCATAAAGTTGAGCGAGCTTCGCTGGATTGGCTGTCTACCTGTGGACTCTTCACATAAGGGAAAAATAAGCCACAGAATATTGGAATCTCATTGTATTAGCAACTTAGCCTAAAGTCTAACTAACACAGAAAATTTGTAGAGACTTGGACATATTCTGATTTGGTTGAACCTCATTTTCTTAATAGACTATTTTAAAAAACAATTTTAGATTCACAGAAAATATGTCATGGATTTCCATATACTTTTGCACCTAGTTTTCCTTATGATTATCATTTTACATTTGCATGGTATATTTTTTAAAATTAAAAAGCCAGCATTGATACATCTTATTAACTGAAGTCCATAGTTCACACAGATTTCCTTAGTTTACACCTTATGCCCTTATTTCTCTTCCAGTAAACATTATATTTATTTGTCATGTCTCCTTAGGTTTCTATTGGCTATGACAATTACTCAAATCTCCTTTGTTTTTGATGATCTTGATATTTTGAGTACTGGTCAAGTATTTTGTAGGATGCCCCTCTTTTGGAATTTGTCTGCTGTATTTCTCATGATTAGTCTAAGACATGAGTTTTCGAGAGGAAGATCACAGAGGTAAAATGATATTTTCATTACATTGTATAAAGGATACATATTATCAATATAATTTATCACTATGGTATTGATCTTGATCATCTGGCTGAGGTAGGGTTCGTCAGATTTTGCAACTGTAAAGTTACTCCTCCCCTCATTTCCATACTGTATTTTTGTAAATGAACTCACTATGCTCAGCCCACACTTAAGTGGGGAGTTACGCTCCACATCGTCAATGGCAGAATACTTAATTTTTAAAAAAATTCTTCTGCATGGGAGATTTTTGTCTCTTTTCCCCCTCTTTTATTTATTCAGTCATTTATTTATATCAGTATGAACTCATAGATAATTATTTTATACTTTGAATTATGTCTTAGTTAGCTAGTGCTGCTATAACAGAAATACCACAAGTGAATGTCTTCACCAAAGAGAAATTTATTCTCTCATAGATTAGGAGGCTAGAAGTCAAAATTCAGGGTTCCAGATACAGGGGAAGGTTTTCTCTCTCTGTCAGCTCTGGGAGAAGGTCCTTGTCATCAATCTTCCCCCATCTAGGAGCTTCTAAGCACAAGAACCCTGGGTCCAAAGGACATGCTATTCTCCTGGTGCTTATTTTGTGGTGGTATCAGGTCCCCCGTCTCTCTGCTCACTTCTCTCTTGTATATCTCAAAAGTGATTGACTCAAGATAAACAACATAATCTTGTAGATGGAGTCCTGTCTCATTAACATAAGTGTGTCTACTCCTGCCTCATTAACATCATAGAGGCAGGATTTACAACACATAGAAAAATTACATCAGGTCACAAAATGATGGCCAATCACACAATACTGGGAATCCTGGCCTAGCCAGATTGACACATATTTTTGGGGACCTCATACCACCAAGAAATAAGAGCCAGGAGAATAGCTTGTCCTTTGGACCTGGTGTCCCTGGGCTTAGAAGCTCCTAGACCAGGGAAGGGTGAAGACAAGGACCTTCACTCAGAGCTGATAGAGACAGAAATCCTTCCCTTGGAGCTGGCACCCTGAATTCAGACTTATTCTAAACTCCTAAACTGTGAGAGAATGAATTTCTCTTTGTTAAAGCCATCTACTTGTGGTATTTCTGTTATAGCAGCACTAGATAACTAAGAAAGTTATAATCCAATTCTAAAAAAAAAACCCAATCTATTGCCATTAAGTCGATTCTGACTCATAGCAACCCTACAGGACAGAGTAGAACTTCTCCACAGGATTTTCAAAGAGTGACTGGTAGGTTCAAACTGCCAACCTTTTGGTTAACAGTTGAGCTATTAACCACTGTGCCACCAGAGTTCCAAAACCAATACTACTTTATTTAATTTGTTGTTCAAATTGTTCCTGCTTTACCATTAATATTTCAGGTGGCTTCTGTGTCCTTTCTTTTGATATACCCCTATCAACAAGGATTTTTTCTTTTCTGTCTGAGTATTCTGACACTACAAGATGTTCTAGGCTCATCTTGTGTATTTCCTGCCCCAGTCCAAGAAGTTCTGATTCCTTTTACTGGAGAATGACATTAAAAATCAATATCTGGACCCAAACCCACTGCCATCCAGTTGATTCTGACTTATAGTGAACCTATAGGACAGAGTAGAACTGCCCCGTAGGGTTTCCAAGGTTGTAAATCTTTATGGAACCAGACTGCCACACCTTTCTCCCATAGAGCCACAGATGTGTTCCAACTGATGACATTTTGTTTAGCAGAGGAGCTCTTAACTGCTATGCCACCAGAGTTCTTATAAAATCTGGACAATGGATGTGTATATACATGTATAATTTTCTTTTCCTTATTTTAGGTCCTCTTAGCTGACAAGACTCCAGGAATTGACGGAATACCAATTGAGATGTTTCAGTAAACTGATGCAGTGCTGGAAGTGCTCACTTGTCTATGCCAAGAAATTTGGAAGACAGCTACCTGGCCAACTGACTGAAAGAGATCCATACTTATGCCTACTCACAAGAAGGTGATCCAATCAAAGGCGGACATTATCGAACAATATCATTAATATCATATACAAGTAAAATTGTGCTGATGATCATTCAAAAAAGGTTGCAGCAGTACATCAACAGGGAATTGCCAGAAACTCAAGCAAGAATCGGAAGAGGATGTGTAACATGGGATATCATTGCTGATGTCAGATGGATCCTGGCTGAAAGCAGAGAATAACAGAATGATGTTTGCCTGTGTTTTATTGGCTATGCAAAGGCATCGACTGTGTGGATCACAACAAATTATGGATAACATTGAGAAGAAAGGGAATTACAGAACACTTAATTGAGCTCATGAGGAAATTGTACGTAGAGCAAGAGGCAGTCTTTGAGCAGAACAAGGGGATACTGAGTAGTTAAAATCAGAAAAGGTGTTCGTCAGGGTTATATCCTTTCACCTTACTCATTCAATCTGTATGCTGAGCAAATTACCCGAGAAGTAGGGCTATCTGAAGAAGAACAGAGCATCAGGTTTGGAGGAACTCTCATTAACAACCTGCGTTATGCAGATGAGGCAACATGGCTTGCTGAAAGTGAAGAGGACTTGAAGCACTTATTGATGAAGATCAAAGACCACAGCCTTCAGTATGGACTACACCTCAACATAAAGGAAACAAAAATCCTCACAACTGGACCAATAAGCAACATCACGATAAATGAACAAAAGATCAAAGTTGTGAAAGATTTCATTTTACTCGGATCCACGATCAACTCCAATGGAAGCAACAGTCGAGAAATCAAAAGAAGCATTGCATTGGGCAAATCTGCTGCAAAAGATCTCTTTAAAGTGTTGAAAAGCAAAGACATCACCTTGAAGACTAAGGTGCACCTGACCCAAGCCATGGTGTTTTCAATCTCTTCATATGCATGTCAAAGCTGGTTGTTGAATAAGGAAGGCTGAAGAAGAATTGATGCCTTTCAACTGTGGTATTGGTGAAGAATATTGAATATATCATGGCCTGCCAAAAGAACGAACAAATCTGTCTTGGAGGAAGTACTACCAGAATGCTCCTTAGAAGTAAGGATGGCAAGATTACATCTCATATACTTTGAACATGTTACCAGGACAGATCAGTCCCTGGAGAAGGACATCATGCTTGGTAAAGTAGAGGGTCAGTGAAAAACAGGAAGACCCTCAATGAGATGGATTGACACAGTGGCTGCAACAATGGGCTCAAGTATAATAACGATTGTGAGGATGGCGCAGGACCGGGCAGTGTTTTGTTCTGTTGTACATAGGTTCGCTATGAGTTGGAACCAACTCGACGGCACCTAACAACAACAGCTGACAGAGCAAGGAAATATATCTGTATACACTAACCCTTGCAAATACATATATCTACAAATTATTCATTGCTGCACATAAGAAAGTAATTTTTATATCACAAAGAAAACCTTAACATTTCCATTCCTTTTATTAATTTTTAAATGGCTCAATTTGTTTTTCCAGGATAACAGTCAGGTAATACGTAATTATTAAAATATGTCATTGAATTATTGAAAGTATGCCATTGAAAGAATAAAATCTGATCATGCAGTTACATATTTTACAATACAAAGATTGTGTATATTATGGGCGAAATGATTTATTCAACCACTGAAGGAGATTTCTCTCTTTCTCTGATGATTGTTATATTGCAGAAATGAATTACTATTTGAGTGTTTAGATATAGACTTAAAACAATATCATAAGAACTTCTTAACACCCAATATCTGGTTTACATGTAAACGTATATGTATTAAACAGTAATGCATTTCCACAAATTGCCCCATTCATGTAGACTTCTATTACTATTTTTAACATGTTTTTTTATTTTTGGCAGATACAGAATTTGCCCTTAAACATATATATTTTACATAGTACTTTGCAAATTGAAACTAAATGCTCAAATGTGTAACGTTGTTTAAAAAATCTTTGATTACTAAATATGAATTTGAGAGTACTTGCAATAATAGAATGTGTAAAAATAAAGCATTGGAATTTTTCTCTGCATGTGTAAAGGAACAAAAAAGGTAACCAGAAAATATTTTCCATGTTTCTTGGAATACATGTATTTGTGTGTATGTTTATGTGATTGTAAAACAAAAGAAGATATAAGGCTTTATATTTAGGTATCTATATCTACTGTATCTATTAATTGTAGATACAAAGTATCTATTTATATTACTATATTTGTAATATGTGTGTGTGTATATTATATATCATGACTTTTGAAATAATTCCTCATTGTATACAAAATAAGGAGCACTGGTGGCACAATAGTTAAGTTCTTGCCTACTAACTGGAAGGTGGGAGGTTTGAACACACCAACCACTCCACAGGAGCAAAAATCATAATGCCTAGTATAGGATAAAAAAAATACTAGTCATGCAAAAAAGCAAGACAGTATGATTTATAATGAGGAGAAAAATCAATCCTTTGAAATTGACCCAGAACTGCTGTTAGAATTAACATTATTAACAAATGTTAGAATTATCAGACAAAGACTTTAAAACAGTTATTAAGACTGTCCTACATACTCAAAAAGTTCTGTAGAGCACCTGGAGGATATAAAAAAGACACAAATCAAACTTGTAAAGATAAAGACTACAATATGAGAGAGATGAAAGATATACTGACTGAGATTAACAGCAGGTTAGATATTACAGGAGAAAAGCTCAATGAACTTAAAAAACAGAAATAGAAGGTATCCAGAATCAACACAGACAGAAAAAGGAATTCTTAAAAAAATGAACACAACAACAGAGAGTGGTGGGACAACTTCAAAGAGACAAATATATTAGAATGCCTAAAGAGAGAAGATGAGGTGGTGGAGAGAAAACAAATGTTGAGAAAGTAAAGTTCAGTAATTTCTAAATTTGATGAAAAATATAAACCCACAGATTATGTGATTTTATGAGCCCAAAACAAATATATATAAAGAAAATGACACCAAAGAACATCATAACCAAATGTCTCAAAACCAGTGATAAAGAGAAAAGCTTAAAAACAGCCAGAAGAAAGGAAAAAAAACAACAAAAAAAAAAAGACACAAAGATGAGAAAGAAAAAGATGTACACTAGTCACTGTAATGCAAACATTAAAACAATGAAACAAAGTGTTACAACTAATAAGCCACCCAAGGAGAGAAAATGAAATCACAAAACAGTTTAATTGCTCCAAAACAAGGTAGAAAGGGAGGAAAAAGCAAATGGGACAGATACTATATATAGAAAACAAACTGCAAGATGATAAGTCTAAACTTTGTCTTATTCATGATCACACAAAATAGAGTCTATAAACCTCAATTAAAAGAAAGATATTGGCAGACTGAATATAAAAAGCAAGACTCAACTATATGCTACCTAAAGAAATTGTACTTTGAATATAAAGACACAAATCAATTAAAAGAAAATGAATAGAAAAATATATCACAGTAACACTGGTCAAAAGAAACCTAAGGGAGACTATATTAATATTGGACAAAGTAGATTTCAGTGTAAAAAAGGTATTATCATAAAAATAAAGTGATCAATTTATAAGAGGACATAACAATATCTGATTTTAAGCCTTTCTTTAAGACTACAGTAATCAAGACAATAAAGTATTAGGGTAATGATAGACAAATACTTAAAATGGATCATAGAGAAAAAGGTAAAACCCGAAAGTATAAAACTGCTAGAAGAATAGATACGAGCAACTTGTGTGACCTCAGAGAAAGCAATAATCTCTTAAATATAACACCAAAGGCACAATCCATAGAAGAAGAAAAAAATGATAAATTGACTTCATCAAAATTAAAAACTTCTGCTCCTCTAAAGATACTGCTGTTACTGCAATAGCGAAGATTGGAGCCGGCTGCAGCAATAGCCAATTCCGAGACAGGCGTGAGGTGAGAGGCAAGAGTTTTATTATATACCGATGTGTAGGAGACAGTGGGGAATAGATTCCTCCAAAAACTCGTCTCCCCAACTGGAGACTCACCGAAGGCTTTTTAGGGACAGGATTATGGGTCTTAGAAGTTTGTGTTAGTTCCTTCTTGAGGTGGTCACGTCTCAGATGAATTAATCTTTTACTGGCATTTTTGGGGGTTATCTGGCGACATCCTGGTTTTCTTGTCACAAGACTGGTGCTTTGTTTGGTTTTTCATTCCTAGATTATTATCACTTGTCAAGGAGGAACATCGGATAATCTTAAATGTTTTATAGAGACTGAAACTAGAGGGAAAGAAAAGATCGTGAGACAATGCAGGGGTTTAGCAATGGGGAGTAATAAGAGTGAGCTGGACCTATGCAGCCTCTTTCCCATGCAGCCCCTTTCAATTGCCCCTTCTATTTGAGGTTTCTCAATCTTGGGAGACAGGGCCCCCGCTTCTTCTCTAACTACTTCCTGCTGATTAAGGGTGTCAGCTGGGGTTAGAAACCTCCCAGTATCAACTAGGGTCTGTAGACGGAGATGAGTTAAAGTGGAAGTTGGCTACATCTTGGTGAATTAGATGACATGCATCTCTAGAGCCTGGAAAAGGGGTGTCCCGGCTTACCAGGGTAAAAATTTTTCTGGCCTTAAGAGTGTTTGTAGTTCCTTTTGTTAAAATTCTCATAAAACAGGGAACACAAAAACAAACTAGAATAATCACTATTCTTAAGGTTCCTTTTTCAGACTCTTCTGTGGCCCACTTAACTGGACCTAATGGAGTTAGGGATGAGACTACACATGGGCGGGTCAGAGTGTCCCAGCTTGCAAGGTCACTGTCCCCTTTGCCTTTAGTATCACTGGCACCTTTTCTGTCTAGGACTCCTGGAAAAATAGTAAGATAGAGGGAAACAAGGTCAAAATCATTGTACAGTAAGCTTCTTGAACTTGTACTTCAGGCCCTGAACTGGAGTACAAGAGTATGGTGGCTCTTTGTTTTCTGCTTCTTTCTCTTCCTCTGGGGAGACCGCTTTTATTCTCAACTGATGCACCCATGCAGCTACTCCTGCTAATTTCAGAGACTAGTGGGTGGTCAGGAGAACTTCAAAAGGTCCCTCCCACTGAAGGGCCAGTTGATCTTCCAGGTATTGATTCTTCCAGGTTTTCAACAGGACCCAATCTCTGATCTCCAGGTTGGAACCTGTGGCGGGAAGTGTCAGAAGGAAAAGACAAATGAGAAGAAGCATACTGATTAACAGTGTTTATGACAGCTCTCAGAGAACAGACCCAGTCTCTTTCCTCCACCTCAGTATCACTGAGGTGGGGAAAGTTAACTTTTTCAGGGGTGGTCTCCCATATATTAGTTCGTAAGGGCTCAATTTGAGCCCACTTCGAGGGGCTTCTCAGATTCTTCGCAGGGCAACGGGAAGAACTTGTATCCAAGTGGAGCCTGTTTCCTGACAAAGTTTCGCCAAGGACTTTTTCATCATATGGTTCATCTTTTCAGTCGATTGTGGTCTCCAGGCTAAGTGTAATTTCCAATTTACAGCTAAAGCCTTATTGATTTCTTGGGTGACTGTTGCCATAAAATTCCCCTGTTGTCACTCTGGACTGAGATTGGAAGACCAAAATGGGGTATGATTTCTTTGAGTAACACCTGGTCACTTTTTGGGCTTGGTTTGACAAAGGAAGGCCTCCACCCACCCTGAGTTGGTGTCCACAAAAAACCAGTAGATATCTAAAATTTCCAGGTGTCCGGGGCATTATACCACTGTCACCTGAAGGGGATCATTGACGGCCTTCAGGAGTTCCAGGATTTCTGGTACATGGTTTATTTCTTTGTTGGCAGATGTCAGAAGTCCCCTTTCTTTCCACAAAGCATCGTGTGAGTGAAGGACCAGATGGGCATATTTACTACCAGTATACATAGTTATGCGTTTCCTGCTCCTAGTCACAGGGCCCGCCCAAGAAAAGATCATGAGACAATGAGGAGATTTAGCAATGAGGAGTAATAATAGTGAGCCGGACCTATACATCCTCTTTCCCACACATCCCCTTTCACTGCTAAGAGAAAAGAAAAACAAGGTATAGATTGAAAGAAAATAAAATATTTTCAAATCATGTATCTTATAAAAGACTTGTATCCAAAATATAAAAAGAACTTTCAAGATTCAATAAAATAAAAATGGGCAATTTGAATAGAAACTTCATCAAATAATACATGTTGTTGTTGTGTGCTCTTGAGTAGATTCGGGCTCATAGTGACACCATAGGGCAGGGTAGAACTGCCCCGTATGATTTCCTAGGCTGTAATCTTTACAGCAGCAGATCACTAGGTTTTTTCTCCCATAGAGCCACTGGTAGGTTCCAACTACCAGCCTTTCAGTTAGCAGTTGAAGGCTTCACTACTGTGTCACCAGGGCTCCTTGATTAGTCATTAGGGAAATGCAAATTCAAACCCACCATATTACTTCTGCATACCTGTTAGAATGACTAAAAGCAAAAAGACTGACCAGAACATACCAAGTGTTTATGAGCTTATGCGGTGACTGCAACTCTCATACACTAATGGTGGAAATATACAATAGTACAATCATTTTTGGACTATTGTTTGACAGCTTTTTATCATACACCAACCATATGGTTTAGCAAGGGCACACTCCTATGTATTTCCCCAAGAGAAATGAAAACATGTCCATACAATGACTTGTACACAAAGTCCATTACAACTTTATTTGTTACAACCAAAACCTGGAAATAACTCTAATGTTCATTAACAGTAAATAGATGAATACCCTATGGTGTTTCCATACAACTGGAAGACCTCTCACCAGCACACCATAGTGAAGAACTCTGAAACTCCTATTCATCCCTCAGCTTCTTCACAACTTCCTCTGTAAAGCTATTTCTTCTTCTCTAGGTAGGACTTGATTCCCTCTTACCTGCTATATTTCTATTATGTGAGGGATCTCTACTATGATCCTTACATTGAATTATAAATATGTGTGTAGCCTTCTGACCATCTAAAGAGGAATAGGAAACACTTCTAGCATAATGCCTTGAACTTAGATATTTGCACTAGTGAAGGATGAATTTGAAGGGATCATTTTTCCAACCTAAAAATGGAAACTAGCTGGATAAGCTATAAAATCGTAGGTTTTAAAACCGCATCATAGAATTGAGGATACAAAAACATCTAAATGATCTAAATTTAAGAAAGAAAATGACAAGTCATTCCTAGGAAGGAAAACATGTGTGGCTGCATTAATACTTTGGCTGAGTGCTTGTTTCTGCACTTATTGTAATGTAACCCATTTGCCTAAATGGTAACAATGCTTTTCCATTACACCTATTTCCAAAACTTTCACTGAATACTTTTTTTTGTAATACTCCCATTACTTCTGTGTTATCAGTCTATAAAAGATAAAAGGAGATAAGCATAAAATCAACAGCTAAATAAAAGCCTCAAAATAGAAACACTCTGAATCCTAAATTTGTGTAATAAAAATGCTTGATACAGAGTTGACCTTGTAGATTACACACTTTAAACATTATTTTTCCATGAAAGTATCAAATAGGTAACTTTACTCTCACAGAGAACTTAACAATTCTCTTTTGAAATGCAAATCTACAGCTTAAACATTTCACAGAAGCTATAATTTGGGATTTATATAACAAGGAGATACACGTTTCATAAATCCTGCAATAACACTGGAATCAGTGAATCAGCAACCTTAATCTCTTGCATATTTTAAAAGCCAAGCAGTTTCTGGCAAAAGAAATCAATAGAAAAGAATAGTTAAACATTTAAGAAAGAGAAACAAAAGTCTGCTTGAAGAACATGTGTGAGTAATGCCTCAGTTGTGCTAGTAGGCAGTTTAAAATACTTAAAAGTTTAGCAGAAAGTTGGCCAAGAGTAATGCAATATGTTTATAGATACCATAATACATAGGAACATGTCAAAAGATCTCTGTAATCACTAAATCACTCTTTAAGCCCACTAATTCTTGAATTTGTTTGCACCATTATACAAGTGTATGATGGTTCTTTTAAATACATCACCTAGCAATAAAAGAGATGTGGAACTTGGCAAAGAATCATTTGAGAAGCCCTTTGTGTATATAAATTTATATAGTCACTTTGGAAGACCTAAAAGGTAAATGATAGGAAACTAGGTACAAACTCATGTACCTGATTTTCATCTGATGGTACCAGTTGGAAACTAGGGGGCTTAATTTTCCAGATCTTCATACTCTGTGTGTGTGTGTGTTTGTGTGTGTTTGTGTGTGAAGTTGTCAGATATGAGCAAACTCAGCAGATTAGAAGGTAGGATCAGTGATTGCCTGAAAGCATCAATTCAGTTTGCCAATTTCTTCCCTATAAAATACTAACAGTATCTATTTTATAAGGTTGTATGAGAATTAAATTAGGTATTATGTGTAAAATACTTAACATATCAATGGCATATATAAGTACCCTGGTTTGTTATGTAAGTAAAATTAATAAACCAATGACGTTGAATCCCAAGTTGAAGTTCCAGTTTAAATTTTCAAAACGTACATTTAAACAATAACAGAAATTATATCAGAACATAATAAGGGATTGCGTACTACTCTGTAGTTTCTGATAATCTTGTGATAAAGATTAAAAGTTGGGAATTAAGGATATTGATTTTTAACATATGTGAAAGGCTTTTTCTCTAACATTAATTGTTTTTACGAGGCTTTTGATGGAAAGTCACACTTTTTCTGGCTTCACTGTTAAGAAATGATCTTAGAGTGGATTAAATCTGAAGTTCACTCCAACTCTTCACTTCTGTGATTCTGATTTTCACAAATAATAAAATATTCAGTTTACAAGTTTAGTGTAAAATGGAATGTACTGCATACCAAATTTTCTTGTAATTTCTAATAACATTTAAATAATATTTTGATAAGACAAGATTTTCTTTTTTTTCTTTTATTGAGTTTTTGGTGAAAGTTTACACAGCAAGTTAGGTTCCCATTTGACAATTTCTGCAAAAATTTTCAGTACCATTAGTTACATTTATCACAATTCATCAGCTTTTTCTTTAATTGTGTTATGTTTGCTCCTTTCCAGTACTCTAGTTTCCCTGCCCCCTTATCTTCTCATCTTTGCTTTTGAGTAATTGTTCACCTTTAGGTCTCATACAGATGGTTTTGAAGTACGCCAGTTGACTGAGCTGTCCCATGAGACTATGATCCTAAGCTTTCAAATCCAGAAAATCAATCTTGGAAGGAGTTTGGTTATGTCGGAGGAGCATCTGTATTTGTGTCTTCAATTAATATATGTGCCTGCACCCACATATAGGCGTACCTCATTTTATTGAACTTCGCTTTACTGTGCTTTGCAGATATTGTGTTTTTTTTTTTTTTTTTTTTTTTTACAGACCGAAGGTTTGTGGCAACCCTGCATCAAGCAATTTTATCAGTGCCATGTTGTGAATGCAAAAGAAAGGTTCTTGAAGGAAAATTAAAAGCGCTACTCCGGTGAACACACAAATGGTGAGAAAGCGAAATAGCCTTACTGCTGACATGAAGAACATTTCAGTGGTCTGGATAGAAGATCACACAGGCCACAACATTCCCTTAAGCCAAAGCCTAATCCAGAGCAAGGCTCTAACGCTCTTCAATTCTATGAAGGCTGAGGGAGGTGAGGAAGCTGCAGAAGAGAAGTTTGAAGCTAGCAGAGGTTGGTTCATGCAGTTTAAGGAAAGAAGCCGTCTTCATAACTTAAAAGTGCAAGGTGAAGCAACAGGTGCTGATGTAGAAGTTGCAGCAAGTTATTCAGAAGATCTAGCCAAGATAATTGATGAAAGTGGCTACACTAAACAACAGATTTTCAATGTAGACATAATAGCCTTATATTGGAAGAAGAAGTTGTCTAGGACCTTCATAGATAGAGAGCAGAAGCGAAGACCTGGCTTGAAAGCTTCAAGGGACAGGCTGACTCTCTTGTTCGGGGCTAATGCAGCTGGTGACTTTAAGCTAAAGCCAATGCTCATTTACCATTCTGAAAATCCTAGGACCCTTAAGAATTATGCTAAATCTACTCTGCCTGTGCTCTATAAATGGAACAACAAAGCCCTGAAGACAGCACATCTGTTTACAACATGGTTTATTGAATATTTTAAGCCCACTTTTGAGAACTACTGCTCAGAAGAAAAAAGAAAGACTCCTCTCAAAATATCACTGCTCATTGACAATGTACCTGGTCACCCAAAAGATTTGATGGAGATGTTCAAGGAGATTATTGTTGTTTTCATACCTGCTAACATAACATCCATTCTGCAGCCCACGGATCAAGGAGTAATTTTGACTTTCAAGTCTTATTATTTAAGAAATACATTTCATAAGGCTATAGCGTCCATAGATAGTGATTCCTCTGATGGATCTGGGAAAAAAAAATCGAAAACTTTCTGGAAAGGATTCATCCTTCTAGTTGTCGTTAAGAACATTTATGATTCATAGGAGGAGGTCAAAATATAAACATTAACAGGAGTTTGGAAGAAGTTGATTTTAACCATCATGGATGACTTTGAGGGGTTCAAGACTTCAGTAGAGGAAGTAGCTGCAGATGTGGTGGAAATATCAAGAGAATAGAATTAGAAGTGGAGCCTAAAGATGTGACTGAATTTCTGCATTCTTATGATAAAACTTTAACGGATGAAGAGTTGCTTCTTATGGATGAGCAAAGAAAGTTGTTTCTTGAGATGGAATCTACTCCTGATGAGGATGCTATGAACATTGTTGAAATGACAACAAAGTATTTAGAATATTGCAAAAACTTAGTTGATAAAGCAGGGGCAGGGTTTGAGAGAAATGACTCCAATTTTGAAAGAAGTTCTACTGTGGTTAAATTGCTATCAAACAGAACTGCAAGCTACAGAGAAATCTTTCATGAAAGGAAGATTCAATCAATGTGGCAAACTTCATTGTTGTCTTATTTTCAGAAATTGCCACAGCCACCCCATCCTTCAGCACCCACCATCCTGATCAGTCAGCAACCATCAACACTGAGGGAAAACCCTCCACCAGCAAAAAGAGTATGACTCTCTGAAGGCTTAGATGATGATTAGCATTTTTTAGTAATAAAGTATTTTTTAATTAAGATATATACATTGCTTTTTTAGACACAATACTATTGCACACTTACTAGACTACAGTGTAGTGTACACATAACTTTTATATACACCGAGAACCAAAAAAAATTGTGTGACTCACTTTATTGTAATATTCACTTTATTGTGGTGATCTGGAACTGAACCTGCAATATCTCTGAGGTATGCCTATATTTGTATTTACATGTACTTATGGATACTTCTATCTGTTCTCATCTATGTATACACCTGAAGCTACCCATATACCAATACTCCTATACCCATCCATATGTGTTCAAATGCTCATTTTTACTTTGGTTATGCTGCGCTCACTACATCCACATTAAGTGCCATTTTTCCCATCACCAAAAATTAGAAGTCTCTGTAGTCTAAAGTGTGCTTTCCCTTCCCTCCCTTCTCTCCCTGGTAACCACCAATGAACATTGGTATGTTTATATTTATCTGTTCTTGTCTTCTTATAAAAGAGGGATCATACAATATTTGTCCTTATATGCTTGACTTAGTTCACTTAGTATTATGCCTTCCAGGTCTGTCTATGTTATATGTTTTGTGGACTCATGGTTGTTCTGTATTGTTGCATAATATTCCATTGTATGCACGTACCACAATTTGCTTATCCATTCACCTGTTGATGGGCACTTCGGTTGTTTCCATCTATTTGCTATTGTGACCAAAGCAGCAATGAACATAGGTGTACATGTGTCTGTTCGTGTCGTTATTTTTAAGTTTCTGGGGTATACACCTAGGAATGGAATTGCTGGATCATAGGGTAGTTCTGGAAACCCTGGTTGCATAGTGGTTAAGAGCTATGGCTGCTAACCAAAAGGTTGGCAGTTCAAATCCAGGTGCTCCTTGAAAATCCTATGGGGCAGTTCTACTCGGTCCTATAGGGTTGCTCTGAGTCAGAATCCACTCAAAGGCAACAGGTTTGGTTAGAGTTTAGGGTAGTTCTATTTCTAGTATTTTGAGAAGTTCCATGCCATTTTCCATAGTGGTTGTACCATTTTACAGTCTCACCAGCAACAGATAAGGATTCCAGTCTCCTCACAGACTCACCAACATTTGTTGTTATCTGGTTTTGTTTTGTTTTTTTTTTTTTCCTCTCTTTGTTCATTTGTTTTTATCAGTACCATTTTAGCTGGGATAAGATGGTATCTCACTGTAGTTTTGATTTGCATCTCTCCTGGTGGCATGGCTGCTGATCGAAAGTTTGGCAGTTCAAACCCACCAGCAGCCCCATAGGAGAAAGATGTGGCAGTCTGCTTCTATAAATATTTACAGCCTTGGAAACCCTATGGGACAGTTCTGTGTCCTACAGAGTTGTTATGAGTCAGAATCAACTTGACAGCAAAGGGTTTGGTTTATTTGGTTTGGAATTGCTAATGATGATGAACATATTTTCATATTTGTTGGCGACTTGGATGTCCTTTTTGGTGAAGGGTCTGTTTATGTCCTTTGCCAATTTTGTGATTGGGTTTTTTGTCTTTTTTGTTGTTGAATTGTTGCAGTTTTCTATAAATTTTAGAGATAAGACCTTTATCTGATAAGTCGTTTCTGAAGATTTTTTTTCCCAGTCTTAGGTTGACTATTTACTCTTTTAATAAAGTCTTTTGATGAGCCTAAATTTGTTATTTTTATGAGATCCTATTTATCTATTTTGTCTTCTCCTATTTGCACACTTGGTGTTATGTTTATTATCCTATTTTTACACAAGATTAGGTTCCACAGTTTTCTCCCTATGTTTTCTTCCAGGGATTTTATAGTTTAAGGTTTAACATTTAGGTCTTTGATCCATTTTGTTTTAGTTTTTGTGTATGGTATGAGGTATGGGTCTTGTTTCATTTTTCTGCAGGTGAATATCCAGTTCTGTCAGAACCATTTATTAAAGCGACTGTTTCTACACCACCAAATGGACTTTGCCCCTTGTTGAAAATCAATTGTCCATAGATGGCTGGGTTTAATTCTGCGTTCTCAATTCTGTTCCACTGGTCTATGTGTCTATTGCTGAACCAAGACCAGGCTGTTTTGATTACAGTGGCTGTCTAGTGAGTTTTAATATCGGAGAGTGCAAGGCCTACTGCTTTGTTGTCTTCAGTATTGCTTTGGCTATTCAACGTTGCCTTCCTTTCCATATGAAGCTGGCCATTAGTTATTCATTTCAGTGAAGAATGTTGTTGGGATTTGTATCAGGATTATCTTGTATCTACAGATTGCCTTAGGTAGAATTGACATTTTCATTATACTAAATCTTCCAATCCATGAGCATGGTATTTACATGTAAGAGTAGTACTGAAAACAAAGAGTTTACCTCACTCATTTTGCTATTTGTTTTTTGTATGTTTCCTATCTCCTTTGTTTTTTTATTCTGATTATTCTGTTTTTGTTTGTATTTGACTACTTTTCTGTGCTGAGCCTTTTTGCTTTCTTCCTTCTTTACGTGTGAATGTTTTCTTTTGATGATTTCGTAGTCGTTACTACATATATTACATTACATAACTTACAACTGCAACAATGTTTAACATATGAAAAACAGTTAACTTACAATTTTAACATAATAAATCTATTCCTTATGTGCTCTTCTCTCCCCCATTTCTGTTGGTGTGTCTCCATTAACATAAATATAAAACCTATATTCAATAAGTTTATGTTGTGCTCATTTCTTAAGAACTTGATGTTGTGTTTTTTCGAGATTTAATTATTGTGTTAATCCCTGAATATGTCATATACTTGGCCCTTATGATTGCAGGTGTTGTTGCATTTTTTGGAGAGCTATCTCTCTTATTTTTTATTTATTTTTTCTCATGTATAGATATGAGTATTTATTTAATGCTCCTGCCTTTCCACTTGGAGTACTACCTTGAGTAATACTTTCAGCTAGTCTGGTAGTGGCAAATTCCCAGAGCCTCTGTTTGTGTGGGAATGTCTTGATTTCCCCCTCATTTCTGAATGATAATTTTGATAGGTAAAGAATTCTTGGTTGGCAACTGTTTTTGTTCAGTATTTTACATGTGTTGCTCCATTGTCTTCTGGACTCTAGAGTTTCTAGAGAGAAAGCCACACTGATTCTTATGAAAGACACTTGGTATATTACATTTTTCTCTTGCTGCTTTCAGAATTTTCTCCTCGTCTTTGGTTTTCAAGAATTTTTTTCAGGATATGGCACAGAGTTGATCTTTCTATATCTCTTCTGATTGGTGTTTGTATAGCTTCCTGTGTTTGCAGGCTTGGTTCTCTGTTCAGGTCTGGAAAAATCTCTCTGATTATCTCTTGGAAAATTGTTTCTGTGTCTTTATTTTTGTCATGGTGCTCTAAAAACCCGTTGCTGTAGAGTTGATTCTGACTCATAGCAACCCTATCTCATAGTGACCCTATGGGACAGAGTAGAACTGCCCCATAGAATTTCCAAGGAGCGCCTGATGGATTTCAACTGCTGACCTTTTTGTTAGCAGCAGTAACTATGCTACCAGGGTTTCCCAGTTAAGAAATCTAACATTAGAATCATTGGAATCCCAAGAGCACGCTCTTGGGATTCCAATGATTCTAATGTTACATATTTTAATTGAATCCCATATTTCCTTTTGGGTTTGTTTGATTTCTTTGGTTTTTTCTCTTGAGACTTGAGAAGTTCAGTTATTTTGTCTTCCAATTCATTTATTCTATCTTCTGCCTCTTCAACTCTGTCGTTGAGTGTCTCTCTTGCTTTTTCTAATTCAGTTTCTTTATTCTTCAGTTCCAGTTGTTCTCTTTGGTTTTTTTTGATGTTTTCAATTTCCTTGCTGAGTGTCTCATTTTGTTCCTCCATTTGTTTCCTGATCCCCACTAGTTTGTTGTCTGTGTGATTTTTGCTTTCTTTGAACATTGTTAACACCATAGTCTGAGAATTATCAATTCTTTGTGTTAGTCTGGCATCCATAGGAGAAATTTCTCTTCTTCATGTTTTGCTTTTGGTTAGTCCTTCTCTTGTGATTTTGTGTTTTACTATTTTTTTGTTGAATTTGGGCCTTTTTTATCTTTTTTTTTTTTCCTTTAAATTTTGTATTCTGGTTTTTGTGGGAAATTTTTCTGATTGGGTACCCTCGTGGTGCAGCAGCCAAGCACCCAGCTGCCAACCTAAAGGTTGGGCCTGCACCCACCAGCCGCTCTGCAGGAGAAAGATGCAACCTGCCTCTGCAAAGACTCACAGCCCTGTGAACCCCACGGGGCAGCTCCAGCCACCTCACGGGGTCACTGAGTCAGAATTGACCCAGCTGCAGCAGGCTTGGCATCTTCTCCTGAGAACCACTAGAGGGCACTCTTATCCTTAGGTTTTTTTTTTCAGTGCTTATTCAGGAGTTCGGATGCTTGATCTCTGGAATTCAATACACATGTGCAGGGGGGGGGTTTGTCCAGCTGATTGCAGACACTTATGTAAGTGTTTGAGCTCGACTTTCCTGTGGCAAACTTGGTGGATTGTTTGTATCTTTCCCTCATGGGTGCCCTGTACAGGATCTCCCACAGTGTCCTGCTGTGGGCAGGGAGTCAGCTGTTTCGCTCTGTTTCACTCATCAGTCTGAAACATTCCCCTCGCCCTGCTGCCTTTGAAGTTTCCTCTCAGTCTTACTGCCTGTCTGTCTCAGGCCTCAGCAAGATTCAACAACACTCACTCACAGCACCACAGTCTTCCTTAGCCCCCTCCCAACTGTGCAGCCAATGATCTCCCATGTCCAGCTTGTGCCACCTTAAAAAACCTGTACTACAGCTTCCTCAGACTAGCTCCCTTTTTGTTTTTTCCATTTGGGGTGTTGCCCAGCCCTATCCTAAAATGGCTGCAAGGAGCGAGTGCTCTTGATGTTAGCTGGTAGGTTCTCTCAGCTTCAGTGTAATTCTCACTCCTCCTCTCCCCAGCTTCTGGACTCACCCGAACTCTCCAACACCTCAGCTGCCATCAGAGTTCTAGATCTCGGTCTGTGCCTGTGTTTCTTTGTTATTTAGTGGGTTAGTTTCTGGGGGTGTAAACTGGGGCATCCACTCTCTTCACCTGATAGCACAAGATTTTCTAATACTGCTAGAAATGATTGATGTGAGAGAAAAATCATTTCAAGAAGGCTTGGAAAAAATAACGATGAAATGATAATAATTGCTAAAATTTGCTGAGCACTTCTGATAGACCAGGCACAGTGCTAAGGCCTTAAATTACTTTATTTAATACCCACAGATATGTAGTTTTTTCCATATTTGAACAATAAGGATACTGAAGCTTACAGTGGTTAGTTAACGCAGCTTTAAGAGCTGGAAATGGAACAATGCAAGTTTAGGTAACAATGAGAAGAAAAACGAAGATACAAAATTAAAGATTTGTGGGGAAAGAGCATGTCTGATCATCTATCATTACGTTGAATTCGAAAGCAAATGAAGGCCAGTGAGAGAGAGTGCTTCTGGAATGTGCTGTTTGGCCTGTCAAAGACAACCTTAAGGGGAGCTGAGGTTAGAGGTTGGGGATCCTTAATGGAATTCTTGTCTTTCTTCAATGATTTTAAACAGAACATGGCAGATAAAGTAGACGGGAAAAGGTCAACTTAAATAGATGAACCGAGTAGAATTAGATGATAAACTTGAAATAGTTTGAGAAAGAAGGAAATAGACCAACAAATCACCTGAGAACATAAAGGCAGCTGTAGCTAAATAAAGAATGGAAAAGGTCTATGAGAAACTGTGGTGATTTCTATTATTGAAAGGTTAGATGACTAAAAAATCTGCCAGCCAAAATTGGATTGAAATAAAGATTTATAAAAATGATAAAGAAAATAAAACAGTAATATATATCATGATAGTAGCTCAGAATTTGAAGGTCTGAGCTTATGTTCCTTACTAAATCTTAAAGAGAAGACTGATTCCTCTTTGAAAGCCTGGAACTTAATCTCATCACTTGTATTATTACAAAATTTAGAAATTTAATATTATAGATATACCATTTTAATTGTTATAGACAAAATAGTTAAAAAATTATGAAAAATACAGAATTATTGATGGTATTTAATAAAGACTAAGGTAAAATCTTAATAAAAATAGTGAGGAATTTGAAATCTTATCAAAATACCCAAACGTATTATAGAGAATATCAATTTTTTCAGTACTACCAGAAGTGACAAACAAGGATGACCACTGCAAATACTTGTATTTTGCATTTTTTATGTGGAATTTCTGGCCAAGACAAAAACATATAAACATAAATAAGAGGTAAAAAATACTACCAAAGTGGTAAATTTATTATTTCTTGAAACTGATGTGTTTAGACAATATGATGTAACCAAGAAGACCCAAGAAAAGAAATTTAATTTATTTTTAGAAAAATTTTGCTTTAACTAAAGAGAGAAGGTTCTGATACTATTTCATTTTAAAAGGCTTGTCTTATTTGGTATTCCAAAATCTGAAACCTAAATATTAATCCCATGTAGATATTAAACAATACCAGTTGCCAACGAGTCGATGCCAACTCATAGCGACCCCCTGTGTGGCAGAGTAGAACTCTGCTAAGATCTGGATAAATCTATATTTTATGTATCAGCCTGCCCTTGTTTCAAATTGTATTGTTTTTGAAATTTTGGAGAAGAGAAATCCTTTTGTAGAAAATGCCATGTGCACTTCAGGATGTTTATAAATTCTATCCTGCCCCAAACAAAACACACCTGCGTATTTCCAAACTGCCTATGCAGACTTGGATGGGGAGGGAGAAGGCAGGAGGGTGGCTAGCACAATTTGTTGATAAATACTGGTCTAGATGAAGAATACCTTTTTACAATATTAATCATATGACATATTAAAAAAGAATTAAAACTGGCTCTAAGAAAAACACAAAATGCTTTCAAGTACATGTACTTTAAAGCTATTATATGACTATGAAAGGAAAGATATTATGCAAATGTGACAACATAAACAGTATTAATATGAAAGAATTACTCTGAAAAAGAGATTTCTATCCCAGTCTGAAAGGAGCCCTGGTAATACAACACTTAAGCATTCAGCTGCTAACCCACCCAGCATCTCAGCAGGAAGAAGACACAGTGATCTGCTTCCATAAAGATTACAGCCTAGAAAACCCTATGGGGCAGTTCTACTCTATCAAATGGATCACTATGACTCGAAAATGAACTCAACTACATCCAATAACAGCATCCCAGTCTGAATGCACTTATAAATCTATTTTAATATCACACCTATGTAGTATATAAATATTTTCTAAGATATTTTTCTACATTGTAATCAGAAACAGGTACATAGTCCAAACTAAGAAAATAGTTTAATAAAGATCATACCAGTGATAAAATATAATTCCATCAGAAATGTCAGCAAAAAAGAGGAAGACCCTCAATGAAATGGATTGACACAGCAGTTGCAATAATGGACTCAAACATAGTAACGATTGTGAAGATGGTGCAGGACCAGGCAATCTTTCTTTCTGTTGTACATTAAAAAAAAAAAAAAAAACCAAACCCATTGCCATTGAGTCAATTCTGACTCATAACGACCCTATAGGACAGAGTAGAACTGCCCATAGGGTTTCCAAGGAGCACCTGGTGGATTTGAACTGCCGACCTTTTGGTTAGCAGCCATAGCCCTTAACCACTATGCCACCAGGATTTCCTAGGGTCCCTATTAGGCAGGACCAACTTGACGGCACCTAACAGCAACAAATATATATAATATATGTATGTAGTATATACCTGAATATATACTCCATGAATAGATGGATAGAGAGAGAGATAGACAGATAATAGCTTTACATATCATATCTCATTTCATTTCTATACCTTCCCTAATTTTATTTATTTATTTATTTATCACTGTTCTTTAGATGAAGGTTTACAGAGAAAATCAGTTTCTCATTAAGCAATTAATGCACGTATTGTTTTGTGACATTCATTGCCAACCCCATGACATGTCAACACTCTCCCCTTCTTGACCTTCAGTTCCCCATTACCAGCTTTCCTGTCACCTCCTGCCTTCTCATGCTTGCCTCTGGGCTGGTGTGCCCATTTAGTCTCTCTCTTTTTTTTTTTTTTAACGGGCTATCTAATCCTTGGCTGAAGGGTGAACCTCAGGAGTGACTTGATTACTAAGATATAAGGGTGTCCAGGGGCCATGCTCTCGAGGTCATTCCCTAACTTTAGACATTCTATCTGTTTAAGAAATTATGAACCTGAAACTCTAAGAAAAGCCTAAGTTTTTAAAACTACAGTTAATATTCCACAGAAATGATATTTGAATACAAATTGGTATAATTCCAATACAGGGAAATGAATCATATAAATATTTTAGTTAACCTTCCACAAGAGTTAGAATATTTAAAATATAATGTTAGGTAAAAGGGAATATAGAACTATATTAAATGCAAGTCTAATGCTTTGAATGTGTGGGTTAATCTACAGAATAGATTTATATAGATAAGATAATATGTGAATACCAAAAAATTGTTCACAGTATTTTTTTTCTGTGATAAACTAAAAGATGACCTCATGTTTTTACAATGTTATTTTTGCATTTGTCCTATTTTGCCAATTCAATTATGCTCAATAATACTATAACCTTCCTCAAAAAAATGATTTTGTCTATTAATTTAGCAGGTATTAAAGAAGAATGAACAGATTTTTCCAAAAAAAAAGGTCGATTAGTGTTATAAAAAATTATTGGGTACTAGAGTATATTGGAGTCCTTGGGGTGCAGTGGTTAACAGCTTGGCTGCTAACCAAAGGTTAGCAGTTCAAATCCACCACCTGCTCGTTGGAAACTCTGTGGGGCAGTCCTACTCTGTCCTCTAGGGTAACTATGAGTCAGAATCGACTCAATGTCAGTGGGTTTGGTTTTTGGTTTAGAGTATATTGGCACAGTGGTTAAGCGCTCGACTGCTAACTAAAAGGTTGGTACTTCAAACCCACCAGCCACTCTGCAGGAGAAAGACGTGGCAGTCTACTTCCATAAAGATTACAGCCTTGGGAACCCTACGGGGCAGTTTTACTCTATCCTATAGGGACGCTATGAGTCGGAATTTACTCAACAGCAATAGAGTTTTAGAGTATATTAGGTACCTAAACTTTCTTTTCATATTTAGACTATTACAAAAGTCAATTCAATTATAATTCAATGAAGTGAACAAAAAAATAGCTGTTTCTAGGAAAATATTATGAGAAGAATTTTGTTTACCTGAACTGATGTGCAGAAAAATGTTATTCTAACAACTGACACCAGAGTACTTCTTAAAGAAGAGATTGTCTTTGTTTAGTGAAACATCTTTCAGAAGAGAGAAGTTTCAATACCAAGGCCATGGCTTAAAGAAGATACTCCAGTCATAACTAACTGTCTCAATACAATAACAAGTAGAAATTCAAAGGAATTAAAAGAAGGTGTAGAATAGAAAGAGAAGTGAGAAGGTGAAGCAACTTGATGGGTGGACTGGAGATCAAGTGACTCAAAATGAGTGAAGGAAGAGAAGGGAGTCTAAAAATCATACAGTTTATTCATTTTTTCATCTATTCACAAATACCTTCTCAAAATAATTGTTTGATAGACATTGTGATAAATGAGGGTGAAACTGAAAATATCCAAGCTATCATGGGTGTCATGGATTGAACTTTGTCCCGCAAAGATATGTGTCAACTTGGTTAGGCCATGCTTCCCAGTATTGTGTGGTTGTCCTCCATTTTGTGATTTTCTTATGTGTTATGAATCATAATCTTTGCTGGTTGTTAAAGAGGATTAGGGTGGGTTGTAACACCCTTGCTCAGGTCACATCCCTGATTCAATGTAAAGGAAGTTTCCTTGGGGTGTGGCCTGCACCACCTTTTATCTTACAAGAGATAAAAGGAAAGGAAAGCAAGCAGAGAGTTGGAGACTTCATACCACCAAGAAAGGAGCACCGGATGCAAAGCACATCCTTTGGACCCAGGGTTCCTGTGTGGAGAAGCTCCTAGTCCAGGGGCAGACTGATGATAAAGACCTTTCCCCAGAGCCGGCAGAGAGAGAAAGCCTTCCCCTGGAGCTGATGCGCTGAATTTGGACTTCTAGCCTACTAGACTGTGAGAAAATAAACTTTTCTTTGTTAAAGCCATTCATTTGTGGTATTTCTGTCACAGTGGCATTAGATGCCTAAGACAATGGGTCATGATAAAGAAACAGTATGACAGATTAAAAAGATGTATTCAGCATGATAAATTTTAAATGATCGATAAAAGTAATCTTGTGTTGAGTTACTGGAAAGGGATGTCTTCAGTAGGGTGATCAGGAAAGTCATCTGAGTTGGTAGCATTGCAGTGAAAGAGAAATGATGAAAAATGAAGCTCTCTGGGACCTTTCACCATACTTATTCAATCTGTATGCTGAACAATTAATCCAAGAAACTGGACTACATGAAGAAGAACAAGGAATCAGAATTGGAGGAAGACTCATTGACAACCCATGTTAGGCAGATGATGCAACATTGCTTGCTGAAAGTGAAGAGGACTTGAAACACTTAGTGATGATGATCAAGGACTACAGCCTTCACTAGGGATTATACATCAACATAAAAAAAACAAAAATCCTCACAACTGGACCAGTAAGTGAATCATGGATAAATGGAGAAAATATTGAAGTTGTCAAGGATTTCATTTTGCTTGGATCTACAATCAATGCCCATGGAAGTAGCAGTCAAGAAATCAAAGGACGCATTGCATGGGGCAAATGTGCTGCAAAAGATCTCTTTCAAGTGTTAAAAAGCAAAGATGTCACTTTAAGGACTAAGGTACGCCTGACCCAACCCATGATGTTTTCAGTCACCTCAGATACATGCAAAAGCAGTAAGACGAATAAGGAAAATCAAAGAATAATTGATGTCTTTGAATTATGGTGTTGGTGAAGAATATTGAATATATAAAGGAATGCAAAAAGAATGAAAAAATCTGTCTTGGAAGAAGTAAAGCCGGAATGCTCATTAGAAGCAAGGATAGTGAGACTGTATCTCACATACTTTGGACATATTATTAAGAGGGACCAGTACCTGGAGAAGGACATCATGATTGGTAAAGTGGAAGGTCAGCGAAAGAGAGGAAGACCATCTAAGGGATAGATTGAAATAGTGGCTGCAACAATGAGCAACAATGAGCTCAAACATAACAAGGATTGTGAGGATGGCACAAAATCAAGCAGTGTTTCAATTCTGTTGTACAAATGGTCGTTCTCTTAGGCTGGGTTCTCTCGAGAAACAAAACCAGTGAAGCATATATATATAGAGAGAGAGAGAGAGATTCATATCAAGGAAATGGTTCACGTGGTTTTTAGAGGCTGGGTAATATTCCAAGTCAGTGGGGGAGGGAAAGAGGATTCTCCTGATTCACATAGCCACAGGGGCTGGCAAATCCAAGGTCCACAGGCTGGAGAGCAGGCTGTAGCAGGCTGTGAAGATCAACGAATCTCAAGATCGGCAGGCAAGCTGCTAGCTCAAATCCCAAGAACTGGAGGCCAGACCGACAGAAGCCAGCTGCAGAATCTAGAACAAGCAAAAGCCCGGGCAACACAAACAGGAAGGAAGTAGGTGGAGGAGGGCAGAGAGATGAAGGCTGAGGGGGCAGTGAGCTGTCACAGGTCCTACCCCCGCTGGTACCACTCAGCAGATTCCATCATGACAGTCATCACATATCAAATTTCAACAAGGAAGTGATCGCATTATACAACTGCCAAAACATTGAGAATCACGGCCCAGCCAAGTTGACACAACCTTAACCATCACAGTTGCTTTGTGTTGGAACCGACTCAACGGCACCTAACAACAACAACGGTGGTATTAAAAGATGAAAGGTTACAGTTGCACTCTGATAGGAAAAATAAGGAGTTCATAAAAGTAATATTTTTATGATATTCAGTGTAGATTTTTACAATCTTCAACTTTCACAGATTTGGAATACTATGTGTAATGAAATGGTGTATCCTTCCTACAGTGTTATACTAATGATTTTTTTCTTGAATGAAAAAGAAATAAAAATATTGATTTGTTCATTATGTTATTAAAATTTTTCAATCTTATTAACTAATACTCCAGATATAAAAATCAGCAGAAATCAAATATAAACTAGCTCTAATTGATATGTTTGAAGAAATAGCAGAGTAGCTTTAAAAAATGACCAGAAAACAAGACATTATAAATAATGACCAAGATAATTAATTAAATAAATATATAGAAACTCCTGAAATAGAAATCAAGGTGTTTAAATTAAAAACAAATAAATGCCCATGTTTACATGTTAAATTGAGTTTCCAAAATTCTCCAAAAGACTTTAATGGGGAAAGAAATGACTTTTCAACAAACAGTGCTGAAACAAATATCCAAAAAAAACAACCATGAATCTCTACTGCTACCTCATACTAGGCACAAAAACCAACTCATATGTCTCAGAAACCTAAACACAAAAGTGAAAATTATGAAACTTCTGCGTGAAAATATGGTGTTAGACCTTCACAACTTTGGATAGGTAGTGTTCCTGTGCTTTAAGGTGTATCCTCTTAGAACACAGTGAAAGATTGTTAAAAAAGAAAAAAATATATAGATTATACTTTATCAAAATTAAACACTTCTCATCCAACAGCACTGTTATAAAATGAATAGGCAAAGCACACAGTGGGAGAAAACATTCATAAAACATATATACGACAAAGCACACGTGTTCAGAATATATGAAGAAATTTTACAGCTGAATTTTGAAAGACAAACACACACCCAAAAATAAGTCAAAGGAATTTAAAAGACACTTCTCACAAGTAGATGTATTAACCAAAAGTTCTCAACTCATTACCAAAAACCAAAACCCATTGCTGTGGAGTAGATTTCGACTGAGAGTGACCCTATAGGACAGAGTAGAACTGTCCCATAGGGTCTTCAAGGAATGGCTGGTGGATTCTAACAGACGACCTTTTAGTTAGCAGCCGAGCTTCTCATCATTGATCCGCCAGGGCTCCAGACTCAACTCGTTAGAGAAACGCAAATCAAAACCAAAATAGAATGATACCATACACCCACTAAAACAACTACAATTAAGAAAACAAACAAATGTTGTTGGAGGGTATAACAAATTTGTGAAGCTACTATTTTAAACTCTTTGACAGGTTCTTATAAGGCTAAAGATACACAGCTTTTCCTTGCTATCCAAAAGTAGAGTATTCCTATGAAAACTTTCATAATCTGAAATGGCATAAAGTGAAGAAGCAATTACCATTAATTCATATGGGAAAATCTTTTGAGCGTTCCCAGACCCAAAAAATAACCTATCAAATCTTACCAAATAACACATAAAACTTAAAATAACACTACCATACAGTAAAAGCAAGAATGATATAACGCATGGCCTATATAAAGTAGAAAAAAATGTACAGTGTAGTATCACTTACCAGAATCGGGAAGACAGCGAGCACACTGGAAGGCTGAGAGGTGGTGGTGGTGACCATGATGGACCCGGTAGCCTAGCTGGCAATGGCACATGGGGCTGCGTTAAATGCCACAGAAGAGCGGGATTTGTATTAACTGTCCATGTTAAGGAGCACTGGTGGCGCAGTGGTTAAGAGCTCCACTGCTAACCAAAATATCGGCAGGTTGAATCCACTCCTTGGAAACTCTATGGACAGTTCTACTCTGTCCTATAGGGTTGCTAAGAGCCAGAGTTGACTCGACTGCAATAGATTTGGTTTAGTTTTGGGTCCATGCCTAGGGATGAGCAATGCACAGAGAACGACAAGTGGAGCATGGGATCTCAAAATGCATTTGATTGCGTGTGGCTGGTTCGTTCAATGAGGACTGATGAGTTTGAAAGGCAGAGTTTGGTCAAGACACTGTGTAAAATAGGGGGCGAGAGCATTGACATAGACACCTAGCATCTTGATGGCTCGGGAAGAGTGAGAATGGGTGTGGCTGCCCTGCTAAATGCTGTTTGCATTTTTGCCTTTTTTCCTAAAAGCAAAAATCCTCTTCAGATTTCTTTTGTTTAGTGAAAACAAGTATTAATGAAGGTCTTTCATAAAAGTGAAGTGGCATAAAGTGAATTTGCTGAAAAGAGGGAGGTATCTGTACTTTGCTGCTGGTGCTGTTGTTGTTAGGCACCATTGAGTCGGTTCTGACTCGTGCAACACCATGTACAACAGAACAAAGCACTGCATCCTCACAATCCGTGTTACTCTTGAGCCCATTGTTGCAGCCACTGTTTCAATCCATCTCATTAAGTGTCTTCCTCTTTTTCACTGACCCTCTACTTTACCAAGCATGATGTTCTTCTCCGGGGACTAGGCCTTCCTTATAACCTGTCCAAAGTATGTGAGACAAAATCTCACCATCCTTGCTGCCAGGGAGCATTCTGACTATATTTCTACCAAGACAGACTTATTCCTTCTTCTGGCAGTCCATGGTATATTCAATATTCTTTGCCAACACTATATTTCAAAGGCATCAATTCTTCTTTTGTCTTCCTTATTTACCCCATCTTCTCAGATTAATTGCTCAGCATACAGATTAAATAAGTATGGTGAACAGATACAGCCCTGGCACATTTTTTTTTTTTTTTTTTTTTTTTTACTTTAAACCAAGCAGTATCCCCTTGTTCTGTTAGAACTCTTGCCTATATACAGGTTCCTCATGAGCACAGTCTAAAAAGAAAAAGAAAACCTTTTGTCTTCGAATTGATCCGGACTCATAGGGACCCTATAGGACAGAGTAGAACTGCCTCATAGGGTTTCCGAGCAACAGCTGGGGGATTCAAATTGTCAATCTTTTGGCTAGTAGTCAAACTCTTAACCACGGTGCCACCAATCCAGATGCCGTGCTCTTCTTCATATAGTCCAGCTTCTCGGATTATTTGCTCAGCATACGATTGAATAAGTATGGTGATAGGATACAACCCTGACACACACCTTTCCTGACTTTAAACCGGCAGTATCACTCTTGTTCTGTTCAAAGGACTGCCTCTAAGTACAGGTTCTAGACAATTTTAAATACTATGGTAAAATTGCCCTTTTTCATGGAAAGAAAGAAGTGTTGTAGAAAATGTATGTTCCTAAACTATAAGCATCCATTAAACCAAGTGCACTTTGAGAGGACAAAGCCGGTGTGGCCAAAGCCTCATTTAGGATTAGATCTACACGTGTTCGGGGTTATGGACTTTTCTCTCAAAATGACTCCTATTGAATGAGAATAAACCAAACTTCAGTCATATGGCTTTTACATGTAATTTTTAAGTGGAAGAGCTGTAACAGTTTAACTTTAAGATATTTTGAATAGATTATTGTAT
Organism: Trichechus manatus latirostris; assembly: GCF_000243295.1. Lineage (NCBI taxonomy): Eukaryota > Metazoa > Chordata > Mammalia > Sirenia > Trichechidae > Trichechus > Trichechus manatus. The sequence continues at coordinate 7,022,352 of NW_004443949.1, read as the reverse complement.
TTGTCCACTTACTTTATAAAATCAAGGATTTACAAGTTGCCTAATTTAATTCTACAAATCTCATTTGACTTCTTTCAGGAGAGAGTATATGACAGAGTATATAACTGCTTTTTGCAACTATCCTGCAGGAGGTACATTACACAATGAGTGGCCTCCTGTAGATCTGATACAAACACCAGAATGCAGGCCCGTTTTTTCCACAATGCTTATGCATAAAATTCTGAGTGCTATTTGGAGATTTCCAGCATTAGCTAGGTAACATTTATACAACTAAATATATCAAAACAAAGTTTATATAAATATTTACTAAACAGATATTACCAAAGAGGAATAAACAAGGTGAATCATGACTAATAAGCCAGCTGATCTGGCTTCAGTTGAAAATTGATTCTAGATTCTGCAGATTTTGTGAATGAATGATATTGCTTATCTTTGTTCAGTTCTGGAAGGGGGAAAAATAAATACATATATATATTGTTATTGTTGATGTGTGCCATCGAGTTGATTCCTACTCATAGCAACCCTATAGGACAGGGTAGAACTGCCCCACAGTGTTTCCAAGGAGCAGCTGGTGGATTCAAACTGCCGACCTTTCGTTAGCAGCCTACCATATACACACACACAGATTCGTGCATATATTCATGCATACATATATATGTGTATGTATGTGTGTGTGCGCCTGTGTGTTCACTAAATTCATATAATTAAAATCCATTAATCTTTGTTAATGTGCTAAAACTTATTTTATTAACTGAAAATACTATTCTACTACTTTACTAATGTCAAATATCTGTAAATTTTCAACTTACAAAATTTATGGCAACATAAGAAATAGTAGAATAAATGCAAAATTACACCTCGTTTCATGTATGTTTTTTATTCTCAATTTCTAACTTCTGTGATAAATCTATACATATATGCAGATGACATATCAGTTAGAAGTATATTATATTCTATAAACCAGTAATTTGACTTCACCAAATAAGGATCTATTTCTATTACATAAGTAGTATAGAGGTGGGCTGTTCCAACATGGTATGGCACTTCACTATGTCATCCTTTCATCCTTCCACTCCACAGTCCTTAACAAGTAACTTTCATTCTTATTTGCAGAGTCATTCTTCCATCTCTAGGCTTTATATATGTGCTCCAAAGAGGAGCACAGACTGAAGATGAAAGGCAATAGCCAAAAGATGGAAATGTACGCCAATGGGTCTGCATACTCTAACAGTATGAGTTTTTTCTATTATCTTTTTGTGGTAGATTTCTACCTGAGTTGCACTGTGGTCAAAGCATGTATTCTGTACGAGAGCAAACTTTTGAAATCTATTAAAGTTAACTTTATGGTCCAACATGTGGTCACTTTTAATAAGCTATTATTTTTGGCTTATTGTGCCTTCTCCATTTACTGAGTACAATATTCCAGATATTTGCATGAGGTCATATTTTTATGCAGGTTTTTGTATGGACATATGTTTTCATTTTTCTTGGTTAAATAGCTAAGAATGGAATTATTGGAACATAAAGTACAGGTCCCCACACATGTGTCAGTTTGTCATGCTGTAATGGCTTGTGTGTTGCTGTGATGATGAAGCTATGCCACCAGTATCTCAAATACCAGCAGGGTTGCCATGGTGGGCAGGCTTCAGCTGAGATTCCAGACTAAGACAGACTAGGAAGAGGGACCTGCCATCTACTTCTGAAAACCTTGGCCAGTGAAAACCTTATGAATAGCAACCAAACATTGTCTGATATAGTGCCAGAAGATGAGCCCCTCAGGTTTGAAGGCACACAAAAGATGACAAGGGAAGAGCTGCCTCCTCAAAGTAGAGTCGACTTTAATGACATGGATGAAGCCAGGCTTTCAGGTGCTTCATTTGCTGATGTGGCACGACTAAAAATGAAAAGAAACAGCTGCAAACATTCATTAATAATCAGAACGTGGAATGTATGAAATATGAACCTAGGAAAATCGGAAGTTGTCAAAAATGAAATGGAATGCATAAACATCAATATTCTAGGCATTAATGAGCTGAAGTAGACTGGTATTGGCCATTTTGAAACAGACAATCGTATAATCTACTATGCTGGGAATGACATATTGAAGAGGAATTAGGTTGCATTCATTGTCAAAAAGAACGTTTCAAGATCTATCCTGAAGTACAAAGCCATTTGTTGTTATTGTTGTTGTTATGGGCCTTGGAGTTGGTTCCGACTCATAGTGACCCTATAGGAAGGAGCAGAACTGTCCCATAATGTTTGCAAGGAGTGGCTGGTGGATTCAAACTGCTGACCTTTTGGATAGCAGGTGAGCTCTTAACCATTGTGCCACCAGGGCGATAGTATAATATTCATAACCCTACAAGGAAGACCAGTTAATACCACTATTATTCAAATTTATGCACCTACCACTAAGGCCAAAGATGAAGAAACTGAAGATTTTTACTAATTTCTGCAGTCTGAAATTGATCAAACTTGCAATCAAAATGCATTGATAATTACTGACAACTGGAATTCAAAAACTGGAAACAAAGAAGAAGGAATAGTAGTCGGAAAATATGGTGTTGGTGATAGAAACGACGCCAGAGATCAAATGATAGAATTTTTTCCAAAACCAATGAGGTTTTCATTGGAAATACTTTTTTCAACAACATAAACAATAATTATAGACATGGACCTCACCAAATGGAATACAGAGGAATCAAATTGACTTCATCTGTGGAAAGAGACAGTGGAAAAGCTCAATATCATCAGTCAGAACAAGGTTAAGGGTGACTGTGGAATAGACTATCAATTGCTCATATGGAAGTTCAAGTTAAAGCTGAGGAAAATTAGAACAAGTCCATGAGAGCCAAAATACAACCTTGAGTATAGCCCATCTGAATTTAGAGGTCATCTCAAGAATAGAGTTGATACATTGGAAACTAATGACCAAAGACCCAGTGAGTTGTGGAATGACATCAAGGACATCATATATGAAGAAAACAAGAGGTCATTAAAAAGATAGGAAAGAAAGAAAAGACCAAAATGGATGTCAGAAGAGATTAAAATTTGCTCTTCAACATTGAGTAGCCAAAGCAAAAGCAGGAAATGATGAAGAAGAGAAAGTATTATAACAAAATGTGCAAAGACCTGAAGTTCAAAAACTAAAAGGGAAGAACATGCTTGTCATTCCTCAAGCTGAAAGAACTGAAGAAAATATTCAAGTCTTGAGTTGCCATATTGAAGGATTCTATGGGGAAAATATTAAAAGATTCAGGAAGCATCAAAAAAAGATGGAAAGACTACAAAGAGTCACTGTACTAAAGAATTAGTCGACATTCAACCATTTCAGGAGTTAGCATATGATCAAGAACTGACTGTACTAAAGGAAGAAGCCCAAGCAGCACTAAAGGCATTGGTGAAAAACAAGGCTGCAGGAATTGGAGGATGACCAATAGAGATGTTTCAGCAAACAGATGCAACACTGGAAGTGCTCACTCATCTAAGCCAAGAAATTTGGAAGACAGCTTTCTGGCCAACCTACTGGAAGAGATCCATATTTATGCCTATTCCCAAGAAAGGTTATCCAACTGAATGCGGAAATTATCAAACAATATCATTAATGTCAAATGCAAGTAAAATTTTGCTGAAGATCATTCAAAAGTGGTTGCAGCAGTACATCGATAGGGAACTGTCAGAAATCAAGCCGGATTGAGACGAAGATGTGGAACAAGGGATATCATTGCTAATGTCAGATGGATCCTGGCAGAAAGCAGATAATACCAGAAAGATGATTACCTGTGTTGTATTGACTATGCAGAGGCATTCAACTATGTGGATCATAACAAATTATGGATAACAGTTCAAAGAATGGGAATTCCAGAACACTTGGTGGCACTTTAATTAAGAGTTTGGCTGCTAACCAAAAGACTGGCAGTCCACATCCACCAGCTGCTGCTTGGAAACCCTATGAGACAGTTCTACGCTGTCCTATAGGGTCCTTATGAGACCGGATCGACTAGAAGGCAACAGGTTTGCTTTGTTTTTGTTTTTTTTTTAAATTGTGCTCATGAGGAACTTGTGTATAGACAAGAGTCAGTCATTCTAACAGAACAAGGGGATACTGCCTGGTTTAAAATAAAAAAAAATAAAATGTGCGTCATGGCTGTATGTGTTCACCATACTTATTTAATCTGTATGCTGAGCAATTAATCCAAGAAACTGGAGTATATGAAGAACACGGCAACAGGACGGGAGGAAGACTCATTAACAACCTGCAATATGCAGATGACAGAACTTTGCTTGCTGAAAGTGAAGAGGACTTGAAGAACTTACCGATGAAGATCAAAGACCACAGCTTTCAATATGGATAACACATCAACATAAAGAAAACAAAAATCCTCACAACTGGACCAACAAGCAATGTCATGATAAACAGAGAAAAGATTGAAGTTGTCAAGGATTTCATTTTACTTGGATCCACAGTCAATACCCATGGAAGCAGCAGTCAAGAAATCAAACGACGCATCGCACCAGGCAAATCTGCTGGAAAAGAACTCTTTAAATTGTTAAAAAGCAAAGATGTCACTTTGAAGACTTAAGGTGCAGGTAACTCAAGCCATGGTGTTTTCAGTCTCCTCATATGCATGCAAAAACTGGACAATGAATAAGAAAAACCAAAAAAGAATTGATGCCTTTGAATTATGGTGTTGGCGAAGAATAGCAAATGTACCATGGACTGCCAGAGGAACAAAAAATCAGTCTTGGAAGAAGTACAACCAGAGTGCTCCTTTGAAGTGAGGAATGACGAGACTTTGTCTTACATACTTTGGAAATGTTATCAGGTGGAATCAGTCCCTGCAGAAGGACATGGTTGGTTAGGTGCAGGTTCAGTGAAAAAGAGGAAGATCATCAACAAGATGGACTGACACAGAGACTGCAACAATGGGCTCAAGCATAACAAGGATTGTGAGGATGGCACAGGACCAGGCAGTGTTTCGTTCTGTTCTATACAGGGTTGCTATGAGTTGGAACCAGCTCAACGGCACCTAACGACAACAGCAACAGGTGCTTAGACTACAAAATTATATTTTTCCTTTTATCAAATTTCTTAGTAAAGTCAGTTATACCTTACATTTCCACAACAAAGTTGTCAAGTTAGACATGCACCAACACATGCCACACATTAACACTAAGAGAATTCTCATTAATCTTGCTATATGCAGATGCTAACTCCTCAACACAGTGTTAAGATTTTTGACAGCAGGAATGACAAGTTATTCTCCTCACTTCTCAACATTGCTATAATGTTACTCAGTGCATTTACAATTTAATCAAAATTTGTATATATCTTAGAGGCATATTAAATCTTATTCTTAATTCAAAAAAATCAATACATGAGTCAACATTTTTTATGTAAAATGAAAATTTACTTTTACCTTCAGAATTGTGTCTAAGAATTAATTCAAAGTTTAATAGCGTTTTTCACAAAAATAATTATGTTGATGTGTTCACTCTTCTTTTTCCTATGTTGCCATATATTACCAAAGATTTCCCAAGGTAAAGACTTACATACAGTCAACGTTAGATGTAGTAATGAAATAATACTTCCAGTGAATAAAATGTTTTCTGCACATTAATATTGATAGATTTATCACATTGAAATTTTTCCAAAAGATAACACCTGGAAAGCCGGTGTTCAATGCACAAATTATAAAAACCTCAGAAAGTACTTAATTTAAACCTATGTGAACCATGTGTTCTTTTGATTTAATATATTGTGTGAAATGTAAAAGAAATGCATACTAAGAAATTGATCAAACCATAGCGTATGCTAATAATAACCACAGAGAAATATTGACAGAATGCACATTAAAAGATTAAAATGACTGAGTTTTCACTGATGTGTTTTCTGTCACGGAAACTTTAGGCCACCAGTAACATGGTAAATAATAAAAGATTAAAGTGATGCTGAGTTTTCATTGATGTATTTTCTGTGAAAGTTTAGGCCATTGTTTTCCCAACATCTCAAGTGGTAAAATAAATACCTTCTAGGCAAATAAAACTTTCTGTAGGCCAGGGTAATTTAGTATCTGTTCTGGCAGATGACATATGCAATTTTGCATCCTCTCTGAGACCACTTGAACAGATGTCCTTGTGTGCTTAAATGGTGATTAAAATACCTCTTTGGAAATGTTTACCTGAAGGCTATAGGAAAAATGAGATGTCTGCTCAATTCTAGAGAAATTCAATTCAATAAAGTTGATTTTAAGCTCTATTACACCTCAACTCTATTTTCTCTGTGGTAGTTTCAGATGGAAGGAATGAATGGCTCTGTTGGAAAACAGATCTGTGTTGTCAAAAGACAGTATTTGGATTCCTGTCACTGTAACTATGAAAATAATTCATAGATAATCTGTAAAGCTATCCTATAAATAAAGAAAGAAAAGACTCCTCCGGAAAGGAAGTTAAAGTAAAAGCACACCTGATTTCTTGATAATATTTCAACAAAAGAAATCTCATTTCCTTGAATATGCTAGGCATTTTCCTGCTTTTTCTCTGCCTGGAACACTTTTCCCTTAGAAATGTGAGTGGATATCTCTCTCACCTCCTTCAGTCTTGCTCTAATCACGTTGTCTCTGTGAGACCGATCTTACCCTACCCGCTGTGATAGCACTTCTCATTTTTCTTACCCTGCTCTATTTTTCCTTTTTCCCATAACATTTCTCTCCTTCTAACACACTTGATGGATTGCCAGTTTTTATTGTCCGCCCCATCCTATAGAATATAAACTCTACCAAGGCAGGGATCTTTGTCCTGACACATGGCAAATAGTCAACAGATCTCTCTGGAGTTAATGAGTGAATGAATGCACTGAAGTAAGTATTGACCATTTAATATGTGACAAGTCCTATTCTGAGCACTAAAGATAGATATTTTCTCTGCCCTTATGCAGGGATCTTTCCAAGAGGGGATACAGGTATTAGATTAATTATTATGAGTAAGATCAGTAAATATTAAGCATTATGAGGGATTAAGGGAGAGTATAATATATTACCTGGGATTCCAGAAAAGTTCAACTAAGGAATTTAACTAAAATTCTATTCTGGTGGATGAGTAAACGTTCTAAGAAGTATCAAACCAAAACAACCAAACCCATTGCCATCAAGTCCATTCCATAGTGACCATATAGGACAGAGTAGAATTGCCCCATAGGGTTTCCAAGGAGTGGCTGATGGATTTGAACTGCTGACCTTTCGATTAGCAGCTGAGCTCTTCTCCACTGTGTCCCGAGAGCTCGGAGAAGAATAAGCACAAAGCTTTTGTCCTCAAACATTGAGTCTCCTGTTTGTTGGCCTAATTCATAGTTTCCCACTATATTTCACATCTTTGTAATCAGAAACTTGGCCTCATTCTTTTTTTATATGACTATATAACTCTTCAAAATAAAAATGGAATCGTTTTATTGATTAGCAGAGGTAGTTAAGGCATACCTACAAATGAGAGACAATTTAAAAAATGAAAATTAGTTGTAGCAAATATTTTAATGCAAGTGAAGGGGAGATGGACTAGAAGCTACTACATCTATTACTTTTATACCATAAATTTGTCAACTGCTGATGAAACCAAACTGAGTAAAACAAGACATAAAATATGACTAAAAATTTCCCTCACTTATGAAAAAAGATTTAACACCTTTCCTGGTGCTGCTAAAGTGTGAATAGTCCATGGAACAGCAACCAGAGAGGAAGGGATGCAAGCGAAAGAAATACTAGTTGAGACAGTTTCCCCCTGTTTACTTCGCTTCCTTCCCCAGCAATATGAAGCAAAGTCAACAGAATGAAAATTGTGTTGCAGAGACAAGGATCCCGGGTTTCCTGGGTTGCATTTGAATACGATCAGGAGGAGGTCAAACAGAAGACAGCCTGTGAATTCTTATAGGCTGGTTCACAGACAGAGTCCCTGATCTCCTCTCAGACACTTCTCTCACTCACAAGATAATTCGTTTTTGACAAATAGCAAAATAACTTCGCTAAGCAAATCTAGAGGACAGGTCTATTTGTATGTCTGTGTAACTGAACCATTGGCAGGTACTGTTCTCTGTGCCTGCCGTGAGAAAAATAAAAGAGAAATGCAGATGTGTGTGTCGATATTTGATAGCATAGTAAAAGGTGAGAGAATAAAACAGGCAATGCTGGTATTGCTGGGGCTGTGGTCAGCTTTCAACCAAAAGAATATGTATTCTTTATTTCTTGTTTCTCTGGCATTTTTGCAGCAAGACAGAAAATAGAGAGAGGGGCGGGTAGTAGAGGCTGTGTGCCCCTCCAAAGAACACACAGAGGCACGGCGAGCTGGCGATTTAGTGTGTGAAGGTCTTTTCTGGACATCCGTTGGATAATTTTTTGACCATACAGGGAAGAGAATCATGAGCAATTACCAATTATTTGATCATCTCTTCTCACGAATTATATAAAAGGAGAAACACAATTTAAAGTGAATATTACAGTTTACTCTATAAGTCATATAATCTTTAAATATATCATTCTTTTAGATTTAACCTTTTCACTTCTTCAGATAATGAAGATCGGGGGGAATTTCATACGCATTCAATATATACTGTAGCAAGTAGACATTTTCTTTTCCCCATCAAAACCCTAGGTGTGGGCTTACTATATTTTAGTCTGTTAAGAACAAAATATGTTTGCTTGTAAGACTCAAGCCAGGTGTGCCTCTTACTTAGTTAGTGAGTTTATTCTTTTACCAGGTTACTGACTGGTCTTTGTCATTACCACTAGCTGTACACTGAAACTGCTGTGTCTGCCCCTCTTGCACTCAGAGCAATTTCCAGGGACTCATACTGAAGGGAGAGTGAAACGCTGTCTCTAATTAGAACAGCAATCTGCTCCCCAGCAGTTTTCACAGTCTACTGACATTCCCTACTGTGTTTTTCCAATAGCTTTACCCTTTCTTCTGTTTCTCTAATTTTTTTTTTTTAAACCCATCAAACTTCTGGTTAACTGAATTAATTTTAAAGTTCATTACTTCTAGTGTACTTTTTGAAACACATATGGTTGTTTACACTGACATTTAACATCACATTTGAGTTATGTCTCCAAATATCAAAGACAAAGTGCATAGGTGGGGGAGTTAATGCGAATGGTTTGTCCCCAGTATGTATTTATCTTCTTCAGTGAGTACCACCTACGTTCCCATGAATAAGGGAGGAAGGGAGGAGTAAGACAAGTGACTGACATCAGTATGGAGGCCTTTTAACACGCGTTATCTCAGTTACTCTGCACAACAATTTCTATTTCACAGGAGACGAGAACACAACATAAAACAGGAAACATCTGCTTTACTTAAGAAGTTGGCAAATAACTTATATCTCCAATAACTTTACAATAAAAAAGCTGCTCAACTTCCAAAATACAGCATAAATGATACACTTTCAGAATTGTCTTTTGTAGGTTTAAACATCGTTCTGAATTCATGAAGCGACTGGTTATAGGCCAGGGAAAAAAAGCATCTAAACAGTTCCTAAGCATGAATACGGTGGCTGCAACAATGGCTCAAGCATAACCACGATTGTGAGGATGGCGCAGGACCAGGCAGTGTTTCGTTTTGTACATAGAGTCACATGAATCGGAACTGACTCAATGGCACCTAACAACAAGCATGAACTCAAAGAACTTTATGCCCTTCATGCTAAGATTTTGATGTACTGGAAAATAAAGACTTTAAATTGAACATTTATTTGTTATTGTTTAATATTCATAGGTTTAATGCCCAAAACACGTAAAATAATCCAAACACTTCTTATCGTCAACCAGACTGATATTAAAAAGAAACAAAAGAATAAAGGTCCATAAATTATTTAAAACTTATTTTAAATATTTTTGCTTTGTAGTATATTTTGATACTCAAGAATCTAACTTCTTCATCATTCTTCTTTCTCAGACTTTCTTGGCAAACTAACATAAACATTTTCCCACAGGAATGTTGGTTAGCATCATTTTGCCATTTTCTGAAAACATACTTAGTATTTTATTTGTGATTATTTTGAAAAGATAGAAAAAAGTGTTCGTAGTATTTTTATTTGTTATTGAAATAGGACAATTTCTTCCAAAGTATAATCTATTTTATTATAATTTGCATATAGAAAACTCTTCACTCTTGATTACTAATTGATAACCTGCTGCCTTACTCAGATTATTGAGTCAAAAAAGTTTTGTTTTTTTTTCTTTTTTACATAACCATGTCATCTGAAAATAATAAACTCACCTCTGCCTTTTTCACATTTATATCTCTTGCTTTTTTCTTGACTCTAACAGCATTTTCTCTTAGTTCTAGAACAATGATATATAATAAAGGGATTTTAAGCATTTTTGTCTGTCTTCTAATTTCAAAGAGAATGCTTTCTGTGTTTTAGTATTAAACTTTAGATTTTGGTTTGGGATATTTCTTGTAAATATATTTCCTTGTTCAGTACGCCACACCATGAAGAGGGAGCTAGGGTAGCAGAGAGACAGAAGTTGGGGAAACTCTTAATGATCCTTTTAAAGTGGGAGATTGACCTGACAACTTGGAATTTAAAGTCTCTCCAAAACTTATTTCCCTAAAACCTATGTGCTGAATATTGTTTTTACCCACCAGTATGCACTGTTACAAAAATTATTAGTGCTTTTTTTCTATGCAGATGAATTCTATAAACCAAAACCCATTACCACTGAGTCAATTCCAACTCATAGCAACCCTGTACAACAGAACAGAACTGCCCCATAGGATTTCCAAGGCAATAAATCTTTACCGAAGCAGACTGTCACATCTTTCCCTCTCAAAGGGGCTGGTGGGTTCAAACTGCTGACCTTCCAGTTAGCAGATGAGTGCTTTAACCACTCCACCACTAGGGCTCCTAAGGGATATAAACAGATAACTAATTATTTCTGTCCCTGTGTCAACATATATTTTTTAAATCCTCAATTAAAAAATTAATAAAAGTTCTGTGCATTTCCTATAATTATTAGATTATTTTCCTAACGCAAAATCGTATATATTGAATACTATGGTAGGAAATACACTGGGGTGATCTGTTCTATGTATTTCTTCAACTAAACATAAATACTCTTCTTCACTAAGGAGGATACTTCCCCTTTAATTGTTTACTGTCTTTTCCACAAATTTATACAAAATGACTATCCTGGATCCTTGTAAACGATTCTGGCAACAGACTATAATCCTAATTCTTTCTCTTCACACTCATAGGGCCTGGTTGAAATGTAGAGAATAACAGGTTTTAGAATCAGAAGGACGATGGTAAGAAACCACTTGTTCACTCTCTTGTATATAACCTGGAACAAGAATAAACAAGGGAAAGAAGGATGAAATAAATGACCACTGATTGTGTGTGTGTGTGTGTGTGTGTGTGAGAATGAAAGTAAATGAAGTATTTGTATTATGTACATACACTTTAACTGTCTATGGAACATCAGTCAACGTATGCCCCACAAAAACCAAGCCAGGGAAATGCATTCCTTCATAAAAGAGTGCATTCCCACTCTATTCCCCCTAGCAGAGTTATTATGCTTAAGATGAAAATGGGTACTGTGCTTCTCATTAGGTATAGTAATTTATATTCCTCAAAAAGAGTTGCTTTGACAATTGAGTTATAATTCTATTTCAACTGGTATCTGTCAGAACAAATACTAACTCCCTATGATAATCATTCATGTTAAATATAGTTTTATTTCTCTTTAAATTAGTAAACAAGGGCATTTCTTGGGTTGGCTGGAAATGAAGCAGGAAGACTTCATGCCAGCTTCTCCCCTCAGCAAGATGTCTTCGGAGAGAAATAAATGAATCTTGTTAAGGAGGGACATTTCTTTCAGCGCACTTGTCTCCTGACAGTTACTCAGTGATGCAAAGCTGAAAAGGGTTCAGTGCTTACAGTAAAAAAAATAATTCCCAGGACTTGACAAGGAAAAATGTACTCATTCCAAGCCTGGGGTAGAATTCTGCTGAGATAAACAGAGGAAAAATCGTTAGTGAGCAAATTCATCACGACCAATACCATGTATTTCTCCCCCTGGCCTGATGGCTAATGTTGCATCTTCCTGCAAGCAACAGAACTGGAAACCAGATGCCACAAAATAGAAGCACCTGTAAGTCAAAGGGAGCACAGTTTTGCTCAAGAAGAGATCCTGACAGCTAACAACTGACAACCATTTTCTGAGACACCATTTGAGTTTTTAAGATGCATCAAGAGCCCCTTCCCAACCCCCAGGCTCATTACCAAATAATACTTCCGAAGTCTGACATATTGAGTCATTGAAATATAAACTATTAGAGCTAGAGACATTGTGAGCAATTATCTGAGGCAACCCTCAAATTTTGCAGATGAGGATAATGCTGTTATTAGTTGCTGTCAAGTCAATTCCGATTCATGGAGACCTAAAATGTTACAGAGTAGAACTTCTCCATATGGTTTTCTTGGCTGTAGTATCAATGGAAGCAGATCGCCAAGTGTTTTCTTCCACAGTACCACTGGGTGGGCTCAAGCCACCAATATTTAAATTAGCAGTTGAGGGTAAACCATTGATAGCAACACACGGGCCTTGAGGATAATGAGTATATACTAAATAACTAATAGTTCAAGGTCATACAGCTACTTTGGAATAGAGATCAGAATATAATCCAGGTTGCAAAATTCTAGTCCAGTGTTCTAGTGTTCTTTTTCTATGGTGCCTCCCTTAAGTAATTATTTTTTAAAGCGAATACTAAAAGCAATCAAGTCAAAGGAAGTCTCTGAATTAATGTGTCATTCTGAAGATAGAAATATGATGGCAGTGATTTTTTCCAGATAAGCCTACTTAGCCATTCCCGAGAAATCAGTGGAAGTCTGAATTTTATAATGAATCTTCCATACTTTTTCACTAGATCTCCCTGGTGAATGAGTGAAGGAATCTTTGAGTTGGCAGTCCAAGTTTAGGAAAACAATCTGTAGCACTGGAACAAAATGCATCTTAACTGACACATACAGGGACTGAAACATGGCAGTGGCCTCATTAGCACCGTGAGCTAAAGCACGGAGCTAAGCAACCAAGTGTGAAGGTAAACCAAGCAGGGAGAAGGCCTGGGTGCCCATAAATGGGATGTTTGCTTCTTCGGAGTTTTTCCTCGATGTAATTAAAGCCTAATCTTTTCCAGCTGTAGTGGCACAGATTGTTTTAAGATAAATTCAATCTATAATTAAAAATCTCATTAATCATTTCCCAAATTATTTGTTGTAATATAAAATGGAAGTTGAAACCATTCGTGCTGTGAAAAATGGTTACTGTATGAATAACCATAGCTGTAACAGATGTTAATGGCAAAGGAACCTTTGTGTTACTGTTTATAGTTTCCTAAATTCACATCTTCCTCATAAACAGCTTATACGGAAGTATTCTTTAATCCAGTGTCTATTCCTCCTTTAAATACAAACATACAGCATTATTTTTTTCACCTTCTTATTATGATACAAGAATATTACATGATTGTGATTCTAAATCAGGTTAATTAAATCTTCAAAATAGATAAATGTAATTGGATTAAAAATGAGACTAACTTTTTACTGTGTCTGGCTATCCAGATACTTAATATCAGTAAACTATAAGACTCTTAGCTTTCTCCTTCTTAGAAGGTCAATCTTCATACTGAGTTTATAGAGAGAACTTAAGAATGAAACTAGCAGAAAATAATGGGGATATAAACAGAACTCTAACTGTTGTTATTGTTTTTGTTAGGTGCTGTCCAGTCAGTTCCGACTGATATCAGCCGTACACACAATCGAACGAAACACTGCCCAGTCCTGCGCCATCCTCACAATCTGTTATGATTAAGCCCGTTGTTGCAGCCACTGTGTCAATCCATCTCGTTCAAGTTCTTCCTCTTTTTGGTTGACCCTCTACTTTACCAAGCACGATGTCCTTCTCCAGGGACTGATCCCTCTTGATAACATGTTCAAAGTATATGAGACAAAGTCTACCCATCCCTGCTTCTAAGAAGTATTCTGACAGTACTTCTTCCAAGACAGATTTGTTCCTTCTTCTGGTAGTCCACGGTATATTCAATATTCTTCCCCAACACCATAATTCAAAGGCATGAATTCTTATTCAGTCTTCCTTATTCAGTGTCCACCCTTTGTGTACACATGAGGCAATTGAAAATACCATAGCTTGGGTCAGGCACACCTTAGTCCTTAAAGTGAAATCTTTGCTTTTGAACACTTTAAAGAGGTCTTTTGTGGCAGATTTGCCCAATGCAATGCATCCTTTGATTTTTTTGACTTCTGCTTCCATGGGTTTTAACTGTGGATCTAAATAAAATGAAATCCTTGACAACTTCAATCTTTTCTCCATTTACCATGATGTTGCTTATTGGTCCAGTTGTGAAGATTTTTGTTTTATATTGAGGTGTAATCCATACTGAAGGCTGTGGTCTTTGATCATCATCAGTAAGTGCTTCAAGCCCTCTTCACTTTCGGCAAGCAAGGTTGTGTCACCTGCATAATGCAGGTTGTTAATGAGTCTTCCTCCAATCCTGATGCCACGTTCTTCTTCATATAGTCAGCTTCTCGGATTATTTGCTCAGCATACAGATTGAATAAATATGGTGAAAGGATACAACCCTGGTGCACACCTTTCCTGACTTTAAACCACCCTGCCCTATTTCCTTGTTCTGTTCGAAGGACTATCTCTTGATTTATGCACATGTTCCTCATGAGCACAATTAAGGGTTCTGGAATTCCTATACTTCACAATGTAATCCATACCTTGTTACAATCCACACAGTTGAATGCCTTTGCAGAGTCAATAAAACATAGATCAACATCCTTCTGGTATTCTATGCTTTCAGCCATATTTTCATTATTTAAAAAAATATGTTTTACAAAACAGTATCAGTCATTGCGTATTTCTTACTTATTTTCCTTTTTTAAAAAATTAAGGTAATAAAAAAGTTACTTCATAAAATAATACAAAAAGTCAGGAGAGGCTGTGGCGGGCTGGGAGAGGCAGTCAGGGCTGGGGGGTTGAGGAATCCAGTGCTTCTGGCTCCCCCTACCCCACCGCGGGCTAGAGGTTGGGGGGAGGCTGTGAGGCCGGGAGGGTCAGCAGGCCACAGCTGGGCCAATGCAGGGCACCTGGAGGCAGTGGGAGGGGGCAGGGAAGCAGCTGGGGCCCTGTGTGTCCTGAGGAGGCAGAGGGCCTGGCGGGCGGGAATGGCATGTCAGGGGCCCCTGGCTCCCACTGCTCAGCATCCCCAGCAGCTTACTGGGCTCCAGGCCCTGCTGCTGGGCCACGGTCTGCACGTCGAAGCCCATGTGCATGAGGAACTGGGCCACGTTCATCTCCTGGCCAGTGAACTGGTCCCGGATGGTGGGGCATGAGGGGTTGCAGTGGGGCCAGGGGCAGCTGTCCACCATGTGAACTGGGCAGCCCTTCAGGGGGCCTGGCTGGCCTTGTGGCTGTCTTGGAGGCTCCTGTCCCAGCAATACGGCTCTCGGGGCAGCGAGGTGCCTTTCAACTGGATGTCGATCCAGTGGCTGTGGATGATGCTCTCATGCGACAGGCAGGCGGGGGCAAAGCGGACCACCACGTCCATGAGCGTGTCCAGCAGCTGGCGGCCCAGGTTCTGGATGTACAGCCACTGGCCCTCCTGCACCGGCTGCCCAGTGAGGTGCGCGTTGTCCACGGTGAGCTGCGCCTCATCAAACAGCCACTGCACCACCAACACTGGGCAGCGCAGGGTCGGGTAGACTTTGTATCCCAAGAAGCAGTTCCCACTCCTCGCCCTCCTTGAACTGGCACCGGTGCTCCGGGACCACCCCTTTCCAGTACCTGATGCCTGGGCGGATGGCCTCGGTGGATGTGTAGGTGTCAATGCAGTCCGTGCGGCGGTACTGCCGGTCGTCCAGGAGCCAGCCCGACTTGGCCAGGCCTTGCACCTCATTGGCTGGGTAGCTCCTCCAGCTGCTCAGCCACGGGGTCCACGTTCAGTAGCACGCCTGTGCCTCCAGCGCTGCTCCCGGCCAGCAGCAGCACCCTGGCCCCCCTCGGCCCTTTGCCTAGGAGCTGTCACACCACCTCCCAGATGATGAGGGCGCCCATAAAGATGTACTGCTTGTTATCAGTCTTGGAGAACACCGTGCTCCAGACATCACTGGAGCAGTAGGGGATGAAGCTGCAACATGCGGAAGTGTGAGGCCCGCCAAGGTCTTCCTCTGCCCGGCGCCGCCAGGAAGGACCCTTTCTCCCTTTTCTTTTTTTCAAGACTTCTAACATCAGCAATGATATCCCTTATTCCATGTCCTTTTCTGAATCCAGCTGGAATTTCTAGCAGTTCCCTTTCAATGTACTACTGCAACTGCTTTTGAATGGTCTTCAGCAAAATTTTACTTGTGTGTGATATTAATGATATTATATTGGTTGGTAACTTCCACATTCTGTTGGATCACCTTTGATTGGAATGGGTACACATATGGATCTGTTCCAGTCAGTTGGCCAGGAAGCTGATTTCCAAATTTCTTGGCATAGAGCGAGCACCTCCAGCACTGCATTTATTTGTTGAAAAATCTCAACTGGTATTCCATCAATTCCTGGAGTCTTGTTTTTCACCAATGCCTTCAGTGCAGCTTGGACCTCTGCCTTCAGTACCATCAGTTCTTGATTATATGCTACCTCCTGAAATGGCTGAAAGTCAAACAATTCTTTTCAGTAGAGTGAGTCTGTGTATTCCTTCCATCTTCTTTCGATACTTCCTGCGTTAATATTTTCCTCATGGAATCCTTCAATATTGCAACTCAAGGCTTGAATTTTTTCTTTAGTTGTTTCAGCTTGAGGAATACTGAGTGTGTTCTTCCCTTTTGGTTTTCTATCTCCATGTCTTTGTACATTTCATTATAACACCTTACTTTGTCTTCTAGAGCTGCCCCTTGAAATCTTCTGTTCAGATCTCTTACTTCATCATTTCTTCCTTTTACTTTAGCTACTCGAAGTTTAAGAGCAAGTTTCAGAGTCTTTTCTGACATCCATTTTGGTCTTTTCTTTCTTTTCTGTCTTTTTAATGGCCTCTGGCTTTCTTCATGTATGATGTCCTTGATGGCATTCCACAACTCATTTGGTCCTTGTTCAATGCGTCAAATCTATTCTTGAGATGGTCTCCAAATTCAGGTGGGATATACTCAAGGTCATACTTTGGCTCCTGTGGACTTGTTCTAATTTTCTTCAGCTTCAACTTGAACTCGCATATGAGCAATTGACGGTCTCTTCCACAGTCAGCCCCTGGCCTTGTTCTGACCGATGATATTGACCTTTTCCATCGTCTCTTTCCACAGATGTAGTAGATTTGATTCCAGTGTATTTCATCTGGTGAGGTCCAGGTGTATAGTCAGTCACCGTTTATGCTGTTGAAAAAAGGTATTTGCAGTGAAGAAGCCATTTGTGTTGCAAACTCTATCATGACATCTCCAGTGTCGTTTCTATCACCAAAGCCATATTTTCTAACTACCAATCCTTCTTTGTTTCCAACCTTTGCATTCTGATCACCAGTAATTATCACCGCATCTTGATTGCACCTTCAATCAATTTCAGACTGCAGAAGTTGGTAAAAGTCTTCAATTTCTTCATCTTAATCTTAGTGGTTTGTGCATAAATTTGAATAATAGCTGTATTAAATGGTCTTCCTTGTAGGCGTATGGATATTATCCTATTACTGACAGTATTGTACTTCAGGATAGATCTTGAAATGTTCTTTTGGATGATGATCCTCTTCTATTTGTCATTCAGGGTGTATCATACCACCATATGATTATCTGATCCAAAATGGCCAATACCAATCCGTTTCAGCTCAGTAATGCCTAGGAATGGATCTTTATCTGTTCCATTTCATTTTTGATGATTTCCAATTTTCTTAGATTCATACTTCATACATTCCATGTTCCAATTATTATTAATGGGCGTTTGCAGCCGTTTCTTCTCATTTTGAGTTTTGTCACATCAGCAAATAAAGGTCCTGAAAGCCTGACTCCATCCATGTCATTAAGGTCTTTGAGGAGGCAGCTCTTCCCCAGTCGTATTTTGAGTGCCTTCCAACCTGAGGTGCTCATCTTCTGACACTGTGTCAGACAATGTTCCACTGCTATTCACAAGTTTTTCACTGGTTATGTTTTTCAGAAGGAGACCACCAGGTCCTTCTTTCTAGTCTTGTCTTAGTCTGGAAGCTCAGCTGAAAACTGTCTACTGTGGGTGACCCTGCTGGTGTTTAAAATACCAGTGGCAGAGCTGCCAGCATAAGAGCAACACGCAAGCCACCACAGTACGACAAACTAACATACGCA
>NW_004443949.1:6940456-7003897 GCF_000243295.1 Trichechus manatus latirostris | reverse complement strand
ATATATTGAAGACCCCAAATGCACATCTAGAAGTATTGCTTTCTAATGCCCCATGTTTGATGTTTCTTGTCAAAAACTTTTTTTTTTTTTAATCTTGAATGAAACCTTACAAGACAGACGCAGCGCTAGGCTTATAACATTTTTTGTTGCCACAAAAAAGAATGATATATTAGGAAATGATTGAGTTGTCACAAACATCAGTGTTTTGTTTTGTTTTTTTCTTTGAACGATCTATTTTTTTTAAATTTTATTGTACATTAGGTGAAAGTTTACAGCTCAAATTACTTTCTATTCAAAAATGTATACACAAATTGTTTCATGACATTAATTATAATCGCTGAAACATGTCATCTCTCTCCCCCTTTCCACTCTGTGTTCCCCACGTCCATTCATCCTATTTTTCTGTCCCTTCCTGTCTTCTGGTCTTTGCTTTTGGACAGGTCTCATATTACTCGATTGGTCTCATATACTTGAACTAAGAGCACGTCCCTCTCATGTGTTATTGTTTGTTTTATAGGCCTGTCTAATCTTTGAATGAAAGATGCACTTGGGGAGTGGCTTCAGTTCTGAGTTAGCAGGGTGTCCGGGGGCCATAGTCTCGGCTGTTCTCCAGTCTCTGTCAGACAAGAAAGTCTGGTCTTTTCTTGTGAACTTGAATTTTGTTCTGCATTTTGCTCCCCCTCTGGTCCGGGATCCTCTATTGTGACCCCTGTCAGAGCAGTTGGTGGTGACAGGCACCACCTAGTTCTGGGCTCAGACTGGTGGAGGCTGTGGTTCTTGTGCTTCATTAGTCCTTTGGACTAATATTTTCCTTGTGTCTTTGGTTTTCTTCATTTTCCTTTGCTCCTAACATAATGGGACCAATAGATGTATCTTAGATGGCCACTTGCAACATTTTTAATAACCCAGACACTACTCACCAAAGTAGGGTGTAGAATATATTCTTATGAAGTATTTTATGCCAGATGTACCCTGAGACTAAGGTCCCCAGCCCTCAGCCCCATTAACTCAGTCCCTCAAGGTGTTTGGATGTTTGGATGCCTCCATTATCTATCCTATATGGAGTTCTTTGAGCTTCTTGGATAGTCAGATTTTCATCTTTCATGATGTTTTGGAAGTTTTCTGCCAGAAAATCTTCAGTGTTCTCTATGTTTTCCATTATCCCCCTGTTCTGAAATTCTGATTGCACCCAAATTTTTGCTCTTGAGTGTGTCCCACGTAAACCTTAGGTTTACCTCATTTTTCTCCATTCTTTTCTCTGATTTTTCCTCAAACAATGTGCTGTCAATGGATTTGTTTTCAATCTTATTGATTCTATCTTCCATTGCTTCAAATTTGGTCTTAGGACCTTCTATTGAGTTGTCTATTTCTTAAATTTTGTGCTTTATTGTCTGGATTTCTAGTTGTTGTCTTCGTAGGATTTCTACCTGTTTATTTATTTTGAAATTTTGTTCTTGCATTATTTTTCTGAATTGTTCTATTGCTTTGTCTTTGTTTTCTTTGATTTTTTCTATTTTCCTTGGGTTTTGTCTGTATTTTCCTTGATTTCTTTCCTAATCTCTTGAAGAGCCCTAAATATTACTCTTTTGAATTCCAAATCAGGTAGTTCCAATGCCTTTTCTTCTAGCAGAAGATTATCTGATTCTTTATTTTGGTCACTTGCTGGAGCCATCTTGTCCTGCTTTTTTATGTTTTGATATTGTCTGCTGTCTCTGAGACATTAAGGTATTATTTATTTATTAGTTGTATGTTCATTTGTTTTGTCCTGCTTTTTTGTGTTGTTTTGATATCTCAGAGCTGGTGGGCTGGGTGTGCTTTGCTGCTTGCTTGTCTATGAGCACTATAGTTCTCACCTCCTTATCTGGGTGGGTAAGGCAGCAGCAGGCAGGGCAAGTCCACTTCACTGTATACTGGTTTGTCAAGGTGGCTGAGGGCAGACTGGTGTGGCATTTTCTGCCTCCTGATGTTGATCCAGCAGTGTGGGAATGTTTACAGCCCCTCACCAGATGGACCAGGATGTCGGACAGGGAGTGATATAGACTCACCATTCATCAGCTGATCAAATGACCGGAGGGAAGGGGCATTGAAGGCCCAGTGCAACAGCGGGCTTGACCACTGGACACTTTAGCCACAGCATTTTACAGGGACCAGCGGAAAGGAGTAGGAGGTGACATATGGGGCTAGATGGGAAAGCTGCCTGGTGGGAGGGGGCAGGGCAGCCTCAGAGGATAGTGGGGGCTTGTATTGTAGACCTTGGTGGTGGGGGCTGCCAGAATGGGGAAGTTCTCGCTTCTACTCACCAGAAGAGTGACGGGTAGGAAAGCATGTTTCTTTGATCGTCAGGTATGCTGTCTCCTTCGGAAGCTCTATGATGTTTCCTTTCCATACTTCCTGTCCAAGGTCATTGCTGACTGCATTTCAAGATGGCAATATTGTGCTATGTGAGTTGACAATGAACCCCCACTCTGTATCTTTCATTGTTGTCTGTTTTCCATCAGTGTCTTCTTCCATTTGGTGTTTGATCTGGTTCTTTTCCCTTCATTTGATGCTCAGGTTTCCAAGATTGATGATTGTATCTGTTTTACTTCTTTTTATGAGTTTTTGCTGTACGGGGACAGCATGGTTTGTTTTTCTAGGGCACCATGTTGGTTCTGCCTCCCATGTTGGCATACATTAAGTAGATTTGGTATCTAGAGACTGAGTAGTCCAGCAGCAGTGCCATGGATGTTTTCTTATAGTGATTATTTTTGTCATTTATTGTTCAAAGCCACAACTCTATATGCATTGTTTGATAATGCTTTTGTTGTGTTTTGTTTTGTAAAATTCCTTCCACAGCAGCGTCAAAAGCTCAAAAACAGTACATGTTTAATAGACAATTAAATTCTAAATTTCTATTTTTTTAAAGAAAGTTGATGTTTAACATGTAATTCTCTTCTATATTTACCATCCACCATGGTGATACTATCAAGCACAAGAAAATGAAGAGATAAACTTGTTCAAGAAGAATCAGTATAAAGCAATTTGACATGTGGAGAAGAATGTGCACAAACATAAGGATTTAGCACTTGAAGCTGCAGAAAGTTTACACATAACTCTGAGAAAAATTGATTTTCCCTTTATCAAAGGCCTGCTTTCTAGATTATTTTTGCTCTATTTTTCTCTGCAAGCTTTCATATGCACATATGAAAAATGAAGTGATATGCTGGCTATGCTATTAGAAGAACTCTCTCTATAGTGAAATGAAGCCAGTTTTATATCAGTGCCATCAGACACTTCAACTAAAAAGTCAGTTAATTGTTATAAGGTTGATTTTTTTTCATCCAATTCATGAAATCAGAGTGAAGCCTTTAGAAGTTCATCTGTCAAAAGTTAAACATTGAATATTATTCTGAATGCTACTGTAAAGTCAATATTGAAGATAAAACAAATTTTGGTGGAGTACATAATGATGAAAACATGATCTTAACAAATTTAAAAATCGATGAAGCAAAACTATTTGAAATTTATTTCAGGGCATGCATATAATTTATTATTACATTCGAAGAAGCTGTCATAGTCCCACAATTGAAATAACAGCTCAATTACAAAATTGTTGTGATATAGCTCTTGATCAACACTAAAAAAAAAAATACTTCTGTATGGTATTAAGTACTTTTTATCTTTATGCCCATTATTACTTACATTTTAGAAATGTTAGCCCTTCAGAGAAGCTATTTTACAAAGCCACCTAAAGCACCCAGTGTGACATTAAACGTTTTTGTAGAACAAACCTGCCTATTTTACTTGAACTTTAAAATCAGTTAGAAATATGTAATCCTAATATTCAGTGAATGGAGACTTAAAGCCTAATCCTTTGAAGTTTTTAGCACATTGTGGTTATTTAAAATGAAGTTTGTTAGCAGAAAGACATTGAATTGTACTTCTACAAAAGTAAGAGAGAACCTGAAAAAAATTATTCTACAGTTTCACTTTGGAAAATCTTGTGAAAAGACCCCTTTGATTGCCCTCTTGTCATTCTGCTGGAATGGAATGAAATTGAGAAGCCCTATGATTTTGCAGCACCTCAATTTAGGAAAACATGAGAAAGAATCATGAATAGAGAAAATGTATAGGATGACTTTTATCTCGTATAAATACTCAACAAAGAAAGATACCCTGGAATTCACAACCAAAAAGATAGTAGCTGCAAATATACTTGATATACTTGGGCAGTAATATTTGCACATTTGAAGAGTAAAAACAAACTTGAATTTACATTATTCTTTCTTTCTAGAATTTTTTGCACTTTCCCTTGATTGAAAATACTGTTGAAGATTAGGAGTCAATTGAAGGTGTCAAAAATTTCTCATTAAGTATAAAATTCAACTGTGAAGATCATAAGCAAATTTATGAAAAAAATACAAATAATATCCCTTTAAATATTGAAAAAAAAGGTTTCAATGATTTAGTATTAGAGAAAGATGTGGCCGGCAATTTATTAAAATATGTAACAAGAATAATTATTCTACTTTGTTTATTTTTAATGTTTAGATAATCAATAAAAAGAAGTTTTTTTTTAAATCTTGCTTTAACGTATATGTGTATATGCCATTTTTTATTTTTATAATTTTATTTTTAAAAAATTATTTTAATTTAAAATTAATTTACTTTGAATACTTTATAAACCTAACTAAATATAATAAACCAACTTGTCAATCAAAAAATATTTTAAAAATTATATAATTTCAATTATTTTAAGCAAAACCTATTATTGTCAAAAGTGTCTTAGATTGAAAAATAAATTGTGTGGTCAGTTGATTAATAACATACATAGATGTCTTTCGTTTTTATTTAACAAATGTCATATCAGTACCTTAAAATCTCATTTTGTGATCTGAAGAGATTCAGAAACAAGAGTACTTAGGGAGAACAAGGTTTTTAACTGAACTTGAAGAGACATCTTAAAAAACCTATTCCATTAATTTATGATAAAAGAACACAGTAATTATAAGAAAAAAATAGTTAACTAACACTGTAACAATTATTATAAATAATGATTTCCAAGTGGCATAGCTGTACTTACGAGACTAGTTTAATTTCTCTTACGAATATCCTGTAAATCCCCATGGCTTTACATAAGAAACGTTGTATCTCTCATGTCCTATCACAATGCAGGCATACAGTGGCCTGGAGCTGGACCAGGCAACGTTTTGTTCTGTTATATGTAAGGTCACCATAAATCAAAACCCACTTGATGGCAACTAGCAACCCCAAGCAGGGTTCTCCATTACATGCTGTGGTCAGTGTCCCAGGCCCATTCCATCTCATAGCTCTGTCATTTTTAAGGTTCTAGAATCCTTCATTTACTCTTTTGCATCCAGATAAGGAAAGAGCAATATTAAGGAGTTCTGGGAGGCTTTAGGGTCCAAACCTAGAGGGGCTTCATCACTTCTTCTTGTACTCCACTGGCCAAAACTCAGTCACATGGCCCTACCTAACTGCAGAGAGGCTCAGAAATGTAGATTATAAGAGTGCCAAAGAAGAGAGAACACAGATACTAGTGAAATACTGGTGGGCTTCTTGGACAGTAGCCCAGCAGAGAGTACTTATTCATTGAATATGAACTCATTAGTCCATTCATGTTGCTGCTGTTGTTAGTTGCTGTTGAATGTTTCGGCCACCCATGGACGAGTCCATTCACAGGTTATTAAAAATACTGCTTTATGCAAGAATACAGTATCAAATTCCTCCAGAAAGTAGGCTAATAAAAAGACTGACTGAAACAACAGGGTGTAAATAATAGGGAGTGATGTAGATGGTGGCAAACTGGTAAACACACGTCCCAGTAAAGATGCAGCAGACACTGAAGACGTGCAGGAAAACAGACCTGGAGTTACTAGCCCACAGAATTTAAAGAGAAGTTGGTTATCTAGGCATTTATAACAAAATGTCTGATAGTCAATTTCTTTCCAATTCAAAATTTCTTTTAAAAATTTGAAACTCAACACTCTATGGACAAAACAAAGAAAATCATGCAGAGGATAGGTACAGTGTGCACACTGCTGTTTACAACATCTGGCTTATTTAATACTCATTAAATTCCAGATACTGTGTAAGTCACTTGAAATAAAAAGATTGATTAATTGTAGCCCTTGTTCCCCAAGGACTCTCCTTTTAGTGTTCATAAACATATAATTCTGGAATTCTCTTTGGTACTTGGAATAAACTCCAGTAAGCAATAAGACACTATTGTGTTTATTTTCTTGGTTAAAACATGTCTTTCAGTATTCTTCATGAGTGGTCATGAGGGGTGATTCATAGTAGAATATCTATAATAAATCCCCTTGGAAAAATGATATCATATGTCATCTCAATAACATATTAAAAGACATAAATGTTATTATGGCATGAATTAATCTTGCAGTTCCCAGATGTTTTAAGCTGGCAGATAAAAATCTCAAAATACATTTCTTGTTTCAGAGCAAGTTGAAATTTGATGCCTTTCTTTGTTAATGCTGCATACAAAGGTGAATAATAGATTTCAATACTATGAAGATAAAGAAAGCTTTGTATATACAAATATATATGTATATATAACCACAACCAAATCCTGATGCCATTGAGTCAATTCCGACTCATAACAACCCTATAGAACAGAGTAGAACCACCCCTACAGCTTTCCAAGGAGCAGCTGGTGGATTTGAACTGTCAATCTTTTGGTTAGCAGCCAGGCTGTTAACTACGTTGTCACTGTGCTACCAGGGCTCCTCTGTGTGTGTGTGTGTGTGTGTGTATGCATATATACCAAACCAAACCCATTGCCATTGAGTCGATTCCGATTCATAGCAACCCTATAGGACAGAGTAGAACTGTCCCATAGTTTAGAAGTAAAACTGCCCCATAAGATTTCCAAGGCTGTAATTTTTATGGTTGCAGACTGTCACATCTTTCTCCTGAGGAGCGGCTGATGGGTTTGAACTGTTAACCTTTCAGTTAGCAGCTGAGCACTTTAGCTTTATGCGTATGTACACACACATAAAATTGTATATGCATATGTAAACAGAAATTAATTGAAAATGTATATATGATATTAAGATACTTGCTCAAGTAAATTTCTTTTTAATATGGGGTATGTGAAGCCTTAGGTAAGGAACTTACAGTTTTGGGATGTAGTTTAAAGATAGAAAAAGAAAGGAAATAAGAAAGATGGCTTGAGTATTTTTTTAATATAAACGGGAAATATTGTATTTACATGGGAAGTTACAAAAGTAAAACCAAATGCAATGTAAGATAGAAAAGGAATTTTTAGGGTATAAAATCTCATAATGAAATACAAAATTAGGAGGGTGAAGTGCAATAAAGCAACTTTGCACTTCATAAATTTTGTCTTCCAAGCTCTGCAAGAGGAATTGGAAGAACCGTTGCTGACTCTGAATGCAATCTTTTCACCTTATCCCTGCAAATGGTAATAAAAACCTCATAGCCCATGTTCTATTGAGTAATAAGTATCATTTTGCTATTTACAGAATGACATTTTAGAAAAGATTATGAAAGATAAGTGTATAAAACCTGTGAGAAGGCCCTAGAAGTTGTCTGATGTGTCTGGAAAATGACTCTAGTAGTGAACTGGACAAGAAAAGGGCACGACATGATTTTCAGAAATATATGATAGGAATTGTCAACAGACTAGATACCCGACTTGATAGATAAGGCAGTAACTACTCCAAGATTACAAGCCTGAGGAACAAGCAGGGCGATGCTACTGCCAAAAGTGATGAAGAAGCTACGAGAGGAAAGGAATACGGGGAAGATGAGGCTCTCACTCCGTCTTCGCTTTTTGTATGTGTTGGGGGGGAGGGGTAAGAAGTTGATCTTTTAATTTTTTTTTATTTTTATTGTTGTGCTTTAAGGGAAAGTTTACAATTCAAGTTAGTCTCTCATACAAAAATTTATACATACATTGTTATGTGACCCTAGTTGCTCTCCCTGTACTGAGACAGCACACTCCTCCTTTCCACCCCTGATTTCCTGTGTCCATTCAACCAGCTCCTGACTCTCTCTGTCTTCTCATCTTGCCTCTGGACAGAAGCTGCCCATTTAGTCTCATGTACCTACTTGAGCTAAGAAGCACACTCTTCCCAAGTATCATTTTATGTCCCATAGTCCAGTCTAAGAGTCTGAAGAGTTGGCCTTGGAAATGGTTTTAGTTTTGGGCTAACAGAGAGTCTGGGGGCCATGTCTTCTGGGTCCCTCCAGTCTCAATCAAACCATTGTCTGGTCTTTTTACTAGAATTTGAATTCTACATCCCACTTTTCTCCTGCTCCACCAGAGACTCTCTGTTGTGTTTCCTGTCAGGGTGGTCATTGGTAGTAGCCAGGCACCATCTAGTTCTTCTGGTCTCAAGCTGATGGAGTCTCTGGTTTATGTGGCCCTTTTTGTCTCTTGGGCTAATACTTTCCTTGTGTCTTTGGTGTTCTTCATTCTCCTCTACTCCAGGTGGGTTGGGACCAATTGATGCATCTTAGATGGCTGCTCACTAGCTTTTAAGACCCCAGAATTTGATGTTTTTTTAAGCATTGAATTGTTCATGTTTAAATATAAAAGAAATGAAGAAAGGGGGGGTTACAGAGAGCAACAGAGTTGATAGTCACTAACACGAAAATGGAATTAATCTAGGAATATGAGTTAAAGCTCATAGTATGTACTAAGGCTCGAAAGAATGGCTATAGAGGGGAAGACTGGCAACAGAGAAACCAAAATGGTCAGAAAGCTCCCAAAAGCTAGTACAGGCAGTCCCGAGTTGGGAACATCTGACTTACTGACAACTTGTACTTGCCCTTTAATGTTATGTAAATTTGCCGTCACTTTGAAATGAGCGAACCAACCTCTACTCGAAATAAATTCTTCATCACATTCATCTTTAATTGCTGCATATTCAGCTTTTAAATCATTGTAAAACTTCAAGACTTTTCTTTCACTAAACCCATTGCAGTCCAGTCTGTTCTCACTCATAGCAACCCTATAGGACAGAGTAGAACTGCGCCATAGAGTTTCCAAGGAGCAGCTGGTGGATTCAAACTGTTAATCTTTTGATTAATCTTTAACAGCCAAGCTCTTAACTACTATGCCACCAGGGCTACTAAAGTAAGGCCAAATAAGAACCCTATGCACCTGTTCTGACTTACCAACAAATTCTTCAAGACACACTCAGCACTCAGGAACGGCTCTCCTTCATAACCCACCGAGGGCCTGTATCTGAATGTAGGAGCTAATCAATCAATTCAAACCAACCTGTGTCCTATAGGAGAATGGATTACGTCTGTTGATTCCATTTTCTTTTTCTCCCTGATAGTTTATCTCATTTGCATTACAATCACTTGTACTTATCCCTGTTGTAAAAAGTTAACTTTTCAGAAAATGTTTTTCACACTGAACAGTGGCTGTTGTCTTTTCAAGAAGAGTTGGTTCTATCAGATGTCTCTCTACTTCAGGATGCACCACATTCAGTCCTCCTCTTGATAATCGAATTTCCCAGACCTGCTTGAATTAGTTAAGTCAGGCTTTCAGTAATACAAATGGCACCTTATTTTAGCACAAGAGATAGCTTAGATATCATTAACATAAGTGTCAATATAGATTGGGAATTCTCCGTTATGCATTTGTAGGGTAGACATACATTGAGAAATATATTTAAAAAATAGTAACTTATGAAATAAATTTAAGATAGTTTTTCAAAAATAGTACAATTATGATTTGTAGTAAACTATTGTTTTTACAAACTCTGAAAGCTATGTTGAGTTCACTGAATTCAGTTCTTGTGTCAATCTCTGTCAGTCATTTCATTGCAGTACAGCTAATTAAGCTGATAATTTCCTTAATTTGTAAATATAATAATACTCAATTTTATTGTTATTTTTTCATACATAGCATCATAGGATTTTAAGATGTTTTGTAGCAATATTACCTTGTTCACCCTCACTGAGATTTAATAAATCAAATGAATTATTTCCTGTATCAGAAGGAGATCGAGATTGTTCTTACAGGTGGAAATGATTGACTGAGACTTTGTTAGTGGGTTTTGTTTTATATTTTCTATTTGGGGATTAAAACAGTTGTTTAATTGAATTATTTTTTATTAATTTTGCATTGTTAAATAATGGCACATGTATATACCCATTGCTATTGAATCGATCCCTACTTATAGTGACTCTATAGGACAGAGTAGAACTGTCCCATAGTATTTCCAAGGAGTGGTTGGTGGATTCCAACTGCCAACCTCTTGGATAGCAACCGAAGGCTTAACCACTTCACCACCAGGGCTACACAGGGCTCTAAATAGGTAAAGAGCCTTTCATAAGCTGATTTGAAGCGGTCATATGTGTATCATTGTTTTCAGAGTATTAAAAATCTCAGGGTTAATGATGCCTGGCAGGGGAATGAGATTCCAAGTAAACATTTGACTAAATAGAAGAAAGGCCACTGGGGACAGAAAGCAATACACAGAGAGGAAGAAATGCCACCTGGCTGGATGTTGGATGATAGCAGCCAGCGTAAGGAATAAGCTATATGGATGAGTTGGTAGGCAATTGCTTCCATGACTCAACTGAATTGTTGGTTGACAGAATCATCTTGTCAATTCAGTCGCCAAGACAGACGTTGCTTTGCTCACCAACAGGCTCACCTGGGCATCTCTTTCCATTTGTCTAACACTATGTGATGTGACAAGGAGAAATGCAAAAGTGTCAAAGTCAATCTTTACTCATTTGATCTTTTTGCTTAGCACTGATATTTTAAAAAAATAATTGGAAAGCACAATGGTGGCAGTTTAAATGAATTCATGATAGAGTTTCTTAGGTACTATGCAAGGAAAAGAACTATAGAGGAACTTCTATAGATTTTAGTGTAAGTTGTCTCTAGCTAAGGTCCTTAAGATGATGATCATAGTAATGTTTTTAGCACATCCTAATATCATTAATTACCAGTGTTCTCTAAACCTTTTGGGAAGTTTCCTTCTCAGTTTTGAAGTTTTAACTTGGAACCACCAAATATCAGTATCTTTAGTGAATAATTTGTCTCAGAACAATAACTTTAATTCTTTTTCATTAATGTCACTCATGTTCAGGTCTTTAACATTTTATATGTAATTCTATAGGAAGACACTATCTGGGTTAGAAATAGTTCATTATTTTATATAAAAGAATTATATTAAAAACAATTTTAATATGTGCAAAGGAGCCAGCAATATGAGAAATAAATAATAATCTTCAGTTATGTTTTTTGAAACCTGGAATTTAAAATTCTACATCCTGATATTTATCTACTTTTTGAGCATATATTTTTAGAATCTTTGCAGTCTAAACCTAAATTCTGAATATTAAGTTCAATAAACTGTCATTTAACATTTAGTAAAGTTTCAAATCTACCAGCACTCCTTGGAAACCCGGTGGAGCAGTTCTGCTCTGTCCAATAGGATCGTTATGAGTAGGAATCTACTTGATGGCAATAGGTCTTTTTTTTTTTTTTTTTTTTCGGTTAAAGTTTGAATTTAAGAATGATTTAAAACAAATTATCATGAATATATTCTGATAATAGAGCAATGCTAAGCTCAGGTCAAGTATGCCTGACCCAATCCGTGGTATTTTCAGTCACCTCATATGCACACGAAAGCTGGACAATGAAGAACAAAGACCAAAGAAGAATTGATGCCTTTGAATTACGGTGTTGGTGAAGAATATTGAATATACCACGGAATGCCAGAAGAACCAACAAAGCTGTCTTGGAAGAAGTAAAGCCTGAATGCTCCTTAGAAGCAAAGATGGCAAGAATTCATTCAAGTACTTTGGACGTGTTAGCAAGAGGGACCAGTAACTGGAGAAGGACACATACTTGGTAAAGTAGAGGGTCAGCGAAAAAGAGGAAGACCCTTAATGAGATGGACTGACACAGTGGCTGCAATGATGGGCTCAAATATGGCAACAGTTGTGAGGATGGTGCAGGACTGAGCAGTGTTTCCTTCTTTGTTCATAGGGTTGCTATGATTCGAAACCAACTCAACGGCACCTGACAATAACAAGTTCAGTAATACATTTTAAAATTTTCAGAAGCAATCCAGACTCTTGTTCACTCTGATCATAAGTATTATTTTTCTTTGTTCTAGGAAAATAGAGCAACCTGAGAGATTTATTTAATATTATAAAGAGTGAATTACAGCCTCATTAGAACAAAAAATAAAAACCCCTCTCTCTCAACCAAATATTTGCTATTTGCAGGGGAAAATAAAGGTTTTTTTTTTTTAATTGATTGATATGACTGATATCGGGCCCTTTTTAAACAGGTTGAAACAATGATCCACTGTCACTGGACCACTATCCTTTTTGTTCTCTGACCAGATGATGGGTTATTAGGTGCTGTCCAGTTGATTCTGACTCACAGCATACCTATGTACAACAGAAAGAATCACAGCCTGGTCTGTGCCACCCTCACAATCTTTGCTATGTGTGAGCTCACTGTGGCAGCCACTGTGTCAGTTTGTCTCCTTGAGGGTAGAATGATGCAATTAAAGACTACAAATAACCACAGGAAATATACCGCACAGATTATTTACTGAATGTCAGAGAATTCTTTCTATGCAAAGCCAGTAATAGAACAAAGCTTTTCTGACCCCCCAGTACTGTAATGTCGCAAGCAGAAATATCTGTACAATAATATAATGAGTTTTTAATTTATATAGCTTTACATGCACTTATGCGTATTAATCTATATATGTATTGAGTTCCCGATAGACGCAATGGTATTTGATTTTTTTTTCCTTAATGTAGCATTTGCATCATCAAATTTTTTTTTATTTCACTCTGGTCCTTATTAGCACAGACAGAAAAAGAGACATTATGAGGTTAAACTGGTATGGCTCTTTGTGCAACAAAATTGCCTTTTGGCCAACTCAGTAATTTCTCTGTGACATACCCTTTGAGTTGTATGCAAAAGATAGTTCTGCCTCTTAAGGGTGATAGCATTTTATAGCAAATGCATAAGAAGGTTTCATCTTGTGTCAGATTGGCCTGACTGGTTTAGCAACTCAGAGGAGCTGTGTTGTGCTTTCTATTTGGATGACATTTTTAGTAGCAAATTTAGGCTAAAGACTTCATTCAATTGTCTCTTTTGAAACTTAATAATCTTGTTGAGATGGTGGTGAGCAAAGGATAAATTAGGATGCCTTTATTATTGATCTGTCCAAAGCTTTCATGTTACTTGATCAAGCTCTATTGTTAATACAGCTGAAGGCAATTAATTTTAGGAACAAGACAAGTTGTTAACATAGAGGAGTTTGCAAGTCATCTTGTAACACAATATGATACAGTGAAGACACTGTGCATTATTGTAAAGTGTTGGATAATTTCAATTAATTTTCTTTCAATTCTAAATAAGGAGAGTATTTGAATGTATGCTTGCTCTTTTCCAAGAATCTGTCTGTTCTCCGATCATCCAAAATTGATTGCCATCCTGGAATTGAAAACGGATGGGTCAAATGTAAAGTAATACAGATCTTAAACTGTTTGGCAGAGTTGATAGCATTGCATTGCTCACTTTCTTTTAAAGCGTAGTCGTTCGGGCCTTGAGTAGGCTAAGCATTTACCTAAATAAATCTATTTTCTTAACTCTGAGATTTATTTTCATGCTCAATGATCCCTGTTTCTTCAATACCCAAAGTTGAGACCTCTACCATGATTATAGATACATTGTTAATCTGATAGCAAAGAATACATTAAAATGTTAACATAAAGTTGATAATATTGGTTTTCCAATGCAGTTCTATACAGTTTACATTAGGAAACACATTTATTTGATTACAAAAGTTTAATGTTTCTTTAACATTTAAAAGTGTGCAATTCTATGTAACTGACTGCTTTTGTAGTTTAGTATTCATTTCAAAGAAAGCACGGCATAAAACAAGTAAAACATGTTATCCAACTTTCTCTGACTTTACATTAATCTCCCTGATTTCTTTACAATATTATGTACAGCCCTGACATCTTAGAATCAAACTGGCTAAAATTTGTAATAGTCTAGTATTTTTGTGGTTACTCTTGAAAGAATTCCATGACAAAGAATAAACACAATAGACACGATATATTGATCAGAACCACAGCTACAATATAGTTTTAGAAACATTAAAATTACATACACTTTCCTTACATCCCTGACTGGCCTTTATTCCACTGTGATCATAAATATCAGCATCAAAGCACTGTTGCAAGTTAGAGAGTGATTTTCAGTTTGGAGCCAGCATTTACAGTTAACTACGGGGTAGGAACCCACTGGACAAACACAAACAGCAAAAACTGCTACCTGGGAGAGGAGCCCTGCTGGAGCAATGGTTAAGTGCTTGGCTGCTAACCAACAGTTCCGTGGTTGGACCCCACCAGAGCAGCTCCTTGGGAGAAAAGACCTATCAATCTGCTCCCACAAAGTTTACAGCCTAGGAAACCCTATGGGGCAGTTCTACTCTCTTATATAGGGTCACTATGAGTTGGAAGCCACTGGAGGGCACACAACAAAAACAACACTGCTGTATGGACTTAAGTGTCAACACTGTTACTGAGGCTAAAATGGTTAAGCGCAGATCAACTGGATATAGTGTCATACATTCAAAATACGAAATGTAATAATTTGACCAAATTACCATATACGTTTATAGAGAGGAGGAGGAGGATACAGCCTTAAGGCAATTTTTCTAACTCTGAACCTATCTAAAGCACTTGTTCTGAATTACACATTAAGGGAGATATTTATATTGTAACAACATATACCGGAAGTATCTTCACTGAGTTAATTTACACGATGCATCGTAAGTAAATATGCAAGAATTTGTGTTTATACGAGACCATACTTTAATGGATCTGTAATAGAGTAAGAACTCTCTCACTCTATAAGGAGTTAAAGAAAAGGAGATTTATTGAAGGAACAGCAACTTGAGTGGGAATTCTAGCTGGGGAATACGAAAAGAAAGTGCAATGTGCTCCATCTTTCTGGAAACAAAGTTGAACTTCTATACGAAAAGACGACTAATCCTATGAATGTTTCAAAAACAGCTCGTTCTTCATATCAGTTTCATATCTCCTTCTAGAAGACCATCTGCGTAAAACATTTTTTCTGAGGACAGTTCATTTTCATCACGTGCCTACTAGACAGCCTGAACACATACATAACTTTTTCTTTCTCCTTCTGCTACTTACTTAGTGATTTCGATTAACCTTTTATTGAGAGCTCTCCCTGAACGCATCTAAGTTTTAAATTTTAGATATGGAGCTAGCCCATCTCTCTCAAGAACAAGGGATGATGTGCACAGACATTCCTTCTGAGAGCAGCTGCAGTTCTGTCTCCCTGGCTCACCATTCTCCCTCAGTCAGGACAGATTAACCCATTACTGTGAGCTCAGTTGGAAAATGCCTCTTATTTTTCAAGTTTGCTAGCAAAGTCTAAAATGGAATTAGGCCTACCCCCTGGGCAGAAGCCTCCTCTATGCCAAGTACCTAAATTTTGGGGATTCTTCCACTGATCTTAGGGGACTCAGGTTATTTTAGGTGAATCACATACTGAAATGTAGGCTTGCTTTCTTTTCTTTTCATCATGACAAAATTAAAGCAATAAATATTACAGATACCATGAAGTAGAAAGCAACCCCTGTAGGCAAACTATAAGGACAAAACAGATGGAAATTTCTGAAGAAAGCTAAAAATAAAATTGCAGTTGAAGGAATGAAAGAGATGTATTTTTGTATCTGACCAGTTTAAAATGGTATTCTGACTCTCTGAGGAAATACGGGGAGGATTATAAGGAAGTGTAGAAACTGGCTATGGGACAACCAAATGCAATGCTTTTCCACCACACTTTTTAAAAAACAGACCATAGGTATTTTGAAGAATATGTATTTTTTGAGTAATGAGTTGTGCACATGCTTTTATTTTTCCTAAAGCTAACATCAATCTCCAAGGAATTTCATTTAATTTTAGTATAATTGGAATTTGCTGATCCTAGAGATAAAGATAATATTTTACTATGATAATTATACATTGCTTAAATAATATTTAGGTGATAAAACTTATGAAAATTTATATACTATGTCAACAGCAGTGACTAATAGAGTAAACCTTTATAAGAAACAGAAAATATGCCCAGTTTATGAGAATAAATAGCTCACCCGTCTGAATTACTTGAAATAGACGTGTGTACTGAAATGAAATTCATTGTCAACTGAGGTTTAAAAGTAAGGAAATCGGATTAAAAAATCAGTAAATACTTCTCTAATAACCATGTTCTTCTACCACATTAATTATTCAAGTAAAAAATTAAATTACTTGCTTTAAACACGTTTTAAGTACAGTTAGACATTTATAGTTGGTCCTCCATATCCACAGGTTCCACATCCAAGAATTCAACCAGCTACAGATAGGAAATTTTCAAGGAAAAAAAAAAGAAAGTTCCAAAAAGCAAAACTTGAGTTTTCTGTGCTTGCAGCACTACGCTGAATTCATGCAAATGAAATGATGTGTAGGCATACCCCGCTGTAGCCTCCCACCATTTCCTAGATCCTCAGTCTCTCTCCAGCGCTCATGTGAGCTTTGTTCACCTTGAGTCTTGTCGTTATTCCCAAACAATACAGCGCCGTATAACAACTATTTACATAGCGTTTACATGGTATTAGGCATCATAAGTGATCTAGAGATGATTTAAAGTGTACTAGAGGATGTGTGAGCTTATAAGCAAATGCTTTTTATATAAAAGACTTGAGCATGCACAGATTTTGGCATTTGCAGGGGAATCCTAGACCCAATCCATCACAGATACCGAGGGACGACCGTATTAGCCAAATGCTCAGCTGCTAACCAAATGCTCAGTTGCTAACCAGAAGGTTGGCAGTTTGAACCTATCAGCCTCTCCCAGGGAGAAAAGACCTGGTGATCTGCTCCCATAAAGATTAAAACCTAGGAAACCCTATGGGGCAGTCCTACTGTGTCTTATAGGGTCACTATGAGTCGGAATTGACTGGAAGACACAACAACAATTGGTTAAGAACTCCATTACTAGGGACGTAGTTACAAAATAGCCAGTGATTTACTCTGAACTTCAGTAAAGCATGGGTGGATAAGGTTGGGAGTTCAGGGCACTGAGCCCAATAATACTGCTTTTTGTTTGAACTAATGATAAAGGCTGAATATGCCAGGACTTTCTATATATTCACAGAGTATGTATGCAGAGCAGCGTTAAGACCATGAAATGACCTAACTTAGGGGCTAGCAGTTATCTCCATTCCCTAATCACTCCATGAGGGCGTGAAGGGATAGATGAGGAGCCCAGCCTGGATGACTCAGATTCAGTCCCAGGGACTTTAAAGACCCGGGGCTAATCACAATGTTTGACATTATCTGGACTGGAAGTCTGTTATACTCTTTAGCATAATTTGTGTCACCATCTGTTGTCACCACCTGTGAAGTATAACAGGTGGTTGATAGATTTTCTTCTGAGACACAATCATATGTAGAATCTACCCCCTTATTAAATTTATTTCCTCAGTGGTTTGCTTAGGCATGGGCAGGAGATTGAGCACAGGTCACAATGCCAGTATTTCTTTATTAATATATCATATTTTATTTAAATTTAGAATATATAGCTATACAAAAAAAGGAAAAATCATTCACAATCTTACCACCAAACTTTAAGCAAGATTGGTAATTTTAAGAATGTCATTCTTCGAGGCCATGAATTCTACAATACCAAAGTGTATCACATTTGGGAAATGTATCACTGTATAAAAAGACTTAAATGGCATGTGGGTTACAAAATATAACATTTGAATCGACACACCAGAAAGGACCCTGGAAGAACTTACAATTATTGTTGTTGTTAGGTGCCATCGAGTCAATTCCACCTCATAACAACCCTATGTACAACAGAATGAAACACTGCCAGTCCTGCACCATCCTCACAATCACTGTTATGCTTGAGCCCATTGTTGCATCCACTGTGTCAGTCCACCTTGCTGAGGGTCTTCCTCGTTCTCACTACAATGATTATTTCTTCTTTCCCTCTAATTTCTCCCACTTGTAATGGAAATGTCTACCTTGTGCCTATTCCACTGTTGTACTTTGGAAGCAGATAACTTGTATTCTAGATTTCACAGGTTCACAGATGAAGAGGAATTTTGCCCCAGGATGGAATTTGGACTTGGAGTTGATTTAAGATTTTGGGGATGATGTGATGGGGTGAAAATGTTTTACATGTGGCAAGGACGTGAATATTTGGAGGCCAAAGGGTGGAATGTCATGGATTGAATTGTGTCCACAAAAAATGTGTCAACTTGCCTAGGCTGTGATTCCCAGTATTGTGTGATTGTCCTCCATTTTGTGATCTGATTATCTTCCATTTTGTGAATGTGTTGTAAATCCTAGCCTCTATGCCTGTGGTTAGGTTCCCATTTGGGAGTGAGCTATCTCTTATGTCAATGAGGCAGGATTAGGTCATGTTAATGAAGATTAGGGTGGGATGCAACACCCTTACTAGGGTCACAGCCCTGATCTGGTATAAGCAGAGTTTCCCTGGGGTGTGACCTGCATCACCTTTTATCTTATAAGAGATAAAAGGAGAAAGAAGTGAGCAGAAAGGGACGAACCTACTATGACCACGAAAGAAGAGCCAGGAGTAGAGTGTGTCCTTTGGACCCAGGGTCGCTGCTCAGAGAACCTCCTAGACCTAGGGGAAGATTTATGCCAAGACACGTGGAGATTTACAAGGAAAGCCAGACCAACAGATGTTGAAAGGAGATAAGGACCTTTTCCGGGAGCAGACAGAGAGAGTAAATCTTCCCCTAGAGCTGGAAATATTGAAATCTCTGCTGTTTTATTGAAATAAGATCCATTTCATTTAAGTAATTTCAATGCCATTCATTGAGATAAGATAAAATAAGCAAGTTATCAATATGTAGCCAAATGTACAAAAAATAAAATACAGTAGAGTGGCCATTTGGCACTCAAGAAGGACACAAATTTGAAATTCTTGATTTTTCTAGGAGCTTGCCTGTAAAATAGAGTGATATTATATAATGTTTCTGACTCTGATATTCTTCACACCTCTCTTAAAAGAATTCAAAAAATCTCAGCTAGATTTTTCTCAGCACTACCAGCTCATAATATATGTTCTCAAGACCATCTGGCCTGTTAGCCTATCTATATAAGAGCAGTTTCAGAAGTGAAATAAATGCTGAAGCCAGATTTCAGTAGCATGAGGAATATACAAACAGTGAGAAAGTAGATATGGTGAGCATAAAGAATTATTTGAAGTAAGTTTACTTGTAAAGTTAGAAGACATATAGATCAATATCTAGAATTTAAAGTCAATGGAGAGTTTGATAAGTGTCCTTAGTTTACTTTGTTTTTAAAATGGAAGACACTTAAGTATGGTTATATATTTTTGTTAAAGATTCACAAGGAGAAAAAGTTGATGCCACTAAAGAGGGAGAATTGATGGAGCAATTCCTACTCAGAAACCATATGAGAGGATGAGGCCATGATCAGCAGTATGGGTTACAAGAGATACATCAATTCTACTTAAATTGAAGGAAAAAAGGAAAGACTAGAGTGAGCGTGCTGCTGACTGACTGTTAAAGGGGAAAGGTGGGCAAAACTTACCTTTATGGCTAACTACATGGTAAGAATCAGCATGAATCCAATTGTCATCTGAAAGTGGATTCAGGCTTCACCTACCCACATCTCCATCATTTGTCCCAATCACTTTCATGGTACTTCCTTTCTTTTCCTAGCCACTCATGATATTCTTCTTTTATGAAATTAAATATTCCTCTAAGAGCTGAGGCTGCTAACCAAAAGCTCAGCAGTTAGAATCCACCAGCTGCTCCTTGGAAACTCTATGGGGCGGTTCTACTCTGTCCTATAGGGTCACTATGAGTCAGAATCGATTCAACAGCAATGGTTTGCTTTTTGGTTTATCCCTGTTCTGCTTGGTTTTGCATTATTTTTAGATCATTCAGTAAATATCTTTATAACTGTAAAGTTTTAATACTTTTAAAATACTCATTCTTCCTTTCATAATTTCACAAATTTAAACAGTGAGGACTGTTGCGAACGATCAGAATTTGTGCAAATTTTCACTTTTAGTTTCTTTATAACTTTGTCCCACCAAGAGTGATCAGGTTTGCATTATAGTTTGCAAATGTAATTTTCTTTTATTTTTTGTCTAGCTACTGATAGTAAAATTGATAGGTATTTATTTTCATGATCATGAACATATTATTCATTCTAGTATTATATATTATGATTGGACCACATTGGTTGAAATATAATTCCATATCACTAAAACTTACACTTACAAGAAAAATTTCCAATCATTGTTTTTCAATCCAGCTGCACATTAGAATTATTTCTGAGGTTTGTTAAAAAAAATATGAATGGCACAGGCTATCAGTATTTCCTTCAAAGTTCCATATGTGATTGTAACGAACAACCACGGTTAAAACCAATTGAGCTATATGATGTCTTTTAATTTTTTTTTCTTTTTTGGTTTCACTTCTTTTTTTCTCTTTTTCATTGAGTTTTTGGTGAAAGTTTACAGAGAATTTGTGCCCAAATTGTTCAGTAACATTAGTTACATTTATCACAATACGTCAACATTCTCTGTATGTTCTGTTCGTTCCATTTCCAGTACTCTAGTTTCCCTGCCTCCTTATCTTCTCATCTTTGCTTTGGATGAATTGTTGACCTTTTGGCCTCATACTGATGATTTGTAAGTAGAGCGCTGATCTTCCAGGTAATATCCTTTATTTTGTGGGCCACTCTGCTGCTTTGCTGAAAGGTGATCTCAGGGGATAGACTCAGTTCTAGGTCATACTCAGATACTCCAAATTTATTTAGTTGATGTTTTCCAATTTGTATGACTCCTTTCTGTTTACGTAGTCTTTTCTCAAGTAATTTTTTGTATATAAAACAGAAAGGTTTAGGGTTTTTGCTTCTCTAAAAATTTTATTATGTTTCCATCCCACCTGATTTTTTGATTAGGCTGGGATGGAATATTAGACTTGAAATTTATTTTTCCTCAAAAATTTGATGTTGTTCCATTTACTTCTGGCATCCTGTATTGCTGCTAAAGGCCTTGAAAACACCATTTTACTGATTAAAAAAAAAAATCTTGAGTAAGGGTGAAAACCTCTAATCTAGATCTGATAATACAAGGAAATACTAAGTAGTAAATTAAAAATTTTAGCCTTTTTCTTTCCCTAAAACTGTCACCCATAGTACTTTTGTTGGTGTTAGTCAAATGAAGATAATAAATTTGCTTTTTAATATTAATTTTATTTTTCTTTCTGAGTAACTACATTCTTAAAGTGCCAAGGCATCATTTTCATATTGTACAAAGGAAATATAATATGCCCCTGTGATAAAGTGTTTGTCTTTGCTTTTCTTCACACGCTATTAATCTCAGTCTCTAAATTTAGATTAAAAACACACCTGAATGAGACCTGTAACCTAAAAACTGATTTAATGTGCAGTCTTTCATTGGTGATTACATGACATCAGTCTCTGGGTTGCAGATTACTACAATTTAATAGTCATACAGATTGCCTGTATAACACTTCATCCTCGGCCTGACTTTTTAAATAGAACTAAAGATGTTTTCTGTAAATGAACAATTTTAAAATACTGATTGCAAGCAATGGTTTGCCTCTTTACATAAGTAACAAAGAAGTTGACAAAGCATAGTCAAAGGAGAATGAATATACACATCAGGGACTGCTCAAAGCGGCCTCTTTGCTGCTTCACATGCTCCTTTGAGTGAACCCTCACTTCAGTATCCTTCCAGACCTATGACTGCTCACCAAAGGGTCGGCGGTTTGAATCCACAAGCTGCTCCTTGGGGTAGTTCTACTCTGTCCTATAGGGTCGCTGTGAGTCGGAATCAACTGG
Source organism: Trichechus manatus latirostris (assembly GCF_000243295.1). Classification (NCBI taxonomy): domain Eukaryota; kingdom Metazoa; phylum Chordata; class Mammalia; order Sirenia; family Trichechidae; genus Trichechus; species Trichechus manatus. The sequence goes on along the minus strand of NW_004443949.1, from coordinate 6,981,946 downwards.
AGGGCAACGGGTTTATTAATATGAAAGGATTATTTTCCCTCTCCATTCTTCTTTCTGGTGTCCCATACATATTACGAAGATCTAATTTTTTGCCTTCAAAAGGCTTCAATACAGATGAATACTATTTACTGCCCTGTCCCGGTAATTGGATACCAGACCTTACTTTCAACATTTTCAAACCTAAGTGTGATGAACTTTCTGGTTGGTTGCCCACTTTGCTAGCCCTCCAGTTCTTTCTGGCCTGTAACTACGCTCTGCTCTAGCTCATTAATTATACTTAGCAGGAAATTCGGAGATACAGTATGTATCATTGTCTTCATGTTGAACTCAGATGTGCTGCTGGTTTGAATGCTATCTTATTTATTTGTGTTAACAACAGGAGCTTTTTTTGTGGCAGAGTCCAAACCCCTCCTCCATCCCTAAGTTCCAGACACACCTCCATCTCTTCATTTTTTTCAGTTGTGACATGTAGCATATGTACTTTTCTGTCTTCCTGAGCTACTCTTTATCTTTCCTCGAGCCTCTGAACTTCACACACCCCAAACTTAGTTAATTCAAACTTAAAAGAAAAAAGAGATTTAGAGAAGTCTTCCCTGACCTCCTAGGCTGAACTTCATGGCACTTATTTTAAGGAAAATTAATTAAATAATTGGACAACAAATTATTCAATTTCTCTTTCCCCAGCTAATGCTTAAGCTCTAAAACAAGAAGCACTGCTGCTTCTTTAGACATAGGAAATATCACAATACAGCACATGATAAATTGTATCGACTCAATCCTGAAACCTCATTCAGTAAAATACTTAAGCCGTTGGACAAGTAAGTAAACATCTGCCTCATAGTTTCTCATGTTTTTAACTTGATTTTTCTTTTGTTTTAATTGATAGGGTGTTTTCTTTCTTTTTTTCCTCCACTCACGTGAGAAGATATACCTTTTAAGGCATTTAACAAAATTTAATCAATGTCTTCATTGAGACATAACTGTCATAGGATATATAGTAGAGAAAATAAAAATAGTGGATAAAAATTTACATTATGAAATGTAGTTGCAAAAAAGTGGAAAGTTTTGGTTATAAAAGTTGGCTGTATAAATAGATGGAAATTTTAGTGGGCTATAGCTCAATAAACCCATTGCTGTCTGGTCAATTCCTACTCATAGCTACCCCATAAGACAGAGTAGAACAGCCCCACAGGGTTTCCCAGGAGCAGCTGGTGGATTAGAACTGCCGACATTTTGGTCAGCAGCTGAGCTCTTAATCACTGTGGCACAAGGGCTCCAATAGTTCAATATATGTTAAGAAAAGGAAATGATTGCCAGATGTGTTGGTTAGTAACATTTGTGGGAGGGCTGGTGCACCTGGGCAGTTGCAAGACAGAGACACTCAGGTGTATTCGAAAAGCACATGTGAAAATGCTATTATTAACAATGCTGCGATAAATATTCTTGTACATTTTTCCTGATGGGTATATACAGATTATCCATCTAGGGATGTAATTGCTGTGCAATAAGGTGTGGAGATAATAATTTCTACTTTACAAGAAAATGCAAACCATTTTCCAAAGTGGTGGTTCTGTTATGCTCATAATAGCCATATGCAAGCTGAGTTCCCATTGAACCACATCTTCTCTGATCCTTGGGCGTTGGCTGAACATAGTACAGGTAATATTTGAATTACACATATCAGTACATCTGAAGAGAAATAAAGAAGCTGTGAAACCTTTCTGTCTCTTTTTTCTTGTAGTGGTCTTTTTTTTTTTTCGTATTGTGATTATAATGAAAAATATTGTCTGATCTCAAGAGAGGCATTCTGAAATTTGGAAAAGTCTATTCTATTCCATTCCATTCCATTCTGTTGGTTAACTGGAATTCTATTCACATGACGTGAATTGAGTTGCATCAGTTGCAACTGGTAGAATGGTGATTATAAGGTGAGGTGGAGTGGGAATGCCTAAACAAATGTTCCTTTACTAACCAGCTGTCATCAGAAAACTACTTCAGAGTTGTTTGAACATGCCAAACAACAAAGTGATTGATAAGAAAACAATTATCAACTTTACGAAGTAATTTTCTATATATTGTAGTTATTCATAAATTTCCAATGTAGATAAAACTGTTTTTTTTTTTTTTCTAAATCCCTTGTAGAACACAATATAGCAAGAAAAAGAAAAAGGGGAATGGCTATATCAGAAGACTGTAGTCTTAGTCCATCTTCAAAATGTTGGGTTTATGAATAAATGGTTTTAAAATCTGACTTTCGAAACTCGAACTGTTTATCACAATGGAAACAGAAAAGTGTAGCCACTCTTTAGAGCATTTGCATATTTGTTTATATCCTGGATCTGCCTTTTATAGGTGGTGTGATGTTGAACTATTTACTTAAATTTGGAATGAGACAAACTCATGGAGTGTTGTTTGGATTAAATGACAAATATGTATAAAGTGCTTAGTCATGTACCTGGTAATTATTATTATTAATAATTATATCACCAACTTTTGCCAGAGCTATGAGAATACAATGCAAACCGTATCATCGTAACAATGAAAAGACCAAGTTCACTTTTTTCCCTTTGAAAAATGAAATATCTAAAATAGATTAAACTTCTTTTTGTTTTTGTTTTTTTCTTCTTCCATTGAATCAAATCATGTCATAAAATTACAAATAAAATAGCCTCAAAAAATAAGGAATTTTGTTTGACATGTTGGGAATAATTATTTGCGAGGAATTTAACTACATTGATCTACAAATATTTTGAGTTTTAAATTAAAATGTAAATTTTTTAAAAATTGTAATACAAATTAAAACCTTATGCCGCTTGTACTTATTCATAGCATGAAATAAAATCAAGGTAAGAACCATCACACAGTTTAAAGCTTGAAATGTTAATTATAAACCAGGCTAATGGGCAATTAAGATGAACTTATTAAGTGGTTCCATTAAGATGAATTATCCTAATATGGCTCTTAAAGTGGCTCAAAATTTGCATAATAAGCAATAATTATAAATATGAAGTGTCCTATATTCTGCTTCATTGCCAATATTTCCTTTGCATGTAGTACCTGAGGGTAGGAAGGCATATTCAAAACATAATAATCATATAAATTATCTCCTTGGCAATCTAATCTCTTCTAATAAAGTACAAAGGAAGAAACACAAGACTAGTTTTAGGACAAACAATTACTGCTTTCATGCCTTTATTTTAATATTAAACTCTTCCTACAAAGAATTTAGAAAATACCTAGGGACAGAATCCAACATCACATGTAAATTTATTCTAACAAAGTACACACAAAGCCCACATTTCCATCATTAAGTAGGACCCCAGGAAATAATTCTCTACTGTACATTTTAATTTTGTTCCTGTAATTAAAGAAATCCAAACTAATAAATGACTAACTGGCTTGTGTTGAATTGTACCAAGAAATGGTAAATATAAAAGATGTGTAAGTTCTATGAACATTCTTTATGCTGAGTACCTTTCATGAGAGAGAGAAAGAGCGACAGAAAGGAAGACAGGCAAACAGGCAGACAGACAGAGAGAAAACTTCCCCTGCTCTTTGCAAACAAAAATTGGGGGAGCGGGGATGGGGAAGTTTGGCTTGGCAGTTTTTATGCCCTCTTCTACAACCGAGTTAAAAATGGTCTAGTGATTGAACCTAAGGTCAGGAAGGAGACAGGTATTCTACACTATAATAAGTTTCAAAAATTGTAACTAGAGCAGTGGGAAAAAAAAAAATAGATGTCATGGAGTCGATTTCAACTCATAGTGACCCTATGCATGTGAAGTAGAACTCTGCTCCATAGGGTTTTCATGACTGTGACCTTTTAGAAACAGATCCCCAAACCTTTCTTCCAAGGTATCTCTAAGTGGGTTCAAACTGCCACCTTTTTGGTTAATAGTCATGTACTTAACCATTTGAGCCACCCAGGGACTCCATATGAGAGCAGTGGGAGATATGAATTCTGTATGTAGATCCTGTGACAACTATTTGTCAGAAAATGACTCTTGGAATTCCATATGTCTGACTTAATTTTTTTTTTTTTTTTAATGGTAGGCTGTGACAAAAGAAAACAAAAAACGAGCAGGGAAGTAATGGAGTAAATGGGTAAGGAAGGGATGAAGGCTCAGAAGAAGGGTAGAAAGGATCACCCAGAGCAATTACTGTTTGTCCTCCACACCTCTAACCAACAGGGTAAACAGGTGGGATACAACAGTGGTTTCCAAGCAATTGTACTTGGTAGTGATTAAAAGAATTCAGAATAATTATCTACACTGTTGCACGATCTAGACCGACATCTAAAATTTTTAATCATGAGTCTAATTATTTGCACAATACGCAAACTTTCATGTATTACATGTATTTATATCTAACAAATATACTTAGCCTTCACATATATACAATGTAGTCTAATGTTATAGTCATACTTGATACCAATAAACATCCAATTTAACAAAAAATATGTGTACAAGCCCTCTATTCATACGTAGTCTATCAGGATCAATTAGCACATATTTTAAACATGGATTCCTATCATGGAGTATTCCAGAAGCATAACACTCACTGATAGTGAAGGAATGCTATACTCCTTTGTACACTTATGATTTCCATTTGTCATTGAAAATGGTCAATAAATTCTGGCACTTAACTGAAATAATATGAATAATACCATCACAAAAAAATTATCGATAAATTGATATATAGTTGAATTTCTTGCACAAGCAAGATTATTTTTTAAAAACTTAGACTTTTATTGTTTGTTGTTTAAAGTCTAAATTTAAGCCAATGGCATTATGTTCTTTTAGTAGCAGTTCTTGGCTCCAAGCTAAAATGTATTAAATGACCTTTTGACTTGAGGAGTTCATGTGAGTCTTAAGGAGTTTATTAACTCTGGAGTATAAATCAGTATCTAGGTTAGACACTAGTCAGAGACTCATGAATAGATAATTTAGCACTCTGAAAATTAAACTGATTTAAAAGATAAAAGAGGAAAATATTCAATGCCTCTAATTTGTTGCTAATTTAGTAGGGTTTTGTAGGGTTTTGAGTTGTTTTCCAGAAATAATTTATGACTTTACATAAATTCTTGTTGGAAGAGTGGTGTTCATTCATGTGACTAAACAGACTAACAAGGTAATCTATCCCCAAGAAATGGGCAATGTCATCTGTCCTAGGTTGGAAAAACACCCAGACCATGGCTCATGGCATCTCTGGAGCTACCGGGAAAGGGGCTGGACCACCTTTACAAAGACAATATATTCACTATTTAAATCATTTTTTAAAAAATGTTCTTAACATTCAAAATAAATTTGATTGTCATCTATTACATTTCAAATAAAAATAACTAGAGCATTGGTATTGTAAAGTGACATTCAGGAGATAAGATCAATGCTATAGTAACTTTAGTAAAAATAATTTACCAAATATCCTTCATTTTGGAAAAAAAATTACTAAATTAATAATTTCAATTTGATATATTATGATACGATTATCAATGCAACTAGTTTTTAATGCTTTCTTGATTAATGTTTTAATGTTTTCTTAATCTATTGGCATAGATTTTGATACAAAATATAAAAAATTTCAGTATTTTTCAGGAAAAAGCAGACAGTAGCAATGCTACAAATATGTAAATTATTATTAAATATTATTTAATAATTAAATTTCCATATAGTAACACTTTTAATAAGTTCTTTAGAGTTCTAGAAAGAGAGTAAACACACTGTTTCATTTTTTTAATGGAATGCAACTGTGATAATAATAATCTCATATAAACCCATCCAAACTTTAACAAATACATGAAGAATAATAGTAAAGTCAAATTATAAGTCTTTTTTGGCCTTCCAGCATATAGTACCAAAATTTTATATTCCTTTTCATTAATTAGGTATAAACTATAAAACAATCTAAGAAATAAAATGTTTAATCAGATACTGAAGTTACGTGTTAATTATGATCCATTGAAACATTTTATATCACAGCATAAGCTTTTTATATTATCTTCAGCTTGCAAAGCTAATGTTAATTACTGTATGGATTAATAGCTGTCAAGTGTGTCCTACTTTCAGTATAAATGAATATAAATTAGCTTCATATTTTGGCAATAAATAGAGTGCATCATTTTTGTAATGCTTTTAACTCTTATATGCACATATCCTCATAGAATTCAAAGCAGCGGTTACGTATTTCTCTGAAAATAAAATTGTTCTCAAATCTGAAGCAAGAAGTAACCTTGGTTCTGTTTCTCCCTGTACTTGAGATTGCTGACTGAGCAGACTGCAGAGTATCAGGCCACCTACGAGTACACACTGTGGAGAATGAACTCGGCCTAAGGCAATGACCCTGACCTGCCACCATCAAAAATCCTTTACCTAACTTTCCCCTAACACACTGTTTTGCTCATTAAAAATAAGTATTGAAGTGTCTTATTTTTCCCATTATTTATTCAAGGCTTAAGAACTAAGCTCATTTTATTTAAGCCAAAACCAAATAAACTTGAAATTTTTACCACAGTGCAACAATCTTACTATGAGCAAATGTTAACCTTCTCTCTTTCTCTCTCTCTCTCTTTTCCTTAATATCCTGAAAATAGTTGATGGATTCTCAAGTACTAAGTTTTTATTCTCTAGGTATCAAAAAGCCTATAGAGCTTCTTTCCTATAGATGATGGTTTTCACTTCACACTCTCAAAGCCTTGCAAAAAAAAGTCCTAGAGATGGATTCCCTGACACCACGGTCTCTTTGCTGTCATTTATTTATTCTACCGCCCACAGCCAGAGCAGTATTTCTCAATTATTTCAAAAATATTATCATGTAATGCAATGCCTCCTACTTTCCCTACTAGTCACTTAGTATTACTACTAAACCAGAAACAAACATATAAAACAAAGAAAAATGAAAAAGAGATTGTTAGCCTCAAACAATTGAAGATGACTTTCAACCATGGTTGTATTCCATCAGACCAAGAGATTGAGGCCTAGAAAGACAATTTCTCTCCTGTCTCAGATCCTCTTTCCACAATCCAGTTTTCTTATAGGAAGGCTTGTCTTGCCCTGTTATTTGAAACTAGCCATTTGTAGTCAACTTCAAAAAAAAAATGAAAAGCCCAGTTGGAACATGTGCCTAGCCAAAGACCTCATCAACAGGACAGAATCAGAGTGTAGCATCAGAAACTTAATTTTTTGAAGAAAAGAAGCCCAGTTACTGTAGCAATGGAATTGTCCTGTTAACAATTACTTTGGCCCATTTTTGCCAAAGTGGCTTAAGGGAAACGTCTACTGCAGTCCTTGGAGACAAATGACTACAAAATTTAACTACTGGAATAAACTTTCTTTAGGGCTGAATAAAAAGTTATTATTTTATCACTTAAATCTTGTCTTTTTTTGTTTTTTTCATTTTATAACAAAGTCATATATGTTCACAACACCCTTTCACAGAGATTTTCAGGAACTTTCCCTTAGATTTTGAGAGAAGTACTGTCTTGGAGCGCTGGTGGTGCAATGGTTAAGAGCTCAGCTGCTAACCAAAAGGTCAATAGTTCAATTTCACCAGTCATTCCTTGCAAAGCCTCCATAGGGCAGTTCTACTTTGTCCTACACAGTCGCTATGAGTCGGAATCAGCTCGACGGCAACTGGTTTACTGCGTTGTGTGTATTTTTGCTACCACAACCTAAGAGGGATAATGGTAAATCCGAGTATAATTGAAAAAGAAGTCAAGATAATGAAGGCTCTTGAAAGCATTATATCTGGAGAAAAAAAAATTAAGGAATTGAGGACTTGAAAAAAGCATTTGGTAACTGTCTTTGGATAGATTTTTTTGAGTGATTTGGAAAGGGATTAGAGTGACATCAGTCATCTCTAGAAGGCAGAAATAGCACAGAAGGGTCAAGGGCACAAGGAGGCAAATTTAAGTTCAGTGCAAAGAACGATGTCTTTTATGATATCCAGGCTCAAAATCAAATAAGCGTGACCGTAATCTTACTAGAAGAAGTGTTCAGTGGTGGATAATCTTTACCATTAGGTTCAAAAAACATTTAATAAGCACGGACTCTGTGACAGGGGCTGAGGATGTGACTGTCGCTAAACCTGAGGTTGTGAGTTAGGATTGGATAAGTGATTGTACTGGGCTGAACTTGGCACCCTCTAGTGTCCTTTCAGCTCTAGGATTATGGTTTTGATTTGCTACTAACCCTTCAAAGACAGGTCTAACAAGGTACTGAATTTTTAATTGAAATTAAACAGTGTTATGGATTGAATTGTGCCTCTCCACAAAATATGTTTTGGAATCCTAACGCCTGTAACTGTGGACTTTGGAAATAGGTCTTTTCTTTGTTATGCTAATGAAGCCATATTAGTGTAGGGTGTGATCTCAACCTACTCACTTCTGAGTTATAAAAAAAGTAGGATAGACAATATTGCCTGTAGACAACAGAACACAGATTGGGGGAAGACAGATGCTATCTGATGACAATGGAGGCAGATGAATCTAGACACCCAGGAACTCCAAGGCTTGCCAGCTATTACAAACTGAAAATAGATGAAGAAGGATCTCTCCTAGAGCCACACTCTGAATTCAGACTTCTAGTCTCCTAAAGTGTGAGAAAATAAGGGTCTCATTTTTAGAACTACCCATTGGTGGTATTTCTCTTGTAGCAGCACTAGGAAACTAAGATACCCAAGATGAGTGTGCTAATAAAGTACATAGTACAGTACATTGGAATTGTCATAATACGTGAAGCAATTTTCTGACCAGATGCATTGCATTCTGCTGAGAAGCAAGAAAACATTTATTTATTTATTTATGTTTCTGCACACTCTCCGCTGCAGTGAAAGTCCTAGCGAAGATGCAGTATTACACATTATAAAGTACCCCCGCCTCCCCATGCAGCCTAAAGGGGAGAATACATACTAACACATTGGATAGTAAGAGATGGACTACTTATTTTTAACTTGATTATCAGAAATTCCTGTACAGTTTACATTGGTATCAATTTAGGTCTGAGAAGCAAATATGTAAATAGAATGCAAATCACAACAGTTAGCTAAATTATTTGTAACAAATTTACATATTTTGTATTTCCTCTTGGCTTATCAGAAGTGATTGGAGGATGTAAACTATCTTATTGGAATTAGTGCAGCTTCTCTACCGCCATTAGTATTTTCAAGTATTACTTCTCTCTTATACAAACTGAAATTAATCAGGCATTAAAATGGAAAAACAGCATTCTCTTAAGATGTAATTATCCACTGAAGTGTATTAATACATTCAAGTGGCAGACTGGTAATTAGAGACCAGGAGAACCACCTCGCGCTTCCACAACCATCTACAAATCTGGCCTTATTGCTGAAGGATATGAATAAACAGAGACTTAATTTCATTTGGAATTTGGTGAATACACAGCTCAATGTAACTGATTAGCTTCCAGCTAGACTGATCAATACAAAAGTGAGAAGACACAGATAACAAGTATCTGAAATGAAAGTGTTGTCATCACTGCAGATATACTGACATTTAAAGGATGCTTGGGGAATATTACAAAAAAATTTATACCCACAAATTTGACAATTTACATGAAATGGACAGATTCTTTGAAAGATACAAACTATCAACACTCAAGAAAAGATAACTCTATATCTATTTGAGAAATTCAATTCATAGTTAAAAACTTTTATCTCTAGACCCAGAGGACTTACTGATGGGTTCTACCAAATAATTAATGAAAGAAATAAGTTATAGTCTTACTGAAACGCTTCAAGATGATAGAAGATTGTGAATACTTCTCAACTTACTTTGTAAGGACAGCATTGCCCTGATACCCAAAAGTAGGCAAAACATTATGAGAAAACTGCACTATCTCTGATGAATAAAGATGCAATAAAAAATTAACAAATTAGATCCAACAACAAATAAAAATAGTAAATGGAGTTTATCCAGAGACTGTAAGCCTGGATAGATGTTTAAAAACTCCTCAATGCAATTCATCAAATCAACTAACTAAAAAAAGAAAATATGTATGTTTTTATTATGTCATTACACAGACAAAAAACACATTTGACAAAACTCAGTATAAAGTCATTATAAAAACTATCATGAAAATAGATATGGATGGGAACTTCCTCAAATAAATTAGGGGCATATACAGAAAAACCATAGCGACATCTCAATTAGTGATAAAAGAATATGGGCTTTCCATGTAAGATTATGACCAAGGCAAAGATGTTCACTGTCACAACTCTTATTGAACATCTGACAGCAAGACCTAGACAGTGCAATAAGGCAAGAAAATAAATAAAATATACAATAGGTAAAATGATTGGAAATAAGTAATAAGCTGCTCCTATCCTCAAATGGCATAACTGTTTATATAGAAAATGCCAAAGACGCTGGGAAAAAGGCCCTTAATATAATAAATGTGTTTAACAAGTTTGCAGAATAAAAGGTTACTATAAAAAAAATTAATTTTATTACTACATGGTAACAATGTTGTTGTTCGGTGCGATTCCGACTCATAGCAACCCTACGTATGACACAATGAAACAATGCTCAGTCCTGTGCCATCTTCACGATCACTGTTAAGCTTGAGCCCATTGTTGTAGTCGCTGTGTCAGTCCATCTTGTTGAGGATCTTCCTCTTTTTCACTGACCCTCTACCTTACTAAGCATGATATCCTTCTCCAGGGACTGACCCCTCCTGATAACATGTCCAAAGTACATGAGACAAAGTCTAGCTATCCTTGTCTCTAAGGGGCACTGTGGCTGTTCCTTTTCCAGGACAGGTTTGTTAGTTCTTCTGGCAGTCCATGGTACATGCAATATTCTTTGTCAACACCATAATTCAAAGTCATCAATTCTCTGATCTTCCTTATTAATTGTCCAGCTTTCACATGCATGTGAGGCAATTGAAAACACCATGGCTTGGATCAGGCACACCTTAGTCCTTAAAGTGAAATATTTGCTTTTCAACAATTTAAAGAGGTCTTTTGCAGCAGAGTTGCCCAATGCAATGCACTATTTGATTTTTTGACTGCTGCTTCCATGAGTGTTCATTGTGGATCCAAGTAAAATGAAATCCTTGACAATTTTAACATTTCCTCTGTTTATCATGACGTTGCTTATCGGTCCAGTTGTGAGGATTTTTGTTTTCTTTCTGTTGAGGTGTAATCCATACTGAAGGCTGTGGTCTTTGATCATCATCAGTAAGTTCTTCAAGTCCTCTTTACTTTCAACAAGCAAGATTGTGTCATGTGCATATCGCAGGTTATTAATGAGTTTTCTCCAGTCTTGATCTCGTGTTCTTCTTCATATAGTCTAGCTTCTTGGATTATTTGCTCTACATACAGATTGAATAAGTATGGTGAAAGATATGACCCTGATGCACATAAGTAGCAACGGTAGCAGTAAGGAATTAAAATTTTAAACAAGTAATAAAATTTACAATAGCACCAAGAAACATGAAATACCATGGTTTAAATCGAACAAAAGATGTTCAAGATCTAATACCGAAGAAAAAAAAATTGAAGAAATGAAGACATTGGATAACAGTAATATGTAACATGGAAGAAGGATAACAGAATTTTAAACAATTTAATGTTCAGGTGTTTTAGGAGGTGGATAAAAATCTGGTAAGCCAGATTTCAATAAGTCAAGTGGACATGTTAAAATATAATTAGTAATCACTAAAAGAAAAAAAAAAAGAAGGAAAGAAAAAAGAAAAAGTAGACAGAATAAAAGTAAACAAAGAATATGATTCAAATTACACAATTCCTGGATGGGAAAAAATGGAGAACAAAGGAAATAAAGAATAACCATAATAAACAATATATAGATATATCTGAAAAAATGAAATCAGAATGGATAAAATATACATAAAAATATTTGCCAGAAAATACGGATTTTAAATTTAAAATGCTGATGTAGCTTAAAGGCAAAAAAGCATTGTCAAAGATAACAATTGTTAAAGGAACAGTTCTCAAAGAAGATGCAAAAATATAATCAGGAATGATTAGTAAAACAGCTTTAAAATAAATAATAAATAATTGTCAAATTACAAGGACAATTTTACAAATTCTCAGTCAGAGTGGGAGACTTTTAAATACCTCTACTGATAATTGATTGATCAAGCAGGCCAAAAACAGTATTGACTTGCATATTTTGAATAATAAAATTAATAAGCATTATCTTACTTTAATAAAAAAACAGAAAATTTTATACTTAACAGTCAGAAAGTGTACATTTTTTTCAAACACACTTGAAACATTTTTCAAAATTGACCACATGCCAAGGCACAAAGTAAATTTTAACAAATGTGAAAGAATTAGCTTCATACAGTCCATAAACCACTAAGCATATTGTCATGGACTGAATTTTGTCTCCCAAAAATACGTGTATCAATTTGGCTAGGCCGTGATTCCAAGTATTCTGTGGTTGTCCTCCATTTTGTCATCTGATGTGATTTTCCTATGTGTTGTAAATCCTACCTCTATGATGTTAATCAGGTGGGATAGGTGGTAGTTATGTAAATGAGTCAGGACTCAATCTACAAGATTGGATTGTGTCTTGAGCCAATGTCTTTTGAGATACAAAAGAGAGAAGCGAGCAGAAAGACAGGGGGAATTTATATCAACAAGAATGTAGTGTCAGTCACAGAGTGCATTCTTTGGACCTGGGATTCCTGCGTGGAGAACTCTTAGTCCAGGGGAAGATTGATGACAAGGACCTTCCTCCAGAGGCGACAGAGACAGCCTTCTCCTGAAGCTGATGCCCTGAATTTGGACTTCTAGTCTACTTGACTGTGAGAGAATAAAGTTCTGTTTGTTAAAGCCATTCACTTGTGGTATTTCTGTTACAGCAGCACCAGATAACTAAGACATCATATGTAAATCAATTAGAATTTCTAACAAAAATATAGCATACGCTTATATGTAATTATATGAATGGGTTAAAATGCATTTTAGTATTTCATTGGTTAAAAGAGAAATCTTAATAGAAATTAGACAATATTTAGAGCTGAGTACTAATTGAAAAATTCAAATAAAAAAACTGAGATATATATAAAAAGAACTTAGAAAATTCTAGTCTTACAGCATTACATTTATAAATAAAAAAGACTAAATATTAATGAGTTAATATTCTAATAACATAAGTTAGGAAAACAAAAGTAGAGTAAGGACAATTAAAGAAGAAGACTGGAAATAATAAAACTAAAGTCATAAATTAATGGATTAGAGACCATAAGCAACCAAGAAGAGGGTCCACACAAACAAAATCTAATTAGTTGATAAGATTAATATAATAAACAAACTGATAATATGGTCAAGAAAGTAAAGAAAATGGATTTCACTTAAACTTGACTCATTAAACACGTTTTAAATTCTACTTTCTCTTAAAATCCCACTAAATTGCAATAAAAGAATAAACAGATACACACACCTTTGTTTATTTATTGTTTTTTCCCTAGAATTTAAGCTCCATAAGGGCTGGGAAAACAACTGATGTATTCATTATTGCACCCCTAATGTCTAAAAGATACTCAGCAAATATCATCAATTATAAATGAATGAATGGATTATAAACTGATACTGAAGCATCCTAGACAATGTCAAACTTTAAATGCCCCTATTATCTCACAGATGACCATTTACACTCTCTTCTTTTTCTAGTCACAAAAACAGCCTTTCTTCATGATTATGCTCTTTCTTAGCTCTTCCAGAATTATTCAGAACATATACTGTATAGAATAAAAATATATTACTATTGTTGTTGTGCTGCTGTAACAGAAATACCACAGGCGGACGGCTTAAACAAAGAGAAATTTATTCTGTCACAGTTTAGGAGGCTTAGAAGTCCAAATTCAGAGTGCCAGCTCTAAGGGAAGGCTTTCTCTCTCCGTCAGTTCTGGAGGAAGGTCCTTCTCATCAATCTTCCCTTGGTCTAGGAGCTTCTCCTTGCAGGAACCCTGAGTCCAAAGGACACGCTCTGTTCCTGGCTCTGCTTTCTTGGTTGTATGAGGCCCCCATGTTTCTCTGCTTGCTTCTTTCTTTTATATCTCAAAAGAGATTGGCTCAAGACACAATCTAATCTTGTAGCTTGAGTCCTGTCTCACTAACTTAATTGACACTAATTCCATATCATCAACATCATAGAGATAGGATTTACGACACACAGGAAAATCACATCAGATGATGAAATGGTCGATAATCACACAATACTGGGAATCATGGCCTAGCCAAGTTGATATACATATTTTTGGGGGACACAATTCAATCCATAGCAGTTACCATCATGTCAATTCAGACTCATGATGACCCCATGTGTGTAGAGTAAAGTTGCTCCATAGGGTTCTCAAGGCTGTGACCATTCAAAAACAAATCACCAGGCCTCTTTTCTGAGGTGGTCATGGGTGGGATGGAACCACCAACCTTTCAGTTAGTATTCCAGTGCATAACCATTTGAACCACCCAGGGACACCTAAACGTATCACTACAGATATACGTTTTATAATTTGGAACTATCTTCAAACACTTTTTCCCACTAGTCATTACTCAACCCTACATGAAGTCAATGGATATTACAAAGATAACTGAATTCCAGAGCCCCTGTATTTGCTGCATTTCTCTGGATGGTGAAAGTGGAAAGCCAGGGCCAGTGAGAGGTTGGAGGTACAACGAAAAGTGAAAAATGAAAATGTATGAAAGTTTATATTTTTATGTGAACATTTCTTCCCAAAAGTTTTAATGCATTTTTTTCCATTGAGATGATTAACTCAAGACTGAAAGAAGACAAAAACGAGGAATGTGTCTATAGATATCAATATGAATATATATATAGATATATATACACACAGATATATATGTATATATATACACCACACATGCATATATAGAAATAAACACATATATATGTATAGGTATACATATACAAATATATATCTATACATTTATACAGATATGAACTCACACAGATACACACACACACACACACACACACACACACACAAAACACACAAGTACATATATATAGAGAGAGCATAAAAGGCCAGACACTTGCTTCAAGGGGTGAACTATCTGTGATGGTTTATATGCCAGAGTCACCCCATGAGTCAGGCTAAGCCATCCTTGGCTCAGTTCTTTCTTTTCCTATTTCATTTACTCATTTACTGGGTTTCCATGAGAAGTGTTGCTGTGGATTGAATAGTGTCCCCAGAAAATTTGCGTTGTAAATCCTAACCTCTATGTCTGTGGTAAGGAGCCTTAGTGGCACAGTGGTTAAGAGCTCAGCTGCTAACCAAATGGTCAGTGGTTCAACAAACCCACCAGGCACTCTAAGGAAGAAAGATCGGCAGTTGGCTTCAGTCAAGATTGTTGTTGTTATTGTTGTTGTTGTTAAGTGCTGTCTAGTTTGTTCCGACTCATAGCAACCCTGTGTACAACAGAAAAAAACACTGTCCGGTCCTGCACCATCCTCACAATAGGTATGGTAAAAGGATAAAACCCTGATGCACACCTTTCCTGACATTAAAACACAAAGTATCCCCCTGTTCTGTTCAAACAACTGGCTCTTGATCTATGTACAGGTGCTTCATGAGCACAATTAAATGTTCTGGAACTACCATTCTTTGCAATGTTATCCCTAATTTGTTATGATCTCCACAGTTGAATGCCTTTGTGTAGTCAATAAAACACAGGTAAACATCTTTCTGGTATTCTCTACTTTCAATCAGGAGCCATCTGACATTAGCAATGATAACCCTTGTTTCGTGTTCTCTTCTGAATCCAGCTTGAATTTCTCTGGCAGTTCCCTGTCAATATACTATTGCAGCCACTTTTGAATTATCTTCAGCAAAATTTTACTTGAGTATGATATTAATGGTATTGTATGATAATTTCCGCATTTGGTTGGATCGCCTTTCTTGGGAATAGGCATAGATACAGATCTCTTCCAGTCGGTAGCTGTCTTCCAAATATCTTGGCATAGACGAGTGACCGCTTCCAGCATTGCATCCATTGGTTGAAACATCTCAGTTGGTGTTCCATCAATTCCTGGAGCCTTGCTTTCCACCAATGTTTTCAGTGCAGCTTAGACTTCTACCTTCAGTACCATTGTTTCCTGATCATATGCTTCCTCCTTAAATGGTTGATCGTTGACCAGTTCTTTTTGGTGTAGTGACTCTGTATTCTTCCGCCTTCTTTGGATGCTTCCCGTAGAATCCTACAATATCGCAACTCGAGGCTTGAATTTTTTCTTCAGTTCTTTCAACTTGAGAAACACCAAGTGTGCTCTTCCCCTTTGGTGTTCTATCTCCAGGTCTTTGCACATGTCGTTATAATACTTTACTTTGTCTTCTCCAGTCGCCCTTTGAAGTCTTCTGTTCAGCTCTTTTACTTCATCATTTCTTCTGTTTGGATTTAGCTACTTGACATTAAAGAGCAAGTTTCAGAGTCTCTTCTGACATCCATTTTGGTCATTTCTTTCTTTCCTGTCTTTTTAATGACCTCTTTCTTTCTTCATAATGATGTCCCTGATGTCATTCCATACCTCGTTTGGCCTTTGGTCATTAGTGTTTGGCCTTCCATCATTAAATAGTCTCTAAACTCAGGTGCGATATACTCAAGGTTGTACTTTGGCTCTAGTGGACTTGTTCTAATTTTCTTCAGTTTCAACTTGAACTTACATATGAGCAATTGATTGTCTGTTCCGCAGTCGGACCCTGGCCTTGATCTGACTGATGATATTGAGCTTTTCCATCTTCTCTTTCCATAGATGTAGTTGATTTGATTCCTGTGTATTCCATCTGGTGAGGTCCATATGTATAGTCACTGTTTATGTTGTTGACAAAAGGTATTTGCAATGAAGAAGTCGTTGGTCTAGCAAAATTCTATCATGTGATCTCCAGCATCATTTCTGTCACTGAGGCCACATTTTCTGACTACTGATTCTTCTTTGTTTCCAACTTTTGCATTCCAATCACCAGTACTTATCAATGCATCCTGATTTCATGTTCAATCCATTTCAGACTGCAGAAGTTCATAAAAATCTTCAATTTCTTCATCTTTGGCCTTAATGGTTGGTGCTTAATTTGAATGACAGAATTATTGAAATTTGAATAACTGGTCTTCCTTGTAAGTATATGGATATTCTCCTATTACTGACAATGTTGTACTTCAGGATAGATCTTGAAATCTTCTTTTTGACAATGAACGTGATGCCATTCCTCTTCAATTTGTCATTCCCGGCATAGCAGACCATATGATTGTCCGATTCAAAATAGCCAATACCACTCCATTTCAGCTCACTAATGCCTAGGATATCCATGTTCATGTGTTCCATTTCATTTTTGACAATTTCCAATTTTCCTACATTCATACTTTTCCACTTTCTGATTATTAATGGATGTTTGCAGCTGTTTCTTCTCATTTTGAATCATGCCACATTAGCAAATGTAGATTCCAAAAGCTTGATTCCATCAATGTCCTTAAGGTCGACTCTACTTTGAGGAGGATGCTCTTCTCCAGTTGTATTTTGAGTGCCTTCCAACCTGAGGGGCTCATCTTCAGGCACTATATCAGTCAATGTTCTGCTGCTATTCATAAGCTTTTCCCTAGTTAATTCTTTTCAGAAGTAGGCTGCCGGGTCCTTCTTCCTAGTCTATCTTAGTCTAGAAGCTCAGCTGAACCTGTCCACCATCAGAGACCCTGCTGGTATTTGAATACCAGTGGCATAGCTTCCAGCATCACAGCAACACGCAATCCCCCACAGTACAACAAACTGACAGAGGTGTGTGGGCCATAAAGATTACGGCCTTGGAAATCCCATAGGAAAGTTCTACTCTGTCCTGCAGGGTCACTATGGACCAGAATCGGCTCTATGCAATGGGCTTGGTTTGGTTTGGTTTATGCCTATGGTTATAATATCATTTGGGAATGGATTGTCTTTGTTATGTTAATGAGTCAGGATTAGTGTAGGGTGTGCCTTGAGTCAATCTCTTACAAGATATAGAAAGAACAGATTAAGCAAGCAGAGATGGGGGAAGATAGATGCCAATCCACATGGAGATCTCCAAGGAACCAAGAAACAGAAACTGAGGAGACAAGGACCTTCCCCCAGAGTCGACAGAGACAGACGGCCTTCCCCTAGAGCCAGCACACTAAATTTGAACTTCTAGCCTCCTAAACTGTAAGAAAATAAATTTCTGTTTGTTAAAGCCATCCACTTGTGGGATTTCTGTTATAGCAACACTAGATAACTAAGATAAGTGTCTTTGAATGAATTATGTGCACCAGAATCCCTGTTTCTAGCTCTGTTTTTAGGGGACTTCATCCCAACACAGACTTACATCCGGGTAAAATTCCCACTTCCCCATTCCCCATCCAGGGCTACTGTGGCAGTAGCTCAGGAGATTCTGGTAAATGGATTTTCTCTTTCTTTCAAGGTCAGATATGAATTTAGTGTTGTTTTTGTTGTTATATTTTATCCAGCAGTCCTGGGTGTTTGTAATAGGAGAGGTGGTTCTTATGAACTCAGCCTACCAAGTTGTTGCTCAAATTATAGAGAAAGTTTCACTGTATCCGATTTTATTCTTCCTTCTTTTTGTTAACACTATTATGTTTGTCCTATGTAGGTCAAGTCATCTGTAAATGAGGACTAAAGCTACTCACTTTATTTAAAAGCATTCTGACACTTTGGTCTGAATCTCAGCATTTGGAGAGAGGTTATTTGACCATTTAAAGCACTTCTGATTAGGACAAGGGCACAGAAAAACAGGCATAATTACCTCCGCACTGGGAATGGAAATTAGCACAGCTTTTTTGGAAAGCAATTTGGCACTATGTACCATGGATATTAAAAATATTCACACAATTTGACTCAATTATTCTACTTCTTTTTCCTAAGGAAAAAAAAGTAATAGTAGGAAAAAAACATGAATAAAATGGTCATCTTAGTTACCTTTATCAGCTGGAGTTATGGAAAACAACCCAAATGCTACACAACACAGGAATGTAAACACAACATAAAAATGCATAGCAGAAAATGAACCCAACAGGTTTCTTTGAGTGATTTATGAGATTTAGACATGTCTCTTAGGCAGCAGGCTCTGCTCTATATTCAGTCACATAAACAGCCAGGCTTTTCTGTCATCAACCTGATAAAAACAAACTGAAAAACCAACATTATGGTTGAAGGGGCCAAAGCCACTTAAACATATTGTCTTTGCTTGGTCAATGCTGTAAGAGAATCCTCGCAATCAAACCTCTAGGATTGAGAGATGCATAAATGAAAGAAAAGTCACCATAACAAGCCCGGCCCTAACCACAGATTCTATGGAATTAAATAATAAATGTATGCTGGGAGATAAATAAAAATACAGCTGGAGAAAAGAATTCTACACTCTCAGTTTTCTCTCTCAGACAAGTCGCTACTCTTAGCTAACGCAAAAAGATGTCCTTTTACTTAATTGAATTCTTATTGTAACTTAATATTTTTCTTCCTTTTCATATTTTCCTTGGAGATTTGTTCTTCTATCCTATATTTTAAGCATTTTATTTACTGTTTATGAATGAAATCAAAGGTCTCCTGTTACTAATTGCTTGGGAAAATCCTCTTTAACGTCACTATTAAGGAATGTATGACAATGTGGAATGCTAATTTATGGTTAAATACAGCTTTTTCCCCCACTGCAGGATCTTCGAGAGGAGTATGTGAAAGCTCCAAAATTGAGGCATCTGACATCACTAAAATGGCTGACCTGGGTGTGAGTCCTGTCTCCGTCTTAGCTTTTGCTTATTTCCCTTACAACCATTAACCTTTAGACAGACTTAAGTACATAACAAAGGAAGCTTTTTTTTTTCTGTATTTGAACTAAAGGTATGGAAAGAATATTCCTAAGGGAGAGTCTTGAGGCAATACCTTTATCAGAAATCCCCTCAGCAGCCCTCAGTAAATGTTTTACCCAAAACAAGCTAGCAACCCCAGGACCCCAAACAAGCTATTTTACCACCCCGTAAACCGCTCCCCCACCTTAGTCATTACTTCCGTAATTAAGGAAACTAACCAATCCAAATAGCCCACATACATGTTCCCAACCAATCACTGTAAGGCCCCCACTTCGAGTTCTCCACGTTTTCCTTCCCTCGTCTGGTAAATATGCCTCGGGAACTCCACTCTTTTGGAGTGTCTGGTTTCACTTCATGAGATCTGATGTATCCCCCGTTCGAACTCTTTTGAACCTTCAATAAATCCCTTTGCTTTTATTTTAACAGAGTAAGTGTTTTTACTCTTAGATAGCAGGTACTGTACTTTGTCTTCATAGTTCCAGTGTCTAGTTAGTGGCAGTAGTTCAACAAGTAAGAGCTAAATTAATGTGAAATGAAATAAATGTGGTGTAATTAAATTTTATCTGCTAATCACTCAGATTTTGGTCATCATAGCTTATACTATTCCTTTTTGAGAGAACTATAACTGCGTATGTTTGGGAGATCTAAATGGTTGAAAAATGAGTTTCCACATTCCCTAAAATCTCAGAAATCAGCATTAATTGTCTTGTTTCCTAGTACCTCCTTCTGTGGGGCATTGCTTATCCCCTGTATCTCATAGTGTGTTGCAGAGAGGGTAGCCATATTTTTAAATGTATGTAGTGCTGGAGTAAATTGGTACCAGAGACTATTCTAGCCATGCTGGACTCATTAGCTTTATTACATTCTTGGCAATATGTGTTACTCAAAAGTGTTGAAAAAATTTTTTTTTCTACCATTTCTCACATTTTGCAAAGTACTTTCTTCCACCACCACTCTATGGAATCTGCTGTAAAAACAATAATTTTAATGATATGAAATTCTGAGTACTTACTACCTTCTTGCATTGTTCTCGGAGCATGTACCTATAATGATTAATTTAATCCTCTCAAAACTCTGAGTAAGTAATTGTTATTTACATATTATAAAAGTTATTTTACCTTTTATTTAATATATTCTAGAAAAGTTACTTCAGAGAAATTTTAAACAGAATATTTATTATTAAGAAATAAGTATCACTTATAAATAAAATCATCAATGAGAAAGAGTACTTCAATTTTTAAAATGGCTTCTAGTTCTATATTATATTAAATTGATCCCACTGACTGCTGACCTGATATAAATGCAATATTTTCTATCAACTGATAGAGTAAAGTTAATTTTTGCTCAATTATCCTTATTACTCTAACAACAATACCACCTAACAACAATGACATGTAGAGTAATAATAATACTAAGTAAAAAAAAAAAATTTACAGGGTTTTGACTAGGTCAAAACAATAGTGCTTATGTGTGATGGCAATATTGCAATAATGTTTTCTAAATACTTAAATGCAATATTGATTTTGACCACAATTCCCTAGGATTGAGTTAAAATTGCTCTGAAATTACAGAGTTACGTAAGTATTAAGTGCAACACAGCAGACAATTCTGACTGAGAAAGTTTTTTATAATTCAAATATTGTTCATTCTTCATTTTATTTTTTAAATAAGATATTCCAATTTATACTCTTTTTATAATAAAAATTCACTGTGCTTAGATGATTTGTCAAAGACATGTAACAATTATTCCCAAGAGTTAACAAAACAATATAAATTTTTAATCCACTTTTATTTATATATACAAAATTTCACAGGTTATTGCCTTTAACTTATTTTTTTCTCTTCTTCCTTGAATATCAGGTAAATCACCCTTGAGAACATTTTATTTTTTTAATTTTTGAAATTATATATCCTACAGTAAGTTTCTATTTAAATAGATGTGGAATTATTACTATAAATTCTGCTAGTACTATTTTGAAGGAGCTTAGTAAATTATTTGGCAGAGAATCTATTTTATGCTAAACATTGAACTACGAACTTAGATACAGTCCCTGCTCTCAAGCAGTTCACTAAGCAGCAACAATAGATAATACAATAATAAATACAATGTAGATATATAAACAAAGATATTGATGGTTATAAAAACAGGGTATAGAAGGCTGACTGAGACTTAGATGTAGCATTCATCTAATATCATCAAGATCAAAATAGTTCTGATCATGCTTTTGATCTGCTCAAAGATCGTAAGGCCTCCTAACTGGCTTGTAACCAAGAAATTCCTCAGCATGGTTTCAAGATTGTCCACAGTCAGACCCAAACCCTACCCTTTGCTGGTTTTCACTCGTTACCGTCCAGCATACTCCCTATGCTCAAGAAAGAATCTGGAGCCAGATGGCCTGAGTTCTAATGGCAGGTCTGCTACTAATTAGCAACGTAACTGCGAGCAAGTTACTAGGGAATGTCCGATGTCCATGAGATGTTTAGAAATCCCTCAACTGAGTGTGATCTCTCCCTCTGTTTTCTAAGCAATGATGAGCCAAACAACTGCTGCTCGGTGTTGGGGGTGCATCTTGTTTGGCCCTGACCCTCTGCATCGTGCCAGGCACAGCTGATCTTCCTGCACTCTTTGGGACTCAGGAGTTAAAACACTTTGTTGTTATTCTGATGCTGACTTCATGTCTTAATCTCATTACCTGGGCATCTGCCTTGTTCACAGAGCTGGGTTTGCCTAGTTCCCAGTGTTTATAACAGCAATCATCGAATTTGAAATCTAAATAATTCCCGTTGTACTGTTAAACCCACTGGTAACTGGAGAGGCATGTCATATTCCAGCAACACCATAAGACTGGGTAGTTCAGTCACTCTAACTGAGGTCTAGTATTAGCAAGTATTCTTGCACACAGATATGATTACATCTTCTATTTCAGCTGTAAGAATGTTGACAGCATTTTTTTTGTCCTTTATATAGCACTCCTTTTGAGTTAATTCTTCAAAACTTGGAAGGAGAAGAAATTGTAATTGTTGCATTTCCTTTAAAACTTCAGCATGATTAACTGAAAATAACTTATCAGGGAAGCATTAGTTACTGATCACTCTATACTTCTTTGTACCTCCTCTAACAGCTCTATTGAGATGCCAGTGTGTCTGGAGCAAGTCAACTAATGTCTCAGTGCCCTGAACACAGTGTGTGTGTTACACTAGCATAGAGCCTGCTCCCCCTTTTTAAGCACGTATTATTATTATTCAATAGAATCATATGGTCATTGCATCTACATCAAACAATTTAAAACAAAAAATATTCACTCTAATTTCTTCAGATTGTTTCATTAACCTCAACAACAGTATCATTATTTCAGGTATTAGTTAGAACGCATTATGAGGGCAACTATTTTCATACAGGAGCCCTGGTGGCCAGTGGTTAACCATTTGGCTGCTAACCAAAAGGTCAGCAGTTCAAATCCACCAGTCTCTCCTTGGAAGCCATATGGGGCAGTTCTACTGTGTCCTATAGGGTGACTATGAGTTGGAATCAACTCTACAGCAACTAGTTTGGTTTCTTTCTTTTTTTTAAATTTTCATACAGATAAAACAATGTAAACATAATTATTTGCTTTGTGAATACATGATTCACTATTGTTTGAATCTTCTCTTGAGGGAATATATCCTTCCATCAAACTTCTTCAGAAAGATATTGATTAATTAGTAAAAAGCACAAAAGTAGTTAAGAGTGTAATTCAGATTAGAATTGAAATAAGACAATGTGAATCCTTACAGCTCTGAGGACAGCTGATACTAATTTGCAAGGAGCTGTCTAAATGCACAGCATTATTATTTCCTCTCCTGTGAACTGTTTGCAAATGTACATTCCTTTTTTTTTTTCTTTATTGATATTCAGGAGCTCATCACGTATTAAGAAATTTGGACTTTATAATACAAGATTTAGAGTTTTGTTCTTTTTTTTCACTAATAATTGATCAGTTAGGAATTTTATAGACCACTCGTTTATTTCAGTTCAGGGATACCATGATTAATTAGCTACCACTGAAGTTCTCTATGGTAAAATTATTCTGATTACTGCTGCAGTCTCTGTGGCCCATTGACCGCTTTGCCTTTAGCATCTAAAGTGTCAGCCCTTGCCCCCTACAGCTCTAGCACCCCATTGCCACCTTCAAATTCAAGCATCTTTGGCATGAGGAAGACAACAACTCAAGAATCTTCCAAGTATGCTGGTGCTTCTATTAATGTGTTGCCCAATATCTTGGTGAAGGGATAATAAATCAAATTCAATATTTCTATTTATTGAAAAAAAAATTCATCATCTCAAGTTTACTTAAGATAGGCCATATTGAGAACAGGTTTTAGTCAACCAACCAAGCACTTTAGCAGCTACACCCAGCTACTTGAGTTAAAAATCAAGAATCAAGCGTTCTGTTTAGTGGAGATATATTAAAGCATTTGGCCCAATTTAATATTTTCTTTCTTGTCCTCTTGTTTAGCCAACTTAGAATCCATTTCCACACTTATCCCCCAGGTTTTGATTGAAATAATTGGCAAAATGTTGCATTTTGTGTGTATGAATATACTCCAAGATCAGACTTGTCCACTTTGGAAGGGCTCACATTTGAGTTTACTTAAGGGTCTTAAATGAAGGAGAAGTAGAACACGTGGGTCTTGACAAGAATGAGCATTTCCCTGTTAGGCTACTGAATCAGGGGAACTAAGAACAGTGTATTCAGGCAAGAAGGGGCCAACCTCCTCAAATAAGAGAAACTGATACTTCTGCTGACAAAAACAGCTCAGTCATATTTGGGTGTTCAAAGTATTCAGATTCATTGAAATATGCCCAGATAGCCCCATTCCAATTCTTATGTTCCCAGTCTTTCCTGGTTAATGCAATAATGTTAACATGGACAACTCACAAAGCTGGGAATTCATTACAAAACAGCTACTCACAGGATAAGATTTTGTGGTTTATTTGTTTCAAAAATCTTGGACTTCAGCTACAAGAATTTTTTTTTTTTTCTTTTCAGTCAGAAATCTTCTAGTTCTTTACTCATGAAAGGAGCTGGGAATTTAAAGCTCTGAGACTGTCAATTGTATTCTTCTTTCAAATTACCTTGTGCACTAAGAAATAGTCAGCCTACCCCACAGCCTTGTACTCTTTATTTTCATTGCTGTGTTATTACATTTGCAGCAGACAAGTTGTCTCCCAAACACTTCCTTTCTTTATGCATTCAAGTTCAGGCAATTAGAACATTTAATTACTGTTTGCCCTTGCATTCCACGAACCCCCAGTGTCCCATTTGGCAGTGGCAATGAGGTAATTACTAATTTCAAATCTAATCAGATCAGCCATCAAATTCCAGATTCCATTTTTTTTTTAATGTTTCTCTTTCTTAGTTACATTTCTAGTACCAAAATATGATGTCCTTCAAGAAAACAGAAGCTATTCAATATAATCTCGGTATTAAATATTATAATATATGGATCAGGGCTTACAACAATCATGGGAGAGCCAGGAAAGCAGAAATCCATGAAAATACCTCAGTCTTAGTCTGAATCATCAAAGTAGATGGTTTTCACTGGTGCATCAGGAAGTTTCAGCAATTCTTAGAGGAGCTCTTGCCAATTCTTTTAATCTGACACATTAAACAGGTAGGTCCCAAAACTCACCAGTAATCTGTGAATCTCATATTTATGCATACATCTATCCCCTACTGTCTCAAGATTAATAATATCTCCTCTTCCTACTACCAAATCTTGTGTGGATATCCTGTGGCAACAAATTCTATCCTGTAGCCACACAGGAAGGGAATTCTGCAAAACCAAGTTCCTGTTTTCTTTCTTGTGGCACAAAAAAAAACCTTAAAAGAAGACAGTGGTGATGTCAAATTGACAACAAAGAATCCAGCATAATTGGTGACTTTTTAACATATTGTTTTCCTTAAAAATTCAACTCTATTATAAAAAATGATTCAAGCATCCTATAGCATAAAAATACTATATGACAATATAAAATAAAATCAGCAATTAGGAGGTAAATTATAGATAAGAAGTAGTGCAGGGGTTGGCAAACTTCCTGTAAAGGAGCCCATATAGTAAATATTTCCAGTGTTGCCAGCCATATCATCTCTGCCTCAACTACTCAGTTCTGCAATGGTAATACTGAAACATCCATAGACAATACCTAAACAAATGGGTGTGGCTGTGTTCCAATAAAACTTTATTTAAAAAAAACAGGAGGTAGGATTTGGACTGAGAACCATGGTTTTCTGACCCTTGAGATAGAGAAAAATAAAAATACCTCTTGGAAACCTGGAAAAAATTGTTCCTATTATTGCTTTCTGTAGTCAGAAATAAAAGGGAATGGGCCCTGTGGAAAATCTTTTAATTAGAAGATGAAGAGCATTTTGAAAGAGTAATGCTTTTCATTCAATATATTATTTATGAAATTTGTCATGTTGATCATTAAACATAGATATAAAATATAATACAATATCTACTCTTTTTAAAAGCAGTTTTGAGAATATGTAAAATATTTTTTACATGATTCTTTTTTATGCAAAACTTCAATAAAATCAAGAGTATCCTGTAATCAAAAGGAATAAGGTAAAAACAACCAATAGAAAAATGAATAAAGGATATGAAGTGTTTCTTCTCAGTAAGGGATACCTAAATGTCTAGGTAAAAAAAGGAAACCACAAATAACTAGATAAATGAAAATTAAAACAATCAACTTTACACCCTTCCTTTTTGCAATATTTAGAAAATTAAATAATATAGTGTTCTGCCAAGAATATGGTTAATCAAGTATCCTCATACCTGTTGGTCAGAGCACAGAACTACGTATCTACTCTTGAGAACAATATTTATGGAAGAAATTCATGAAATTAGTGGTTCTAGGATACCCTAGAACCCTACTATCTGACTCTTGGTAGAACCCTTAGAAAATATCACCTACAAGTCTTTAGTATATTCATCAAAGTATTGTTTTCAGAGAACAGGGAGTTGGAGGTAAGCTTGGTGTTGATCACCAAAGGAATCAACAGATCCCACATGGTAAATTTAAATAATAGAGTATGAAGCAGTCAGAAGCTCTAAAAAGATATACATACAGCAAATCCCAAATGTTAAAAGCACAGTGTGTTGAATGAAAAAATAGGAAAGAGAGCAGGATATATAGCACAAAACAAAATGTGCTATGTATGTATGCAAATCACCTTATTTCAAGGAGAGATATTTATCTATTGATATGCATTAAATAATGGGCTTCTAATTGTGGACAGGGAAGAGAGACAGATGAGAATTCATAACTAAATGCAACAGATTATGGTGAGCCTAAATCAGTGAACCTAAGGAAAAAAACCTAAGGATACTTCAGTGTGGATTACACCTTAACATAAAGAAAACAAAAATCCTCACAACTGGACCAGTAAGCAACATCATGGTAAATGGAGAAAAGATTGAAGTTGTCAAGAATTTCATTTTACTTGGATCCACAATCAACACTCATGGAAGCAGCAGTCAAGAAATCAAAAGACGCATTGCATTGGGCAAATCTGCTGCAAAACACCTCTTTAAAGTGTTGAAAAGCAAAGATGTCAACTTGAAGACTAAGGTGAGCCTGACCCGAGCCATGGTGTTTTCAATCGCTTCATATGCATGCGAAACCTGAAGAATGAATAAGAAAGACCGAAGAAAACTTGTGATGTTGGCAAAGAACAGTGAATATACATTGGACTGCCAAAAGAATGAACAAATCTGTCTTCGAAGTACAACCAGAACGCTTATTAGAAGCAAGGATGGTGAGACTACAGTTTACATACTTTGGACGTGTTATTAGGAGGACTCAGTCCCTGGAGAAGGACATCATGCTTGGTAAAGTACAGGGTCATTGAAAAAGAGGAAGAACCTCAATGAGATGGATTGACACAGTGGCTGCAACAATGGGCTGAAACATAACAATGCTTGTGAGCATGGCACAGGACAGGGCAGTGTTGTGTTGTGTAGTGCATAGGGTTGCTATGAGTCGGAACCGACTTGTCGGCACCTAACAACAACAACAGCAACGAGGAAAAACAGAAAGGGAAATGAGAGGTTAACAAAGGAATATCCAGAACTAGTGAAAACGAGGCATAAGCACTCTCCTGCACTTCCTAGGGAGCCCTGGTGGCACAGTGGTTAAGAGCTCAGCTGCTCACCAAAAGTTCAGCAGTTCGATCACCAGCCACTCCTTGGAAACCCTATGGGGCAGTTATACTCTGTCCTATAGAGTCGCTATGAGTCGCAATCAACTGGATGGCAACAAGTTTGTTTTGTTTTGTTTGTTTTCTTTGGTTTGTACTTCCTGGAGAACAATATGCAATAGGAATCTGAAGAGATTATTTTCATAGACATAACCAAAGGGTAAGCTAAGATTGATGTAAAAGAATTATCTTTGAAAGTTTTCTTAGTTTCCTAGAGCTGCTGTAACAAAATAACTACAAGGTAGCGTGGCTTTAAAGAACAGAAATTTATCATCTCGGAGTTCTGGAGACTAGAAGTCAAAATTAAGGTATTGGCCTTATGGACTCCTTCTGAAATCTGTGAGACACAAACTGTTCCAGGTCTGTCTCCTAGCTTCTGGTAGCTCCCAGCAGTCCTTGGTATCCTTGGCTTGCATCTGCCTCTGTTTTCACATGTCCATGCTTCCTCTGTCTCCCTGTCTCTGTGTAACTTCTTCTCTTTTATAAGAACATAAGTCATATAGGATTAGGACTTACCCTACTCAGTATGACCTCATATCAACCTTTGAAGACCCTATATCCAAGCAGGATCCCATCCACAGGTACAAGGGTTAGGGCTTCAACATGTCTTTTTTTGGGAACACAATTCTATGGATTGAATTGAAACCTTTTAACTGATGTTTACCATTATTATGGAATAAAATAGAAAATGCTAATATTTGTTGAGCCAGACTAATCTCAGCATTTCCTATGTGTTAACTCATTTAATCACCACAACAGTCTTTTGCAGTGGATGTTATCATTATTCATAGTATATAACCAAGCCTTGGCGAGGAAAGTGACTTCAGATCACACAGCTGGTAAACGGCAGCATTAGAACTCAGACCCAGGCTAGTCTGGGAACTAACAGTGTCTGAAGTAAGACTCCAGACTTATGTCTCTCCAGATCTTTTTATTTTGTTGTCACTAGACATAGTTTGACTATTGTATCAATATAGCAATAGATAACTCTGTTAAGGATTTCCTATCACAATGACTAAGAAGCCCTGATGGTACAACAGGTAAGTGCTCTGCTACTCACTGAGACGTCAGTGGTTCAAACCCATCCAGCAGCTCAGCAGGAGAAAGACCTGGTGATCTGCTCCCATAAAGATTACAGCCAACTAAATCCTACAGGACATTTCTACTCTGTCATATGGGGTTGCTATGAGTCAGAATCGACTTTACAGCACCCAAGGACAATAACATCACAATGAACAATTACATTGTACCGTGGAGTCTAACTTATCCACCGGCACATGGGCAAATGATGAGTCTAACTTGTCCACTGCTATTTCCTCCCACACTTAGTAGTATGAGCAGCCAATATAAAATGTTTAATACTATTGGGTGAAATTATGAGTAAATCTTACCAAAATTATGCCCTTAGCCACTTCCACCATTACTACTGTGGTTCCTACCACGGCTAGCACTATCCACAGCTACCATCCATATATATACCATGACACAGGCACAGATAGGAACACAACTAGACGAAATATTTCCCGGTGCTATCACTGGTGGTGCAGTGGTTCAGAGCTCAGCTACTAACCAAAAGATTGGCAGTTCAAATCTACCAGCTGCTCCTTGGAAACCCAATGGGGCAGTTCTACTCTGTGCTATAGGGTTGCTATGAGTCAGAATCGACTCAGTGGCAATGGGTTTGGTTTTTTTGGTTTATCACTGGGATTATTCATTTGTAAATATTCTACAGTATGTTTATCATCCTCTCATATGGAGTTCATGGTCCTGGTTTGCCACAGATGGCTGAACTCTAATGTGCAAAAATGGAGAAATGGTATTTCGGAATTCTCGGAGCCTCACAAAATTTTATATATTGGCTATAGTAAACATCACCCCTGAGATATTCATCCTGTGAACTCATGGTATGCATGTGTGAGTAGGTTCAGCCATTGTAGAAACATTTTGTATATTTAGCAAGTGTGATGACGTGGTCATCAGCATTCACAGTAGAATATGTAGTTTGGTAGCGTGACATTTTACCCCTATTGTCGTCAGTAGTATATAACATTCATTTAATCAGCAAGCAGATATTAAGCTAGTTGATTAAAAATAAGCAGTAAATCTGGGTGAAAAGGGTTTCTAGAAAAAGTTGGAGTTCAAACCTCTCCATCTGCCCCCTGAAGTTGTATATCAGTTGAGTGAGTACTTCCTAGACGATTTGGATTTCCTCCTATCTATCTCCAGAGCAGCCTTTTAAAGATGTGACATTTTTTCTTCTTTCAATATCTGATTGAGCTAATTATGGGAAAATATTTTTAAATTGAGAATCTTATCTTTACTGAGATCTTACCATTATTTTTCATGTGAAAGTCAATAATTATTATTTCTTTACCTTCCCTCTCTGCTTTAAAAAGCAGAGCTCTACCTGATAAGCAGTAACCAACTCACTAAGGTGATTAGAGATTGGTTCTAACGAGGACAGGTTCACAGAGTAAAGCCACATACATACCAATTAGCTTTATGCATAGAAAAATATTATCCCATGACTACCCACTGGGTTTCTACCTTGGGCCAAAATACATAAGATGAAATAAATTAGAGAATGTTACGACTCAGCAGAAACCTTCCACAATTAGCTGAGGCAGGAGGTATTTCAAGTTCATGACCTTTGGCATACTGGCAAATTTTATGTTTTTAAAAAAAGTAAAGGAAATATTTGAAGAGGTTAGGTGGTTTGCTTGTGAGTTGGTTAGGTATAAACTGGGAAATACAAGAGATAAAATATCTTGCAAAATGTACTGCAATTGTTCCTTTTTCCCACCCATAGATTCTCAAAACTACATTAGTAAATGAACGTGGTGTATGTGTGTGTTTAGGTAATACATACTTATTAATGTATTGCATTCAAAAAGTTTCCAAAATGTATACATAGAACACTGTTTGCCCTCTTTTTCCTGCCTCTCAGACATTCAGTTCCCCTCCATAAATTTAACAACCTTAGTAGATTCTTGATCATTCTTCTGCAGAAATTTAATGTATTTGAAAATATATACTATAGTCTTTCCTCTCCCCCAACTCCATTCCTAACAAATGACTTTATTATTTGAATAATTCGTGTGAAATCATTTGGAAGCTGATGCTTTCCCCAAATCATTGTCAGATAATTAATCTTTATAAAGCCAACTCCATGTGTTAAAATGCTTAACCAAAATCTCTGTTTCTGAGCTGTCCCCCATTCATTCTTTCATTCATTCATCCCACAAGTACTTATTTAGCACCTATCATGTATCAAGTACTGTGCTAGCACTTACATTACATATAATTTACTTTGCATGTCCTAACAATCTGTGGTGCTGCATATATTTGTCTAATCACTTTTCTTAATGACTTTTACAAATAGGTGAAGCCATGCATTAGGTAGACACTTACTCTTCTTTTTAAAAGATTTAACCCCTCAGTTCTTTCCATGGTTGATCATATATCATGATTTGAGTTCCCTTTTTGTTGCTCTACGTTGAATATATAAAGAAAATTGGACGCTTATAATTATCTGTAATACTACTCCAGATATAACTTGATTAGCACCAAATAAGGTTAATTTATAACCTCCCTTGTACCCAGATGCTTTGTACTAGAGTTATCTTGTTATCTAGGTATTCTTCTCATGAAAATGCCAGAATTCTTGCTTCCCCTAATACTGTCCATGAGGAATGGGTAATTTCAGGAATTATTCTTACAGGGCATACTGAACCATCACTTACAGCTGTGCAAATTGTACAGTTAACAAAGATACCCAGCCAAAAAGCAATCAGGACTAACACTCAGCCCCACTCTACTTTTCAAGTATTGTATACTGGCATATGGCTGGGTGCATCTGGAGAAAGGAGTATCTTTCATGAAATGAAGTTTTAGCCCACAGTACTGTAGGAGCCTAGTGGGGCATTGTTATAAATTTCTAAAATGTGACAACATAATTTTGCATTCTCCCATAAAAACATGAAGTCCATTTCCCTACCCTTGAATCTTGGCTGGTCTGGTGTGTTGCTTTGACAAATTTAGCATGTAGCGGAAGTGATATTTTGTGAGTTCCAGAACCTAGATCTCAAGGAGATTTGCAACTTCCTACTTTGCACTCTTGGATTGTTTCCCTAAAACTACTATAAAGAGAAGGCAGTCTAGCCTGCTGGAGAATAAGAAGTGCCATGAAGGAGAAGCAAGTTGCCCTAGACAATATCCAGCATCCACTGCCATGTTTGTAAGGGAGGTCATCTTGAACTTTCCACCCAGTTGACCTGCCTGTTAAATGCACTACCGAGAGGAATCCAAGGTAAACCAGATGAGGAATCTCCCAGTCAACTGTCAGAGTCACAGGAAATGATAAATCAGTAATATTTTAAGCCATAAATTTTGGGGTGGTTTATTTCATGTCATGGTTTGAATTATGTCCCCCAAAAAATGTGTGTATCAGTTTGGCTAGGCCATGATTCCTGGTACTGTGTGATTTTCCTGTATGTTGTAAACCTGCCTCTATGATGTTAATGAGGGAGGATGGGTGGCAGTTGTGTTAGTAAGGCAGGACCTGATCTACAAGACTGGATTGTGTCCTGAGGCAATCTCTTGAGATATAAAAGATAGAAGTGAGCAGTGAGACAGGGGGACCTCATACCATCAAGAAAGCAGTGCCGGGAGCAGAGCAAGTCCTTTGGACTGGGGTCCCTGCGTCGAGAAGCTCCTAGTCTGGGGGAACACTGATGAGAAGGCCGAGAGAGAGAAAGCCTTCCCCTGGGGCTGACACCTTGAATTTGGACTTTTAGCCTACTTTACTGTAAGGAAATAAACTTGTCTTCGTTAAACCCATCCACTTGTGGTATTTCTGTTATAGCAGCGCTAGATGACTAAGACATTTCACAACAATAATTAATTAATACAAGTGTCTTTTACTAATCCCTCTGTCAAGTCCAACATCCAAGGACACGGTGACTTAGGCTTTTTCTAATACTCTGAGAGACACCACATGAGCTGGCACTGATACTATAAGACAGAACAACATCCAAGGAGTTAAAGCATACTTGGATGGTAGGATTCCTAGCTAAAAGCAACAAAGAGAACAGTTCCTGAACACTTGATTCCTTTAGATCATTTGTAAGAGGATAGTAGTTTTATCTCTACATGAAAATTAATTCACCTAATGATTTGCTGAAAAGAAGATTTCAAAGGGCAGCTTGAGAAGACAAAGTAATGTATTATAACGAAATGTGCAAAGACCTGGAGTTAGAAAACCAAAAGGGAAGAACACGCTCAGCATTTCTCAAGCTGATAGAACTGAAGAAAAAATTCAAGCCTCAAGTTGCAATATAGAAGGATTCTACGGGCAAAATATTGAACAACCCGGGAAGCATCAAAAGATGGAAGGAATACACAGTCACTATAGCAAAAAGAATCGGTCAACATTCAACCATTCCCGGAAGTAGCATAAGATCAAGAACGGATGGTAATGAAGGAAGGAGTGCAAGCTGCACTGAAGACATTGGCAAAAAACAAGGCTCCAGGAATTGACGGGAAACCAATTAAGATGTTGCTACAAACAAATGCAATGCAGATAAAGCGCTCACCTGTTAATGCAAGGAATTTGGAAGACAACTATCTTGTCAACCGACTGGAAGAGATCCATAAAAGAGCCCATTCCAAAGAAAGGCAATCCAACAGAATAGTGAAATTATTGGACAATATCATTAATATCACACACAAGTAAAATTTTGCTGAAGATCATTCAAAAGCAGTTGTAGCACTACATCAACAGGGAACTGCCAGAAATTCAAGCCAGATTCAGAAGAGGACGTGGAACCAGGGATATCATTGCTGATGTCAGATGCATCCTGGTTGAAAGCAGATAATACCAGAAAGATGTTTACCTGTGCTTCACTGACTACACAAAGGTATTCGACTGAGTGGATCATAAAAAATTACGAGTAACATTGCAAAGAATGTGAATCCCAGAACACTTAATTGCGCTCACGAGGAAATTGTACATAGACCAAGAGGCACTCCTTCAGACAGAACAAGGGGCTACTTCATGGTTTAAAGTCAAGGAAGGTGTGCATCAGGGTTGTATCCTTTCACCATACTTATTCAATCTGTATGCTGAGCAAATAACCCAAGAAGCTGGACTATATGAAGAAGAAGGGGGCGTCAGGATTGGAGGAAGACTCATTAACAACCTGTGATATGCAGATGACACAACCTTGCTTGCTGAAGGTGAAGAAAATGTGAAGCACTTACTGATGATGAACGAGGACTACAGCCTTCAGTATGGATTACACCTCAACATAAAGAAAACAAATATTCTCACAACTGGACCAATAAGCAACATTATGATAAACGGAGAAAATACTGAAGTTGTCAATGATTTTATTTTATTTGGATCCACAATCAATGCCCATGGAAGCAGCAGTCAGGAAATCAAAGGACATATTGCACTGGGCAAATCTGCTGCAAAAGATCTCTCTAAACTGTTAAAAAGCAAAGATGTCACTTTGAGGACTAAGGTGTATCTGACTCAAGCCATGGTATTTTAAATCACCTCATACGCATGCGAAATCTGAACGATGAGTACGGAAGACTGAATAAGAATTGATGCCTTTTAATCATGGCATTGGCAAAGTATATTGAATATGCCATGGACTGCCAGAAGAACGAACAGATCTTTCCTGGAAGAAGTACAGTCAGAATGCTCCTGAGAAGCGAGGATTACGAGACTTGGTCTCAGGTGCTTTGGACCTGTTATCAGAAGGGACCGGTCCCTGGAGAAGGACATCATAATTGGTAGAGGGTCAGCGAAAGAGAGGAAGTCCCTCAATGGATGAAGTGACACCATGGCTGCAACAATGTGCTCAAACATAGCAATGATTGTAAGGATGGCACAGGATCGGGCAGTGTTTTGTTCTGTTGTACATAGAGTTGCTATGAGCTGGAACCAACTCGACTGCACCTAACAACAGCAGCAATGATTTGCTTGCCAAGTAAAGGACAAATTCATAAAGTTACCAAATCATTTTAAGGAATTCTTTGGTGAGTACACACTATTGGCATTGAGTTGCAGAAATGCTGCTAAAGTTCATATCGAACATCTACCTTTAGATGTACACTGATAGAAGGTACACCAGTAAAATCCTCGCCTTCCATGCAGGAGACCCAGGTTCG
This sequence comes from Trichechus manatus latirostris, assembly GCF_000243295.1. Taxonomy (NCBI): domain Eukaryota; kingdom Metazoa; phylum Chordata; class Mammalia; order Sirenia; family Trichechidae; genus Trichechus; species Trichechus manatus. The sequence goes on along the minus strand of NW_004443949.1, from coordinate 6,946,691 downwards.
ATTGCCTGACAGTCCACCTCAAGCACAGCCACCATCCATCTGAAAATGAAGGCTTGCTATGATGCTGCGCAGGTTTCAGCAGAGCTTCCAGCCTCGCAGCCTACTTCCAAAAAATCAGTCAATGAAAACCCTGTGGATCACAATGGTCCAATCCCATTCCATAAGTCGCGGGTGGGGAGGTGGGGAGAGTAACTCGATGGCAGCTGACGGCAATCTTTAGGCTTAGACGATATCCTTTTCAGTCTTTGTGATTGTGCTTCCTCCCAAACAAAGTTGTTTTGATTCAGGAAGGGTGAGGAAGGTATTGTATTCTGCTTGTTTCTACAATGCTACGAGCCTGCCTGGAAAAACAAATTTTTGTTTTGCCAAGAAAATGACACACGATTTTGGAATGTAAGTATTATTTAAAATGCCCAAGGAAGAAAATCACAGGAGCTTAGCATAGTTATTAAAGTATCAGCTTTACTATTAACTGATACAGCTTGTGTGTTTGAAAGTACATCATTTGAGCATACTATCATTTATTCTATCTTACTTTTTATCTGCCTGTAAAATAATAATACATTTTATTTAATATCTATAAAGGTAAAAAGCAAAACATCTGTTTATTAAGTTACATTAGTTATGTACTTCTGACAGTTGTGTGTGACCTGATATTTTTATATTTGTCTTTATGAATTTTTATAATTGTATGCAATGTGGTTTTTAAATCTATTATATATATATATATTTTACTTTTGGAGGAATTGAAGAATACTAGACAAAAGAAGTACTGATAAAATTATGAATAAATAAAACAAAGAATGAAGAGTGAAGGATATTTAAAAGGAGAGAGATTGAAAAAATATTAAATGGTTATATAAAATAAAATGTTAAAAGCTTAAATAATAACAATTTACAAAATTTAGTATATTTTTCTGCTAATGTTTTTGCCCTCAAAACTAATTGCAAATGCCGCTCTATTTTCTATTTTGCTATTTTGCTTGAAAACAAGTAAATGTGAAATGAAAGGTTTTTCATGCATTTAGCTTATCACATATATCTGGGAAGATTAAAGACATGTCAGAAAGCTTCCTGGAAGCCCGACATAATGACACATTGGCGTAAAATCTCACATAGAAATTGTTAGCCTAACTATGGGAAGAAAAAAACACGATTATTATCAGTAATAATACCGAATTACCAAATTTGAGGATCCTTACCAAGTTGGAATTTTCTTTTTTATACAGGCATACCTCATTTTACTGTGTTTTGCAGTATTGTGTTTTTTACAAATTGAAGGTTTGTGGCAACCCTGCATCAAGCAAATCTATCAGCACCATTTTTCCAACAGCATGTGCTTAGTTTGTGTCTCTGTGTCACATTTTGGCAATTCTCGAAATATTTCAAGCTTTTTCATTATTGTTATATCTGTTCTGGTGATCTGTGATCGGTGATCCTTGATGTTACTATTACAACGGTTTTGGGGCACAACAAAGTGTACCCATATAAGATGGCGAACTTAATCGATAAATGTGTGTGTTCTGACTGCTCCACCAACCGGCCATTCCTCGTCTCTCTGCCTCTCCTCAGGCATCCCTATTTCCTAAGAAATGACAATATTGAAATTAGGTCAGTTAATAACCCTACAATGGCCTCTAAGTGTTAAGTGAAAGGAAACTTCGCAGGTCTCTCACTTTAAATGAAAAGCTATAAGTGATTAAGCTTAGTGAGGAAGATATGTTGAAAGCAGAGACAGGCTGAAAGCTAAGCCTCTTGCACCAGTTAGTCAAGTTGTGAGTGCAAAGGAAAAGTTATTGAAGGCAATTAAAAGTGGTACTCCAGTGAACACACTAATGCTAAGAAAGTCAAACAGCCTTATTGTTGATGTAGAGAAAGTTTTAGTCGTCTGGATAGGAGATCAAACCAGCTACAATATTCTCTTAAGCCAAGGCTAATCTGGAGCAAGGCCCTAACTCTCTTCAAGTCTATGAAGGCTGAGAGAGGTGAGAAAGCTGCAGAACAAAAGTTTGAAGCTAGCGGAGGTTGGTTCATGAGTTTTAAGGAAAGAAGCTGTCTCCATAACATAAAAGTGCAAGGTGAAGAAGCAAGTGCTGATGTAGAAGATGCAGCAAGTTATCCAGAAGATCTAGCTAAGATAATTGTTGAAGATGACTGCATTAAACAACAGATTTTCAACATAGATGAAACAGCCTTATATTGGAAGATGTCATCAAGGACTTTCAGAGCTAAAGAGAAGTCAAAGCCTGGCTTGAAAGCTTCAAAGGACCGGCAGACTCTCTTGTTAGGCACTAATGCAGCTGGTGTCTTTAAGTTGAAGCCAATGTACATTTACCATTCTGAAAATCCTAGGGCCCTTAAGAATCATGCTGAATCTACTCTGCCTGTGCTCTATAAATGGAACAACAAAATCTGGATGACAGCACATCTGTTTACAACATGACTGAATATTTTAAGCCCACTGTTGAGACCTACTGCTCAGAAAAAAAAGATTCTTCTCAAAACATTACTGCTCATTGACAGTGCACCTGGTCACCTAAGAGCTCTGATGGATACGTACAAGGAGATTAATGTTGTTTTCATGCCTGCTAACACAACATCCATTCTGCAGCCCATGAATCAAGGAGTAATTTTGGCTTTCAAGTCTTATTATTTAAGAAATATCCTTCATAAAGATACAGCTGCCACAGAGAGTGATTCCTCTGATGAATCTGGGCAAAATAAACTGAAAACCTTCTGGAAAGGATTCTTCTTTCTAGATGCCATTAAGAATATTTGTGATTCATGGGAGGAGGTCAAAATATCAACATTAACAGGAGTTTGGAAGAAGTTGATTCCAACTCTCATGGATAACTTCGAATGGTTCAAGATTTTAATGGAGGAAGTAACTGGAGATGTGGTGGAAATAGCAAGACAATTGAATTAGAAGTGGAGGCTGAAGATGTGACTGAATTGCTGCAATCTCATGATGATAAAAACTAACAGATGAGGAATTGCTTCTTATGAATGAGTAAAGAAAGTGGTTTCTTGAGATGGAATCTACTCCTGGTTAAGATGCTGTGAATTTTGTTGAAATTACAACAAAGGATTTAGAACAGATAAACTTAGTTGATAAAGCAGTGGCAGGATTTGAGAGGATTGACTCCAATTTTGAAAGAAGTTCTACTGTGAGTAAAATACTATCAAATGGCATTGCATCCTACAGAGAAATCTTTCATGAAAGGAGGGGTCAGTTGATGCGGCAAACTTCATAGTTGTCTTATTTCAAGAAATTGATACAGCCACCCCAACCTTCAGTAACCATCACCCTGATCGGTCAGCAGCCATCTACATGGAAGCAAGACCCTCTGGCAGCAGAAAGATTACTACTTGTTGAAGGCTTAGATGATGGTTAGCATTTTTTACCAATAAAGTATTTTTAATTAAGTTATGTTTTTGTTTTTAGACATAATGCCATTGCACACATAATAGACTACAGTATAGTGTAAATATAACTTTTATATGCACTGGGAAACCAAAAAATTCATGTGACTTGATTTATTGCAATATTCACTTTATTGCGTTTGTCTGGAACTGAACCCAAAATATCTCCAAGGTATGCCTGTATCAAATTTGACTGAAAACAGTGTTCAGAATTTTTTTTAAAAATTGTTAAAGGAAAAGAGTAATTTTTAAAAGCTATCTCCACAATAACAATAGCCCAACAGGATCATGCTTTTGCTAAGAGGCCTTCTACTGTGCTAAGTTTGGAATTAATTTTTTAATTTAACAAGTATAAATTGTATGTTGCATATTTATATATAAATATATATAATATATACATTTACCATATATGTATGTATAATATATTATATATGTATAATATATATACTCAAGGAGTCTAGCTCAAAATGTAACTAACAAAATATAGACTCTTTCTCATCCTTTTGATGCAATCAATATGTTAGTACATAAATATAGCTGTTCGTTGTTGTTTTGCTTTATTTTGTTTATTCCTGACTGTGGAATTTCTTCGTACACAGAAAAATGCTGTAGCTAATTCTTTATTTTTTTTCCTCTATCAGAGGATTTTGGCAAACCGTTGCCAATGATCAAAAGGAAATATGTTCCTCGGTCTTTGGTCTCTATGTAATCCACAATTAAGTAAAAACAACAATGTGATTCTACTTTTTGTAAATTGCTTTCATGCTATGATTTATTCTGTTTCTTAATATCATTGTGCTAGTTCTCAGTTCCTAAACACAATTTTTTTTTCTTTATAACTTGCCTTAGGTTCTTAGTGTTTATTATCCTGCATTCCACATTCTGCTTGTTAATTTGTGTATTTGGAAAGATCTATTGCTTTACTGAGAAGTTAATTTGGCTTATTATCAATGCTACAGATTTCATTTTCCAGATTCACTAAACTTAATTCTATCAAAAAATCTACCAGAAATAAAAGCATAATAACACCAATATCTAATATATATGTCAGAGTCCCACAGGGATTTTCTCATTAGATATTTCCAGAAACACTTTGAGATCATCATAAATGGAGAGAGTAAATTGTGAGAAACTTAAATAATGTCCCCATGTTGATGTTATACTTAGTGGCCAAGCTAGTATTATAACTCCAAAATTCTGACTTCATCATTTTTTCTCCATTATGATACTTTACCTTCTGTCTACAGTTATTGGTGAAAGCAATTTCTGAAGGTGGACAAAGGATTTTAAGCCAGAAATTATAATTCGTAAAGTTCTTAACTTCCAGAGTCATAGGAAATTGCTCAAGACATATATATTAAAACCAAACAATTAATATACTGTTTTTTTTAGACTAAGCAGTGGTCTGGAATAGGTCAGTCCAGACAATGGGGCCAGCCTGGTTAATGTGTGGCTCTGGGACTGTACAGACAACCTTACCATCAAAACACAAGAAAAGTGGCCAGTGGTGCCTCTGAAGCTTAGGTTGTATATAAAAGTTTAGCGTTCTTCAGAGGCAGGAAAGAATGATAAATGCTCTGAGAGAAAAAGCATCTAAAACAAGGTGCAGTGTAACACCAGAGGCTCGGCATCACGTGTCAATGAAGGATGTCGAATTTACCTCTCCTTGTTACATGTGGGGCCCTGTTGTTGCAGTGGTTAAAAGCTACGGCAAGCTATGACTACTAACTAAAAGACTGGCAGTTTGAATCCACCAGCTGCTCCTTGGAAACCCTATGGGGCAGTTCTACTCTGCCCTATAGGGTGGCTATGAGTCGGAATTGACTCGATGGCAACGAGTTTGATTTTGGGTTTTTTTACATGTAGTCTCAATATTCAACTCCTGGATTATATTCGTTGGTAACCAGAACTGGAGGAACACATTCTGCCACCTGTCTTTGTGTAAGACTATTCTAGTTTTCTCTGCTTAAGGCAGAAATAATCTACAGATTTTGGGAAATAGAGTGACTAAAACAAAAATGTAACAATTTTATTTAATACTTCAATGAATTTTAGGGAAAGTCCTTGTGAAAGTCCAAACTCATTTTAAAAATTACGTACTAAACCATTGAGCTTAGTAACACCTTCCTATAAAGGACTTTCACTGGATAAGCTCACAGAAGAGCATAAACCAAGCCATTTCAATTGATGGTCACGGAGGGTGTGAGTAAAGGAAAATGTTTTTACAGTGTGTATATGTTAGGGTAAATAGTGCTAAGTAGATACCAATGTGAGTACATGAGATAGTTCAAGGCTACAGAATACAAAAAAAGAAGAGAAAGAAGTCTGAGAGAAAGATGCAATGATCCAAACATTGATGAATCCCAGTGCTGAAGGTGTTCTCATTTGGAAGATATCCCATTACAGTCTGAGCTATAAAATCTATAGGATTATTAATTCCCTAAAACCCCAATGTGTCATCTTTGGCAGAATGGTGGGAGTGTCCAGTGGGTAACTTTGGAAACCACAAGGTTTGGAGCCCAAATTATTCTAAGCTTTAAAAAGTAGTAACAAAATAATCTATAGCAGCTACTAATGAGACATTAAAAACTGATTGCCGTCGAGTTGATTCTGACTCATAGCAACTCCATCAGGCAAAAGTTAGAGAAGACATTATGAAAGCAGTGGGTAAATAAAGACCTTAAAAAAAATGAAGGGAGTCCGGCAAGATGGCGCTCTAGGCAGAAGCCCATGCCGTCCCTCCACAGCAAAGATCCGAAAAAATAAGCCAAACAGAGAATCAACAATCCTGAAACCCTAGAACATCAAATGA
>NW_004443949.1:6866161-6932576 GCF_000243295.1 Trichechus manatus latirostris | reverse complement strand
AAAAAAAAAAAAAAGAAATCCTTAGTCAAATTCAAGAGAAATCGTTAATAACCAACTGAAACCAAACCTGTTGTCATTGAGTCTTCTGACTCATAGCAACCCTATAGGACAGACTAGAACTGCCCCATAGGGTTTCAAGGCTATAATCTTTACAAGAGCAGACTGCCACATCTTTGTCCTGGGGAGGAGCTGGTGGACTCAAACCACCACTTAACCACTGTGACACCAGGATTCCATCTTTAATAACCAGGCTATTCAAAGATGCTATTGAAGTTTGGGCAATAATTAAAACACACACTATTCCCTCAGTGTCAAAACTACCTCTTAAAGCTTGAGTATTTCATGGAACTGATATTTTTAAATATTTTCAAAAATATGTCATGCTTGTTTGCTATCATAACAAAACAAATGCGGTTTTAAAATGTGTACATGAAGTAATCATATTTCTGGGTTGTTTTGTTTTATTTTGTTTGTTTGTTTCAACCTGCTTTCTTCCCTGGCCAATTTATTTATGTTTTTGTTCGCCTGTATACATAGCCGAGAAACATAACAGCAAAGAGTTATTTTCTTAATTTTTGCCTTCTGAAGTTCTTTGCTCCCATCCAATATTTTCCTGTTGTACTTAGGCATATACTTTCCATGACGAATACAATTTTTATCACTTTGTGAAAGAAAACTCTTTCTGAGTTAAGATATCACAAAAATCTGTAAAAATTTGCATAACTGGAGAAGCATTGTTTTAAAATTATCCGACAGCTGAAATTGGCTAAAAGAAGTTTTGATTACCTCTGTCTTCTCTCTAAGGCTGAAAACAAACAGGAATAAAATCCCCAATAACACTATACTTACATTTTATAAACTCCACAACAAATAAGTAACAGGCTATTAGAAAATGAGGTAGCATCACAATGACAAAGAATAATAAAATGTCAAGTAAATACACAGTCAAAACAGTGCAGTCATTTCTGAATTTATAAAAGATGTTTTACTTTACTTCCTCACAATACCTTATTTTTTCCCTACTAAAGTATCACACTTTATTCACATCGTTATTAATTTAATTTTTGTACAACAGATTTGTACACATGCTCATGTTACCGTAATTCATACAGCACTGCTGATTACTAGAATAAGCTTTGTTCTGAGGAATGTAGTATCCTTGTACCACCAAGTTAACAATGACAGTAGATGATGAAAACAGCAAGTTTATATTACATTACAGATGAATTTATTTCTCTGTTAGGACATCAGAAACTATTTTTAACTTACATACAGGTCATTTTTTCAACTAGCTTATATTTACTAAATACCGCAACAGATCGAACAAGGAATCTGGATTTAAAATATATAAAAAACCCAAACCAAAAAAATATATGAATAATATCTATGACGAACAGGAAACGGTGAACCTATGCCTTTAATTCTAGGTAGAGAGTTTTCTATGCTAGGCTAACACCTACTTTTTTCTAAGAAAAACAAAAGAGTAATATTAATAAAAACATATAATACCTGCTAAAACAATAACCAGACATGCAGGTGGCCAGTGGGAGGCGGAAGTCTACGCATATTTGTGAAACATAAAATGTGCCCAGTGCCTCTGAATCACTTATCTAATGTTCCAGCACAAATTCTGTTTTTAATAATTCTGTATAGCAGACTAATGCTAATAAGTATATATCAAATGGCTCTGGTTTCCAGGCACTGTTCTAGAAATGTTAGACTATTTGGTAGAAATATAATGCAGGTTAGAATCAGTCAGATCTGGAGTTTTTATGCAATCTTACCAAATGTACTGAATCTGTGTCTTAATATTTTAACTCTAGTATAGAAATAATAATTCCCGTTTCAAAGGGTCACTGTGAGAATTGAATAAGTACATATTAATCTTCATCCTAGACAAAGTAGCCCCTCTAAAATAACTGGTATTCTAAACAAGTACAAAGGTTCAAATGTTCTTTCTTGCTGTTAAATAGACCTTTTTAAAGGGTCCTAACCTTTGCTCAAGACAAGCTGGGAAGAGCTCACAAGGCTGTCAGGAAGAGCATGAAGAAAACAGAGCCTTCAGCACACCTTTACTCTGTGATTTTTAACCTCATGCCCTCCTGTCTCAATTACTTCCTGTCTTTTTTTAGGTTCTTACCATAACTAGACCAGGACTCATCAACTGACTTGTGAGGATTGACATATGAATATAAAAGAAAGCAGTGGGTATTAGGGTCACTCATTTTATTCTGGATTCCTACCATCCTTAAGATCCTAAGACACACATTGGAATCTGAGAAGCGCCAATCAAACATTCCATCTTTATTCTTAGAGGCTGTCAATCCCACTTGTTTTGGATATTGGGGAATGCGACTGCAAAATCTAGAAGTAAACTTTAAGAACTCCATATTTTCTTACTTTTCTGCAGTGTGATTCTGCCTTTAATAAGGAAGGAGCAATGCCTGCTGCCACATGGTAATCAAGGTGTGGAGTAGGCTGATAACATCTAGTTGTTGTTAGCTGCCATCAAGCTATTTCCGACTCATAGAATGGGAACCAGGCAAGGATGCCCTTTATCACCACTCTTATTTAACACTGTGCTGAAGGTACTAGCCAGAGCAATTGGGCTAGAAAAAGAAATAAAAGGCATCCAAATTGGTAGGGAAGAAGTAAAAGTATCTTTATTTGCAGATAATATGATCTTATACACAGAAAACCCCAAAGACTCTGCAAGAAAACTACTGGAACTAATAGAAGATTTCAGCAAAGTATCAGGATACAAGATAAACATACAAAAATCAGTTGGATTCCTCTACACCAACAAAGACAACTTTGAGTAAACCACCAAATCAGTACCATTTACAATAGCTCCCAAGAACATAAAATACTTAGGAATAAATCTAATGAGAGACGTAAAAGACCTATACAGAGAAAACTACAAGATACTACTGCAAGAAATCAAAAGAGACTTACACAAGCGGAAAAACATACCTTGCTCATGGATAGGAAGACTCAACATTGTGAAAATGTCAATTTTACTCAAAGTGATCTACAGATATAATGCAATCTCGGTCCAAATTCCAATGGCATTTCTTAATGAGATGGAGAAACAAATCACCAACTTCATATAGAAAGAAAAGAGTCCCCAGATTAGTAAAGCATTACTGAAGAAGAACAAAGTGAGAGGCCTCATACTTCCTGATTTTAGAAACTATTATACCACCACAGTAGTCAAAACAGCCTGGTACTGGTACAACAACGGATACATAGACCAATGGAACAGAATTGAGAATCCAGACGTAAATTTACAAATTAGGGGTGTTCACTAACTAGATAGTAGATAAGAATTATCTTAGGTAAAGGGAAAGACAACACACACTACAAGAGAAGTCAGCAAAACTGGACTAAACCAAAAGCTCAGAAGTTTCCTGAATACAACTAAACACTTCAAGGGACAGAGTAACAGGGTCAGGGGTCTGAGGACCATGGTTTCAGGGGGCATCTAGGTCAATTGGCATAACAAAGTTTATTAAGAAAATGTTCTGCATCCCATTTTGGTGAGCGGAGTCTGAGGCCTTAAAAGCTAGCAAGTGGCCATCTAAGATGCATCAATTTGTCCCAACCCACCTGGAGCAAAGAAGAATGAAGAACACCAAAGACACAAGGAAAATGTTAGCCCAAGAGACAAACAGGACCATGTAAACCAGAGACTCCATCAGCCTGGGACCAGAAGAACTAGATGGTGCCCAGCTACCACTAATGACCACCCTGACAGCAAATACAACAGAAAGTCCCTGACGGAGCAGGAGAAAAGTAGGGTGCAGAACTCAGACTTTAGCAAAAAGACCAGACTTAATGGTATGACTGAGACTGGAGGGACCCTGGGAGACATGGCCCCCGGACTCTCTGTTAGCCAGAACTGAAATCATTCCCAAAGGCAACTCTTCAGATACAGATTAGACTGGACTATAAGACATAAAATGATACTCATGATGAGAGTGCTTCTTAGCTCAAGTGGATACGTGAGACTAATGGGCAGCTCTTGTCCAGAGGCAAGAACAGAAGGCAAAAAGGGACAGGAGTTGGTTCAATGGACACAGGAAATCCGAGGTGGAAAGGAGAAGTGTGCTGTCAGATTACAGGGAAAGAAACTACAGTCACATAACAATGTGCATATAAATTATTATATGAGAAACTAACTTGAACTGTAAACTTTCACTTAAAGCACAATTTAAAAAAAAGACTTTAAAAGAAAAAGAAGAAGACTGAAAATAGGTCAGAGACAGGAGGCTATCTGATACCAGAGCTCTACCTCACCTCTTCTATACTCCCTAAAATGGAACCATGTAAAATGTCCCAGTTGGGAGGACTATTTCACACAGTGAGCTGCATAAGCACAACTGAGTTCACGTCACAGCTTGGTTTGCAGAAGGACAAAACTTATCCACAGGGTTTATAGCAAAACAGATAATTTAAAAGTGTCAGAGTGGGGGCCACAGAAATCCAGAATATTCTTAGCCTCGTTTTACAAAGAATGTATTGCGCAGCCACTATATATGAGAGACTATAACAGGCACCGTGAATACTTATCCAGACTCATCTTACATGACTTGATCCTTTACACATTAGACTCTAGGGTCAAAGGCTTTCTCTGTTCTTAGAACACACCAAGATCTGAGCCTTCACACAGTATTCTCTCCTCTGCGAATGCTCACAGAAGTGACTTTGTCTCACTAAATTCCGCTCATGATTTCAACGTTGGCTTAAATGAGGCTTCTCCAGAGAAAGTTTCCTTGACACCCATCTGAAATCTCCTATAATCCCTCATCACACTCTTTACTCTCTTTCATAGCTCATATAAATTTTGTACCTATTTTTTTTCCCTGTGATTATATTTTATTGTCTGGCTTATCAATAGACAGGGAATGAGTAGTTCTACACCTTGGCTATACATGAAGTCATCGGGGACTTTAATTAAAGATATGCTAGTGCCAAGACTCTACTCCTTGAGATTCAAATTTAATTATTCTGATGTGGTCTAGGGCTCAGAATTATTTAAAAGTCCTTAGCTGAGAATATGTGTTGTACACTCTATGAGATATATGCAATGTACACTTTCTTCTGCCCTTGTGACAGCAAAGATTACCTCTTAGGTTTACTGCCATGCTTTTTCTCTAGCAGAGGGCCTGCCTCGTAGCTGTTATTGTCGGTGTGGTGTGGTGTGCTGTCCAGATGATTCCAACTCATAGCGACCCCATGTGACAGAGTAGAACTGCCATATAGGGTTTTCTTGGCTGTAATCTGAGGGAAGTAGATTGCCAGGTCTTTCTCCCACAGAACAGCTGGGTGGGTTTGAACTGCCAACTTTTCAGTAAGCAGTTAAGCACTTAAACGTTGCACCACCATATCTCCTCATAAATGCAGACAAGGGCTTTGATGTTGAGTAGCTCAAGGATAACCTTCCGAATGGACATGTTTTCCAATTATCACTAAAATGCTCATATGTATTTGTCTTAAAGGCAGGGAGACAGGTTAGGCTGAAATCAGGAAGAGAGCCATTTGGGTGGCGAGTGTGTTTAAGATACACGTACAGATTGTTTAGATATCCAACCTCTTGCTAGCTGTCTGTCCTTCGCAATTGTTTCACCTTTTCTGTGCTTCAGTTTCTTTATCTGAAAAGTGGCAATAACAATAATACCTACCTCATAGATTTGTTGTGAGGATTTAATAAATTAATATGTTAGTACATGCTGTCGTCGTTTAGTTGCCGAAGAGTCCGTTCTCACTCATAGTGACCCTATGTACGACAGATCAAAACGCTGCCTGATTCTACAACATCCTCACAATAAATGTTATGCTTGAGCCCATTGTTACAGCCACTGTATCAATTCATCGCGTTGAGGGTCTTTCTCTTTTTGCCTGACCCGCTACTTTACCAAAAATGATGTCCTTCTCCAGGGACTGATCCCTCCTGATAATATGTCCAAAGTACATGAGACGAAGTCTTGCCATCCTCATTTCTAAGGGGCGTGACAGTACTTCTTACAAGACACATTTGTTCGTTCTTTGGCAGTCCATGGTATATTCAATATTCTTTGCCAACACTATCATTCAAAGGCATCAATTCTTCTTCGGTCTTCCGTATTCATTGTCCAGCTTTCACATGCATATCAGGCGACTGAAAACGCCATAGCTTGGGTCAGGCGCACCTTAGTCCTTAAAGCGACATCTTTGCTTTTTAACACTCTAAAGAGCTCTTTTGCAGCAGAGTTGCCCAGTGCAATGCATTAGTACACATTAAGTGCTAAATAATTGTTATCATATGTCATTGTTATTGGTACATTTATCTTATTCTGAAAATGCAACCACATATAAGCCAATAGCGAGATGAAATACTATAAGGAAAATTAACCCCAAAAGCTAGGTGACATATTGTAAGGGAAATCACCCATCAGCCTCTGTCTTCTGCAAAATTAGCAACGTCTATCAACGTGATGAAAATAATGTTCTCAGCACTGCCCTAGTCTAACTAGGTCACGGCTGTGGGCCAGAGACAGCTGTAATGAGGCCCAGCCACAAAATTGGTCTTTTCAATCATAAAAGCACTGAGACATTTTCTCCTCCAGAGAAGACCCTAGATTTGTCCTTTCCTTTGGTTTTCTGGGTTTTATGACACATAGAGCTTTTCTCTAAGACGTAATTAATCTGGGTAAAAACGTGTACATGAAAATTACTGAGATACTGAAAAGTAAACGATGGTATGTTGATACAGTAAAAAAAAAAAGATGTATCTATTTAATAGAGATTTGAAAAGCAGACAAATCTAAAATCAGAAAAAAAAAATTAAAGCATCAGCAATAAAAAAGATACAAGATTCTATGGAACAATTTCAAGGAAGTTTGTATGTAACACAGCTCTAAAAGTCAGTTTGTGTTATGTCATTCTATTTATTAATATCGCTTTCTTTTCAAATGTATGCTGGCAAGGACTGCCACTTTATAAAATAAAATAGATATGTGTATATAATCAATTTGGTGATATTGTCCTTCCTTTTTCTTTTAGAAGTTTCTGAAATACATTCTCTGGTTTCATAGATGCAGACCCATGATGTTGATACTAAGGAGGACGTAACCAAGGCCGTAGGGCCGCAGGTGACGAATTTTTTTCAAGCACGCTTGCGAGTGTGGGTCTCATGTGGTCCATAATTGTTGCCACTGTTACTTACTAACAAGGGGAGTCACGCATTTCTACTGAGAGTTTCAAAAACTGCCTTCTCCAATCCCACTATTTTTAATACCATTTTGCTGAAATGAATGTTCACTTTTCCATAGAACTGAGTAGTCTAAGTCATAATGATGAGTTTGGTCTTCAGAGTGTATTAGTTCTCACTTGGGAGTATAATTAGAAATGCTGCTGGGGAAGGTCATATTTCAGAATAATGATGCTAAATCTCTTCTGCAGGAAAGGTCTTCGAGCCAAAATCTTTCTTCCTCCGTACATAACTGACTGGTAATTCTTCACCATCATTATGAATACATGAACATTACTGGGGTAATACCAGAAAAATTTCACAGTTGTTGGCATCAAAAATTTCAAGTATTTTCTTTCTAATGTAAAACATAAAGGTGATGAATGTCAGCTCTTTAATTTATGAAGTTTTAACAAAACTGGAAAAAGTGGGATAAAAGCCTTGATGTCAGAAGTTTAATGGGATATTATGAAAAAAATGCCTCCTATATCCTGTAACTAAAATTTAATAGGAAGCCATTCTTTAAACGAGTTAGTTCAACTTTTAATTGACACGTAACATAAATACAGACTTACAGTACTTTTTCTTTGAGTTTCACATTTACGTCTCTTTTTTTCCCTCATCTACCGCAATCTTTCTCTGCAAAAATATGTATTACAAATAATATAGTGAATGCACTCCTATGTTCATTGCAGCATTATTCACAATAGCAAAAGATGGAAACAACCTAAATGCCCACCAAAGGATAAATGGATAAACAAATTGCTGTACATACATACAATGGAATATTATGCAGCTATAGAAAATGATGAGTCTGTGAAACGTTTTATAGCATGGATGAATCTGGAGGACATTATGATGAGGGAAATAAGTCAAGCACAAAAGGACAAGTATTGCGGGATCCCACTTTTATAAAAAGACAAAAATAGGTATACAGAGAAAATTCAGAAGCCCTGGTGGTGTAGTCGTTAAGAGTTTGGCTGCTAACCAAAAGGTTGACAGTTTGAATCCACCAGCCTCTCCTTGGAAACCCTATGGTGCAGTTCTAGAGAAATCAATGTTCTTTGGTTGTTACCAGGGATGGGAGGGGAAGGAAGGGGAAATCACTCCTTAGACAGTAAACATTGGTTACTTTGGGTAATGGGAAAGGCAACACCAAATGCTGAGGAATTAAGCACAAAGGAAACCCTAGTGGTGCAGTGGTTAAGTGCTATGGCTGCTAACCAAAAGTTCAGCAGTTCATATCCACTAAGCACTCCTTGTAAACTCTATGGGGCAGTTCTACTCTCTCCTATAGGGTCGCTATGAGTCGGAATCGACTTGACAGCAAAGGGTTTGGTTTTTGGTTTAACCAAGGTAAATAACAACTAAGAAATACACAAGAATAAGAGACATTATTGGTAAATGCTGTAATTTTACAACAACAGCAGCAACAACCAAAAACTACATGAGTGGTTACATAGGTAGATATGTATGCATATATGAGTGTATACATGTATATGAAAGGGGCTGTGTGGAAATTTCACATTTATTGTTTATTGCTAGCAGTATAGGCCTAGATTCCTGGGTATTGTGGTATTGTTAATGCCTAGCTTGCATAATTCACTTTTGCATGCTCCTATGATTTTGATTTCTGTTCCTCCTATCCTCCCTCTTGCTTTACCATGATATTTTCTTTTTTGTTATTCTTTCTCCTTCCTCCTATTCAAGTAAGATTAAATAAAGTTTCTTCTTGGAGGGTGGCAGAACAAATTGATAACCCTCAAGGACTAGGATTAACTCATCTGCAACATGACTGTAACGGTGCCAGATTACCTTCAAGGATTGCCAGTAAGAAGTTAGATCATCTGGGGAGTGCAGAATAACCACTGGAAGAGAAACTATAATCTTGTCCATACAAAAACTTTCAGCCAGTCTCCAGTGGGAAGACAGGTCTTTTGGAGGAGCTCATTCTCCTCTGTCTCCTGTATATCGATATACAATAAAACAGTCTTGCTGCTCACCTCACCCCTTTCTCAATATTGGCTTCTGTGGCAGGCGGCTCTGACTCGCCATTTCGGTAACATGTATATACATACGCAAATATAGGTGTATCAGTAGGCATATGTATATACATGTCTGTGGGTGCTGCGCATATATTCATATGTCAGGAGCACAGACATGGACGGATACTTCCCAGACATAGGCAGACAACTCACAGGATTGGCTTACTGGGGCTGAAAGCTTAGGACCATAGTCTCATGGAAATTCTTGGTCAAATGGCACAACGTAGTCTATAAAGTTTATGTTCTACTTGATAGTTTGGTAAGTAGCGCCTAACATCATAAAAGCTTGCAAGTGGCCATCTAAGATACAATTATTGTCCTCTACTCATCTGGAGAAAGAGAGAAAGAAGGAAATCAAAGACTCAAAGAAGGAACTAGTTTACAGGACCAATTGCCTACACAAACCATGGCCTCACCTATCCAGAGACCAGAAGAGCTAGATGGTGCCCAATTACCACTACCAACCATTCTGCCTGGGGCCACAGTAGATGGTCTCAGATAGAATGGGAGAAAGTGGTAGAACAAAACTCAAATTCTTAAAAAAAAAAAAGGCCAGCTTTTCTGGACTAGCAGAGGCTAGACAAACCCCTGAGACTGTTACCCTGGGATATCCTTTAAACTTTGAGTTGAAACTACTCCTGGAGGTCACCTTTCAGTTGAATAACAGATTGGCTTATAAAATAAACACAGACATGTATAAAAATAGTTAAATGGGAATATAATTTCCTGTGTAAACATCCACCAAAAACTCAATAAAATATTTAAAAATAATAATAGTATAGTAAATATTAATATCTGATACTTCTTATTTCAGCATTGAGCTTTTTGTTGTCTTTAAAAACAATTCTGATTAAAAAAAATTGGTGAATATTTACTTTACATCTCCCCTTTGCATTCCAAAGAGATAAAATAGTTTCTGTGTAAACATTGAAAACCTAAGGAATGACTTAATCTAAGTTCCGTTATGTTTTGTCACAGAACTGTCACAAAATTCTCCTGACTATAACTTTCAGTCAATACAGTCAGAGAATGTTTAGAAGCCAAACACTAGCTTATCTGCAGCAACATATGATACCTGGGAGTTTGTCTGATTTTCTTGCCTGGACAGATAGTATCTGGTTAGTTTAACCTAAACTTGTATTTCCAGTTTAAGGTAGTTTAGTAACTTCAGTTAGTTAACTGCACAAATACTACAGCAACTTGATTGCAAATTTGAAAGCCAAATTAAGGAATCTTAGAAAGACTGCACTCCAGCTGTTTACATTTGCATGCTGCTTTCTTTTTTATAATACAGTCATGCAACGCTTAATCCCCATGGTACGTTCTGTGAAATAGGACGTTACGGGATTTGGATGTTGTGCGAACACCATATTATATACTTAGCAAAGTTATATGAGACACCTTTTGTTTCACTTCCAAATCTGTACTTCTCCTCTGCCTCTTGCTGCAGCTATCACTAGCACTGGTTTTGCTGCATTTGGGAGCCATGATGTACTTCACAGTATTATTCTCAAAAGAAAATTAAACAGAGATAATGCTACAACACTCGAGACACATGATCCACAAGATTGGATGCTGTTGTCAATGAGTTGAAGCATACACTGTTACGTGGTAAACTTTTTATTTGTAAGTAGGGAGAGGTCACATTAAAATAACGATAGAAATTACAGTACATACATAAGCCAGTAACATAGGCCTTTATTATGACGATCAAAACACTTGTGTGATAGGTTATATATGTACTGTAGCATTATGCACCTGGCAGCTCAATCGCTTGGTATACAAGAGACATGAGATGCATGTATTGCAAGTGGAAAGCTGTTGCGTTCACTGTGTCCAGTTACGTCCACAATCTCTGAACGGGATTTCTGAACTCTGTTATAACCTTATGGGACCACTGACGTATATGCAGTTGGACGTTGGTCAAACGGAGATTATGTGCTACATGACGGTACTTAAGTTATACATAAACACTGTTATGTTACATCATAACATATATGTTGGATTTCTATAGTAAAATAATGGCATCCCTGGATGGTGCAAACGATTGACCTGCTAAGCTGCTAACCAAAAGGTTGGAGGTTGGAGTCCACCTAGAGAAGCCTTGGAAGAAAGGCCTAGTGATCCACTTCTGAAAAATCAGTCACTGAAAACCCTATGGAGCTCAGTTCTACTTTAACATACATGGGGTCAACATGAGTCAGAGTCGACACTACAGCAACTTGTTTTTTATTTTTTTAAATAGTAAAATAGTAACTTTTTTGGTTTTAGAAAAATTCATTAACATGACAGACATTGAAAGAATATAATGAACAAACACAAAAAATACAACATTCATTATCCTTCCAGCAGGCATACCCTGGTGGCTTTTATAAGATGTCTTGTAATACCATCCCATGACTTACTTTAGTGGAGCCCTGGTGGCGCAGTGGTTAAAAGCGTGGCTGCTAACCAAAAGATCAGCAGTTCAAATCCACCAGCCACTCCTTGGAAACCCTAAGGGGCAGTTCTACTCTGTCCTATACAGTCACTAGGAGTTAAAATTGACTCAGTGGCAACAGGTTATGGCTTACTTTAACTATATCTCTGTAAAATAAAACTTACTCGAATTCTGAAAGTGATACAGGATATAGAATCTCCTCATTACCTGAAAGAAATCACCATTTTAAACTTAACTGAGGCATACCAGATGTGGAGTTTGGGGAATGACAATGGCCAAAAGGCTTTCAGGTCTACTTAAAGGCATGTAAGAATAATAACAATGTAACAGAAGCCTTCTTAGATTTGAGACTCTGAGATAGTAAGTACTGCATAATGCTTCTAACTGCAAAACTGACTGCAGTGAGTCAAAGAGCAAAAGCTTATTAAAAGGATGGCAATGGGTTAGATGTAGAATGAGGCTTTCTGGAAACCTTATGAGTGGCTGAGGAAGAAGTATGGGTCTGATTTTCTCTTAACTACTCAAAGTTGCCTGAAAGAAGTACTCCTTTAAAGTTCACGAGGGCAGTCCACATCACTGGCAAACTTAATTTCCTCAAGCCAAATTTGGGACAGAGAGTTCAGAGAAGAGAATAATGTGCTTATTGCTGGGAGTCTGTTGGAGGTCTGAATGATAGATTTTGAGGATAAAACTGTCTCGCTTTCAAATAAGAAACTGGACATTTTTGAGGTTTTAAAATTTGAAATGAAAATAGAAAGCTTCTCATTTAGTTTGAACTCATTTAGAAAGAATTGAAAGAGAATGAAAAAAATAGCCATGGCAATACAAACTATAAAAATGAGAACAGTAATAATTTTTAAGAGGTTTCTTGTTTTAGATAGTCATCATCTAACATCAGTTAATTTCCCTTTTCAGAATTTTATAGCTATTTTTCAATCTTTTTTTCTCTTTGTATCATATATATACTCTCATTACAATGCCAGGTGATAGCAAGAATATTGTTTTGGTTTCCTTTCTTTATTCGAACTATGATAACCTCAGGGGAAAGTGGTAACAATAAGGCTTTTAAATTCATAGGAAAAATTACATCAGATTTTGTTTTAGAAAAGATGGTCCGATAGACCCTTGACATTACTTGCGACAACAAAAACCCCAAAATAAACTGCCAAAGCTAGCACACATTGTTTTTCAAGCAGTTTCTTCTTTGATTTAAAAGGGAAACTTTAAAATGGAAGCCTTCGTTCTCCTTCAGGTGTAGGTAGGCTTTGCGCGCCAAGGTTGTTCTTTAGCAAGTACAGGATTCCCTCAGGCTGGACAGCTGCTTTGGGAGGTGAGAGCTTTGTGTGTGTGTGTGTGTGTGTGTGTGTGTGTGTGTGTGTTTAATACAGCGCAGGGAGCACGTTATTCTGCGACAGACTTTCTATGGTATTATGCTCTGATGCTGGCAGATAATTCTTCCTCGATCAGACCTTGATAATCCTGCAGGACTTACTCTTTCAAAAAAAAAATCATAATAATAATTATATACTGTATGTAGCAGTGAGTAGGGGCACTGCCTGTCACTTGTCAGTGCTTGACTAGGTACAAATCCCTGGGTCTAGGCAAATGGAAGTACTGAACTACTTTAATGAACAAATATTTTCTTTTCTGAAAGTGGTATTTATGAGTTCAGTCTATGAGGATAATTCTATGATTTATCAAGAGACAATTTCTTAGAAAACAAAGATACCTAGTTTCTTTCAACTGATATTCTTCAGTTACCAAAAAAGCTGTAGTAAGGTGCACTTAATAAATAAAATATGGTTTAAACTTCAGTTGCTCCACTTAATTTCTCTGTAGCCTTGAGTAATTTACTTAACTTCTTTGGGCCTCAATTTCTTTATCTGCATAATGTAAATAATGATGAATACTTGCTTCTTCCTAATGTTACTGTAAGGATTGAATAAAATAATACATGTAAAGAACTTTGAACAGTGCATAGTACCTTGTAAGTGCTCTCTATGTATTATTATATTATTATCAATATTATAATTAAAACAGGTATTTGCACACAGAACTGTAAACAAAATTTGACACTGACTTTAGTGTTTGTGGAGGAGGTGGTGGTGAAAAGCCTTAAGATTTGATTTGTTGGTAGAACTTCAGATGGTCTATGATTTTAGAACCAATGATCTTAGCGTTTCTTAATGAAATATGTAGCCTATGGCATTTAAATATAATTTCCAGCATCAAAATAAAAAGGGAAATATATAGAGGAGTAATACAAATTTCTATTCGCTTAAAGTTATGCATGGTGACTGAGAACTTAAGATTGGTCTACATGTTTAATGCGGTATCGCTTCAGGTTGTAATGGCTTGAAAACTAACCATTCAGCAGGAATATATCTTGCTTCTACCTCAAATCCCCACCACCTCTAGGGAACCTTAAGAGACCATTGTTAGATGGTATGTGTTCCTTAACAATCTATAGATCCAATCAGGAGCGTACATAGTAAATAGCGCGGCTCTAAAGGAGCTCTGGTATCTCAGTGGTTAAGCGCTTGGCTGTTAACCAAAATGTTGGCAATTTGAACCCACCAACCATTCCACCAGAGAAAGATGGGGCAGTCTGTGTCTGTAGAGATTTACAGCCTTGGAAACCATATGGGGAGTTCTACTTTGTCCTACAAGGTTGCTATGAGGCAACAGGTTTAATAAACATTAATTGAATGAATTGATGACAGTTTCAGTTATGTTTTTTTCTAATTGAAACAAATGGTCTTTTGTAGGTTCTCCCCATCTACCTTCTCTTTTCAGAGTCTGATAATAGTGACTACTTTCTCTTTTCTAGATCTTATCCCTTGACTTGCATTGGGCTGTCCTTTGGCTCATATTCTGTTTCTTTCTTTTCTTTCTGTTTCTTTTATTGGTTCTTCTTTCCTTTTATAACAGATATGGACCCAAAAAAGCCTTTTCCTTAAATATTTAATGGCCTCTCCTCCCACTTATGTTCACTAAAAAATTTTCACTCCCTTGGCTAACACTAACACTTCTACATCCATTATTTTAAAATCTTTATCTCTAATTATGAATTCAACTGTTTTCAGTCTGTTTGAAGCTTAGAACAAAATATTTAGATAAACAGCTATCCTTTCAAGCTCAAAATGCCTACTTATAGCTGGGTTCTTCATCTTCAAAATGGATCCCAGTAGAATCTCTTCACTTCCATTATGGTACTACCCATCTTCTGACCAACTAGGCTGAAAACAGAGACATTGATAACTTGTCCCAACTTTTCCTTGGTTACAGACAAGCTATCAGCAATTCCAATTGTGTTTCCTCTGAAACATCACCAAGACCTGCTCTTTCTCTTCTACTTCCAAAATCACCACCTAGGGAGGGATCTTTCAACTTCCATTGGGGAAACTACCTTCTGGTTTCCTTGTCTTTGGCATTTCCATGATCTTCTCTAACCTACATAAACAAAACAAAGCCCATTGCCGTTGAGTCAATTACAACTCATAGCAACCCTGTAGGACAGAGCAGAACTGCCTCATAGCGTTTCCAAGGCTGTAAAAATTACGGAAGCCAACTGCCACATCTTTCTCCTACAGAACAGCTTGTGGGTTCCGACCACCAACGTTTGAGTTAGCAGCTAAGTGCTGTGCCACCAGGGCTCCTTAACTTATATACCACACCCAAATTAATCTTTATTAAACACCACTTCCATCATGTAGCTCTCCAGTTGCTCTCAATGGTTCCTAGTGCCTCTTTCTATTTTCAAAGCACTCGACAAAGTAGCCCTAGTCACTGTGTTCAAATACACTTTTCCACAAAATGCACCCTTTGTCCAATCCCTGTTCAAAAACTCCCACTTCTATGTCCATGCTCAGACCTACAACAGACAGTCCTTCCTTCCTCTGCTGTTTTCATACTTGTACTAGTCAAGGCCCAGATAATTCTCTTCCTTCTCTACTAAAAAACAAAAACAAAAAAATCCATTGCCGTCGAGTGGATTCCAACTCATAGCGATCCTATAGGACAGAGTAGAACTGGCCCATAGGGTTTCCAAGACTGTAAATCTTTACAGAAGCAGACTGCCAAGTCTTTCTCCTGCTGAGCAGCTGGTGGGTTCAAACCACCAACCTTTTGGTTATCAGCCAAGTGCTTAACCATTGCAGCACCAGGGCTCCTCTCCTTCTCTATAGTGACCCTGAAATGAAATTATTTCAACTTACACCACTCTTTTCCCTTCTCTATATGTGCAGTGCATTTAGAGTGAGCATTACACAGTAAGGCACATACGAGTTTTGTAGTGAATTTGGTTATCCCAGTCAAATTTCAGATTTCTTAAGAAAAGTTTCAATCCTTGAACTCTCTTTGAATCATTACTGAATTAGCACTATTTGGGACACTCCACAAGAGTTTGATAAGCTCTTGTTTGTTAATATTTAGAAGTATATAAATAATTGTAACAGAAATATTTAGTGAAAGTCCCTTTTCCTCACTGATTTGTAATGACACCTGTATCATATAACAAAATTTCTTGTTTTCATGGATCTGACTCTGAGTTCTCTATAAAGTCTTATTGATCAGTACCAACACTTTCAATTATCATAACTACCTTATAAGTACTGAATATTTTTCATTTTATTTTTACCGAGATATATTCTTGAGAAGCAATGTTTAGTTTAGCTGAAGCTCTTGGGCCTTGGAACAACATATTTTACCAATTTGAACTTCTATTATATCTTCTTTAGGACTTCTTTAACTATCCTCATTGCTTTACACTTCCATATGCATTTTAAGAAAAATTTAGTTGAACACAGAGAATAAACATATAATAGGAATATAGCTCATTAAATTTTTACACAGTAAGCCTACCTGTGGCTGACAGAATTCTAAGATGGCTTTCAATATTCCTTCTCCTGCTGTGCATGCCTTATACAATCCATGGGACTGTGACTATAATGGATTTCACTTCTGTGGTTAGGATATGTCATATGTCACTGCTGACTTTAAGAAAAAGAGATTTTTTGGGGTGGGCCTGACCTCATCTGAGTCCTTCCTGAAGAGTCAGAATCTAACAGTGAGAGAGATTCAGTACAAGGGAGATTCTCTATTGCTGGCTTCGAAAATGGAGTGGGCCACATGGCAAGGAATATGCGCAGCCTCAAGAAGCTGATAGTGGCCCCTGTCTGACGGTCAGCAAGGAAATAGGGTCTTCAGTCCTACATCCTCAAGAGACTGAATTTTTCCATAACCATGTGAGCATGGAAGAGGTACCGAAGCTGCAGATGACAACACAGTCCAACTAACACCTTGATTTTAGGCTTATATGACCCTAATCAGAGAACCCAGTCACAGCATGCCTTGACTTCTAATGTATAGACTTGTGACCTAGTACATGGGTGTTGTTTAAGCTCTTAGGTTTGTGGTAATAGAAAATTAATATACTTCTCACTGTAACAAACACACTAATAAAAAACAAAAACAAATAAGAAACAAAGAAAAGAAAAGAAACATTCTCAGCAACCCAGGTAAAAAAAGTTTCCATTGAGTCCATTTCAACTCTTGGCAAACTCGTGTGTTAGAATAGGACTGTGCTCCACAATGTTTTCGATGGCTTTTTCAAAAGTAAATCACCAGGTCTTTCTTCTGAAGTTCCTCTGTATGGACTTGAACTACCAACCTTTCTGTTAACAGCTTAGTGCATTAACCATTTGTACCACCCAGTGACTCCCAGAAACCCAGGAGCCTCCCTTTTATTATTCTTACCCATGAAAATGAGCCAAATTTTTATGTTCTGCCATAGCTATGGTGACTACTGCTTGAATTTCCTTTCTGATGCTTCCTAATTCCACATAGCCCACTTCACACCGCAGCAGTACACTTATAGTTTCTAGAGACAGAGGAGTGTCAATAACGATGAAAGCAAACTGTATCCTTTCATCCACTCAACCTCCTCTCAGTATCTAATGGTGATGAGAAATGCATTCGAAGAGATAACCACCTCCTGAAAGATCATCATGACAGGAGTTGGTACTCACAGGTGCCTCAGTGAATGATGAAGTCACAGGATATCGTAAAGAATGTACAGAAGGGTATAATCTCAAGCCCTATGGGTAGTACTTTTATGCTTTCAACTTACTCTGCCAAGACTTTTAAGGTTGTGACAGGAAGAAATTCTGCAGTGAGGAGATGGACTTTATTTCAGCTTTGCTGTTCACCTTTAAATAGTCTATGTGTATCGCCTTAGAAACCCATGCATCATCACCAAATGCCAACCTCCTTTTTATCTTAAGCATATTATATCATAGGACAAAACTTTTATACTTTATGATATATGCATATGGGTCTTTACACATCTTTTGCTAGTAAACTTGATATAGTTCCCTCACATATAACAAAGTAACCTAGCTCGCTTTAATTTTTTTGGCATTTTATACCTTTCCTCTTATTCATAAAGTCTTAATAGCAGCAGCCACCCAGACATTAAAGCTCTGAGTTAAGTGGTAAAACTTGTATAACACATTGAATTTTACATAACTTAGGTGCTATTTTAAAATTTCTGAACTCTCAGGCAAGCAAATGTTCAGGTACTAAATAAGTCTCAAGGATAATTAAAAGAGGGAAAAAATCATTTTTTCAAAACCCATCAACTTATTTTTCATAGAAAAATAAAAAGTTCTAATCCTTTCATAATGAATAGCAACAAAATTAAATTCTATTCAGCTCAATCTAGTTTTTGAAAAGGTAAAAGAAAATATTAGAAGTATATGTTTTGCCAAGGCCCATGAGCTTCAGCTAAACGAAACACTACCTCTCTGGAATATTTCTAATTAAATATGCAATTAAAAATTTTCACTGCACTCTAAGGCCTGCCATTCTATTTAAATAGCTCCTTGTCCTACTTTAAAAGACAAGCTATAACTTTCAAGGGACGTTTTTTTAAATCCTTTAGGTTTTCTATGTGATTTTTTTTTTAACAATCTTCCTTCTGATCAGAAGATATGCTTTTAGGAATATGAATAATTCCTTAAATATTTAGTAAGTACAAATTGTACACCTGCAAGTAACAGATGTGAGTCAAAAAAAGAAAATCTGTGATGAGGCTGAGCCAACATGGCACTATACACAGAAGCACCACGCCATCCCTCCAAGGCAAAGACCTGAAAAACTAAGTAAAACAGAAACAAACGTCAATCCTGGAACCCTAAGCATCAAATGAAGAGATAAAGAACTCAGTCTAGTGCCAAATGGAATAAGAAACTGATAGAGAACAGAGAGCAAGAAGAGTTACCAGCGGAGGTCCCCTATCACCTAATGCAGTACGAATCCACCATCTTGGACTCCTGTCAGAGATCAGCAGGCAGGGAGTACAGGAAAGCAGGTTCATGGAGCTCCTAGCCAGAGACAGAGAACCCCGTAACCAGCGACACATGCTTTCCCACCCCGTACCCTACCTCCCCCTGCTTGGCCTTCACTGAATTCAGCAAGGTGTTCAGGTATAAGATCAATTTACTCGTTTTTGTTAGGTGCCATCAAGTCAGCACATACTTTGGACATGTTATCAGGAGATTCCTGGAGAAGGATATCATGCTTGGTAAAGTAGAGGGTCATTGAAAACGAGGAAGACTCAATGAGATGGCTTGACACAGTGGCGGCAACAAGGAGGACCGGTCAGTGTTTTGTTCTGTTGTACGTAGGGTCATTATGAGTCAGAACTGACTCAAGGGCTCTTAACAACAACAAAAATATAGAAATGAGTGATATTTACAAAATCCAAAAACTAATGATTGTTAATATTTAGAATATACATGAAGAATTATTACACATCCATAGGAACAGTGTTGGAAATCCAACAAAAAAAAGTGGGGAAAAAGACATCAATAGACAATACACACGTAAGGAAATCCAAAAAGCTAAAACATATATGAAAAGATTCTCAGCTTAGAAAAATGAAGTCAGATAACATTAGATACCAAATTATATCTATCAAATTGGCAAAAATAAGAAAATCAGGTAATGCCAAATGATGGTTAAAAATTTGGAGAAATATGGTCTGCAGGACTGCTGGCAGCTCTCTCAGGTCATAATGAAAATTGAAATCCTGCTGGATTAAGGCCTAAGTGCCCTGGTGGCACAATGGTTAAGCACTCAGCTACAAACCAAAAAGTTGGTGGTTGGAACCCACCCAGGGGTTCTGCAGGAGAAGGACCTGGTGATCTGTTCCAGTAAAGATTGTTGCCGTCGTTAGATGCCGTTGAGTCAGTTCCAACTTATAGCGACCAGAAATCACTGTCTGGTCCTGCACCATCCTCACAATTGTTGCTATGTTTGAGTTCACTGTTGCAGCCACTGTGTCAATCCATCTCTTTGAGGGTCTTCCTCTTTTTCACTGACCCTCTTCTTTACCAAGCATGATGTCCTTCTCCAAGGATTGGTCCCTCTGTAAAGATTACAGCTAAGAAAACCCTATGGACAGTTCTACTCTGTCACAGGGGGTAGCTTTGTGTCGAAAATCAACTCAACAGCATCCAACAGCAACAACAAAATCGTGATGCTAAAAGCGACTGTGAGTGGGTGGGTTAGGGACAGGGTGTAATGGCCATTGTGCAGAGCAATCTGGTAGTATTTGGTAAAATTAAAAATACGTATATCATGTCACCCAGCTATCCCTCTCCTTGTGTAACTGCTGAGATGATTTCTCTTAAGACCATGTATAATGATTATTGCAGCAGGGTTTATGGTAGAAGAGGCCTGGGGCCGCTTAAGTTTCCATCACTGGGAATTGGGCAGACTAGATGCATATTGTAGAATGTTTTGGAGCAATTATAAAACAATACCCCAGATGTGCAGAGGCGAATATGGTTATATCTTCCAAACCTATTTTTGAGAAAAAATAGAAAAGAGATACGCAACAACATGAGACTTATAGCTTAAATCAAATTATGTAAATCATATATAAGACAACATTATATATAAATGTGAAATACACTGAACAGCTTACAGTAGATGCTTATGGGGTGGTTGAGATACAAGAGGGTCCTTTCATGGATGGAATATAACAATGGAGAGTGATGTCACATGAACTGAAGTTTATGATTAACTAAATTCTCTGTACCTGAGATTCAACAATAACAAAACTCTGCTTAAAATATGGAGTGCAAATAATACTGCTGATGCACTTCTACCTACACAAGAGAATAAACTGATTTAAGCACTTTAGTTGATTCCATTTACATACAAACAATGATATACTCATTATAAATCTTTCTTATCTTCTCATTAAATCAGTCTTCCCTAACAGCTTCGCTTACCAACCGTTTTGTTAGCCTAGTTTGAATTGCTGTAGGGAAACTGCAAGCATTCCCACTTATTCCATAATTCAATCTTTTCACTAATCAAATATGACCTTTTCAAAGTTAGATTGTTTTTTCAAAGTAGTTGTACTTGCAGAATATGAAAGTGATTAAGGTTTGAATTTTTTGTTTGTTTGTTTCTAAAACTCAGAGCTAGATATATTCAGAAAAATAAAAAGCACTAATTCGTTAGAGATATGCCTGATTAGAAGAGAGCTGTACCAGAAATCCACCACCCATCTGTCCGTTCGTCATATTGTGGTGGTCTGTGTGTTGCTATGCTACTGGAAGCTCTGCCACCAGTATTTCAAATACCCCAGGGTCACCCAGGGTGGACAGGTTTCAGCTGAGCTTCCAGACTAAGACAGACTAGGAAGAAAAGTCTGGCAATCTACTTCCAAAAATTAGCCAATGAAAACTCTATGGATGACAAGAGAATAGTGCCCCATATAGTGTTGAAAGATGAGCCTCCAAGGTTGGGAGGCATTCAAAATACACAGTGGTTGCAGCAATGGACTTACACATACCAGTGATTGTGAAGATGGCACAGGACCAGGCAACATTCCATTCTGTTGTACATGGGGTCACCAAGAGTCAGAGACAACTTGAGAGCAACTAACAATAACAATATACAAAAAATTAAAGGTTTGTAAATATTTGTGAATAATCTTCTAGCGACTATTGAAATGTGGCCAATTTAATAGCATTAAAATCTGTAACTGTAAAAAAAATGTTTTAGTAAGAATAATTTGATTATTTTACTTCTAAGTGAAAGGATTACTGGTCTCAGCTACTGTATATATGATATGCTAACTTCTTCCAACAGAGTATTCTAAAGAAATAATCTTAACATACTAAATAAATAAAAACACCATATTTTCCTATTATTTTCAGGATTTCTAATTCTTTGATGTTGAATTTTGAGCTTCCATATAATATATTATGAAGATTAACTATCGATGTGAAATTTTAATAATGATAGTTTTAGACACAGAATCAACGAGGAGCATAGAATCAATATTGTGTTGCCAAAATGGGCTTTCTTTTCAAGGTATTTCCAGCATAAATGGAGCACGGTAGAGCTCTTCGAACTCTTGTCTAAGACTAGAGCACAGGAAAAGAGTAATGTGTTCATAAACTTATGTTATTGTCTTGTCGCTGTTGCTGTTGTTGTAGCTGCTGTCAAGTCAGCCTGTAAATCATGGTGACCCTCTGCACAACAGACTGAAACATTACCTGGTCCTGCACCGTCCCCATGATGGCTTGGGGTCAGATTGTTGTGATCCATAGAGGTTTCTTTGGCTGATTTTAGGAAGTAGATCACCAGACCTTTCGTCCTAGTCCATCTTAGTCTGCTTGTTCTGCTGAAACCTGTACAGCATCATAGCAACATACAATCCTCCAGCAACAGACTGATGGTGGCTGCATATGAGGTGCACTGGCGTGGAATTGAACCTGGGTTTCCCTCATGGAAGGCGAGAATTCTACCACTAAACCACCAATGCCGTCTTTATAGACTCATGTCGTTGTTGTTGATAGGGGCCATCGAATCATTTCCGACTCATAGCCACCCCATGTACAACAGAATGAAACATTGCCAGGTCCTGCGCCATCCTGCATCATTCAATATTTTTCTCCATAGAATCTTCAATATTGCAACTCAGGGCTTGAATTTTTTCTTCTGTTCTTTCAGCTTGAGAAATGCCAAGCGTGTTCTTCCCTTTAGGTTTTCTAACTCCAGGCCCTTGCATACTTCATTGTAGTACTTTATTTTCTCTTCAGCTCTTTTACTTCATCATTTTTTCCATTCGCTTTAGCTATTCTACATTCAAGAGCAAATTTCAGAGTCTCTTCTGCATTCATTTTTGTCTTTTCTTTCTTTCCTGTCTTTTTAATCATCTTTTGCTTTCTTCATTTTTGATATCCTTGATATCATTCCACAACTTGTCAGGTCTTTGGTCATTAGTGTTCATTGCATCAAATCTATTCTTGAGATGGTGTCCAAACTGAGGTGGTATACACTCAAGGTCGTATTTTGGCTCTCATGGACTTGCTCTAATTTTTTTCAGCTTCAACTTGAACTTGCATATCAGCAATTGATAGTGTGTTCCAAAGTCAGCCTCTGGCCTTGTTCTAACTGATAATAATTAAGCTTCTCCATCACCTCTTTCCATAGATGTAGTCGACTTGATTCCTGTGCATTCCATCTGGCAAGGTCCATATGTATAGTCACCATTCGTGTTGTTGAAGAAAGGTATTTGCAATTAATAAGTCAGTCCTTGGTCTTGCAAAATTCTGTCATGCTATCTCTGGCATCATTTCTATCACCAAGGCTTCATTTTCCAACTACCAATCCTTCTTTATTTCCAACTTTCACATTCCAATCACCAGTAATTATCAATGCATCTTGATTGCATGTTTGATCAATTTCAGACTGCAGAAGTTTAGTAAAAATCTTCAGTTTCCTCATCTTTGGTATTAGTGGATGGTGTGTAAATTTGAATAATAGTCGTATTAACTGGTCTGCCTTGTAGTCGAATAGGTCTTGAAATTTTCTTTTTGACGACGAATGAAATGCTATTCCTCTTCAATTTGGCATCCCCAGCATAGCAGACCATGTGATTGTCTGATTCAGAATTGCCAATACCAATCCATTTCAGCTCACTAATACCTAGGATATCAATCTTTATGCAGTCCATTTCATTTTTGACAATTTCAAATTTTCCTAGATTCATACTTCATGCATTCCATATTCCAATTATTAATGGATGTTTACAACAGTTTCTTCTCATTTTGAGTCGTGCCACCTCAGCAAATGAAGGTCTTGAAAGCTTTATTCCATCCATCGCTAAGATCGACTGTACTTTGAGGAGGCATCTCCTCCCTACGCATCTTTTGAATGCCTTCCAACTGAAGGGCCCATCTTCCCACACTATACCAGACAATGTTCCACTGCTATTCATAAGGTTTTCACTGGCCAATTTTTTCAGAAGTAGACCACCAGGTCCTTCTTCCTAGTCCGACTTAGTCTAGAAGCTCTGCTGACACCTGTCCACCATGGGTGACCTTGCTGGTATTTTAAATACTGGTGGCATAGCTTCCAGCTTCACAGCAACAGGCAAGTCACCACAGTACAACACTGACAGACGAGTGTGGTATAAACTCAACCAAAAACCAAACCTACTGCCATCAAGTCGAGTCCTACTCATAGCAACCTTATAGGACAGAGTAGAATTGCCCCATAGGGTTTCCAAGGAGTGGCTAGTAGATTTGAACTGTGGACCTTTTGGTTAGCAGTTGAGCATTTAACCACTGTGCCACCAGGGCTCTGTTTTTACTTTTTAAACAGTATAAATCACTACCAGATTAGCTGTGATTATGAAGACATTTAAAGAAACACTGAAGCAAATAATTGATGCATTAATGAATTCACGTATATGTGATATACAAAGACAGAGAGAGATTGTGTGATTTGAGACATAATGGAAGTCCTCTAAGTACTATATTATTTCTTCTGTCATTATGCAAGCATATTCAATATTGTTCAAGTAACCAGCAAATATTTACCAAGCTCCTATGAAAATTAAGGAACTATTAAGATGACAGCTAACGACATCAAGAACAAGCTTACTGAAGACACCTTAGCATTACTCCATTTAAACACTAAATCTTTAGATAATAAAATATTGGAAGTGTGTGGCATGATAAGGAAACTAAGAATACAATCAGTAGCTGAGAGGTGAAGCTTAGAGCCAGAGCCTATACTTAGGGCTCCTTTATGGTGACACCATCTTCTCTCATTCATAGATGAGTAGTGAAAATTTTCTAACCATCCATGGAACTTATATTTTGCAATAGACAGCTTCTTTTTATCAAGAGATGAAAAGATAAGCTCTCCCGCTACTTCTTAAGAAGAAGCATGGATATTCCCAATTCTATATAAAAAAATGATAATGAAATTCATGATTTGGGATCCCTCTCCTGTGGTATAAACGCACTATATGGACAGAATCCATCTGCTTCTCATAGTGAGCCTGCAGGAGCTAAGCATGGGGTCAAATGCTGCACTCTTAGTCTAGATGTTGTGATTCCTGTGAGTAAATAAAGATTTGATCTTTGACTCAGAGGCACCGTGTTTGTGCTAGGATCTGTCTATCTATCTATGTATCTATCCATCTGTCTGTCTGTCTATCTATCTATAAATCTATCCATCTATCTATCTATCTGTCAATAACTGCTCCAATAGAGTAATATCTCAGACCCTTCATAGTTTCTATCTTAACATTAGCTTTCTAGAGTGGGGAGAGCCCCCAATTCACTACTGGACGTGGATACCACTGACCTAGTACTTGGATAACACTGAGGGGCTGATATCTAGGAGCAGACAATTTTGTGAAATGGATACATAAATACTGACGAGTATTTATCATTTATTTATTATTATTATTTTTTTGTTAGTCTGGAATTCAGGAAAATAAGAAATTATTATCTATTATGTATTTGTTAGTCTGGAATTCAGGAAAACATTCCTAAATATTTCCTTCAGGAATATACATTTTAAACTATTTATGAAGAAAGATGTTTTCTCTAAGCTTTTTAATAGAGCAGCAATGTGCATCTAAGAATAGCCAGGCCTGCCACCCTCAGTCCCTTCTAGGCCCTGAAGATAAGTGCTTATGTGAACTCTCTCATTTTGCAATCCAAATGCCCATGCAGGATGCTTCATCAATATTATATAATGACCCAATGGTGATGAGTTAGAAACTGAAGCCAGAGGTCAATGTTAGGTCTAAACAATGTTCCTTGATAAGTCATTTATGTAACCAAAATAAAGTACTTATTTCAGAAATGCATAGGAAATGCATAAAATGTCTTGGAGATGTCCTGACTCAAGGTTGCCAGGAGCTCACCTGGGACATGCAGGAGTCCATGGCCACCAACCTAAGAATTTTTATCTAGCGAGGAACCAAGGACATTCAAGAAGCTGCACTCACAGAACTTCCCCTTGCCAAATGTTCTCCTGTTTCAATACATCAATCCATTTGGCTTCTCACAGTGACATGTAACTTGAACACGACTTTTGTGTTAAAATGTTTATTTTTTCCCAAGCCTCTCTGAGGTTATTTCAACTTCCTCAAAGGGATTATGTACAGTGTCAGGTGAGCTTTGAAAAGTGGATAGAAAAAATTGTCAGGAAAAGATGGAAGTGAAGACAAGTCAAACAGAGGGAATGGCATTAGTAAAATCACAGAAATTATAAAGTGTGGCGTGTGTTCAGAGATGAGGTAGGCTCATTCAGGGAGCTGTTGGGAGATAAAGCTGGAAAGTAGGCTTGGGATTACTTTGCTTATAATTTGAATGTTAAACTAAGGTATTTGGATTTGAATCTTTACACCAGTATTCCCAACATTATTCTGATCATTTACCATCTTTCAGATTGAAAACATTGAGCACACCCACCCCAGATCTGTATATTCATTTATGCATCGTATATACACTAAGGTATTATTATGAATTAAATTGCGTTCCCAAAAAATATGCGTTGTAAATCCTAACCTCCTAAGTGTGTAGTTATAATGCCATTTGGGAAAGGTTTGTCTTTGTTATGTTAGTGAGACTGGATTAGTAGAGGTTGTATTTTAAGTCAATCTGTTTTGAGATACAAAAGAGATTAAACAAGCAAGCTAAAGAAGCGGAGAGGAGAGAAGAGGGATGCCAAGCCCACCCAGGAGCAGAAGCTCAAAAGAGACAAGGACCTTCCTCCAGATTTTGACAGAGAAAGACAGGAAGCCTTCTCCTAGAGCTGGCACCCTGAATTCAAACTTCCAACCTACTGAACTGTAAGAAAATAAATTTCTATTTGTTAAAGTCACCCACCTGTGGTATTTCTGTTGTAGACTACTAAGAATTTGCTACCGGCAGAGTGGGGTGCTGCTCTAACAGATACCTAAAATGTGCAAGCAATTTTGGAGCTGGGTAATGGGCAGAGGCTAAAAGGGTTTTAAGGTGCCTAATAATAAAATAGAGTTTTAAGTTTTACTAGTAAACAGTTTTAAGAAGCCCTGGTGGCGTACTGGTTAAGAGCTTGGCTGCTAACCAAAAGGATGGCAGTTCAAATCCAACAGGCACTCCTTGGAAACCCTATGGGGCAGTTCTACTCTGTCCTATAGGGTCCCTATAGGGTTGCCATGAGTCGGACAATGGTAACGGGTTGGTTTGTTTGTTTTTGTGTTTTTTATAGTAAACGCCTAGATTGTCTTGAAAAGGCTATTGGTAGAAGAAAATGCACACCAAAGGCGAGTCTGATGAGGGCTCAGAAGGAAGTGAGGGGAGCAGTAGAGAAAATCTCTATTGTCTTAAAGAATACAGATGGTGCCAGCAACAGAATGTAGCTAGAAATGTGGACGTTAAACGTGCTTCTGGTGATGCTTTAAAAGAACATGATGAACATGTGATTGAACAATGGAAGAAGGGCAATGCTTTTTATGGAATGGCAAAGAACTTGTCTGAATTATGTTCAAATGTCTGGTGGAAGGTAAAACTTGTAAGTGATGAACTTGGATATTTAGCTGATGAGATTTCTAGGAAAGATCTTAAAGGGGCCATGTGGTTTCTCCTTGCCGCTTATAGTAAAATGCAGGAGGAAAGAGATGAAGGAAGGTTGATGCCAAGATACATGGAAATCTCCAAGGAACCAGGAAGCAGAAACTGAAGAGACAAGAATCTTCCTCCAGAGCAAACAGAGAGAGAAAGACTTTCCCCACAGCCAGCCTCCGAACGTGGACTTCTAGTTTCCTAAACTATGTGAAAATAAATTTTTGTTTGTTAAAGCCATCCACTTGTGATATTTCTGTTATAACAGCACAAGATAACTAAGACAGATATGAATACAGAATATGTATGTTTGTAATAAAACAAATATAAGTTTTAAAAAGATGATATAAAAATACATAGAAATAGAAATTCTAAACGAGTTAAGAACCCAAATGGACCATCTTACACCCTCCTGGGTGTGCATACACCAATTCAGAGACCAAGGTTATAATTAGGATTAGTAAAGATTTTTTTATAATGGAAGTACTATGGTCATTCCAAATATTACGTGTTGTCAGACTTATCTTAAATTCCTTATTTATACTATAAAAGTGTAAAAACAATTTGATAGAGTATAATTACATCAGCACAAAAAATTAGACAAAGAAATATAAGGAAGTTGTAAGAAGTGGACTAGAAACAACTACTCTCCAGGTGTACTATATTTCTCTCTATTTGTTTTCTCTTACAAACTCTTATAAGGACAATTCAGTTTGTACTAGTTCTCTGAAAATGTTTATAGTAGAGTTTCTCAAGTCATGTTTTGTCCACATGTGCAAGAACTTTAGGAGCTCTGGTTGGTGGTAAGGACAAGGGTTGGGGAACTTGGATCTGGTGGGACTTTGGGACCCCCATGCCTATTTCAGAGCCCTGGTGGCATAGTGCTTAAGAGCTCGGCTGCTAACCATAAGGTTGGCAGTTCAAATCCACCAGTTGCTTCTTGGATACCCTAGGGGGCAGTTCTACTCTGTCCTATAGGGTTGCTAGGAGTTGAAACCGACTCCACGGTGCCTAACAATAACAACAACACCTATTTCAACCACAGTATTTCTGATCTTCTAATTTATACATTGAGACTGCAGGACTATTGCATTTGACTAAAGTGTTCCACTGCTCTCTAAATGAAAAAAAAAAAGGTGAAAACCACTGTTTAAGCAGATTATAATGCTAAGAAGAAGCAGCATTTCATTACAATTAGATGCAATTTCAAACTTCGCTTTGCTACACTTTCAAATCACTTTCTGTTGCCTGTATATGATTATAGTACTGGTTCTCAACAGCAATTTACATTTTTCAATTATGTTGCTTAGACAAACATTAAAGCATAGCTTACTCTACTAATATGGTCCAGCAATGGAGATACCCAAATTGACTACTACATTGCAACGCAAAGCTCTCTGTTGTTATACTAAACAGAAATAGAACAAGAAAGATGGAATAAAATATCCTGTTATAGTGTGGAAGGAACCCCGTTTCTTCCTTTGAAGGAAGCATATTAATCCAGTTAATTAGAAAAAAAGATTATTTAATGGAGTTTCATACTGGCACCAGAAAATTTCACTTGTTTTCTTGGGGGAAAAGCACAATTAGATGTTGAATCCTTATAGGAAAAGACATCATTAACAGCCACAGAAGTATTTTTTGATTGTCTCGTGAATATTAGCTGATAAGATGCATCCTTCCATCTGAAATACTAAAGGTTACAATACTGTAAAGCTGACTATATAAAT
The DNA here is from genome assembly GCF_000243295.1 of Trichechus manatus latirostris. Lineage (NCBI taxonomy): Eukaryota > Metazoa > Chordata > Mammalia > Sirenia > Trichechidae > Trichechus > Trichechus manatus. The sequence continues at coordinate 6,903,192 of NW_004443949.1, read as the reverse complement.
GTGATGATGATATAATTATGACAGTTAATAAAGTGACAATTAATATAATGTGGCTGCCATATAGTTCATGATTGAGTTTTTGGGAAAATGAGGATAATGAAGATCAACTAAATATCAGAAGTCCTTTGAAATAAAGTTATTCATTTGCTATCCTACATATGCCACCACTTGTCTGTCAGTTTGTTGTACTGTAGTGGCTTGTGTGTTGCTGTGATGCTGGAACCTATGCCACCAGTATTGCAAGATCCAATTGTGCACCTGACCCAAGTCATGGTATTTTCAATTGCCTCATATGGATGTGAAAGCTGGACAATGAATAAGGAAGACCAAAAAAGAACTGATGCATTTGAATTATGGTATTGATAAATAATACTGAATATACATGGACTTCCAGAAGAATTAACAAGTCTGTCTTGGAAGAAGAACAGCCAGAATGCTCCTTAGAAGTGAGGATGGGGAGACTTTGTCTCACGTACTTTGGACATATTTTCAGGAGGAACCAGTCCCTGGAGAAAGACATCATGCTTGGTAAAGTAGAGGTCAGCAAAAAAGAGGAAGACCCTCAACAAGACAGATTGACACAGTGGCTGCAACAATGGGCTCAAGCATAACAACAATTGTGAGGATGATGCAGGACTGGGCAGCGTTTTGTTCTGTTGTACATAAGGTCACTGAGTCAGAACCAACTTTATGGCACCTAACAACAACATCCTACACATGACCTGGTTACTCCCATAGCCATTACATTTGGGTTGTTACTACTTTTGACAGATGTTATAGGCTATTAGTGTTCATTTGATATCAGTGATTCAAAAACAGTGTTTTGAAATTCATAGTATCTAAGCTTACAAGAATTATTCAAACATCACTCATAGAAAAGTAACTTTGCAAACTCCACTTCTTCTTCTCCCCAGGTTGAACATTTTCTATTAATCAATGATCATGGAATTCACAAGTTCTTTGAAGAAATAAGCAGAACAAGTGCCTTACTCTATCTCATTGTCAGGGTTATTTTCAAATTATATTGGAGAATTTTATTTTCTAAAAATTTATCAATTTAGGATGTATGCCTTGTAAACTACTGAGAATTTACTCCATGATATTATGTCAAGATATGATTAATTAGAATAATAGATTTTTAACAAATAGTTCAGCTCTATGGATCAGCCTCCTGAGCCACAGAAAAATATACAATGTCCAATCATTCTGACAGTTTGGTACAAAAAAAACTCTTCTCCCTGCATCAGCTAGGGAAAGTATTACTCTTTCATTTATACCAAATGAGTGACTAAGTCAGAGAAATAGGATAATTATTACTGAGTATCCTGTTGCAGTGATTTATCCTTGTTATCTTTTTGGGTGTGAATTCTGTTATCTTTTATTAATAGAAAATTTGGATCTGCACATTATATTAACTGATAAAAATACTTTTTGTACCACAACAAAATCACTTTTAAATATTTTTTTATTATTTATAAAATAAGTATATTTAATTATGTAGAATTCTTAACTAAATTTTATTTGCTATTTAATCACTTTACTGTAGGGTTTTTCAGCCTTAGTGCTATTGACATCTGTGGACAATAATTCTTTGTTTTGGGGAGCTGCCTGTGCATTCTAAAATGTTTAACAGCATTACTGGCCTCTATGCTCTAGATGCCAGTAGCGCATCCTATGCATTGCCTCAGAGTTAAGCAATAAAACTGTGCCCAGACTTTGCCAAACTTCGTATGGTGGCCAAAATTGCCATTGGTTAGAACTGCGGCTCTAATACATATTTTATAAGAAACTGTACTTTAGGCTACAAATAGTAAGTTCTATTTATTTGGGCTATTTTGAACTTCCAAGATTCCATATTTTACAACAACAATTAAAAGACTCTATTCTTAACAAAATTAGAAAATGTAGTAACTCTTAAAATATGTATAATATTTAGTAGAAAAATAGAGTAATTATTTTACTAATGGAAAATTGTTACTTAAATTCAATATAAAGAAATTAGATTTTGAAATATGTTTGTATAGTACTAGGCCTTTATGGGTGCACATGTGCAGTTAAGTATAATTGCAATAAAGCAAAATAATACACACAAAATTTCCTCTAATATACATGCCAGAAAAACTATCCATATCCACCTGCCAGAAAAACAAGGCTTTACTATACCTGCCATGACTTCTTACTAATAATGGTTATTGTATCCTCTGTTACAGTACTGTGAGAAAAGGCGGGAAGTGCGTTCCTACATGTAAACAAATATTAAGAGGTAGCAAAAGACCATGAAGAAAGAAATGTATTTTTTCAGAGATATTAGTTATCCTCAGAGTTCTTTTTCCAGACTCTATTTCTTTCTGTCTAAGGCTATAGGTCAATATGAATAGTTCCTTCTAGAATAAAGCCTGAATCGTTCAGTGTGGTTCAGAGTAGTAGTGGTTCAATGCTAGAATTCTCTCCTTCCATGAGGAAGATCCAGTTCAATTCTTGGCCAACATAGCTCAAGTGCAGGCTCCACCTGCCCCAGTGGGAACTTGCATGTTACTATGATGCTGAAAAGCTTCCAGACTAGGAAGAAAGGCCTGGTGATCTACTTCTGAAAATCAGCCAGTAAAAACCCTATGGATCACAATGGTTCGATCTATTGTACATGGAGTCCTCATGAGTCAGGGCATGACTCAACAGCAACTAACAACAACAGAAGTTGTGGTTACTCTTTAGAAAAAAAAGATTATTTTCTTGATGGTTTCTTGTTTCCTTGACCCTCATTAAAGGGTATAATAGATTAAAAAAGGTGTTACCCTATGGAGCATAGTTCTACTCTGACACACATTGGGTCCCCATGAGCCAAAAGCGACTCGACCACAACTGGTTAACCTTTTTTTTTTTAGTTAAAACAAGTTCTCACTGACTAGAAGCACAGAATCATGAACAAATGTGAAAATATGAAATACTAGGCTAATGTAGCAACTATGGCAGAATTATCCCAGCAGCAATAATGAGAACGACAGGAGTGGCAGTAGTTAGGGTTATACTTTAGAGACTAGGCTCAAGTAAATGTACAGAGATTTGATAAATCTCTACAGGTCACACAGTTAAAGAGATATAAGCCTTCAAAAGAAAACAGCTGACCAGAAGCACTGCATGAGATTCAATAAGGGATGAAATAAAAGAGGTCTGGAGCATGACTGGCACTGCTTTTAACCACTCATGGTTACAAGACAAAATTAGTTCTTCAATAAAGAAGAATGAATGACTGTGATGGTTAAGGTTTTGTGTCAACTTGGCTAGGCGATGATTCTCATTGGTTTGGCAGTTATGATGTAGTTTGGTATGATCACCTCCATGACCAGATTTGATATGATGTGATCACCTCCATGATGTGATCTGCTGTGAGTAGCCAGTCAGTTGAAGGGGCGTTTCCTTGGGGGTGTGGCCTGCATCCAATATAAGTGGACTTTCTGGCAAGGCTCATGAGCTTTTGTTCACTCTGGATCCTGCAGCTGGCCTCTGTTCTTCCAACCTCTGGGTCTTCGGACTTGAGCTAGAAGCTTACCTGCAGTCTTGCCTGCCGAACTTGTGATCTGTTGATCTTCACAGCCTATGAGCAAGAGCCTTGCTCTCTGACTTGCCAATCTTCGGCTTGCCAGGCCGTGTGGCTATGTGAATCAGGAGAAGCCTCTATCTTGACCCACAGACTTGGGATGTTCCAGCCTCTACAACCGTGTGAACTATTTCCTTGATGTAAATATAGACTTACATGCTTTACTGGTTTTGCTTCTCTGGAGAACCCAGCCTAAGGCAATGACTAATGAAAACCATGCGTGGATACATATAAGAGAATAATATATAAATGTTTTATAGTGGTTAAAGTATATCTATCTAGGTATGTATTCTTACATGTACTTATATGAAAGTTATTAGACATATATATAGGCCTGTTTTTTCCACAATACCACTTAGCTCCTGGCAACGCCATCTGACATAGTAGAACTGCCCCATGAGGTGTTCTAGTCTGTAATCTTTACTGAGCAGTTCACCAGGTCTTACTCCTGCAGAGCCACTCAGTAGGTTCAAACTGCCAACATTTTGATTAACAGCTAAGCACTTAACCATAATTCACATAGACTGCAACTCTACCACAATTTTGGTTATCTCCAACTAACTCTTTATTTGATTTATAAAATAATGCAATAAAGAATCACTGTTAGTTTGAAACATTTATTCAGAAGTCCAGGAAGCCTGTCCTATCAAACTGTATCTGCCTAAGCATAGTTCTCTGTTTTCTGGGCAATTTCCATATATTTCCGTACATTTCCATACATTTATTTGTCCATTTATCAGTCACTGGTAAAGAACACATGGGTAAATAAATGAGTGGAATCTTCTGCGATGTGGCTCACACAGGCCGTGATTTCTCCACTGGTGTCTAAAACGAGGCATGCTTCTAAGTTAAATAGTCCAAGGATTATGCAAGAGCCTATGGCCGTTATTAAATGCACTTGACAAATAAAGCAAAGTCTTTTACAAGGACTTTAAAATCTATTATAATCTCTAAGCTAATACACGGGCAATGCATCTTAGAATATTTTAAGTATCATATGACCAGAAAACCAAACATGAAGCCATAGAAATTATTGACTCATGGCAACCCCCTGTGTGTCACTGTAGACTTGAACTCCAAAGGGCTTCAATGGTTGTAATCTTGTCAAGGAGTCCTGGTGGCATAGTGGTTAAGAGCTGGCTGCTAATCAAAAGGTTGGCAGTTCGAATCCCCCAGCCACTCCATGGAAACCCTATAGGGCACTTCTGCTCTGTCCTCATAGGGTCACCATGACAAAGTATATCTTTCTTCTGTGGCACCACTGGGTGGATTCTAACCACCAATCATTTATTTACTATCTGAGTACAAACAATTTGTGCCACTCAGGGATTTGATGTGACAGGTAGGAATAAACTGTTCTGGTAACACTTAAGAGAAAGAAAGGGCCTGAAGAAGTTCAGGTCATTAAGTGAAAAATGACTTAATTATTCTGTTAAGTATCAGGCATTTAAGTGCTAAATTTAGACCATTTTTTATTTCAGCCTTAGAATATAAAATGCTACGATGTGTCCAAGTCACACATAATTTGAAAGAAATGAAAATTATATCCTGAGAAAATCTAAGTGCATAATGCCAATAGTATTCGGTACGTGAGGGAAGCGTTTCAAAAGTCTTTTTTAAGAGAGCTGTGTTTCCTGCTTCCTTTAAGTGTCAAAAACTAATGAAAGATCTACAGAGAAGCTGTGTTTATGTTCTGTCTCTAAGATCTGTGTGGGTTGGGGAGCTTTATTTGTGTGTGCGTGCGTGTTTTTATATTCCCTAGAAAAGGATAAATCAAATCATCTGAAGATATTCTTCTTCAGTAATCCCATAAACTCTTGCCCCTACCTTGCAATATGAAAGTTCTGCACAATGGTTAGTGCCCACTTTAAAAATAAATAATAAATAAAATTATGTACATATGAAAAACAAGAAAGACCATCGTACATAGAAACTGAGGAAATTTTTTTTTCCTGACATTCAGTTTCCATGGAGTGGTCATGGCTTGATTTGGATTCAGGATGTTAGGTAAATGTCACAAATTTTAAAAGTAATAATAATAATCTAGGGAAAAAAATGGAAATTCTCATAAAGTAGAAAATAATAAGTTTGCAGAAATTTAAAAAAGGGGTTAAAATTTTAGACCCTCCAGAGGAAATATGCCAAGATAAGCTCAGTAGCAATTCTAAGTCCAGGAAAGAAATTATACAAATACTGGATATGAGTTTACACCCACAATGCAATTTTTTATAAACTCTGAAAGTCCACAAAGACATTTTCCTTAGGGATATTACCTGAGTCTCAGGTGCTATTATTTTAGATGTGAGAGCTTTCTTCTGTTTGGTAAGTCTTAAATTCTGTCCTAGAGTAATAACCCATGTTTAGGATTTGTCTTCTCACAAATAACTAGATCTGGATTATCCTTACTTAAAAATGCATTACACATGTCTTCAATAAGCACGTGAAATATGCGTGTGTGTGTATGCATGTGCGCATCTGTGAGGACGAACTAACACAGATGTTGACAGATAAACAACTTCCACCGGACCTGATCTGTATTTTGAGAATCAAACTTCTTAAGCAACCACCAGCAGTGGTTAAAGTGAAAGAAAACACTGCCAATTTAATCAGTGTGTATTTGTGTGGCTGTCTTGGAAATGCAGGGGACGACATGATGCTGTAAAATTTTACAATAAAATGTCCCACCGCTCTTCCCAACCTAATGCTAATTGCTTTCTCATAGAGCTAAATAGTATGTGTTGTTGTTGTTAGACGCCGTTGAGTTGGTTCCGACTCATAGTGACCCAGGTCAACAGAACAAAACACTGCCTAGTCCTGCACCATCCTCACAATCATTGTCATGCTTGAGCCCATTGTTGCAGCCACTGTGTCAGTCCATCTTGTTGAGGGTCTTCCTCTTTTTGGCTGACCCTCCACTTTACCAAGCATGGTGTCCTTCTTCAGGGCCATCATAGCATGTGACCTTCTAAAAATCTGCTTCACCTCAGTATTGAGAAAAATAATAATAACTATACTCCTTTCAGAATGTCTAGTGATGTGTCAGAATACTTTTCTTTCCCCCAATATGAACTGAGTAGTATAGAGAAAATGACAGAATGGAATTGATTATTGTTTATTTAACTGTAATTTGTAAAAATGTCAAGTGATTTATTTCAAATTTTACTCAGTACAACATACATTTGGAATTTTTTGTGGAATGAATGATTAAATATTATGCATTGCATCTAAAATGTGTAAAAAATTATACAAGACCTCTTTAAAAATGTGAGATCTAAGAGAAATTTTTCTCAGAAAACTTAGGAGGCAGTGAGTTTATGTTAATGGGGAAGGGACAATTCAGAAAAGGAGGATGAGAATGATTGCATATCTTGAAGAATATAATCAATGTCACTAAATTGCACATGTAGAAATTGTTGAATTGGTGCACGTTCTGAAGTGTATAGTCTGGACAACAACAAAAATTAAATAAAGTCATTAAAAAAAATTAGTCAATGCTATCCATAATATCCCTGGGTATAATATAATAGTGACTTTCCTATTACAGTGTTTTTATGACTTCTCAATGAAAGCAGATGATGTATCATCAATTATCTGTATTCAGCACAAGCAGAAGTACATGGAGACTAAAGACAGCAATTCAAGTACACAGCTTTCTTGATGTCTAATTTGATCTAAGGACAGAATCTGGATTAAATAAGGTAGAAACTTCCAAAGTTTAGTGTACATAAGAATTACATGTTATTGTGGTTGTTAGGTGGACTCCAGTCAGTTCCAACCCATAGCAACCCTATGTACAACAGAACAAAACGCTGCCTGGTCCTGTGCCGTTCTCATGATCATTGTTGTACTTGAGCCCATTTTTGCAGCTACTGTGTCCATCCATCTCATTGAGGATCTTCCTCTTTTTCACTGACCCTCTACTTTACCAAGCATGATGTCTTTTTCCAGTCACTGGTCCTTCCTAATAACATGTCCAAAACATGTGAGATGAAGTCTTGCCATCCTTGCTTCGAAGGAGCATTCTGGTTGTACTTCTTCCAAGACAGATTTTTTCATTCTTTTGGCAGTCCATGGTATATTCAACATTCTTCACCAACACCATAATTCAAAGGAGTCAATTCTTCTTCTGTCTTCCGTATTTATTGCCCAGCTTTCACATGCATATCAGGCTATTGAAAATCACCATGGCTTGGGTCAAGCGCCCCTTTGTCGTCAAAGTGATATCTTTGCTTTTTAACACTTTAAAGAGGCATTTTGCAGCAGATTTGCCCAGTGCAATGCGTTTTTTGATTTCTTGACTGCTGCTTCCATGGGTGTTGATGGTGGATCCAGGTAAAATAAAATCCTTCACAACTTCAATCTTCTCTTTTTTTATCTGATATTGCTTATTGGTCCAGTTGTGGAGATTTTTGTTTTCTTCATGTTGAAGTGTAACCCATAGTGAAGACTGTAGTCTTTGATCTTCATCAGTAAGCGCTTCAAGTCCTCTTCACTTTCAACAAGCAAGGTTGTGTCATCTGCGTATCACAGGTTGTTAATGAGTCTTCCTCCAACCTGATAGACACGTGGGGAAAAATTAACATGTAGTGAGTATGAGAAGTGATATTTCTGAGGCCATAATCCCAGAGACTGATTCAGTAGGTAAGATTGATGCAAACTGTCCCTGTTAGTACTTGATAAACACCGATATGCAGGAATGGAGTGACTGTGTAACCTTATTTCTCAAATGTCAGCTTAAGAAATGCCCATCAGGGACCTTGAAATCATATTCAACGGCAATAAACAGGAGTGCAGAGATTGCATTTTGTTGATTAAGAGGAAATAAATGTGCATGTTTTCAAATTAAATGGAGCAGAGGTTGAAGTTGATATTTTTAAAGAAATATTAAGGAGGCAATGAAAACATTTGCCTGAATAGAAACTCTACACAAACAGGTTCAAGTCAAGACTTTCTTTAGAAAACATCCTTAATGTTCATCACTCTATAAATACATGAGCCATAAAGGTCTTACATTTACATAACCACAAAGTCTGGTCGAATTTTAAAAACAGGTAATACTAATTGCCTGATATTACCAAAAATGAAAAGAAGGAGGAAAAAAAAATTTAATAAAGACTCACAAAACAGGAACAACCATAAAAAATTGTATGTACGCATATCCATCGTTAAGTAAATCGGTTGACCTGATATAACATATTTTTTTTATTATAACCAAACAAGAAAAACCAAATCCGTTGCCGTCGAGTTGATTCTGACTCATCGTGACCCTATAGGACAAAGTAGAACTGCCTCATAGAGTTTCCAAGGAGCAGTTGATGGATTCAAACTGCCAGCCTTTCAGTTAGCAGCCGGAGCTCTTAACCACTGCACCACTAGGGCTCCATTTTTTTAAATTATAGACCATTTCATTTTTTGGAGGACTATCTACAAAAACCTAAATTTAAAAATATTTGGTCATGAGCCACTGTGGCTATGAATATTTAAAGAATGGAACTGATTATTAGTTGAAAACGACTATCAAAAGCATAAAAATACATTTTTATTTTTAGCAGCTTATAGATATATATACATATACATATATCTATATATCATACATGTATGTGTGTATGTGTATGTATATCAAACCAAACCATACCCATTGCCAAACAAGTCAAAACAAAGCCCAATGCCACTGAGTCGATTCCAACTCTTAGCAACCCTATAGGACAGAGTAGACCTGCCCCATAGGGTTTCCAAGGCTGTAAATCTTTACGGAAGCAAACTGCCACATTTTTCTCTCGAAGAGGGAGAGTAGGTTTGAACTGCTGACCTTTCAATTAGCACTGAACACTTAACCATTGCGCCACCAGTGCTCCTCTGTGTACACACACACACACACACACACACACACACATATATATACATACATACATAGATACATAGACACAGCAAGATTTTCCAAAAGTGATAAAATTATGAAGGTAAGAGTTTAAAAATCCTGTTTTTGGCCAGATAACCTGGCCAACCAGGAGGTTGCTGTTGACCGTGACCCCCCTGGTGGTATTAAGATACTTATAGGCATTATTTTCTGCCTGGTCTGTATTGACACCAAACAGCTTAGGCTATTGGTAGTCCCTCAGAGTCAAAGACTAGTGAAAGATCAATAAAAGCTGCAAACAATCTAATGTTGTTTTGACAGAGTATTCGCACGGTGAGAGAAAATAGAATGTGCCTCTCAACGGCTCACTCCTGTGTCTGGACTCACAGCTCCAAAGAAACAGCATAGTTTAAGTACTTAAAATGAGAAAAACTTCAGGGAACCATTATTAATCTGTATGCATAAGGACAATTACGAGATAAATTCTGACGTACTTCCACCTCAACCATCCTTAGATTCTTATCGGATACATGGTTTCTGAAGATATTCTCCTAGTCAGTAGCTTGTCTTTTCACTTTTTTGGTAAAGTAGTTTGATAAACAGAAGTTTTTAATTTTTATGAGGTCTAATTTATTTTTTTTGTCTTTTGCTGTTCGTGCTTTTGTTATTATAGTAATAAAACTAATTCTAATCAATGGATATTATAATCCATTGATAAAAGCTAGGCCCAACAGTGTTGCCCTTGCATTTTCTTCTAAAAAAATTGTGGTTTTAGTTTTCACATTTAAGTCTTTAATTCATTTTGAATTTGTTTTTGTGTATGGTGTGAAGCATGGATCCTGTTTCATTTCTGCTTGTGGAAATACAATTTTCCCAACACGACTTATTAAAGAGACTCTTCTTTCCCCATCAAATGAACTTAGCACCCTCATCAAAAACCAGCCGACCATAGACATGTGGGTTTATTTCTGGACTTTTAATTCTATTCCATTGGTTTATGTGTCGATTGTTATACCAGTACCAGGCTGTTTTGATTTTATACCTGTATAATACGTTTTCAGATCAAGACGTGTGAGTCCTCCTACTTTGTTCTTCTCTTTCGATATTGCTTTAGGAATTCGAGTCCTCCTGCCATTTCCTATTAAGTTGAGGACTGATTTTTCTATTTCTGTAAATAAGGCTGTTGGCATTTTGATTGGGATTGCATTAAATCTATAGATCACTTTGTGTACTATTGACATCTTAACAATATTAAGTCTTCCAGTCCATGAACATGGAACATCTTTCCATTTACGTCTTCTTTAATCTCTTTCTGCAATGTTTTATAATTTTCATTGCAGACACCCTTCACTTCCCTTGTTAAATTTATTTCTAGGTATTTTCCTCTTAGATGCTATTGTAAATGGAATTGTTTCCCTAAATTTCCTTTCAGATTTCTCATGCTGGTGTATAGAAACCCAAGTGACTTTTGTTTGTTGAACTTGTATGCACTAAAATCCATCAATGGATGAATGGATAAACAAAATGTGGTACATACATGCAATGGAATACTGTTCAACCAGTAAGAGAAATGAAGCCTTGATACATACAACAATATAGGTGGAGCTTCAAGACATTATGCTGAGTGAAATAAGTCAATCAAAAAAGGACAATATTGTGTGACCTTGCTTATATGAAAAGACAAGAATAGGCAAGTGCATAGACACCAAAGTCTATTAGTAGTTACCAGGGGCAGAAGGGAGGGCGAGAGGAAGGTTATTGCTTATGGAGTACTGAGTTTCAGTTTACAGTGACGGAAAAATCTCATTGATTAAATGTAAGATCGCATAGTCGATTAATGTAATAACTGTCACTAAGGTGTACACTTGTGAAATGTTGAATTGGCAAAAGTTATGTGAAAGATAAATTTACAACAATAATCAAAAAAAAAAAAGAGAGAGAGAGAGTATTTGCTGAGGCTGCTTATGTACAATCAAATACTTCATGGGATCTGGATCCTTGGTTTGGAGGTTTAGGGTCATGGTTTCGTGGGACATTCCAGGTAATTGGCCTAATAACATGCTCGGTGCTTCTCTTCTACCTTCTAGTTCATTGCATAGTGCCTGGGGTCTTAAAAGCTTACAAGCAGCTATTCAAGGTACAACAATTGGTCTCTATTCTCCTGGCTGAAAGGCAGTCAGGAATAGGAGGAGGAACTAGAATGTGTGGCTAATTGCCTCCATAAACAACTGGCTTCTTTGCCGTAAGACCAGAAGAAATGGATGGTGCCCAGCTACAATTACTGTAGAAGAATCCTGATCAAAAGACAGAAAATGCAGAGCATAATTTCAAATTCTCATAGACTTCAGAGTCTCTGGAGCCGTGGAGGCTGGATGAGCTCCTGAATCTATTGCCCTGAGATAATCTTAAGCCAAAAGTATTTCCTGAAGTCTTTTTAACACCAAACAATAATTTAGCTTAACTAGTAGAGAATGGAGCTCTGGTGGCACAGTGGTTAAGAGCTTGGCTGCTAAGCAAAAAGTTGGCAATTTGAATCCATCAGCTGCTCCTTAGAAACCCTATGAAGCAGTTCTACTCTGTCGTATAGGGTTGCTATGAGTCAGAATCGACTCATGGGCAACAGGTTTGTTTGTTTTTTTTTTTTTTTTGGTTTATCTAAACAATATCTTTACAAATGTTATAATTTAAATACTTATCAAATATTATGACATAGCTGTTACGAGAATAGAAGGAACAGAAGTATGTATATTCACTTGTGCTGGGGGGTGAGCATGGAGGGCTAAGGATAAACCATACAGGCAGAAGAGCAAGTAGAAAGTTTCGAGTCAGGAATGGGTTTGATAAGTTCTAAAAAGAGAGGAGGTCAATGCGGCTGATATAACAAATGCAAGGGAAAGAGTGCTTTTGGTTGTGCTCAGAGTGCTAAGAAGGTATCAGTTTAACAAAATTTAAGTTTTTTAAGAAGGAAAAACAAAAAATGTTCTTTGAGAGAAGAACACAATAAGGGGATACGCCATGGTTTAAAGTCAGGAAAGGTGTGTGTCAGGGTTGTATCTTTTCACCACATTTATTCAATCTGTATGCTCAGCATATAATCTGAGAAGTTGGACTACATGAAGAAGAAATTGGTGTTTTAGTTATCTAGTACTGCTATAATAGAAATACCACAAGTGGATGGCTTTAACATACAGAAATTTATTCTCTCACAGTTTAGGAGACTAGACGTCCAAATTCAGGGTGCCAGCCCAGGGGAAGGCTTTCTCTCTCTGTCAGCTCAGGAGTAAGGTCCTTGTTATCAATCTTCCCCTGATCTAGGAGCTTCTCAATGCAGGAACCCCAGTTCCAAAGGAAGCGCTCTGCTCCTTGTGCTGTTTTCTTGGTGGTCTGAGGTCTCCATGTCTCTCTGCTCACTTCTATCTTTTATATCTCAAAAGAGATTGGCTCAAGACACAATCCAATCTTGCAGACTGAATCCTGCCTCATTAACATAACTGCCAATAATCCTATCTCATCAACAGCATAAAGATAGGATTTACAACACATAGGGAAATCATATCAGATGACAAAATCACACAATACTGGGAATCATGGCCTAGCCAAATCGATACACATATTTTAGAGGGAAACAATTCAATCCATGACACTTGGCACCAGGATTGGAGGAAGACTCATTAACAACCTGCTATATGCGGATGACACAATTTTGCTTGCTGAAAGTTAAGAGGACTTGAAGCACTTGCTGATGAAGATCAAAGACTACAGTCTTCAGTATGGATTGTACTTCAACATAAAGAAAACAAAAATTCTCACAACTGGACCAATGAGCAACATCATGATAAATGGAGAAAAGATTGAAGTTGTCAAGGATTTCATTTTACTTGGTTCTATAATCAACACCTATGGAAGCAGCAGTCAAGAAATCAAAGGACACATTGCATCGGGCAAATCTGCTGCAAAACCCCTCTTTAAAGTGTTGTAAAGTGAAGATGTCACTTTGAGGACTAAGGTGCCCCTGACCCAAGCCATGATATTTTTAATCGGCTCATATGGGTGCAAAAGCTGGGCAATGAATAAAGAAGACTGAAGAATAATTGATGCCTTTGAATCATGGTGTTGGTGAAAAATATTGAATATACCTTGGACTGCCAGAAGAACAAACAAACCTGTCTTGGGAAAATACAGACAGAATGCTCATTAGAAGCAAGGATGGTGAGACTTCGTCTCCTGTGCTTTGGACATGTTATCAGGAGGGACCAGTCCCTGGAGAAGGACATTATGTTTGGTAAACTAGAGGGTTGTCTTAGTCATCTAGTGCTGCTATAACAGAAATACCACAAGTTGATGGCTTTAACAAAGAAAAATTTATTCTCTCACAGTCTAGGAGACTAGAAGTTCGAATTCAGGGTGCCAGCTCCAGGTGAAGGCTTTCTCTGTCTGTCGGCTCTGGAGGAAGGTCCTTGTTATCAATCTTCCCCTGGTCTAGGAGCTTCTCCGTGCAGGAACTCAGGGGTCCAAAGGACACACTGTGCTCCAGGTGCTTATTTCTTTGTGGTATGAGGTACCACATGTTTCTCTGCTCACCTCTCTCTTCTATATCACAAAAGAGATTGATTTAAAACACAGCCTAATCTTGTGGATTGAGTCCTGCCTCCTTAACATAACTGCCTGGTAATCCTGCCTCATTAACGTCATAGAGGTAGAATTTACAACACATAGGAAAATCACATCAGATGACAAAATGGTAGACAATCACACAATACTGGGAATCATGATCTAGCCAAGTTGACACACATTTTGGGGGGATGCAATTCAATCCATAACAAGGAGCAAAAAAAAGAGGAAGACCCTCAACAAAATGGACTGACACAGTTGTTGCAACAATGGGCACAAGCAGAAAAACGATTGTGAGGATGGCACAGGACCAGGCAGCATTTCATTCTGTTGTACGTAGGATCGCTACAGGATGGAACCAACAACATTATGAGTGAAAGTTTATAAATAAAACCATAGAGCCTCCTTTGGTTATATGGATAAATCAATTATCATAATGTAAGTGTTTGGCATAGATCAAGGGCAGAGCAGCCTGAAGACATAGGGCTGGGCTTTATAATCAATCTTAATTATTTTTGGACCAATTAGCTATGGATAGAAATTAGCCTGTTACAAATTGTAAGTAATTTCTGACAACTATTTTTGGAAACATAATTTATTACTTACTTTAGTTTAGGTATTGAATTTATCCTATTTCCTGAAACCTCTCATTTTATAGCCACTAACCTAAGTTATGGATTTTATATCAACTTGTATCAACAAACCATTCCATCAAGTTCCCCACACTTTTTGGGTTTAAATAAATTTACATAGTAAGAAAAAAATTACTTGTTCTCTACATGTTCTCATGTAGATAAATCCTATTTCACTGACCCACTGGAGGGAGAATAAAATCAAAATGTTCTCCTCATTGTGGGGGATATATTTGTTCTTGTTTCAAATCATCTAAATTCTAAAGCTCATTGTACACTACAGATCTTGTTGCTATGGTTACCTTGGAAAAGAAGAAGGCATGTTATTACATACAAACCCACTATTTTAAGAATGACCAAATAGGGGAATAAACCACTCTTGCATTTCCATTATTTTTACCTAGATCAGTACAAGATTAGAGGAACAAGGAAAAACGTGGGAAGTGAAAGTCTAAATGAAGAAAAAAAAAATACAGAAAGAAAACATTTGTCCAGAAATCTTTGAACATATATCAAATTATTATATCCTCCAAAGACATAAATCACACTTACTCTGTGTGTGCATGTGTGTGTGTGTGTATGTGTGTGTGTGTGTGAGAGAGAGAGAGTGTTAAAGGTATTCAAACGGATAGGAGTAAGTTTGAAGAAAAGGCAATGAATTTTAAGGGGTCGTTCGGCACTCTAAACCAGAAAAAAAGAATAAAGTTTGCCTCTCTATTCAATCCGTTAAGTTAATACTGAATTCTTGTTATTTCAAAGTTGATGAGCAATTGTATGAAGAGGAAAGAAGGGATCATCAAACAAATGGAGAAAATTCTATTAAGTTTCCTGAATATATGACTCATTAAGTGCTGTAGACAAAAAAAAAAAAATACACTTTGTAGTTTTTATCCTACGGAAGATTACCATGCATTTGTTTTTGGAAAACCAAGATTAATTTACATGATATAGTAGATGCTAAAATACGAGGGACAAAAACAAGTGCTGTAGAATTTGAGCGAAGCTAGAGATCCAAGGAGTTAGACAGTCACACCAGTCATGTGCTGCAGAAAGTATTTAAAACTCTTTTTTAAACAAAGTGTTATTAAAAACAGTGTTGATAATAACAAATGTTGGAGAGTACGTGGAGAAATAGGAACTGACATGCCCTTCAGGTGGGACAATAAACCGAAATAACCATTCAGAGGGCAGTCTGACCCTTCTTACTGAAACTGAGAATGAATGTTCCTTATGACCCATCCATCCCCTCCTGGAAAAGGGTATGCAGGGAGCACTGAGCCCCCAGTCTACAGATGAGCTTTGTGCTATGACTGTGGTGTCAGTGACAGCTGTCCTTTATTGGTGCATGAAGTAGTTATGGAAGGAAGAGAATAATCTTTGCAGAAAGAAGAATATAATATCCTCCTTAGATGGTCACCTCTAATAAGCCAGGCTTATTAGTAGAACTCTTGTGATAGAACAGCGAAGAGTGAGCCGAGGTAGAAGAAAAGATATGTAGTAAGAAGGCCTAATAAAAATTACCCTGCTATTTATCAGGGGAAGATTAAATTAAAATAAAATGGAATTCTGCTCCATTCCCGTGGAAACAAAGAGATGGCCATTGAAAACTATTACGCTGTATGCTTGTTGTAGGGTGTGGGGGGTGGGGGGTGGTTCTGAACTGAGCAGTGGAGATCCATTAATTGTAAAGAGCAATTCAGAGCCTGTTAATTGCATTTGCATTTAATTCTATACATATCCTTTTCTCAGTGCAGAATTAAGCTATGTTCCTTTTGACAAAAAAAAAAAAAAAGAATTTGGATCGATGTGTTTTCTGAAAAGTTCATTTACTAAAATAACTGGCATGTTCAGAGCTCTTACCACTGAGAAGAATGAATTAGAATTCAGTGACCCACTTTCAAACTTGTTTATGGCATGGAACCCATATCATTTTGGAGCTTTGTAAAAAGGGCTGAGAAGATGAAATCATAACCCGCGAAGGAGCCAAGAAATGAGATTTTCTTTTGTGGAAGGTATAGATTTTTTTACCAAGAGAGGTAGTTGGGTTTTACTGTGGGAAAAAAAAATTTGAAGAGGTCCTGCATATGGTAAAAGAGGTAAACTGAGGTGGCAGATCCCCGACAAGAGTGGAGGAGTTTCCAGGAGGACACACTCTTTAAAAAGGACCAAGTCTTCACTCCCCTTAGGCAGGAAAAGGGAAAGCCTAGGTTCACTGAAACTACAAACATTGTTCCTTACATGTGGGCAATTCTCAAATCACCTGACCTTTTTTACAAAATGTGTGAATCTACATCTCAAGCTAATAAGTTGATGGTGAGTGCAAGAAGAGGGTGGCCAGAGAAGGATGGATCTGTTCTGCCCCATTTCCATCTAGACTCTCACTGAGAAATAGAGTGAATCTATAGAGTGGGTAATAACACAGAATGGGACCAGTAGCAGAGAAGATGGGAGGGTAAGAGGACAGACACTATCCACATGCCAGAGATCATGAAAACAAGTTTCTGATTTTCCCATTAGTTTTCCAAAGGGAGATGTCTGTCTTCATCCACGTATAGGTCATAGAAGCCTTTACCCCTAAAAGTACTTTGGACATATCTAAGATTCAGACAAACTCTCTCCCTTCCTTTCTAGTAAGGGTTTAAAAAGTAGTGTTTGAAGCTCAATCTATAGTAGTGTTTGAAGCTCAATATCTATAGATATTGGTGGAATCTTGAGAATCTCTATATCTGCCAATGGTAGCACAGCAGTGTGAATTTTAACAAAATTTTCATCTTTGCAATGTAATGAATACTTTGATCTCTGAGAATGTAACCTTAGAACTTGGCCTTTGGAGTTAGTAACACAATATCCTGTAATGTTGAGAGATTGTATCCAAACATGTGACTTATGGGAAACCAATCTCTGAGAAGACATTTCTATGTTTAAGTACTCAGTCTGAGTACTTCAGAGACTATGGCTCATCAGGTGTTGGAATAGCACAGATATCTTACAGTCCAAACGTCATTCCTCAGTCAGACCTTAAGCAGTTATAGTAATTGTTGTACTGTCTTCCCATCACTCTTGCCGTGTCTCACGTTTGAAGCCAGATATTTTGATTTAGTGGAGCAAGACCTTCTTGGGTAAATAGAAGTCCCAAAGGTTTACAAATTGATTCTAGAAGGATAGAAGAGCTTGCTCCAAAATCTTGCATATGCATTAATGACCTGTTAGACTTGGGTGTCATTGGCAAGATTCTGTCATCTCCTGTTAATGTTTTAAATGTTTAAAGTCTTAAGGTATATAGGTAAATTCTGACAACTTAGCTGTAGAAGTCAGAGATATGGGAATGGACCTGGAAGCAGATTTGAGGCGTTACCATTCTAAAACACAATGAGATATTTTCCTTGGTCTGGTTTTCCAGGAACAAGTAGACTAAAGTAACCAGATAGGGCTGGATGTATAGGGCATCGAGCTTCCAGTCATAAAAGATTGACTTACCAGCTACAGTAGGCTGAAAGTTTCTCAGATATGGAATTCCTACAAGAACCAAATCCAATTTTCTGAGCTGTTTTATTACTATCACCTAGGAGCCATGTATAACTCAGTAAATTTACAACACCATACAGCTAAGAACAGGTCTGGGAACATAGTGCACTGTCAAACGTAGACATCATTTACTAAAACTTAGTTCTACTGAGCTGAGAAAACATATTTAATGGGCAATATCTATGTCCCCAAACAGCTACTGAATGACAGGGTAAGCTAGATTGGGCAGACATAAAGTAGTGTACACAAGAAAAATTGGAGAGTCACCTGCAAGAAGCCTACAGTGGATAGGATATGGCTGTAGAATGCTGGAAAAGAATATAAACAAATAATCAGCTTTAGGTAATTGTGGTAAGAGAAATGACTCATTTTGAGCAAGGACAGCCTCTGAAAGAAAAAGAGTCATAAACAGAGTTGGCAGTGAATATTAACTTCCATTTGTATGCTGTATAATACGTTCCAAAGAACTTGCACATGTTTTATCTCAGCTGAATTGGAAAACAAGCCTTGAAGTTAGAAAAGGCAGGTATTGTTCTCCCTGCTTTAGATGCATAGAAAGGAACACAGTGAGGTTAATTGAGCTGACTGAGGTTGCTTTGCTAGTTAGAGAACCAACAAAGAATAGAACCTAAGTTTCCAGAATCTCAGTATAATATCTGTTAACCACCTCAGCTGCACACAGCACTTTTGCTGAACAAAGAAATTCTTCACTCATGTACAGCTTAGAGAACATTGGTGTTTTTAACCAGTCTTGTCCTGTTAATAACAATGATATCAGCTTCACCCTTCTCCAGCCATGAAACCATAGGACCCTGAGGTCATCTGGTTCATTCACCATCAATCCTGGGACAACATCCACCAGTCCAAGATCATATTAACCTTTTTGGCAGCCCCGTCAAAATGTTTGTTCCTATTGATCTTAAGGTCAAACATGTACTTCAGAGAAATATATGATGCATAGAATAACATAGTTTTACTTAGAAAATATTATCGTCCCTAAAGAACACATCTCAACTGCTTTACTCAGGGGTGGGTGAGACAAATAAGAGGTATTTACAATGTGTATTATGACCTCAGTCTATGGGTCTTTAACAATCTGCTTAAAAATATTTTTTAAAATCTTCATGTTTATTTTCCAACCTAACTTATAATTTTCTATATTCTAAACATTAAATCAAATTATATAGCAATCAGTGCTAGAACAGGCTGAAGAAAAACAGCTGCAGTCAGGTGTCTAATCACAACCTATCAATACCTGCTGCTGATCAGCAGTGGGCTCCACTTTTTTCAAATAATTGATTTACCCAGGGTGTGTGGGTGAAGTGGTGGAGAAAATCTCTTGTGTTTGCATCTAGGACAACCCCTCCTGCTTAGAACAACTGAACCCTAAATCAAAATAATTTCAGTTCACATGCTAATTATATCAGTTCTCAATGTCTCTTGCATCAAAAATATCCCCTTTCCTCTTCCAGTTGAGTATCTCAAGCACAACAAAATATAATCTAAAGTGGAAGCAAAAAGAAGCACCATCTGAATCAAGAGAACTGTTTTGCATGAGGCAAAGCTGCGCTGTAGTCTGCATTTGAATATATTTCAGTTTTTGAAGATCTACAGTTCTCTTTCTACCATGGTATTATCACTTATTGCACAACTTGCATGAATAAATGAGGCTTAAAAGACAACTACATGACTTAAAGTCCTTTCACCAGTGAGAATACTTGTAATTTGTCCTCCAGTTGGAGACTCGAAATGCTGCCAGCAAAACCTAAATTTGTTTAATGTTCTGCCTCTTTCCTCACTGGCTGCCTAATGTTTTTGATCTAGTCAATTCAGCCCACTTCTGATTGATGGGCACCATCACAATCTAGCTGCTGATGCCTCTTCTATTGCAATCAACAGCAATGAGACATTGTTTCACATTATGTATGAAAATATTCACAGAGTTCCTTTGCCATACTTTAGTGAGTCACATTTCTGTTTTCTTTATTAAGCAAAATCAATTCCACATGTTTCAGTTCCAAAGTAAATGGCAAGACACTGATTTAAGTACTGTGGAGAATAAAAGGACTACAAGATATGGTCACTGATCTCAAAAAAAGATGAGACTCGTAAATGTTGAGCCCTTACCATGTGGGCTATACTAAGAGTTTTAAATGTAAAGATAGATGTCTTACCTTTTAAATAAAGGGACATTGGACTCAAAGAGATTTACTGTATTTTTATGAAAATAATATGCACCTTCTGCATTTGTTTTCTGGCCACCCCCTCCCCCCTCCATGCTCCAGTCACCCTCACAAGAGCCACCATGCAAGTCTTCTTTCACCTGTAGCTGTAAAAAAAATTAGCATAGCACTCTCATGAAAATACCTCCATAGGTGGGTGTAGGGAAGCAAAGCCGGCAAATGCGTGTTATTTGCATAAAAATATGGTAATCCATTGCTAAAGGTCACTCACTCAGCTAATGTTTAGCAAGTCTCTGGTTGCAAAGCCAGTGCAGTCTCTCAAAACATATCCTATTATCTAATTAGAGCCCTGGTGGCACAGTGGTTAAGAGCTTGGCTGCTAACCAAAAGGTCGGCAGTTCAAATCCACCAGCCAATCCTTGGAAACTCTATGAGGCTGTTCTACTCTGTTCTATAGGCACAAAAGTGCTACAAGTGACACAATAATGATGCAAATGAGATACAAAAAGGCATTTCTTAGTGGTTATAAAGATATTAGTTACTGTAGTAACTATAGGAGCACAGTGAGGCTGGAAATTATGGTAGGATACGAAGTTTACAAAAGCCTTTGGAGAGTTACAATAATTAAACTACTACTTGAAGGATGGTAGAATTTGAATGGGATGAGAATAATGGGCTGGGTATTCTGCAATATGGAGCAGCATGATCAAAAACCCTCAATGGACATTTAAAGTAAAGCACTGAGACTAAGCGTTTGGAGAGAATGCAGAACTTGCTTATATGCTCTCTTCAGGCTTGAAAAGCCGTCTGGCTGAAACTTGGTGGACATGGTGGTCCTAAACAGCCAGAGCAAATACTCACCTAATGGGTGCAGGGGAAGGCAGGTTCACCAGCTTAAAAGACTATATGATTCTTTGAAATTCTCATGCGTATCATCTTTCTTTCAATTAGTGTCTAACTCTGTATAGTTACTATGCCATCTCATGAATCAACGTCAATATTTTCTTGAAACTCTTCAGACGTGAACCCCTAAGCTATCACAAACATGTTTGTTTCCAGATGGTTGTGGACATGGGACCCAAAAGGGTTAACTATGAGGGCAGTTATAGGATCAACAAGCATGAACATTACCTATAGTAAATGAGCCTGAAAGTAGGTGGGCAGTGAGGACAGAAAACATAGTGAAATTCCCCAAAATGGTGGCAGTAATGAGTACACTTGCTGGCTGGGGAAAGAGACAGAAAATACTTCAGGAAAGGTTATGGATATACCAACAACATACAAGGATATGTCTGGTGAAGGATGAATGAGGGCAGATAGTTCATATGTGAGTAACATAAAGGAACACAAATCTGATTAGTAATTGATGCCTAGTAGGTCTCTAGACTTGGGAACAAATCCATTCTTCACAATACTAAACACTAAACATTTTTTTAATGTTGCATGACCAAAAGCTAATGGAACTATTTGTAAAACATCAGTATTTTCCATTGTATGACATATTGGGTTATAACAAAACACCCATATAGTTTAACTGCATGGGGATTGTCTTAGACTGGATTCTCTAGAGAAGCAAAACCAATGAAGTGTTTATACATAGGGAGAGAAAAAGAGATTTATATCAAGGAAATGGCTCACGAGGTTGTAGAGGCTGGAAAGTCCCAAGTCCGTGGATCAGGTTGGTGGCTTCTCTGACTCATCTAGCTGCAGGAGATGGGGAACCCAAGATCAGCAGTTCAGACAACAGGCCTTGGGCTCACAGGCTGCGGAGGCCAACAACTCCCAAGATCAACAGGTAAACTGCTAGCTCAAGTCTCAGGAACTGGAGGTCAGATGAACAGGAGCCAGATGCAGCATCTGGGGTTAGCAAGAGCCAACGAGCTTTGCCAGAAAGTCCACCTTTATTGGATGTAGGCCACACCCTCAAGGAAACTTCCTTTCAACTTATTGGCTACTCACAGCAGATCTCATCACGTAGGTGATCACACCATTATATGACTGCCAAACTACATCATAACTGCCAAACCACATCATAACTGCCAAACCACTAAGAATCATGGCCCAGCCAAGTTGATACACAACCTTAACAATCACAGAGATCTTAACTGAAGCCATAATGGACGAATTATTGTAAGAAAGTGTGAAATGAGGCACAGAAATAACTAATAATAGATTGTCAAAGTCTGTATTACTTTATTCAAAATAGCCATACACTGTGTTGCTCCCCCTGGCCCCTTATCCTCTTTTCAGCTTTTGGTATGATATCTGTATTCATAAATTAACATAATGAATAGAACTGAGTGTCTTTAGCAAAAATGCATCTTGAACATTCCTTCATACCCCAAGCACTTAAGAGTTCTTTATATACAACAATCACTGAATAAACAGTTGGTTACTTCTGAAATTTATAATGTTCTTCTCAAATAATGGGCCTGAGATCCTTGAAATATCTTAACATTTTTGACAATCACTGAGTACCTACTGGCACATTGTAGGTGCCCAGTAACTCTTTGTTAAATGGATAAAATGCATGGATGCATGATTAAAGAAAGAATAAGACCATACACTTATATAATGCTTCCTGTGCTGTTCTACACTGTTTACGTATGTTAACTCATTTAATATTCATAACAACCTTATGAGGTAGATAAACCATTATCTTATTAGAGATGAAAAAACTGAGTAGTACACCTTTAAGAAGGCCTGGTAGTGTGGTGGTTAAAGCATTTGTCTACTAACCAAGGGTTGGTGGTTTGAACCCACCAGCTGCTCCATGGGAGAAAGATGTGGCTGTCTGCTTCCGTAAAGATTTACAGCCTTGGAAACTCTAAGGGGCAGTTCTACTCTGTGCTGTCAAGTTGCACTCTACAGTAGTGAGTTTTAGTGGGGGGATCACACCTTTAGTAAATCACAGAGCCATATTCAACCCTAGACAGTTTGACACAAGTCATTTCTATTAATCACTACGCCATGAGTGACTGAATTAACAGAACTGCATGGTTTCTTAAGATGGCTATCATTCATTTTATTCTAGGAAATCTTTAACGGTACTCAATTGTACTGTTGTATGTCACACTGTGACTTCTTAATGGAACTTTAATAAAATGAACATTAATAGTAAGTGTTTATTTCTCACTGAGTCATACATCAATTTATAAAAACACAATGTATTGTGATTTCCTCAATTTTAGGGCTCCTACCTTATGAGATACTCTCTGGACAATGCCAATTAAGGTCTGCTTGCTGATGTCAATACGAGAAGCACCACAGGGAAGATGAAAACCAACAATTGGGAGATTACATCATTATGGATACAATTTCCTCAACATCTTTTAAATGTACCTAACCAAAGATTGATAGCAAATTTAATGAGCAATCTGTTCTTATGCTCAATGTGCATGATGCTTTTACATAAAAGGGAAACAACTGGAAATGTGTCAGAAATGCACTTTACAACATTAGTTAAAAATGCCATTGATGGATTAGGATCACACTGTATTTGACCCCAGTGACTACCTCTGCAGTGTGCAAGACAAATAACATGTAAAAGAAAGTTTCCAGTAAAATCCATACTAAAAACAACAGCTATTCTTCCATGGAGAAAATGTCAATGTCTCTTTGAAGCAATATGCCAATTAAATGTATCCTGTCACATAATGGATAGCAAGTGTTTTGGCAAATTATGTTGTCTTATTCTTCAGATATGACACACTGCTTTGATTAACTGGTGCATGTATTATTTTACCCTTACAGATGTAAATTATCTTTATTTTCTTCTAAATTACAACTAACCTAATGGGCATTTATTAAGAAATTATTTTTTGCTCGACTTGAGTGGTGAAACAGAAGGGAGGAAGAAGGTCATTTAATGGTTTATGGAATGATGTCCCAGAACGGGGAGAGGAAGCAACATGTAATAAATACAATTTACTTTCAGCGTGCTCCAAAGGTTCCCCTTTACTTTCTCCTCTTTTCACGTCAACAAGTGCTAATGGGTAGCCCTGGCTGATTAAATGTAGTGGAAAGGTCCATCACAGCAGCCAGAAGCGGAAAATCAAATCAAAAACATTTGGTTGAAACAAGAATTGCCAAACTCAAGGGTCTTAGCTTTTGACTTTACTTACTTCTTTTTTTTTTTTTTTTCCTTTGAGGTGGGAGGAGGGGGCTGCTAGTTGATGCAAGCGAGCACCCGTACCTACTGCCGTCTAACCGATTATGACTCATAGCAACCCTGTAAGACATAATAGAACTGCCCTATAAGGTTTCCAAGGCTGTAATCTTTATGGAAACAGACTGCCACATCTTTCTCCCAAGGGGCGGCTGGTGGATTTGAACTGCTGACCTTTTGGTTAGCAGCTGAGCTCTTAACCGGTGCACTACCGGGGCTCCCAAGCAAGCAAACAAAGCATAGCAAAATCCTCCTAAGGCATGAAAAGGATCAATTAGCTATTTTGGAGACAGAATTTGAGGAGTTGATCAGCCAAAGAAATGGTATCTTTAAACCCTGAAAGTGAAAATTGGTCATTTCCAAGAAAAATCGCAGGAAAAAACAGGAGAATTTGAGATAGAACTATCAAAAGTTTCAAATTACAGGGAAGGCAAATAATTAAAAATTATAAGTATTTTATTGTTTTTAAACACATAGAAAAAATAGTATCAAAGAACTTACATTCAAAATCAGTAGTCCCCTTTACAACCTTGTCCAGTCCTCAGAGGCAACTGAGTTTAAAGGTATCTGTTACTGGTTATTCTGATGGTAATGGCCACCATTTAAAAAGACATGGGTATGGAGCTCTTTCACATGTATTGGTTTTTTCCATTATCTTTGACTTCCACTATGAAAGATGAAGATGCAATTTTCTTTTTTACCTTATTTGTCATTTCCTCTATTTCTCCTTATCCACACTCAATGAAAAATTTTAGTCTTACGATTGAATATTTTTTAAACGTAAATTATACATATTCTCTAATTCTTGTTTAATCTCCTTTAGACACTCTCTCAATTCCTGACTACTTCTGAATATAAGCATTCCTACATCCTCTCTGCCTCTCACACTTCATTTTTCAATATTTGCAGTGCTTTGCACTTTCTTATTTTTAGGGTTAATAATTGTTCCTTTAAACATAATTATGTGTTTAGTCTTTTGCCCACAGACAATTTCTGAAGGTTGAAAACCAATAAGCATTTACATAAATCTGACTATATAAATATTTTTCATTGCAAAATACCCATACAACTAAGAAGAATTTTCTTCTCTAATTTATCAGCTTCTCTAAGGTCCCATGTCAGGACAAGAACACCACTCACAAATGAATGTTCCTAACATCAAGGACAAACTAACTCTGTTTCTTCATATTCCATTAACTCTTCCAAATAAAGACACATTTACTTTGCTTCATCTGTAGACCTGCACTTTCTATTATTTGTATTTGGTTTCTTGTTTTGTTTTGGATTTTTTTTTTTTTCCTGAATTTTCTAATTTTCAATTCTTTTTTCTTGCGGTGAAAAAATAAACAGATAATTCATTTTATATATCTCCAGTATCTTCTAGCTGTTTACGTATAAGACCACTTGACTGTTCATTAGCCAATGTCTTTTTCAGATAACCATTTTGGAGCCCACTGACAGCTGGTTCTGATATAGATGAACTACTTCCAAGGCCTGCTGCAGAGCCATCATCCCAGGATTTCATTTCCTTGCGGTTTTCAGTCATGGTCACTGTTTCTGCAATTCCAAAGCCTCCATTCTCTCTGTATTCACTCCAGTCCTCTGTGCAACTTTCTGCTTTTTCAAAAAAGTTGACCGGCTTTTTCTCTTCTGTCTTGCAGTTTTTGAGATTTTCTCCTTATTCTTCCAAAACTGAAAATTCAGAAGTTAAATCTATATGTGTGGCTTTTAAGATGTACTCTGCATGCCTATTTGTGCACATCATTGCTTTAAATTGTTATATTATTTATTGGGTCTGGAAAATGTCCTTCCCTTCCTCAGCTTCCTAATATTTCCTTTCCTTTTTTGTTGTATTTGTTACAATTAACTCAAGTATAACACATACATGGAAAAATGTGTGTGAAAAATCAATAACTAGGCTATTCAATGCACTGTCCCAAAGTGATCGTATCTCTGATATCTTTACCCCCTGCCTTAGTTATCTAGACCTGCTATTACAGAAATACCACAAGGGGTTAGCTTTAACAAACAGAAATTTATTTTCTCACAATTAAGGAGGCTAGAAGTCGAATTCAGGATGCAGGCTCTAAGGGAAGCCTTTCTCCCTCTGTCGACTCTGGGGGAATGTGCTTGTCTATTCAGCTTCTGTTTACTGGTTCCTTGGAGATCTCCATGTGGCTTGGCATCTATCTCCACTCCCCCCTCCCCCATGTCTCCTTACTTAATCTGTTCCTTTATATTTTGTAAGAGATTGGCTCAAACACACCTTACACTAATCCTGCCCCAGTAACATAACAAAGATACCCATTTCCAAATGGGATTATAACCACAAGCATAGAGGTTAGGATTTACTACACATATTTTAGGGGAACACAATTCAGTCTATAACACCATCCAAGTCAACAAACAGAAGATAACCAAAAAAGAAGAATATTCCTTTGGGCGGACCTACACTCTTCCATCCTACACAAACCCTTACCCCAATTTCTAAAACTATAAACTAGTGTTGTCTTTTTTTTAAACATTTATAAATGGAGTCACAAAGTACTTATATATCTGGCTTCTTTCAGCCAACATTAGTTTTGTGAGATTAAACCATGCTGTCGAGTGTAGATGTGGTTCATTTATTTTCATTGCCATATAATATTTCATTACTGTTTTTATGTTGTTTTATTTTAGCCATACTGATGAATTTTAGAATATCTTGTACATTTAATTTACATTTTCACAGTTATTAGTGTTCGATGGACTTTTCACGCTTATTGAATATTTGGATGCCATCTTTTGGGAAGTTCGTATTCAAGTCTCTTGGTTATTTTTCTGTTGGGTTGTCTGTTTTTTCATTCTGATTTGTAGGAGTTGCCTATATATTGTAGATATGAGTCTCCTGTGGGTTATATGCATTAAAATATCTTCCTCTTCTCTATAATTTATTTGTTCACTCCGTTAATGGTGCTACTTCATAAACAGAATTTCTTAATATTAGTATTACTAAATTTGTTTTAATTCTGTGTATTTGTGTCATGTTGTCCTACCCCAAATTCATTCATAAAGATAGTTTTATTGTATCCTAAAACTTTAATGTTATGCCTGTCATATTTTAAGTCTATAGTCCACCTAAATAGATTTTTGTGTATAGTGTTAGATAAAGGTCAAGTTTCATTTCTTTTCCCGAGACGATCTAATTTATCCAGAACGTTTTATTGAAAAGCATGCCCTTCTCCTAATATTCTGCAATGCCATTCTTGTTGGAAGTCAAGTGTCTACATACACATAGGTCAGTTCTGTTCCATTGGTCTCTTTGATATCCTTTCTGCCAATTTCATTCTGTAATTGTCCAAATAGCTTAAAAATATTTGTTTTTTGATACATTAAATCTTTATACTTTGTTCTTCTTTATGAGTGTCATGGATATACGTTGCCCTTTGCATTTTGACATACATGTTAGACTCACTGTGCCAACTTACATTATAAAAACTACTGGATTTTAAATAGCATTTCATTAAAACCATAGGTTAATTTGGAGAGATTTAATAGCCTTACAATTTTGAGTCTTTCAATACTTGAACATTATGTATCCCTCCAGTGACTGAGGTTTTCCTTAAGGCTCCTGATGTTTTACGGCTTTTGTAAAGGATTTCCAAATATTTACATAGATTTGTTCCTAGGTATTTGATGATTTTTTTGATTATCTACTAATGTATTTAATTTTTTTCTAGATTACTGTTTCCATCCACAATACAATGTTATAAATCGAATTGTGCCCTCCAAAAATATGCATTGACGTCCTGGCCCCTATACCTATGGATGAGATCCTGTTTGAAAATAGAGTTTTTACTGTTATGTTAATTAGGCCATACTTGAGCAGGTAGGTACTAAGCCTAATCACTTCTAAGTTATAAAAAGAGCAGATTAGATAAAGAGACACATACATGGGGAAGAGAGATAGCAAGGACCCCCAAGGGACACCAAGGAACTGACAGTGCTACCAGCAAGGAAAGGCCTCCCTTTACAGCCATGCCCTTAACCTCATCTTCCAGCCTCCTGAACTGTGAGAAAATTTCTGTTCTTTAAAGCCAACCACTTGTAATATTTTTGTTATGGCAGCGTTAGTTTACTGAGACGTGAAGTAATGGGGACCTGATTTACCCTGTTATGCACTAAATTTTGTCCTCCAAATATATGTGTTGGAATCCTAACCCCTTTATCTGTGGATGTGATCTAATGTAACATAATCACCTCCCCTAATGTATTCTAACGTGGTGTTAATAAGGCCATACCAGTGTAGGGTGTGTCCTAATCTAATCACTTCTAAGATATAAAAAGAACAGATAGACAGAGAGATAAGCAAGCACAAACAGGGGGAGGAGGGGGCAGATGCCACTTGAAAATAGCCCAGGAACCAAGGAATGCTGGGCTACAGAAGCTGAAAGAGACAGAGAAAGAAAGCCTTCTCCTAGAATTGGTGTCCTGACCTGAGAGAAAATAAATTTCTGTTCTTTAAAGCCATCCACTAGTGGACACCCTCCCACACTAAATTCCTAAAACACTGGACAAAATATTTGAAACAGTGGTTTTCAGACATTAGAAAACAGTCAAAGCAAGACTATAATCCCTATAGTCGGGACTGTGATCCCTACAGTTACACCACCTTACTACTTGGAGGCACTTGCCAGGCTGTGATGTAGGAAGGAAGCACTCAGTGGCTGGAGGTGTTGCTGAGTTGGAAGTACAGATGGGAATTCAGGAAGGCCAGCCTAGCTTGATCTGTGAGGCAGAATACTGGAGAAGGAGTGATACAGAGAAAGGGTCCATAGATTTGTAAAGGGAACACTTTGAAGCTTTGGCTGAGTGGTGATCTCTGTATGCAAGAAAAAAAAAATTACCTGAGGCTGGAGAAATATTCATCGGAAATGAGTAGATAAACAATTTCTGAAACTCACACAGAACTAAGAATAATTTGTGTCTCACCAGCCATAGTGGAAAGATCTCATAATACACAGGAAACCAAGTTAGCTGTAGACTAAAGGCTGCCATAGACCCACCATAACTTTTTAGGATAGGACAAAATTCAAAAAGAGCAAAATGATTTCAAGTAACTAAATTGAATACCAGAACAAAATCCACCATTTCCTGTTGTTAGGTGCCATCAAGTCGGTTTGGACTCATAGCAACCCTATGTACAACAGAACAAAACACTGCCTGGTCCTGCGCCATCCTCACAATCATTGTTATACTTGAGCTCATTGTTGCAGCCACTGTATCAATCCATCTCGTTAAGGGTCTTCCTCTTTTTTGTTGACATTCTACTTTACCAAGCATGATGTCCTTTTCCAGGGACTGATCCTTCCTGATAACATGCCCAAAGTATGTGAGATATAGTCTCGCCATCCTTGCTTCCAAGGAGCGTTCTTGTTGTACTTCTTCCAAAACAGATTTGTTCATTCTTTTGGGAGTCCATGATATAGTCAATATTCTTCACCAATACCACAATTCAGAGGCATCAATTCTTCCTTGGTCTTCCTCATTCATTGTCCAGCTTTCACATGCATATGAAGCGCTTGAAAATACCAGAGCTTTGGTCAGGGGCACCTTAGTCTTCAAGGTGACATCTTTGCTTTTCAACACTTTAAAGAGATCTTTTGCAGCAGATTTGCCCAATGCAATGCATCTTTTGATTTCTTGACTGCTGCTTCCATGGGTGTTGATTGTGAATCCAAATAAAATGAAATCCTTGACAACTTCAATCTTTTCTCCGTTTGTCATAATATTTCTTATTGGTCCAGTTGTGAGGATTTTTGTTTTCTTTATGTTGAAACATCTCAATTGGTATTCCGTCAATTCCCATTTTTCACCAGTGCCTTCAGTGCAGCTTAGACTTCTTCCTTTAGTACCGTTGGTTCCTGATCATATGCTACCTCTTGAAATGGCTGAACGTCCACAAATTCTTTTCGGTACAGTAACTCTGTATTCTTTCCATCTTGTTTTGATGCTTCCTCCATCTTTTAATATTTTCCCCATAGAATCCTTCAGTATTGAAAATCGAGGCTTGAATTTTTTCTTCAGTTCTTTCAGCTTGAGGAATGCTGAGCGCATTCTTCCCTTTTGGTTTTCTATCTCCAGATCTTTGTACGTGTCATTATAATACTTTATTTTGTCTTCTCTAGCCGCCCTTTGATATCTTCTGTTCAGCTCTTTGACTTCATCATTTCTTCCTTTTGCTTTAGCTACTCAAGGTTCAAGAGCAAGTTTCAGAGACATCCATTTTGGTCTTTTCTTTCTTTCCTGTCTTTTTAATAACCTCTTGCTTTCTTCCTGTGCGACGACCTTGATGTCATTCCACAACTCATCTGGTCTTTGGTTATTAGTGTTCAATGTGCAAATCTATTCTGGAGATGGTCTCTAAATGAAGGAGGAATATACTCAAGGTTCTACTTTGCTTTTGTGGACTTGTTCTAATTTTCTTCAGCTTCAACCTGAACTTGCATATGAGCAATTGATGGTTTGTCCCACAGTTGCCCCTGGCCTTGTGCTGACTGGTGATATTGAGCTTTTCCATCTTCTCTTTCAACAGATGTAATTGATTTGATTCCTGTGTATACCACCTAGTTAGGTCCACGTGTATAGTCACCTTTTGTGTTGTTGAAAAAAGGTATTTGCAATGAAGAAGTCATTTGTTTTGCAAAATCCTATCATGCGATCTCTAGTGTCTTTTCTATCACCAAGGCCATATTTTCCAACTACCAATCTTTCTTCTTTGTTTCCAGCTTTCACATCCTTCCACCAGTAATTATCACTGCAACCTGATTGCATCTTCTATCAATTTCAGACTCAGAAGTTGGCAAAAATCTTCAGTTTCTTCATCTTTGACCTTAGTGGTTGGTGTGTCAATTTGAATAAGAGTTGTATTAACTGGTCTTCCTTTTAGGTCTATCGATATTATCCTATCACCCACAGTGCTGTACTTCAGGATAGATCTTGAAATGTCCTTTTTGATGAACGCAGCATCATTCCTCTTCAAGTTGTCTTTCCTGGCATAATAGACCATATGTTTGTCTGATTCAAAATGGCCAGTATGGGTCCATTTCAGCTCACTGTTGTTGCTATGTGACGTCAAGTCGATTTCGACTCATAGTGACCCAATAGGACAGAGTAGAACTGCCCCATAGTGTTTCCAAGGAGCAACTGGTGGATTCAAACTGCCAACATTTTGGTTAGCAGCCTGAGCTCTTAACCACTTTGCCACAAGGGTTCCTTTCAGCTCGCTAATCCCTAGGACATCAATGTTTATGCATACCATTTCATTTTTGATGATTCCTAATTTTCCTACATTCATACTTCATACATTCCACGTTCCAGTTATTAATGGATATCTGCAGCTATTTCTTCTCATTTTGAAATGTGCCACATCAGCAAATGAAGGTCATGAAATCTTGACTCCATCCATGTTGTCAAGGTAGACTGTACTTTGAGGAGGCAGCTCTTCCCCAGTCGTATTTTGAGTGCCTTCCATATCCAAATAGAAACCCCTTAAAGAAGACGTGTTTTCTGCTTTACTGCATTCTGGTTATCAAAATTTTTAATCAAATACTTAGGACTGACCTTGCAATCCAGGTATCTATAAATATGCAAAACTAATCTTACTTAATTTGGTATTTAATAACAATGAAATAAAAATATGGGAACACACATTTTGTAATAAGAACTATCTTTAATGATCTATATACACTATTGTCAATGAGCCATAAAGCATTTGATTCTTGTGCCATATCTCCAGCAAGTTGTTCTCATCAATTAGTTAACAGTATCCCTAAATTCCACCCAGTTGTCAGTTTGTCATACCATGATGGTTTGGTTGTTGCTATAATGTTGGAAGCTATACCACCAGTATTTCAAATGCCAGCAGAGGTGCCCATGGTGGACAGGTTCCAGGGGAGCTGCCAGACTAACACCAACTAGGAAGAAAGGCCTGGCTATCTACTCCCAAAAAGTAGCCAATGAAAGTGTATAGATCACAACAAAATATTATTTCATACAGTACTAGAGGATGAGCGCCCTTGGTGGAAGTTACTCAAAATACACAGTGGCTGCAACAGAGGACTCAAAGCGTACTAGTGATGGTGAAGATGGCACAGGACCAGGCAACACATTCTTTTGTACGTGGGGCCACCATGAGTCAAAGCTGCCTCGACTGCAAATAACAACAACAGCAACTCTTAATGACTGTGGCTAAGATGGTAAACTCTATCCTGTCTGTTCTCCAGCCTCTTCTCTGGGTCCTGCATGGTTCTTGTTTCACATCTTTGTGTCTGTCCTGGAATGTTCACTTCTCTTTGTTCATGTTCTTCAAATTTTGGAAGGTAATTCTTAGGCTTTTTTGTTAAATGCAGGCACAGTAAGGTAGTCAGGTCTTTCTCTTAACTGGGCAGGGTGTTTTGCATTCCTTTCCTTTGGTTGCTAATTCCCTCCAAAAGCATCATAGCGACCCTAGAGGACAGAGCAGAACTGCCCCATAGAGTTCTCAAGAAGCAGCTGGTGGATTCCATCTGCCAACCCTTTGGTTAGCAGCCATAGCTCTTAATCATTGCACCACGAGGCTCCCCTACAGCATCAGCGTTTTGTGCAGGCTGAAATGACAAAAGTCATTCCAGTTTTTAAAGTTGTTTTCTTGCTTGGAGTCTGTCCAAACCTGGGAACAGGAACATGCTCTCTCATTTAACTGGAGCAAGGAGCATCCTGGTCAGCACCTGCAACCACAGTGACAGCTTACCGTGGTTATGGGTTGATCAGTGTAGGCCCATGCAGGACCAATAGCTTGTGAATTACCCAAGGCCATAGAGTTAGTACATGGATGTGGCTTAATGTGAAATCTCTGCCTGGAAAATAAATCACTAGCTATGATTTCTAGAATAAGATACTTAAATGGTATTTCCTTCAAAATATTTTTCTTTCTGTTAAAAAAGTAACCACATTCATGTGTTAGAGAGGCATGAAGACATTTTTTTGAAATACTGTTTTTTGAAATAGAGATTGAATTTCAGTTATTAAGAAGTTCTCAAGCCACATAGCTAGTCATATAAATTACTATCATTTACTATCTTAAAATATAGGTCTAATTTGTGGCTAGCATTCCCGGTTATATAATAAGGGCAACTAAATTAAATACAAATGCATTTTTCAATACATGTGTCTTACATAATCATTGAGAATGGATTATTATTTTATAATTAACTAATAAACAAATCGGTGACAATTTCATATTCTTTACAAATATTCTCAGTGGTATAAGAAGCTATAAAGGCATTCTGTCATAAATGTAATATCACACTGCCATTCTAAAATACAAGATTGTGATAAGTTATTGTCCTGGGATTTCACAGCTCCATCAATCTGTACATTCTGAAATGATGGGTGCCTCTACTGGTCCCATCTCCATTCTTACAGGTCATCTTTGGCTTATGTGATTTTTGAACATATCTGATCAGGCACTGTCTGGCAGCTAATATTTGGGTCCTTTCTCATGTGTTCTCTTGCCTACACGGTGAGTTCAATGTTGCTGAAGTGCTCTGCAGAGAATTCCAATTTAGGGAGCATCCGCAAACATTTTATGAAACAAGAAAGGGAGTTTCCTTGGGGGTTTGGCCTGCATCCAATATGGGTGAACTTTCTGGCAAAACTCATTGACTCTTGCTTACTCTGGATCCTGCATCTGGCTGCTGTTCACCTGACCTTCGGTTCTTGAGACTTGAGCTAGCAGTTTACCTAACAATTATGGGATTCATCAGCCTCTGCAGCCTGTGAGCAAGAGGCCTGCTGTCTGACCTGCTGGTCTTGGGTTCACCAGCCCCTGCAGCTGTGTGAGTCAGGAGAAGCCTCCAGTCTGACCCGCAGACTTGGGACTTTCCAGCCTCTACAACCTCAGTGAGTCATTTCCTTGATATAGATGTCTTTCTATAGATACATTTCTATGCTTCACTGGTTTTGCTTCTTTAGAGAGTCTAGCCTAAGACACTGAGTTTTTGACTAATTTTTAAAAAATTATCTGGCAATTACTCTTAAAGAGTGTGCTTCTTAGCTCAAGTAGATACATGAAACTAAATGGGCAGATCCTGTCCA
Source organism: Trichechus manatus latirostris (assembly GCF_000243295.1). NCBI lineage: Eukaryota > Metazoa > Chordata > Mammalia > Sirenia > Trichechidae > Trichechus > Trichechus manatus. Next base: position 6,868,505 of record NW_004443949.1, on the reverse strand, counting down.
GAGGCGAGATGAGAAGGCAGAGAGGGTCAGGAGCTGGGTGAATGGACATGGGAAATCAGGGGTGGAAAGGAGGAGTGTGCTGTCACAGTACAGGGAGAGCAGTTGGGGTCACATAACAATGTACGTATAAATTTTTGTATGAGAGACTAACTTGAATTGTAAACTTTCACTTAAAGTACAACAATAAAAAAAAGAAAGAAAGAAAAAAATTACCCGGCAAAATGTGAAATCAGCTTGAGCTCGAAAATATCCAGTCCTTGTACTTCATACGTTTCAAAAGTTTGGGAAAATTCAAAAATGCTCATGAAAAAGTGAACACAGAAGCATTAGAATGTAAAGCTGCCAGGTGAGGGTATCACATGAGGAATTGACGCCTCTGAGGTGAAAAGCGACTTGCTTGCGGTCATACAGTGCACATAAAGAGATTAATTCAGAGGGAAATTGAAAGGTTTTTAAAGATAAAACTTTCTTCGAATCACTATTTTTCAAAGTCACATTGATTTATATCTCAAACATTAAAAAAATAAAAACCATCAGCAAGCTTCAATAGCTAATCGAAACGAAAGAATATACAGGATAAAATATTCAAATGCAGTCAGGAAGAATTGAGACTTTAAAAAGCAAATTATTTTTTAAAAGACGTGGGTCAAAATACTGCCAAAAGAGAAAAATAGTGATAAAATGTTTGAAGAGTAATGAATTTTGGAAAAAACAAATGCTTTGAAATTCTGACTTTTTTACTTAAAGACGATTTTCAGCTATCTAAACAAGGACTTTTTCTGACTCATAAAATCCTTTTAATTCCAATTCACTTTAATTATAAAATAATTTTCTTCAGTAAACTACATTTTACAAGCCATGGGATTATTTTAAACTTTAAAAAACACACTTGTTCCTAGTCTCTGGACAAGTCATGAACTCAGCGAGGAATTTGTAAAGGTCTGTTAGAGAACGTTAACTAGAAGCTCTCTAGGAGCATTGCAAATGTACGTCGTCTGATTAAAGCTGTTTCTCAGCATACATAATAAAATCAACACCTATAAACTCAAGAAATGGATATTCAATTTTGTAAAAATCAATATAATAATCTATTCAAACCTATGGTGAAAAATGGGAGAGACTATAGTTGCCTTTTCTAGCCTCCACTCTACAATACCCCACAGCCAAACTCCTGCCTGAAGGCAGCATAAAGGCCAATCAGCACAGATGCACTTCCTTAGGTCCTTCCAAAGATTCCCCTCCTGACATTGCTTCCAAATTTATGTCTGGTTTGTTCCAGGTTGGCGTACTTTCTGACCTTTCCTTTGCACTTTAATTAATCTCGTATTTGAGGTTTCTAAGTGTCCTTTGCTTTCTTCAGCTTTGACCTTTGGGCTCAGATTCCACAAGAGGTTCCTTCTCTTAAAAAATTTAAATGTTCAGCATTCAAAAGATAATTTTTTAGCCCCGGTAAATGGGGTTACACGCTATATATCATTTACAACCATCTTTCTTTGACTATTGTGTTATGAATATTTCCTGTGTCAGTAAGTTTATTACTACTCAAAATACCTTTGTGGCATACCTAATAAGCATTAGGAACTGGACTATGTGCTTTACATATATAACTTAACTTAAACCTCACAGCAAACTCCTGGCTTCTTATTTCACTGAGAAAATTGAAACCATGAGCAGAGAACTTCACAGATTCCCTCCAACAAAATGACCCTACCTACTAGCATTTGCCCCTCATTTCCTTATTCCCTCCTGTTATCATAGATGAACTTTCCAAACTCCTATCTAAACCCAGCACCCTACACAGGAGCACCAGATCCCATGGTGTCTCACCAACTAAGCACATCACTTCAACAATGCTCTTCTCTCTCTTCTATATTAGAATTTTTTACTCTACTAGATCATTCTCATCAGAAAACAAATGGGCTGGTATTTGACCCTCTTTATCTGCTTTATTAGGACTCTATTCTCCCCAACCTCTTCACTATTTTGCTCCTGTTTGCAACAAAATCCTTCAAAAGTTTTGTTATTCTCACTCTCTAATTCCTCTCTTCCTAACCTCTCAACTCACTCCAATTAAGCTCTCACTGCCAGGACGCCACCATCCAAGCCACCAGTGACCACCTGTTGCTAATCTAATAGTCACTATCCAATCCTCATCCTACTTAACTCATAAGAATTAAACCCAATTGACTGCTTTCTCTATGAATATGTTTTCTTAACTTATCTCTCAGGACTCGACAGTTTTCTGATTTATTTTCCCTATCTTATGGGTTATCAATTCTGGGAGCCCTGGTGGCACAGTGGTTAAGAGTTCAGCTGCTAACCAAAAGGTTGGCAGTTTGAATCC
>NW_004443949.1:6775107-6866061 GCF_000243295.1 Trichechus manatus latirostris | reverse complement strand
TTTGAATCCACCAGCCACTCCTTGGAAACCCTATGGGGCAGTTCTACTCTGTCCTATAGGGTCACTATGAGTCAGAATCCATTCAACGGCAACTGGTTAGGCTTTGGTTTTGCTTATCTTACTGGTTAGTCCTTTGCACTCTTCTTTGTTGATTCCATTGTTTATCCTCTAGTTCTTAATGTTGTAATGCTTCAAATCTCAGTCTTTGTCTTCTTGTCTTTTATTTACACACATTAACTTGGGCATCATATTTATTTTTATGGCTCCAAATGCCATCCATATGCTGATAACTCTCAAACTTCTACCTCCAGTTCTCCCCTGATGTCCAATTTAAATATATAATTGCCTTATCAACATTTCCATTTGAATGCCTAATAAACATCTCAAAGTCCGCATATCTGAAACTGATCACCCTCAGATCTGCTTCTTCCCTCCACATCTGCTCCTCTTTTCCTCTTGCCTTCCCCATCTCAGCTGATAGCAAATCCATCTTTCCATTTCCTTAAGTCAAAAAATCTTGAAGCCATCTTTGAGTACTATTTTTTTTCTCTTAACTAAATTCAATATGTCATTACATCCTGTTGTCTTTACCTCCAAAATGTAACCAGAATTTGAAAACTGCTTACCATCACCATTTTGCCTTCCTGGTTCAATTACGTCCGAATGTCTCACCTCAATTGCTGTATTACTTAAACCAGTTGCCATTGAGTTGACTTTGACTCATGGCGACCCTATGTGTGTCAGAGTAGACCTGTCCTCTGTAGGATTTTCAATTGCTGATTTTTTGGAAGTAGATATCCAGGCCTTTCTTCCTAGGTGCCTCTGCATGGAGTCAAATTTCCAACCTTTTGGTTAACAACTAAGCATGTTATACCACCCAGGAACTCCAGTATAATGGTTTACCCTCTTAATGGATAGTGCTGCTTCTGTTCTTGTCTTATAGGGTCTATTTCCATCCCAGCAGTCAGAATAATTATTTTAATACACAAAATCATGTAAAACCCGTTCCTGAGTTTTACTGATAGTAAAAGCTACAGTTGTCTACAAGGCACCCAAGATCCATCATCATCTGGCCCACTTATATCACTGACCACCTCTCCAACAATCTCTGTCTGCACTCTCTACACTCTAGCCACGTTGATCATCTTTCCGTTCCTCATGTACTTCATACATGATCTGTCCTGGGGCCTTTGCTCTGCTGTCCCCTCTACGTGGAATACTCTCTCCCCAAATATCTGCTTGGCTAAATCGCTCTCCTTCAATCTTTGCTCATGTTTTACATTTTCAAGGAGGTCTACCCTGTCTACACTTCCTACAATTGCAAACAAGTCCCTACTTCCACCTCAGCTCTCATGATCCCTGTGCACTGATCACATAAAATTGCAAATAATTTACTTGCTTGTAATATATGTTTATTTTTTGACTCCTGCCCAGAAATAAACTTCACAAGTAGTCTATTGTGCCGTCTATTGTATTCACTGATATACCCAAGTGCCTAGACCAGTTCTTGGAAAATAATAGACACAAAATAAATATTTGATTAATGATTGAATATTAATGATGGATATGTATACATATATATGTATATGTGTATATATATATATATATAAATCAAAAAAAAAAACCAAACCTGTCGATTCCAACTCATAGTGACCCTATAGGACAGGGTAGAACTGCCCCACAGAGTTTCCAAGGAGCGCCTGGTGGATTCAAACTGCTGACCTTTTGGTTAGCAGCCGTAGCACTTAATCACTACACCACCAGGGTTCCCATACGCATATATATGTATGTATACACACACACACATATACATATATATATGTACGTATATATATATATATGGAGCACTGGTGGCACAGTATTTAAGAGCTCAGCTGCCAAACAAAAGGTCAGCAGTTCAAATCCACCATCCACTCCTTGGAAACCTATGGGGCAGTTCTACTGTGTCCTATAGGGTCGCTATGAGACAGAATCAATCCGATGGCGATGGGTTTATATATAGATATAAATTTATATATATATATCATATATATTTAGCATGTGAACTTTATGTTCTAGTTTTTGAAATATTTTTCCATTAGTTCTTACTCATTTGTGTTAATTTTAAGATTTTTTAATTTCTAAGGATATTCTTTCATATATAAACCAAATTTTATCTGGAGTTTATTTTGATGTAAAAATCAAGGGAGCTATTCTATAATGGTTAGCCAATTGTTCTATTGTTATTGTTGTTAATTGCCTTCTAGTCAATTGCAATTCATGGTGACCCCATGTGTGCAGGGTAGAACTGCTCCATAGAGTTTTCAAGGCTGTGACCTTTCAGAAGCAGATCACCCAGGCTGTCTTCCCAGGGGCCTCATCAAACTGCCAACTTTTCAGCTAGTAGTCGAGCACTTATACATTTGCACCACCCAGGGACTCCTAATTGCTTTCATACCATTTATTAAATAATCCATTCTTTCCCCATCCTGGAAGTCAAGTGAAAAAAAGTATATAAGGAAGAGGCAAAGGTTAACTGGGCCTAAAGCTGACGGGGATGACTGATGTTAATGACCGGGTTTAGCAACTTCCTGTATACAGAGTGCATATACGTGTTTGGGTCTCATTCTGGGCTTTCTATGTTGTTTCTTTGTTCTATACAGTCTATTTCCATCCCAGCAGCTTGAATGATTCTTATAAAATGTAAGTCAGATGATGCCGTTCCTTTGTTCAAAAACCTGCTCCTACATTTCATTAATAGTAAAAGCCAGTGTCTGTCTATTCTTGTCCCAAGACCTTATCTTTACAGTGTTTGCTTTTATGACAAACTTTAAATCTTATAAGTAAATCTTCTCCTTTCCACTGTGTATTATTGCTTTTACACGTAATTTCAGAGATTATTTTGTCAGTGTTCTTTTGTTAATTTTAATTAAGGTTTTATCAAATACATAGGTTAATTTTGCATGCAGTCTAAGAAAGCTTTCTAAGGGTGAGCTGGCTTGGCTAGCATAGGTTGACAGCCCAGTGTGTTAGGCTTAATGATGGATTACTGGCCCCCATCACCCACTTCTCCAAAGATTGGTGGCTTTGACTTGGGCCACACCCACCATGCAGTATGGAAATCCTATACATCTGAAAAAGAGAAACAGAAAAATGAGGCCCAAACAAATACAGTTCATAACTTACAGGAGACAGCAGACATTTCGTGCCCAATGACTCCATACTCTCTTCCTTTGAGAGTGGGCACTACCTACCCATCCCACCTAGCTGCATCTCGTTTAACCTGACGTGGCTCTAGGAATAACCTGTTGATCCATGAATCCTCTTGCACAGGTCCCCTGGCGTCATAGGCGGAAGCCAAATACTGACAGCTTTACGTATTTTCTGACGCAAAGGTCAGAAAACTTTTTTTTGTTTTTTGTAAAGGACCAGATTTACTCTTAAAGAAAAATAAAAACCATTCTCAGCTTGCAGGATATACAAAAATGAGTCACAGATCGGATTTGGTCCACAGGCCATAGTTTGTCAACCCATGATCTAAAGGCGGATGTCTTTCCTTACTTACATTTTTATTCATCAAGATTTTTTCTATCACCATAATAATGTCTGGTGGCTACCTTAAACAGATAACTTACATTTCAGCTAACCCTCAAGAAATAATTATTTACTCTCCTAAGGCGTTTTTAAATTCCCATGTATAGCAACCACGGAAACCCACTGCTTAGATCTCATGCTGTGGGGAACATAGTTAACTGACGTCCAGCTGCCGCCCCTCCGTATCCACTACTGCACTTGTGCTGAGGCTACATTTCCCTCAGGCTGTTCCTAGCCAATGAGTGAACATGACAGGGGTACTAGTAAAAGCTCATTACTGCAAGATGTAGGACTCCTCTGATGGGTGACTTGGAGTCAAGTCAGTATTCCCCATTTGCCTGGCTTAAACATTTTTAGAACTATGCTGCAGTACGAGATTTTTCTTACTCAATCCTTTCCCCTATCTCCTTTCATAGACTTGCACTGTGGTCTAAGACACTACCTGCTCCCTCCTTTTACCTTTCTCAGACTTTTCCCCCAATAAATCTCTTACACGTTAAATTCCACTTGGCCTCTATTTCTCAGAGGAGCCAGTCTAACAAACCCGGTGATTCTGCCTCTGGAAAACAAATTTCCGACTTGCTGTTTCTCTTCTTCACCAGGCTAACCCAGCCATGATACCCAGCTTCTAACTCAAGGACCACATGAATAAACAAACCCAAATTCCCTCTCACAAAGCAATTGTGAAGAATAGAGGTGACATGGCTAGAATTATAAATTTCATCACTGTCTTAGTCATCTAGTGCTGCTATAACAGAAATACCACAAGTGGATGGCTTTAACAAAGACTAGTTTATTCTCTCACAGTCCAGCAGGCTACAAGTCCAAATTCAGGGTGTCATCTCCAGGGGAAGGCTTTCTCTGTCAGCTCTGAAGGAAGGTCCGTGTCATCAGTCTTCCTTGGTCTGGGAGCATCTCAGCGCAGCAACCTCAGGTCCAAAGGATGTGCTCTGATCCCAGCACTGCTTTCTTGGTGGTATGAGGTTCCCATGTCTCTCTGCTCACTTCTCTCTTTTATATCTCAAAAGAGATTGGCTTAAAACACTACCTAATCTTGTAGACCTCATCAATATAACTGCTGCTAATCCATCTTATTACATCATAGTGATAGCATTTACAACACATAGGAAATCACATCAGATGATAAAATGGTATACAATCTTACAATACCAGGAATCATGATCTAGCCAAGTTGACAGTTTTCAATCCACGACAATCACAGAGCAAAAATTTAAGATTACTTGTCTGAAATTCTCACTTTTAAAAGATCTTTCTCCACTGACTGCTCTGACCAGGATCACAACAGAGGGTCCCAGACAGAGCTGGAGAAAAACGTAGAACAAAATTCTAACTCACAGAAAAAGACCTGACTTACTGGCCTGACAGACACTGGAGAAACCCCGAAAGGATGGCCCCCGGATACCCTTTTAGCTCAGTAATGAAGTCACTTCCGAGGTTCACCCTTCAGCCAAAGATTAGACAGCCCCATAAAACAAAACAAGACCAATGGGACACAACAGTCCAGGGACAAGGACTAGAAGGCAGGAGGGGACAGGAAAGCTGGTGATAGGGAACCCAAGGTTGAGAAGGGACAGTTTTGACATGTTGTGGGGTTGTTACAATTGTCATAAAACAATATGTGTACTGTCTAATGAGAAACTATTTGTTCAGTAAACTTTCACCTAAAGTACAATTAAAAAAATAAATTTAAAAACAAAAGATCTTCCAGCCAACCACTACTAAGAAGGCAGAGTACCTCCTTAGAAAATTGCGCACTTAGTACTTACCTCCCAACATTTCACTGGTTCATCTTCCCTTACCATTTTCTTCTTCTCTCCTTCCACCTCTTCTTTCCTTGAGTAGCAGAAACAAATCCCTCTCATTTTCTCTTTAATATCTGATAACTATTGCTCTAGTAGGAATTTGGGACTATTGCAATAAACGGGTCTAATCTCCTTGGATGCAAAATCCACACTGTGGGAGTAGTTTGTCCTCCTCCTTCAGGCAGCAGACAAGCAACTTAAAATGTTATCACAGGAGCTTGTGTAGTATACAACAGAAATTTATTGCTTCATAAGGCAGATAGCGCTAGAATATAGTCAACCACAAATGGGATAGGACGCATTTTATAGAAGGCAATTTTTCTTAAAAAAAATTTTGTCATAAAGTCTTTTCCCCTTTCGAAAAATATTACTATTGATATTTAAGAATCAATTTTAATGTCAAGTGAAATAAAAATAAATTATAATTATTGTTGTTGTTGCTATGGGCTGTCCAGTCTGTTCCGACTCATAGCCATCCTATGTGGAACAAAACAAAACACTGCCCGGTCCTGTGCCATCCTCACAATCATTATTAATGCAAACTAACATTAAACAACATCCCTTGTGGATTATTGCGTTGAGATTCTATTTGTTATCTGAGCACCAATTCTGTATATTGGGCTCTTTAGGGGAAGGAAATTAGGACATTTAGGTATGTTAACAAGAGAATCATTTAGCATTTACCTCATGCTTCGGTAGCTCAGGATTAAGTGTAAGTCAAATTGAACTCAAGTAGAGCACAAGATTTACCTAGCAGCTGGCCCCTGCAAAATTACCATATTTCTGTAGCATGGAATCCTGTAGAAAACTGGACCTCAGTACCAACTCTCAAATCATTTCAAAGTAATTTCCCAAGCAGACTCTTACTTTCATTAGTGGTATCCTGAAGCCAGTTGTTAATATACTAAACTGTCATTGCATTGCCCAATGTATTCAAGGCTAACTTGCTTTCCTCTCAATTATGGAGCTTAGAAATCCAAGAGTTATCTAATACTTCTCCCTTTCCCCCACAACTCACTTCATATTTAACTCTATTTTTCCAGGACTCCATTGTGATTTTTTCAGTTTTCACTGCCTTCATTATTGTCCATCCCTCTCCCAGCAACTGGAATTTTAAAATGATATAATGGACCAGAGAGACACTTAAACGTATTATACACTTGGAATACGTGCTCATGCTTTACTCTGTGATTTACATGACTTAATTAATACAATCCCCCATACCACTACCCATTAGCATGGAACCATTCTAGAATGCAGACAATTAAAAGCATATTCAAATCTCCCTCTACTCCATATCCTGTGAAATGTTGTCCAAATTCTCAGCTTCCTCTTTGAAACAAAATCAAAAACTCTCCTGCACTTGCTGATTTCCATTTCTCTTTTCCAATTTTATAATTTTTTTCCATTTTTTAAGATAAAATGTAGTATCCATACTACAGGATATATAATATTTATATGTTTATATATGTGGCATGGAGCCCTGGTGGCGTAGTAGTTAAGTGCTTGGCTGTTAACCAAAAGGTCAGCAGTTCAAATCCACCAGCTGCTCCTTGAAAATCCTATGGGGCAGTTCTACTCTGTCCTATAGGGTTGCTATGAGTCGGCATCAACTGGACAGCAATGAATTTGCTATACGTGGCTGGAAAATAATTAAATGAATGCCCACCACCATCCAGTTTAGGCCATAGAGCATTAATAAAGTGTTTGAAGTCCCCTGTAAGCTCTTTCAGGACGACATTCCCAATTTTATACCTAGAGTTACAATTATATCATTGAAACTTTTATTGGTAGAAATGGTAGGCTAATTTTAGACCAGCTCTTCTATTGAAAGGAAAATAAAGTTAGGAAATCTTTTTTTTTAAATCTAGTTGAAGGAGTTGTAAAGCTAATAAGGCAGTGCACTCTTGGAGGGACAGGAAAGCACAGAGAGGCGAGCCTGACATTCTATGCATTCCCTTCTAGGCACTTTCCTCTCCTCAAGCAGATGCCAAGAGGCTGAGAAGCCATGCAGAATGCGGTAGGTGGGAGGCTGAGCAACCAAGGAAAACTTTTTGCCATCTTACAGAAATGGAGAACAAAACTGGACTTCAGGGCCCACCGGAAGCGAGGACTTGGCCAATACTCTGGAATTTTAGTTGAGAATACCAGAAAAAGGGTGAACAAGAAACAAACAACCTCAGCCTCAGATCAAGTTAAATTCTAATTGGACTAAGGAGCTTGGTCCCTCTATTAACTGGCTGTTAGAAGCAACAAGAAATTCCTTTAGAGAAGATGACTCAGAGCCTCAAAGTTTCTCTGTAATATTTCATGCAAAATATCTGAAATTCAATCAAAAGTTCCCCAGAACACCCACAGATAAAACCAAATTAAAGAGAGAGAGAGAAAATAGAACAAAAATACATACACAAAGATCAATATTGGAGCATCAGACATTTACTTGTAAGTAATTGATGAAAATTTCCAAATAATTAAATGAAAAGTGGAGAATTATTTTTAAAGAACTGTGTAGAACTGTAAAAACAAGCTTTAAAAAACAAATAGATTATATATTGTAAATCTGCAAAATGTAATAACTATATCTGAGAACTCAATCAAAGGGTTTAAAAGATTTGATACAGCTGAGGAGATTCGTGAACTGGAAGATAGGCCAGAACCAAATATCCAGACGGAAGTCTAGACGGAAAACTTGTCTCATCAACTTCACTACTAATACCTTCCCTAAACACCTTATATAGAGTAGCATCTGCCATCAATCTCTTATTCTGCTGCTGAAATTTTTATTTTTTACCAACTTTCATTTATGAGTGCCTCTTTTTTTCATCTATTTCATTTATATTTCTATATTCATTGGAAATTTATCTATGACAATTCTGAGTCCTGTGATGAACATATTGCCTGTAGAAAGAATTTTCATTTGCTTCTACTGGACATCTGAGGATATTTTCAATCCAGGATCTATTTAAATACTGAATTAGACTGAGGACAGAACCTTTCAGAGAACGTATTGAGGCCCAAAACTCTGTGACTTTGTGGTCTCGAATTTTCAGTTTACAATTTTCTCTTCTAACAGATCCAATCCTGTGATAGATAAGCATTTTTCCATTCTTTTCTTGGTAGATCTTTTTTTTCCTCCCTAATTAGCTTTTTCAATGAAAATGTGTCTTTACCGGGATTCTAGGCAGATGCTAGGGTCCCAAGTGCAACTCCACATTATTGCGTGCTCTAGGTTTTGTTCTTCCTCCTATCCCTCTCTTAGCAGTTGCAAACGATGCTTTTGGCAAATGGAAATCAGTAGAAATTCTTGGAACACCTATTGCTACAGGATTTGTTTACGTCTTTAGAAACTGTGTTCCTATTTTGGTATTTTGGAGGTTTTTTGTTTTAACCTTCAAAGATTTTCCTTATATTCTTATCAGCTTAACCACATAAAAATCTTTTTAAAAAGTAACAATGGAAAGGGTTTCAAGAAATGTTTTGTTAAAGATTTTGCATCTTTTAGTAGGAAAGATTTTTACAGTATCCAGGGGCTTTTGGTAGGAAAGATTTTTAGCCTACCAAATTGCTATAATTTAATCTATCCAGCTACTCAAATTGTCCTGATTGTTTTCAACGATAACTCCATGTTGCTGGAAGTAATGGTAAGTTCTCGGTCTTCATCTTATTTGCGTTATTAGTTGCACATGACATAGTGATCACTTCTTTCTTTTGGAAGCACTTTCTCTACCTGTTTTCCTTCTTCCTCACTGACTGTTTCATCTCAGGTGCTAATCAGAGGATCGTCTTCATTTTCTCAGCACTAAAGCATGAGAAAATCCAAAGGCTCTGTGCTTAGTCTTTTTCCTCCCTTTCTCTACGTTATTTCTCTAAGTTGCTGTCCAATAGATTCCGACTAATAGTGACTCTAGGACAGAGTAGAACTGCCCCCACAGGGTTTTCAAAGGTATAATCTTTATGAAAGCAGACTGTCACATTTTTTCCCCCCATTGAGTGCCTGGTGGGTTCCAACGGCTGACTTTCTGGTTAGAGGCCAAGTGCTTAACCACAGTTCCACCAGAGCTCCTAGTGACTAGGAGCCTCCTACTACCACTTAGGCAAAGCCATTGCTATCACTCAAATAGATTATTCCGATAACATCATCACTTTCACTTTTATCATGCTCACTTATCCTCACAGAACAGCCAGGGTAAACCTATTAAAAATGAAAGTAAGACCTTATTACACCTATATTCAAAATCTCTCATGTGTTTTTTATTACTCACAGTGAAGTTCAATTCCTTCCCACGACTGTGTGGTATTTGGTCCCTGAATACCTCTCCAGTCTCATTTCTACCACTGTAACCCTCATTCATCATGGTTCAGCCACTTTGCACTTCTTGTTGATTCCATGAACATGAAAACACACTCCCTACTCAGGTAGTGTGTACTTGGTGTCCTCTCTGCCTGGATTTTTAACTCTACGTGGATGGACGGGAACCTAGTCAACAGTCTTCTCATCAGTGAAGACTTGCCTAAACACTTCATTAAGAGTAGTAGCTTCTGTCACTCTCTATCAGCTAACTCCACTTTAGCTCCATTTGTAGAATTCATCTTCACGTAATACACTGTATATGTATTTATTTTTTTAATTGCTTTTCCCTTCAAATATCTCATTTTGATTAAACATGGAATTTTTGTCTTTTGTTCGTTACTATATTATTAGACCCAGAACAGAGTCTGGCACATACTGAATGTTCAAAAAAACAAGATGGAACATAATTTTATGGGTGTAATCTTGTTGTACAGAACGGAGGCCAAGATACTTTGATATGTTTCCCAATGCCATAGAAGTAGTAAGTAGAATAGGTAGAAATTAAATCCTGGTCCATTTTAAAATAATACAAGAATGAAGCAAAACAAAAAGTGATATTTCCCACCAACTCTTTCTATGCTCATAAAATCTAAATGTCTTTGCATGGTATTTGTGACTTAGCAGTCTGACCCCAATATGTCTTTTGAGCCACATCTCACATGATGAATCTATTTTCTTACAGAAGCCCTATCTAAACTCTAGCTCTGTTATTCTAGTGCCTTTTTCCAAAGAGATCTCACCCTTGTTCACCTCTATGCTCTGCTTCATAGTTCTCTCATAGCTTGGAGTAATCTCCTTCCCTATTTCGGCTAATGAAATCTTCCTCTTACTTGGGCTCAGGTCAAATGTCACTTATACCATTAAGTCAGCTCCAGTCATCTCAATGAAAATTAATCTCTTTTGCTTCCATTCACTGTTAAAGCACGTAGGTTTTATTTAACTTTTGGCACTTTACATCATATGCCTTGTAGTAAATGTAGTAATGTCCCTGCTCAGGGGAAACTAAGCTTTTTGAGGACTGTGGTTTCTTTTTAATCACTTTGCATTCATTCTTTAGTGCTTAACAGTGTTTCATATGTACAATTAGTATTCAATCAAATATTATAGAAATGCTTTTAACTATCCAGTCATATCCAACTGTCTCAATAAGGAAAATTTCCATTATTCTCATTTTTAATGTTATTGTTTTAAATCATAACATTATAAACTCAAATTTCCTTTTTTGTGGCTGGCTTATACATTACTGTAAGGATGACTAATACAAATGATAATATTTATTTACAATATATTTTCAAATAAATTTATATTACTTAACAATAAACATAGCACAGCTGTTATGAAATAATAAAAAAAATATAGAGAGAAAGAGGCGTTTATGGAGAAATAAAATACATGTGTCTGGGAGGAGGTTCTCATGTGACATGGAAGGGAAGTAGGTTTCTTCAATCCCTTTAACACTTTTCTTCAGCTTCAAAGTTAAGTCCAGTGGATTTTCAGTTTCTGTTGTTCCATGTTTATTTCTCAACCTTTAAGAAATTGGAGTATATAGCTATGAAATAGAAGATATCCTAATGTAGCTAACATTGAAGATACTTTGTGAAGATGGTATGTTTTTGTTAGTTGCCATTAAGTTGACTCTGACTCTTGGTGACCTATGTACAATAGAAAGAAATGTTGCCTGGTTCTGTGTCATCCTCACAATTGCTGGCATGTTCAAGTCCATCATTGTGGCCCTTGTTCCAGTTAATCTCACTGAGGCTATTCCTCACCCTCATTGGTCCTCTACTTCACTAAATACAGTGTTTCCATCCAGCAAATTAGTCTTTCCCGATGACATGTCCAAATCAAGTGAATTGGACATATTCTGTTGTGATCCATAAGGCTTTCGTTAGCTAATTTTCAGGAGATTGCTAGGCCTTTCTTCCTAGGAGATAGCATAGTCAGGGTACATAAAACAAAGATAGAGTTCAGACTAGAGTGTACCTTGAATGTCATACTAAGATCTTTGTTGTCTATTCTATATGTAAGTGAAGTACCACTGAAGGATTTGAAGCAGAAAAGTGGCTTAACCATATCTGAGATTTGAGAATGTAGCCTTGGATTCAGCAGGAAAAATGAATTCTCTAAGGAAGAAATTCGAGTCAAGAAGTTTTGTTAGCAAAGCTAAGAAGGAAGATCTCATTCTTAGTATCAGAGCAGTAATAGTAGGAGAACAAGAAAAAATTAATATAGATTAGAAACTTAGATCATAGATTCTACAAACATTAGTCATTAAATCATTTACTAATTCTGATTTTGTTAACATTTACTGAGTGCTTACTATAAGTCCTACACCTAACGATATAGTGCCACCAAAGTGTAAAATAGTGAGATTTATTTACCCAGTCAAGGATATGAGAGAGGAGACTATAGTTGAGAAGGAATAATAGGGGTTAACTATGAGGTTACGAAGAACGAGAAGGGTATTTTAAACCATGGGAACAGCATGTACAATTTATGTGACAGGGCAGGTCATGACAGATTTGAGAAACTCGTTTAAGTCCATTAATGACTTCAAAAGACAGCAAGGAGGTTCTTGATGTGAGCTGAGACTAAAGAAATAGGTAAGGGCCAGACAAGGCAAGGCATTATACACCACGTGAAGAAGAATTTCTCTCTCTTTAAATACAACAGAATTTAGACATTCAACCTCTTTTGCATTGTTTTCACTTTCTTTCTTGAATGCATCATAAAGTTATAGGGAAACTACTTTTCCTCACATCCTGAGAACATTTGAAGTTAAAGGCCTTTCTGTCTATTATGGGTTGAATTATGTCCCGTGTATATTAAAGTCCTAATCCCTGTTACCTGTGAATGTGATCTTATTTGGAAATAAGGTCTTTGTAGATGTAACCAAGTTACGATGAGGTCATTATGGGGGACAATAATCCAATATGACTGATGTTGTTATTAGGAGAATAGAAAAGACACAGACACACAGTGAGAACACTATGTGAAGACAGAGGCAGAGACAGGAGTGAACAAGAAACACAAAGAATTGCCACCAACAACAGAAGCTAACAGAAAGAAATAGAACAGAACATGACCCTGCTGACACCTTGATTTTGGACTTCTAGTCTCCAGCTCTATGAAAGAATGAATTTCTGCTGTTTTAAGCCACGCAGTTTGTAGTACTTTGTTACAGCAGACCTAGGAAACTGGTACACGGTCCTTTAGGGAAAAGAAAGAAATTCACATTCAGATTTTAATGTGAAGTTAGAGACAAAAAGAATAAGGTTTTTTGATTTGTCTTCTCCTTCTGTCCCCATTGCCCCTCTTGTTGAGAAGATAAAGTTAGTGTGGACCCAGGAATCCTAGAATCGACTGCGGGGAGGGCAGTGTCACATTGTGAAGGCTGTGAAACCTGCAAATGGGAACAGAGAAACACAAGGGCCTGGAGGAAATTGGTGAGTTGACCTTGAAAATATATTTGTGTGAGGCCCTTCTCATGCACCCAGAATCTCATATCAGGAACAAATACTGGGCCATTTGAATTTTATCCAGGCCATAGAATTTGCTTGGTCATCTTAAGACATCCTAGAGCAGTGATCACCCAATGTCCTCACCATGCTTCAGGGAAGGGATTCCCTATACTTTAGAGGATTGGGACTGAAATATACAAGCTTGAGCATCCTGGACTGGAAAAATGGTCTTTAACATCCCACACTTGCTAAGAAATATGAGAAGGCCAATGAATAGTTTTAAGAACATATTTGGGTTTCCAAAGAAGCTCTCTGACCGTAGAATGGTAAAATAGGAGAGGATGTATGCAACATTTAGCAGGCTATTGTAACAGTCATGTTTGCAGATTTTGTACCATCAAGGTAGTAAAGAAATAAAATAAAATTTGAGGGATGTTAAAAAAAATTAGGAGGAAATCTGAAAAGAATTATTGATTGCACGTGAATTTGAGGTAACAACGGTGAGCCAAAGGATGCTGAGTTACCTGCCTTGGGGAGTTAAGAGGAAAAATAATGAGTCTGGTCTTAGAGAAGCTGAGTAGAAAATTTTCAAGTGAAATCCTTCTGTTGATGTCTAACAGGAAGTTGCAAATGTAGGTCTGAAATGCAGTTAGAAGTTGGAGATTAGCGATTTCAGTCATTTGCTGAAGGACAATACATACCAGTTGCCTTTGAATCGATTCCAATTCATGGTGACCCCATATGTGTCAGAGTGGAACTGTGCTCCATAGGGTTTTCCAATGGCTGATTTTTGGGGAGTAGATTGCCAAGCCTTTCTTCTAAGGCACCTCTAGGAGCACCCAAATCTCCAGCTTTTTGAATAGCAACCAAGGGTATGAACCATTTGCACCACCTAGAGATTTCCACAAAGACAATAACTAAGAATTCAAATGGAGTGAGGCTCAGAAATTGTGAATTACAAATATTATTCCAATTAGCCCTCAAATAATTCTATAGGATAGACAATATGTAGATAAAAAAGTGAAGTGAAATTGAAACAATATATAGATGAGAAAATTTATGAATGAGAAAAGTGAAGCTTATAGAGGGTAAGTAATTTGCCTAGGATCTAATTTTAAAGTTTGTCTCCTTAAATCACTGTCTTGTTCTGACTCTTTGTGATATTAGGATGCACTAAAGATGGATGCGTTTGCCCAGAAACAAACAGAAAACAAATCTCCAGGAAAGGAGAATTTTAAAAAGGAATAAACAACATATGAAGAAAAGAAGACTGAAGTACCCTTGAAATCAAAGGTGGAGATTTGATGGTTTTGAAGATTTGTTTTCGTTTTGTGAGTCAACCTCGCAAAGTGCTTCAAAGATGTTGAGTAGTACCGAGAACATGTTATTTCATTCAGTCACTCAAAAATTTTTATTGAGTACTTGATCTTTGCTCCTTGGAAACCCTATGGGGCAGTTCTACTATAGGGTCACTATGGGTCGGAACCAACTCGATGGCACCTAACGACAACAACAACAATCTGTGCCAGGTCCTCATCTAGGTCAGGAAATACAGCAATGAACAAGACAGAAGAAAATCATGTTCCTAATAGAGATTAAATTCTAGTGGAAGACAGAAAATGAATAAGTAAACAACCATGTGATTTAAGATCATAAATCAACACTTATCAATGAGGAGATCAGGGTGATTACCTAAGTGAAGTATATTCTCTGAGCTGGGGTCCAGAAAACCATTAGTTGAAGAATGAAGGGGAGGCAATACTGTAGTAGGATTAAACGAACATGGAATATGGCTGCACACTGTGTATTAAGACAAAGGATATGATACACTGGTTGCTGGGAATGTTGGAAGCATGCACAAAAACCATACTAAGAGTAACTAGTTGTATTTCAGATGTCTTTGGATACCTATGGTCTCCTACTTTTGTATAGTTTCTAATTAATTTAAATATATAGATATTCATGAGGTTAAAATGGGAAGGTTTTAACAAAGTACTGGTTCTCAAACTTTATTATGCATCAGAATGACCTGGAGGGCTTATAAGTCACAGAGTGCTGGGTCTCATTCTAGGAATTTCTCACTCGTTAGGTCTGGGGTGAGGCCCAAGAATTGGCATTTCTAACAAGTTTCCAGGTGATGCAAAGACTGCAGGTCAGTGGAGGATGCTTTGAAAACCAGCACCTTAAAGGAGAATAAATTTTGTAAATGTTCAGAGTAGTTTAGTTTTTAATCACGTTCCTTGTCTCACTTCCAAATGGTTCTTAATCAGAGGCAACAACAAGATCTTGAGCCAACTTGAGAAATTCTGTTCCTATTTAATTATTTAGAAAACTGAGTATAAATCTTAAACAGGCTAGTATGTTCTATCCCTGGAAAAGTCCCTATATCTCATTATAATAGCAGCACCACACTTATTGCAAAATGTCAATTTTGTTGCTAAAGAGCAAGTTCTTAAAAGTGCGTTTCACAAAACGGAGAAAAACAACCAATTAAAAAACTTTGCTCACAGCAAGACCTCCCTTTAAGCGTTCTAATCATAAAGAGTCCCTTGTATTCCTGCAAAAATTTGGGTTGTGATTAATATTATCTTAAGATGGGAGATTTTAACGTTTGCTGCCTTATAAAACTTACTAATCTTGTACATTTTTAGCAAGTGTTTTTTATTGCACTCACAAACTACACCTGTAAGAGAAGCCTTTGGTTGGTCAGATCTTCCCAGTGAGCCTCTGGCTGGCCTCCCAAGCCCCTTGTCCATTTGTGAACCCACCCTGGACCTCTATGCCATTTTGTACACTTTTCTATTTTGCTATTGCCAAGTAACTTTGGCTACATTTTTCTCTATCTTTCTGGTCAAAACGTAAATGCCATGTTGTTAGCAGAGCTTTACCTGACCCTCTCCAGGCCCAGACTGCTTTGTTATAAGTACACATTGGACACTGACTTTTTGTTTTGTAAAATTTATTGAAGCAAGACAGGCACACACAAACACCTAAGTACACAGACATATTTTCAAAAAGTTACCACATCTGTATAACCAGCACTTAACCAGATCAAGAATCAGAGCATTACCAGAACTGCAGAAGCCGTCTTGTTCCCCTTAAAGATTTGAACAAGAAGTCTTAGTGTCCTCAGTCCCATATACCTATAGACAAGCTCTGCTGTGCACTTCAGATCCAGATTTCCTCTTTCCTCTGCCTGGGACCCGTCCTCTACCCTTCACTAGAGGCTGGTCTAGGCTTTTCCCAGTGAGTACGTTTCCTGAATCACAGAGATTCTAGAGCCTAGCCTGAGGCAGCATGAGCATGAGGTTTGGAGTCAACAGGAATGTTACATTAAGCTGTTAGAGCCTTCCTACCCTTTTGAGAGATCTGGGGATGAAAATATCTACTTTATGAGATTTTTGTGAGAATGATATGATGCAGATTATGTAAAGAATCTGGCACAAACTTAGCACTATTTAAATATTAATTCTATCTTCCTTGTGTTTCATTTTCCTGTCTAAGGAAGATTCTCTGCTCCTCCATAATTCTGCCAAATATTTGTGCGTTTGTACTTTAATTATATGCCATTTTATAGAGGGAGAAAGTATTTTTCCTGAGAGATTTGATACTCAAATATTTCTTACTCATCAACCATCCTATATTATCAATCACTACTACTATCACACACTTTCCCCAATCAGCCATAGCAGGCAGATAACTAATTAATGTGTATAATCTTTGGGCACCATTGGAAAGCATAAAATGTCATTATGTTGTGAAGGAATAAATGGATAGGCACAGATCCATTTCTTCTTTCAGTCTTTCTAACAGAGCTGTTTTATTAATCAAATAGATGAATGATTTATTTGATTATGCGTATGATATTTGTGTTGCGTTTTGTTACTCCCATCTTTGAGCAGAAAACAGGATCACAGTTATAGTGAGAACCTAGACCTTCTCTAGTCCCAAAGCCATCTCTTCTGCAAGAATCTGAGCCCTTTCAATCTTCTGTCAAATAGGTCTACACTTTCTCAAGTCCCACGTATCCAACATGAGATAATAAAATAGTATTCTTGGTTCTTATGAGGGGTCTACTATATTTGTTTTATAATGACCTATCTCTACGTGATGAGGTCTGCTGCAGAGGCTGCTAAAAACATTAAGGAGTGTTCTTTCTAGGTCTAAGTGAAGACAATAGAAATTTATGATTTTCATTTAACAAATATTTACCAAACGCCAGAAAAGAATACTGAAAATTTTGAATACATTTCCGCTGTTGTGGTACTTGCATCTGGAACTAATCGTTACCTGCCAAAATTTCCTTTTGTTGAACTCCCGTAATCTCTCAGTAAAGTCCTTGGGAGACATCTACAACAAGACCGATCAATTAGTACTCTTGTGGACGTGTGTCAGTGTTGTTGTTAGATGCTACCAACTTGGCCGGACCCTGACTAATGGTGAGCCCATACACAACAGGATCAGATTGTTGTAATCCATACAGTTTTCACTGGCTGATTTTTCAGAAGTAGATCACCAGGCCTTTCTTCCTGTAGACATATACAACTCTGGTAAATGAAAGCAACCTTTTCATTTTGTACTTAATTATGGTAGTCCCTGCCTAGCTACATTTTTATGAAAGCCAGAGCATTACTTGGCTTAAAAACAACTATTCTTAATTAAACACAATGTCTTTGAACCAAGCACATTGAACTTAACTATTCACTTGCAATGAGCTCTTCCTTCTCAGAGGTATTACTCAGTCACCCCTCATACAAAGCCTTGAAGGAGACACCCAGTTATCTTACAGACCCTTTAGATCTGCTTAAAAGCAATGTGAACAAAGCCTGCAATCATGAATTGAGACTCCCCCAAATAATTAAAGTGCAAAAAGATGGATATAGAATTCCTTTTGATGGTGTAATATAAATAGCTACTATTTATTTTGTGTATAGTTGGTTAATTTATATTTATTATCTCCAATCTTCACAACCCTGTTGCAAAGTAGATATACTTATCTCAGATGAGTTAAATTTCTTGCCCTGGAGAGAGAGCTCTTACCCTTGAAAGCAGGATCCACACCTAGGTACTTGCCTACACTCTCTCTGCATGCAGTGTGTTATATGAAGCCTGGGTGCCTATGAGAAGAAACACTGACTAAAATTAGGAAAAAACACAATCATTTATTTGAATATTCTATTACAAATTGATAAGAATTCATACTGCTAAAAATATTTTTAATATGACTGCATTTTTCCATTTTAAATTGCTTACTAGTATTGTAAATACTTAAGCAGTGTTTAAGTTCTCTAGCTGAAATCAAATGGTGTTGTTATAATTGCCGTATGAATGGAGCAAAATGTTTGAACACCTCTCGGGA
Organism: Trichechus manatus latirostris; assembly: GCF_000243295.1. Lineage (NCBI taxonomy): Eukaryota > Metazoa > Chordata > Mammalia > Sirenia > Trichechidae > Trichechus > Trichechus manatus. The sequence goes on along the minus strand of NW_004443949.1, from coordinate 6,847,494 downwards.
GAATTTGTATTTGTTTATTCCATACTGTCTCTCAAGGAATAGACTGATTTAGACAAAAAAGTCACATGGATAAAAGGCCTTTGTAAAGATTGACTTCTAATCACAGTGCTTCATTCCAGCTCTATCATATCATATCTGAGTAGAAAGATATATTTTCAGTATAAATTGCAGTTCAATACAAAATTTTAAAGAAAATTGTGATTGATAAATATCTTCAAACAGGCATATTGCTATGTATGTGAAGAGTATTGTGATTCAATGTAAGTTGTTTTGATGCATTTGAGTTTCTGTACCTGAATGCTGTACATTTGTGGGCATAATAATTCCAGAGTTGTTTTACAGCAGTAAAAGACTGTTATACTGCAGGTCTTCACACCATTTGCTGTGTGTTCAGTGTTCATTCTTTCTTATTGTTTTTGTTTATGTTTAACTGAACTTAATAGTACTAATGATCTCTACGTTAGTTTATTGAACTTTTGAATGAAGGTAAGGATTAAATGTGTATACTCTCTATGAAGATTTATGTTCCCTGACCTCTAGTTTATTATGCTATAAGCTAGGTATTATGAGTTAAATATTATATTGTTATATTAATGGAAATATAGGTAAAAAAATATTAATTTAATTATAAAATCCAAATATTTTATTTTTAACATGCACTATTTCAATTTTATATAACGAAAATGGAGCCTTGGCGGCACAGTGGTTAAAAAGCTTAGTTGCCAACCAAAAGGTCAGCAGTTTGAATCCACCAGCTGCTCCATGGAAACCCTTTGGGTCAGTTCTACTCTGTCCTATAGGATCGCTATGAGTCGGAATTGACTCAACAGCAACGATATATTTTTTTTTTTTTTGTATAATGAATATAATTTTTTTAAAGAACCTAACACATTTTAAATATTAAGTTTTTATAGTAGAGGGACATGAATACAAACAGGATATCACATTTGCAATATGTGAGCAAATATCAAATGAAGTCACCTGAGTTTACTTGATGGATGCATTATGAATTTATTTTAAAAGTGAAAATTCTTGAGATGATATTCTTTGCGTTAATTATTCTACAAATAGGTATAAAATAGAAATTTAAGGCCAAATGATGGAAAGTAGTTTGAGAAATTTTTAACCTGATGTATTTTATAGGTCACTTCACACATTTTAATAAAGTATATGTTAATGTCTACTTAGCCTTGATACTAGTAATAGACAAATTGTAAATGATTCATTTAAATCTCTAAAGCTCAAATATGGTAAGATAAGGGATCTAGTTCAAATGAAATATGGTTTCTTTATATAAAATTAGTATTTCTTGCTTTATCTATTTTTCGAGTCCAAAATAACACCTTGGAGGACATATGTTATACTAACTGATAGGAAGAGTCTCCAGTCTAATTACTCATTAATATTAAGTCTTCACACCTATGGAACTCAGAAGGCTAGATAATTAGAAATCAGAAGAAAACTCTGTTAAAATTATAGCCAGGCTACCGCTACTGAACATTTTGATCAAAGATTCTATATAAGAATCCTGAACAAAAGGGGGAAAATGAGGAATAGAATTTCAAATTCTCATGGAGTCCAGATTTTCTGGAGCCATGAAGGCTAGATATACCCACAAAAATTTTGCCCAGAGATAATCTTTAGACCTTAAACCAAAAATATTCACTGAAATTTTCTTTAAACCAAACAATAGTTCAGCTTAACTAGTAAAGAATGTCCAGCTTGAGCACTGTGCTCTTTTAAGACCTATCTATATGGGATTAATTTGACAACAGCAACTTGAAAGATTAGACAGACTACTTAGGGGACAGTAAGTTTATGTTAATTGGGGAAGAACAAGTCAGAAAAGGAGGGCGAGAATGGATGTGCAACTCAAATATTGTAATCAATGTCACTGAATTGTACATGTAGAAATTGTTGAATTAGTATATGTTCTGCTGTGTATGTCCTCAACAACAAAAATAAATTATTTAGAAAACTATAATTGATTTTTCATTCCAGTTTCTGCTAAATTCCTCAAAATTTGCTACAGCTAAAGAATAGCTTAAAAATAAATGCTTCCAAAACTTGATTGCATAATTCACTCAACATGTGTTTCATAGATTTTTATTTGGTATCTTTTATATGTCCGAACTGATGCTGGGGAAATAAGAATGATGAAGAATAAAGACAAGGTTCCTGCCTTCATGGAATTCATAGACAGTAAGGTATACATTCTTTTGTCCAAAGGATTTAAAAAAAAAAAAATCAACATCATTAAAAATTAATCTCAAGTAATGCACAAATGTTATTAGTTTTATGTCTCATTGTGCAATATATATTCCAAGATCAGTCCTCTCCACTTACATGAATGTTAAGCAAGTGGATGATGCCTTACTGAGGAAAGTTATACCATCATTGATGTAGAACCAACTGCCGAAAGTTTAGACCTAACAGAATAGAATACCACTTCTTGAGAAATCTCTACTCTTGCTGGGAAATAAGCAAGAAGGAATTACAGAAAATTTGATCTAGCAATTTGATGTTGGTGTGAAAATTCCTGAATAGATATCTTTTTTAAAAATCACATTTACTCATATCATTTCTATGCTTAAAATCCTTCATTGGCTCCCAAATGCCTTCAAATGTCTGAGCTTAGTTTGAGCTTTAAAAGGTCCATTCACAATGGACAATGGACATCACGCTTGGTAAAGTAGAGGGTTAGCGAAAAAGAGGAAGACCCTCAATGAGATGTATTGATGCAGCAGCTGCAACAATGGGCTAAAGCATAACAACAATTGTGAAGACAGCACAGGACCGGGCAGTGTTTGGGTCTGTTGTATGAAGGGTCGCTGTGAGTTGGAACCAATTCGACGGCACCTAACAACAACAAAAAAAATATACATATAACCAACAGATAATTATACAAATTATTTCATTACAATCATTATGTTACATGAAAAAAAAGTAAAATTCTATGAGAGATTAGAACAGGGAAGCCCCCAACACAGCCTGGGGAGTCAAGAACAGATTTCCAGAAGGATAGGATTTAATCTCAGACCTGAATGGTGGTTAGAAATTGTCAAAGATAACAGGGGTAAGGAAAGCCTCTTGACACAGGTATATGTATAGGCAATGTTCTGAGCAGGAAGCTGAGTGTTAATTTTAAGCAAATAAATGGAGGTCAGGGTAGCTGAAACATAGTTAGTACATATAAGATTTGATGAAATTGAGAGCTGATCTAGGCAGTGATGCGTACCATGGTCTTTTGTCAGCCTGGTTAAAGATGTTGAATACTATCCTAAGACCAATGACAGGTCAAAGTATATTACAGAGAGAACTGGAATGATCAAATTTTCAGTTTTTTTGAAGATTATTCTAACTTTTCTGTGGACAATGGGTTAGAGTGAGTTGAGATGCAAGGAGGCAAATGCAGAGGCCGCTGTAGTCATATGGACAATAGTGTTGGTGTGCTGGCCTAGACTGATAATAATAAAAAGGGAGAGAAGTAGACAGATATATATTCAGACATAGAAAGATTGGGACTCAGTGATTAATTGCGTATGGGAGGGACTCAGAGTTATCAAGATAACTTCAAGTAGAAAGAAAACATTAAAGTAAGGATGGATGGAGAGAGGAAGGAAGGGAAAAGAAGATAATTCCTAAATTATCATAAATTTGGACAGATTGAATGTGAGATGAAATGCCTGAGAGTTATTCAGGTAGAGATGCTGAACAGGCAGTTGGATATATATATACAGAGAGAGACAGAGAGAAAGAGAGCAAGAGAGCTCAAACTCAGTGACGAGGTTTCTACTGGAGTTATAAATTTGGAGTTTGTTAGAATATAGAATTTTTCTATTCTTTTGGAGGAGATGAAATTGCCTCTGAGGATAGCATAGTTTGAGAAGAGTTTATAGGACAAAGCCCTGAGGAACTCTTGTAGTTTTTGCAGAAATGGAGAAACTAGGAATGGTAATGAACATGGAAGGATCAGACAGAGAGAGATAAACAATGAAGAGTATAGTGACTCAGAGGCCAAATGGTGTTTTGTGATAGAGGGAGCAGTCAACAGAATCCAATTCCTAATTTAACATGATTGAAGTCATTGGTGACTTAAACAGAAACAGTCACATCAATTTACTGGCCTAAAAATGAATTCTACAGGGAAAATATTAAATGACTCAGGAAGCATCAAAAGAAGATGGAAGGAATACACAAAGTCACTATACCAAAAAGAACTGGTCGATGTTCAACCAATACAGGAGGTAGCATATGATCAAGAACCAATGATACCGAAGGAAGAAGTCCAAGCTGCACTGAAGGCATTGGTGAAAAACAAGCTTCCAGGAATTGATGTAATACCAACTGAGATGTTTCCACAAAGGGATGTGGTGCTGGCGGTGCTCACTCGTTTATGCTAAGAAATTTGGAAGACAGCTACTTGTCCATCTAACTGGAAGAGATCCATATTTATGCCTATTCCAGAGAAAGGTGATCCAACAGCATATGGAAATTATCTAACAATATCATTAACATCACACACAAGTAAAATTTTGCTGAAGATCATTCAAAAGCGGCTGCAGCAGTACATCAACAGAGAACTGTCAGCAATTCAAGCCAGATTCAGAAGACGACGTGGAAACAGGGATATCATTGCTGATGTCAGAAGGATCCTGGCTGAAAGCAGAGAATACTAGAAAGATACTTACCTGTGTTTTATTGACTATGCAAAGGCATTAGACTGTGTGGATCATAACAAGTTATTGATAACATTGCAAAGAATGGGAATTCCAGAACACTTAATTGTGTTCATGAGGCACCTGGACATAGATCAGTAGGCAGTCATTCGAACAAAACAACAGGATACTGTGTGGCTTAAAATAAGGAAACGTGTGCACCAGGGTTGTATCCTTTCACCATACTTATTCAATCTTATGCTGAGCAAATACTCTGAGAAGCTGGACTATATGAAGAAGAACACAGGAGCCAGTTTGAAGGAAGATCATTAATAACCTGCATTATGCAGATGACAAAACCTTGCTTGCTGAAGCCTAAGAGGACTTTAAGCACTTATTGATGAAGATCAAAGACCACAGCCTTCAGTGTGGATTATACCTTAACATAAAGAAAACAAAAATCCTCACAACTGGACCAATAAGCAACATCATGATAAATGGAGAAAAGACTGAAGTTGTCAAGGATTTCATTTTACCTGGATCCACAATTAACACCCATGGAAGCGGCAGTCAAGAAATCTTTTGCAAATCTGCTGCAAAAGACCTCTTTAAAGTATTAAAAAGCAAAGACGTCACCTTGAAGACTAAGGTGAGCCTCATATGCATCTGAAAGCTGGACTCTGAATAAAGAAGACCAAAAAAGAATTGACACCTTTGAATTGTGGTGTTGGCAAAGAATATTGAATATACCATGGACTGCCAAAAGAATGAACAAACCTGTCTTGGAAGAAGTACAACCAGAATGCTCCTTAGAGGTAAGAATGGCGAGGCTATGTCTCACATACTTTGGACATGCTATCAGAAGACATCAGTCCCTGGAGAAGGACATTATGCTTGGTAGAGTAGAAGATCAGCGAAGGAGAAGAAGATCCTCAGTGAGCTGGATTGACACAGTGGCTTCAACAATGGGCTCAAGCACAGCAAGGATTGTAAGGATGGTGCAGGACTGGGCAATGTTTCATTCTGTTGTACATAGGGTCGCTATGAGTCGGCATTGACTTGATGGCCCCTAACAACAACAAGAACAACAAAAATGAACTGTGGAGTATATGGAAGGAGAAGAAATGGAAAGTAGTATTTAAAAAGAGGACATAAGCTCTAGGAGAATTTTTATGAAAGTACTAGGTTATGTTTAAATGATGTTTAGAAGAATGTACGAAAGAGGAAAAGTTTGTAGATACAAGGAGGTACAAGGAACATTTGATAGTATATATAGTTCTTGTGAAGGGGGCAAGGAAGGAATGAAAGGACATCATATGGCTGAATAAAAAAGTACGTTGCAAATGAGTATGTTTTATGGAAGAGCTATTTCCTCCAGGATAATAGAAGGAAAGTGCATAAAAATAGATAGTGATGATGGTAGCTTTATGTATTTAATGCTTCAGAGTTTTCTAATAATATCTTTTTCTTTTTTCCCTGTAGAGGCATGAACATATTTTGCCTGGCTGGACCATAAACAATATGGGTGGTAGTAATGAGACAGATCCACCATTCATCTGTCAGTTTGTTGTACTGTGTGGGCTTGCATGTTTCTATGATGCTGGAACTTATGCCAGCAATATTTCAAATACCAGAAGAGTCACCCATGGTGGTCAGGTTTCAGTGGAGCGTCCAGACTAAGATAGACTAGGAAGAAAGTCCTGTTGATCTGCTTCTGAAAACTACCCAATGAAAACCCGATGGATCACAACAGAATACTGTCTGACATAGTGCTGGAAGATGTGCTCCTAGGTTGGGAGTCACCTAAAGTACACAGTGGTCAAAACAATGGACTCAAGCATACCAAGGATTGTGAAGATGGTGGAGAACTGGCCAACATTTCATTCTGTTGTACATGGAGTCACCACAAGTGAGAGCCAACTTCACGGTAACTAACAACAATGAGATAGATGATGCCAGGAATACGGGAGAAAATTCAAGGAATGTGCGTGGGAAAGAGAATACTGTTGAAATTCATGTTTCACAAAAATTATTATGGCTAAGGTAGAGGGAATGAATTAGAAACGCCAAGTCTGAAAGTAGGACAAATTGAGAACAATTAATTCTCATAAAGATTGCTGCTGATGCTGTTGTTTCTTTGTCACCCACTCTACCCCTCCTTCCACACACAAAAATTGCCACCTGTCTCCCCGTTTCAGATGCAAGGAATAGTCATTGAAGATTTGGCTAGGGTAAAGCGTTGTCTCATGTCCGAGTGATACTGGTGCTAACATCAGTTGTTCTGATTCTCTTCTGATTCTCTTTCTTCATGCTACCATGTAGGCAGACCATGCTGGTTGACTGGGCTGGTATGATATTAGGACTCCCTTTTTTTTCTTCAATAACATTTTATTAGGTGCTCTGCTCACTCCAGGAGCCCTGGTGGTGCAGTGGGTAAGCGCTCAACTGCCAACTGAAAGCAGTTCAAACCTACCAGCTACTCCGTGGGAAAAAGATATTGCAGTCTGCTTCTGTAAAGATTACAGTCTTGGAAACCCTATAGGGCAGTTCTACTCTGTCCTATAGGGTCCATATGAGTCAGAATCAACTCAACAACAACAGATTTGGTTTGGTTTTCTGCTCACTCTGTACTCGGCACCAAGCTTGGCCCTGGGCCTAAAGTGGTGAACCAAAATGAAGAGTATTCAAGATACGTGAAAGATGTACCTAATTACTTAAGTTCTTTCTTTTGAACTCTATTCAGTGTACATGAGGTTATAAGTGTACTGTAAATAATTCATGACTTATCTACTGAACAAATGGAATAGCATATACGTGAATCTGAACCTATTCACACTCTTGGTTTTAAGGCACTAAAAGTAAAAATTCCAGAATTGTCCCATTTCTTTTGGACTTTGGAACAGTGAGGTACAGAATACCTATCCCAACACCAATGCACATAAAGTATCTACCCACCTACGGCAATTTTCATATAACCATGGTAACCTTCTATTCCCCCTCCCACTTTTGGCTGCTAACTGTATGTTGCTAAGCAGTTTACATCATTGCGCTGGATAATTATATCAAAACTGTTAAATCACTTGCAGATTCTCATTTTATTATGTACACATTATGTTCCCTTACCCAAGAAAAGCTATCAAAAACTTTTTTTTTCCCCCAGAGGCCAAGTATTATCATAAAGTTGATTGTTTCACTTTATTAAAATGTGTTGCAGGACACTTACTACAATGCTAAGAAGTTTATAAATTATTGAAAATGTATTGAAACCAAACTGTATTTTTTAAGATAAATGAATAGAGGATGTTTATGATGAACCGACTGATTTTTTTGAAGCTTGATTTTCCCTTCTGGCCTGAGAGGTACTGATAACATACAGATCTACAGAAAGGTCTGCAGAGAGAAAGAAGCTCTGTCCCCAACAAGGTTTATTCCAGAGCCAGTCAATAGAAAATCTCTTGTCTGCAACAACAGCCACATTGTAAATTCCTTTTCACATGCTGATTATCTTCCCAGGGAAAAATCACCCTGGTAACATGAAACAGCAGCACATGTTCTGAAGAAAGAGGTGAAGAGTGGCCCTTGGAACTGTCAGAGTAGGTATGGAACTCCACTGCATGGGGAATGGAATGTGTCTCATATTATTTTACTTCTAGTAATGCTTTCCACAACAAAGTTTGATGCTAGGAATACAGGAGAAAATTAAAGGCAGTCATAATTGCTTTTGAACAAATTAATTACAAGTTTTTTTTCATAAAAGTCAGAACTAATCCTGGATGTGCTGAAACTTTTGGGTATTTTCTTTTGGTAGCTCATTGAATTTAACTTTAACTAGGACTATAGACTCTGGCAATTGATAAATTTTGGAATATCAATCAAATATTTAATTTCTCCAAGACAGACAATCTGGGTCCAAATACTGGTACTCCACTTATTAATTTTTTTACCTTAAGAGTATCATATAAACTCACTCTGTCTGGCTCCCCTCATTTATAAAGTGAGACTTAGCTAGTGGCTAAGTATTTATCAATCTAAGCAATAATCTGAACATTAAGTAAGATGATATATAAAGGTTTAGATCAGAGCCCAGCACATGATAAGCACATGTTTAAGTGTTGTGTATCACCATCACTATCAGGGCCAGATTAAGGCATGTGAAGGCCCTAAGCACTGGTGATTTGTGGTGCTCGCTTCTCAGCTTCCCCCTGCATTTGACCAGGATAGATGAGTTATATATATACATGTATAAATACCTACTCCTCACTTATTGGGAAACCCTGGTGGCATAGTGGTTAAAAGCTACAGCTGCTAACCTAAAGGTCAGCAGTTCAAATCCACCAGGTGCTCCTTGGAAACCATATGGGGCAGTTGTACTCTGTCCTATAGGGTCTCTATGAGTCGGAATCAACTCAATGGCAATGGGTTTGGTTTGATTTTGGTTTCCCAACTTATTGACTATCTCGTTATCTGACATTTTGCATTTACAACAATATTGAAATATCTACTATCCGACTATTTTGTGTATTGACAACGTACGTCTGGTAGTAATGAGTGCCAAGGTGCGAGGATCAGAGTAACACTGGCTATAATGGTTCAGGTTATGTGTCAACGTGGCTGGGCCATGATTGTCAGTGGTTTGGCAGTTATGTAATGATGTAATTTGGAAGTTATGTGTCATGGATTGAATTGCGTCCCCGAGAAATATTTTACCAATTTGGTTAGGCCGTGATTCCCAGTATTGTGTGATTGTCTACCATTTTGTCATCTGATGTGATTTCTTCTGTGTTGTAAATCCTATTTCTATGATGTTGATGAGATGGGATTAGTGGCAGTTATGTTAATGAGGCAGGACTCAATCTACAAGATTGGATTTTGTCTTGAGCTAGTCTCTTTTCAGATATAAAAGAGAGAAGCAAGCAGAGAGACATGGGGACCTCGTACCATCAAGAAAGCAGCACCAGCAGCAGAGCACATCCTTTGAATCTGGGGTTCCTGTGCAGAGAAACTCTTAAGACCAAGGAAAGATTGATGACAAGAACCTGCCTCCAGACCCAGCAGAGAAAGAAAGCCTTCCCCTGGAGCTGACGCCCTGAATTTGGACTTCTAGCCCACTAGACTGAGAGTATAAACTTCTGTTTGTTGAAGCCATCCACTTGTGGTATTTCTGTTATAGCAGCCCTCGATGGCTAAGACATTATGTAATGATGTAATTTGGCTGTTATGTAATGATGTAGTCATCCTCTATTTTGTGATCTAATGTGGCTATCCTCCATTTTTGCATAATGCCAATTTTCGTATAACAACTTGGTCTTTGAAACCTAACTATGTTGATGAGTGAGGAGTGGGTGTCTATATATATGTGTATGTGTGTGGCTTAGCTATCTATGATGTAACTTCTTTTTAAATGTGAGTATAATATTAGCGATTGAACACAAAAGTGATACATGCCATTTTAGCAGAATGAGATGAACTGGATTATAAAATTTTTAGTGGATATGGGATATTAAGACAACTGGTGCCCCTGTTTTGTTGATGCCCTAAGCACATACTTACCTTGCTTATTGGGTAATCCATCTCTGACCACTAACATCATCATTATCATCATTATTATTAACAGGCACACTTAAATCAAATTTCATTTCTACTATGTAGTTGTTATAATCTTAGACAATTTACTAGGTAATAATGAATATGGTATTTAAGTTCAGAATTTTTACTCTATTTTCTCCTTTAACAAGATAAAAATACTGATCTGTAAAAATCCTTTTAGAATACAGTTTTACTTAAATTAAATTCTTCCTTTGCTGAAAGTAAGTTCAACTGATGTAATTCAGTTTTGAATGTTCTAATGTTATTTACCTTGTTTACAGAATGTTTACCAATGACATGCATAAGGTTTGGTCAAAGTAATGCAACAGTTTTTTTTCTTCTTCTGCTGGACTCTAAATATACAAATAGTGAAGAAGAAAAGTGCATTAGGAATCTAGGGACAGAATTCAATGCTAAATAATAATTGAAAAAGATGTGTCGCTTGGAAATTGCAGAGAACACCGCTTTGTTTCAAGTGAAAGGTAACACAAGTCATGCATTAAAATAGTAGAACCTTCTTTTAATTTCAACAGTGCAATTGATGAGAGTTTTAATAAGGTATGACACATAACTCAGAACAGCGCATTTCGATCATACAGATTGTTCACCAAGATAACCCACAAACACTCACAGATTTATACTGAACTTTGGTTATATACCTTACGAGGCTTCAGGTTATAGGTGCATGAACTGGACTCAGATTAAGGGTAACAAAATATTCCTCCTAAGATCACCTTTTCAGAAAAAACTGCACCTAATCTGAGGTGTCATGCACCACTGAGTTTTTGTGCATGGGTCTTGCTGTTTAATAGCTGTGTGGTGACATTTGCGATTGGATGCAGTTATTAAACAATGTAAGATGTTAATCAGTTACTTCATGGGGAAGTAAATCCTTTTACTCCCACCCAGTTGCAAAACATGATGACCCAGAAAGTTAGTACAAATAAAGAGGTCCACACATAAAGAGCAAAAATCACAATGCTACAGCAATGACTACACACACTTTGTTTGGCTGCATGAGGGAGGAAGTTCAAATACCTACAGTTAAAATCCTGAATTCTGAACACTCTTAATTTTTCCTTCCAAAGCCTTATTATATGCAAGTCTTCTCATATGATCCTAAAGAATATTCTAAATTGGAAAACAGTTCATCTGTACATAGAGCAGACCTGAGGTTCTATTGTTTTGGAAACCCATTCTTCATTTGACCTACCAAAACTTAATCTGACATTGTGAAAAATGCCACCAATGTCACACTGAACAGTTTGTGTAGAGATTGTAAAATGGAACCTAATTTGTTGTGTAAACTTTCACCCAAAACACAATAAAATACTTGAATTAAAAAAAAAAAAAGAACACCACTTAATTCTTAGCAAACTATGTTGTTGTTGTCGTTAGGTGTCTTTGAGTTGTTTCCCACTCACAGCAACCCTACGCACAACAGAACAAAACACTGCCCGGTCCTGCGCCATCCTCTCAATCATTACGCTTGAGCCCATTGTTGCAGCCACCATGTCAATTCATCTCCTTGAGGGTCTTCCTCTTTTTCGCTGACCTGCTACTTTACCAAGCATGATGTCCAGGATATCTTGATAACATGTCCAAAGTATGTGAGGTGAATTCTTGCCATCCTTGCTTGTAATGAGCATTCTGGCTATACTTCACCCAAGGCATATTAGTTTGTTCTTCTGGAAGTCTGTGGTATATTCAATATTCTTCGCCAATACCATAATAGAAAGGCATCGATTCTTCTTCAATCTTCCTTATTCATTGCCCAGCTTTCACATACAGATGAGGCAATTGAAAACACCATGGGTTGGGTCAGGCGCAACTTAGTCCTTAAAAGTGACATCTTTGCTTTTTAATACTTTAAAGAGGTCTTTTGCAGCAGATTTGCTTAATGCAATGTGTCCTTGATTTCTTGATTGCTGTTTCCATGGGTGTTGATTGTGGATCCAAGTAAAATAAAATCTTTGCCCACTTCAATCTTTTCTCTGTTTATCATGAGGTTGCTTATTGGTCCAGTTGTGAGGATTTTTGTTTTCATTATGTTGAGGTGTAATCCATACTGAAGGCTTGTGGTCTTTGATCTTTATCAGTAAGTGCTTCAAGTCCTCTTCACTTTCAGCAAGCGAGGTTGTGTCATTTGCATATTGCAGGTTGTTAATAATTCTTCCTTAATCCTGATGCCCCGTTCTTCCTCATACAGTCCAGCTTCTCCGATTATTTGCTCAGCATACAAATTGAATGATTATGGTGAAACGATATAACAAGGCACACCTTTCTTAACTTTAAACCACGCAGTATCCCCTTGTTCAGTTCAAATGACTGCTTCTTTGTCTAAGTACAGGTTCCTCATGAGCATAATTAAGTGTTCTGGAATTCCCTTTCTTTGCAATGTTATCCATAATTTGTTATGATCCACACAGTCTAATACCTCTGCATAGTCAATAAAACACAGGTAAACGTGTTTCTGGTATTCTCTGCTTTCACCCAGTATCTATCTGACATCAGCAGTGATAACCCTGATCCACATCTTCTTCTGAATCCGGCTTGAATTTCTGGCAGTTCCCTGTCAATGTACTGCTGTAACCACTTTTAAATGATCTCCAGCAAAATTTTACTTGTGTGTGTTATTAACGATACTGTTTGATAACTTCCTCATTAGGTTGGGTCAACTTTCTTTAGAACGGGTGCAAATATGGATCTCTTCCAGTAGACTGGCCAGGTAGCCCTCTTCCAAATTTCTTGGCATAGATGAGTGAGCACTTCCAGAGCTGTATCCGTTTGTTGAAACATCTCAAATGGTATTCCATCAATTCCTGGCAGCTTGTTTTCACCAGTGCCTTCAGTGCAGCTTGGACTTCTTCCTTCAGGAGCATCGATTCGTGATCATATGCTACCTCCTGAAATGGCTGAACTTCCACCAGTTCTTTCTGGTACAGTGACTGTGTGTATTCCTTCTATCTTCTTTTGATGTTTCCTGTGTCGTTTAATATTTTCCCCCGTAGAATTCTTCAATATTGCAACTTGAGGCTTGATTTATTTTCTTCATTTCTTTCAGCTTGAGAAATGCTCAGCGTGTTCTTCCCTTTTGGTTTTATATCTCTAGGTTTCTGCACATTACGTTAATATACTTTGTCTTCTGGAGCTGCCCTTTGAAATCTTCTGTTCAGCTCTTTGACTTCATCATTTCTTCCTCTCACTTTAGCTACCCTACATTCAAAAGCAACCTTCAGAGTCTCTTCTGACATCTTCTTTGGTCTTTCTTTCTTCACTGTCTTTTTAATGATCTTTTGCTTTCTTCATGTATAATGTCCTTGATGTCATTCCACAACTCATCTGGTCTTTGGTCATTAGTGTTCAATGAGCCAAATCTATTCTTGAGATGGTCTCTAAATTCATGTGAGATATACTCAAAGTAGTTCTTTGTCTCTCATGGACTTTTTCTAATTTTCTTCAGCATCAGCTTGGACTTGCATATGAGGAATTGATGGTCTGTTCTGCAGTCAGTCCCGGACCTTGTTCTAACTGATGATATTGAGCTTTTCCATTGTCTCTTTCCACAGATGCAATCAGTTTGATTCCTGTGTATTCCATTTGGCAAGGTCCACGTATATAGTTGCCATTTATGGTGCTGAAAAAAAAAAGTATTTGCAATGAAGAAGTTGTTGGTCTTGCAAAATTCTATCATGTTGTCTCCTGTGTCATTTCTATCACCCAGGCCATATTTTCCAACTACCAATACTTCTTTTCCAACTTTCACATTCCTATGGCCAATAATTATCAATGTATCTTGAATGCATGTTCTATCAATTTCAGACTGCAGAAGTTGGTAAAAATCTTCAATTTCTTCATCTTTGGCCTTAGTGGTTGGTGTGTAAATGTGAATAATAGTCATATTAACTGATCTTGCTTTTAGGAGTATGGATATTTTTCTATCACTGACTGCTTTGTACTTCAGGACAGATCTTGAAATGTTCTTTCTGACAATGAACGTGATGCCATTTCTCTTCAATTTGTCATTCCCAGCATAGTAGACCATAGGATTGTCCGATTCAAAATGGCCAATACCAGTCCATTTCAGCTCACTAATGCCTAGGATATTGATCTTTGTGTGTTCTGTTTCATTTTTGGTGACTTCCAATTTTCCTAGATTCATACTACGTACATCCCACATTCCAATTATTAATGAGTGTTTGTAGCTGTTTCTTCTCATTTTGAGTCGTGGCACATCAGCAAATGAAGGTCCCGAAAGCTTCACTCCATCTACATCATCAGGATTGACTCTACTTTGAGGAGGCAGTTCTTCCTCAGTCATATTTTTAGTGTCCTGTAATTTGAGGGGCTCACCTTCCAGTTTGCTATTCATAAGGTTTTCACTGGCCAATTTTCTCGGTAGACTGCAAGCCAGGTCCTTCTTCCTAGTCTGTCTTAGTCTGGAAGCTCAGCTGAAACCTATCCATCCAGGTGACCCTGCTGGTATTTGAAATACCCCTGGCCAAGCTTCCAGTATCACAGAAATATGCAAACCAACACAGTACAGCAAACTGACAGACAATTGGTGGTAGCCAACTATAACCCTGTCATAAGCTTCTAGCGTATGCACAAGTCATTAGAAATTGCTTTCTTGCTCATTTTAAATAGATTATTTTATATCAATTATAATTAGTATAAGGGAGGAAACATTTATTGAGTCTTATAATGTGCCTTACTTTATTTTAGCTTTTTAAAGTTTACAATGGACCAGTAAGTCACAGATCAATGAAATTAATTTTATTATAACAAATTAGCAACCATTAAAACTACATATACCCAGGAGTTATAGTAACTTTTGAGTGAATTTTCTTAATAAGAGCTTTCAGTATCTTTTTTCCATATTAAAAAAGACTAAATTTAACAATATATATAAGACTATGAGAAATTTTAAGCTTGAATGAAAATTGGTAAGATCCAGAGCTTAAATAAAGGTAATAATTAATAGTACAAAGGATAGAGTAATTTAAAATCTAGGAATAATCATCTTTAAAGAACTATCTAAAAAGAGTTTTTGTTACATATACTAAAAATAATTTTCAAATTATATCTTTCCAATTGCTTTGGCTGCCTATTTTTCAGATTGGAAAATACACTTAATATTACTTTAATATAATTTAATTTGAAATATTTTGACACTTGACAATATTTAAGAATATTAAAAAAATAATGTTTAGATAGTGATTTCTAGCAAACAAAGCAGAGAGGCAAATGGGTACTCATAATCCAGTGTTCATTGTAACATTGTTTACAATAACCAAAAGGTGGAAATAACCCAAATGTCCATCAACAGATAAATGAATAAATTGATCTGGAGAGTGGAGACCCCCTAAATTTTTTTTTTATTGTGCTTTAGGTGAAAGTTTACAGCTCAAGTCAGTTTCTCATACAAAAATTTAGACATACTTTGTTATGTGACCCTAGCTGTCATCCCTATAATGTGACAGCACACTCCTCCTTTCCACCCTGGATTTCTCGTGTCCATTCAACCAGCTCCTGCCCCTCTCTGCCTTCTCATCTCGCCTCTGGACAAGAGCTGCCCATTTAGTCTCATGTGGCTACTTGGTCTAAGAGGCACACTCTTCACGAGTATCATTTTATGTCTTATAGTCCAGTCTAATCTTTGTCTGAAGAGTTGGCTTCTGGAATGGTTTTAGTGCTGGGTTAACAAAGTCTGGGGGCAATGTCTTCTGGTGTTCCTCCAGTCTCAGTCAGACCATTAAGTCTGGTATTTTTACAGGAATTTGAGTTCTGCCCCCCACTTTTCTACTGCTCTGTGAGGAACTCTCTGCTATGTTCCCTGTCAGGGAGGTCATTGGTGGTAGCCAGGCACCATCTAGTTCTTCTGGTCTCTCAGGCTGATGGCGTTCTGGTTTATGTGGCCTTTTTTGTCTCTTGGGCTAGTATTTTCCCTGTGTCTTTGGGGTTCTTCATTCTCCTTTGTTCCAGGTTGGTTGGGACCAATTGATGCATCTTAGATGGCTGCTTACTAGCTTTTAAGACCCCAGACACCGCTCACCAAAGTGGGATGCCGAACATTTTCTTAATAAACTTTGTTACACAAATTGACCAAGATGAGACCCCCCCCACACACACCGCCTAAATCTTACAGGGCTTGGCCATAGGAAGGATAGCTAGGATAGGGTCCAGTTTACCTTTTCCCTAGTTATGTGATAGAAAAACTGGCACAACAGTTTTCACCTCTGGTTAATAAATAAGTGTACCTAAGTAAAATAAAGAAGGAAATGCTCCATGATGCATGTTATCTGGTTTAAGTTAAAGGCTGAGGTTCTGGTATTGTCTTATAACCACCTTGTGACTATGACTCAGGATCACGAGTCGATTCTAGCCACCACATAGCCAGGTAATTCAAATCCCAGAACCAAACCTGTAACCTTTTTCATCTGTAATTATGTATGTATCCTAGTCACGGTCCTTTCCCTGCTTCTGCAGTCCCACCTATGACAGTGATGAATTGACCTACACCAGTCATGACCTTGTGACGATTTTCTTTGTCCTCTGTACTATATAATGGACACTACGACCATGATTCAGTGGATTCCTTTGGCCTCTGTACTGGGTACATGCTGACGGTCTGTCTCCCTCATTCGAATAATTGCCTTTGTCTTTGTCTTTGTCTTGGCTTAATAAGAATCTCTTTTGATTAAATTTGAGTCTGTAGTCTTTTTCCCCTAAGACAAAATAAAATGTGATACAATACACACAATGGAATATTTTCAGTCATAAAGAGAAATGAATTTCTGATACGTACTATGACATAGATTATCCTTGAAAATATTATGCTGAGTGAAATAAATCAGACACAAAAGGACAAATGTATGATCCCACTTACGTGAAATGTCCAGAATAAGCAAATGCATAGAGACCAAACTTTATTAGTGGTTACCAAGGGTGAATAGGAGGGTGAGACTGGGAGTATTGTTTGAGGGGTACAGAGTTTTTGTTAAGGGTGATGAAAAAATTTGGAAACAGATCTGTTAACTGTTGCCCAACATGAATATAATTAATGCACTGAATTGTACACATAAAAATGCTCAAAATGCCAAACATTTTTTGTATACATATTTCACCACAGTAAAATTTTTTTGGTGTGTGTAATGGATTTTAACCACTGGTTTGCATATAACCAGCCATAACTCTTTCTCTCTTGCTATAGATCCTTATCTCAGCTGCAATCATTAGTATATAATACAGGAATCTGTCACATAGCAAGTCCCAAACTGAACTCATAAGCTTCTAATTCAATCTTTTCCTCCTTTACCTCAGTCGCTTGGTATGATTACACAGTAGGTGCACATTTCAGAACTAGCCTCAATTTTCTTATTTCTACCATTTGTGACATGTCACCAAACCCTAAGGATCACTTCTCAGAGATGTGGCTGCTCAGTTGGCCTCAGAGAACAGCTCAGCTCCTGGGGGAAGAACACTTTAGTGTTCAGGCCATCTCCTGGGATGGAAGCATTCTGTGCCGAAAGAGAAGCATGTACAAAGGCACAAACCAAAACAAAACCAAACCCGTTGCCGTCCAGTTGATTCCGACTCATAGCGACCCTATAAAGGCACAGAGTTGTGGTAAAATAGATAGTTTCTGGGATGTAAATGTATGGGGAAAGGTAGGGAGAGGGGGAGCAAAAGAAGAGGCTGAACTAATTAGTCAGGGAATGTTCATATGGCAGTTTAGAATTTATCCTGTAGCAATGAAGAAACTGAGGCTCTGAGTGTTTACACGACGTGTTCAAGGTCACAGAGCTTGTTAGTGAAGGCAGGAGATAGAAACTTGCCTACTGCTTGCTACTTAAGGAGTGTATTTGTTTCTTCAGAATATGTAGTAATCAGTGATTAATTAACACTGAATCCTGAATTTCCTATGAAGTATATAGCAAAGTTTTTCTTCACAATTCAAGAAGACACTGATTAAAAGAACTGATGAATCAAGATCAAAATAGTGTTCTTTTGCATCAAGGGTTCACCTCAAATTGATTTCACTGCTCAGTTTATTTCCTCTCTTAGTAAATTATATGTTTACATATTTGAAGCAAGACCTCAATATTCCATCTAAATCTGATTTTTGAAATTCATATAATTTTAGACCTAAAATTACATGACAGATCCGTTATCCAACTTAGAATCAGCTAATGATGAAATAAACACGTAATAAGCATGTTAAAAAATAAAATAACGGATACACTACACACTATACAAAATATGATAAACATGTTTAAAAAAACAGACACACACTCTCCAAAATACTAGTGTATTTACTGACACCTGGTGTCGTAGTAGTTAAGAGTTAAGCTGCTAACCAAAAGGTCGGCAGTTCTAATCCACCAGGCGTTCCTTGGAAACCCTATGGGGCAGTTCTACTCTGACCTATAGAATCACTATGAGTCGGAATCCACTCGACAGCAATGGGTTTTTTGTTTTTGTTTTGGGTGTATTACCTGACATAGAAGAAAAATGTGGCGTAGTAACCCTTCAATTAAATAATAGTAAAAATAAAGTTTACAGTAATTTCAGGCGAAAAATAATTTTTTGAGTAGCATGGTGTGCTTTCAGGTGGAAAGTCTATGCGCACATTGCAAACAGAAATCAACCTATCTTTTAAGAAGAATGTATATTTCTTGAGAATTTTTTTTTTTTTACTAATTTATGCAAAAATAAACTAATCCTAAGGGCAAATTGCTTAAATGAAATTATTGTAATGTTGTCTGGAATTGGTTGATGCTCAGAGAATTTACAATACTGCCCTCCGACTGTATCACCAGGATGATCACCTCTCCTCTGAAAGCTTTTGAAATTATTTTCATTTCTTTGTCCTCTGGACATACGGAGATGCTGGGGAGTAGTGAGATAATTGTAATGGGATTTTTTCCCTCCTGGGATGAGAGTTCACGTTAGAAATCTCCTTCTTCTTCAGAGATAAACAGTAGATGTTTTAATCAAAGTAATCTGAATAATAATACACAGCAGGATTCCTCCTCCTGTTTAAAATAAACTACTGTTTTCTTCTGTTATTCAAACTAAAAGTTTGATGTGAGAGAGTTATGTTCGTAAATTTGAAGTTAATATTTGAAGAAAATATAACTTCCTGGTAGACTTTTTTAGCAAGGTTCTTCTTACTAATTAATATTTTCACACCAGAAGTTCACCCTCACGGAGATGGACTGACACAGTGGCTACAACAATGGGCTCAAGCATAACAATGATTCTGAGGGTGGCACAGGACCAAGCAATGTTTCATTCTGTTGTACAAAGGGTTGCTATGAGTCGGAACCAATTCGAAGGCACCTAACAACAGCAATGTAAGTTTTATAATGCACATATTACATTAGCAGAGTAGTGAATGAATATAATTTATAAATAGGTAGTTTTATTTATATGAACAGTGGGCTCTTTTGCTGTTGTTGTTAACAAATATGAGTTTGTGGTCAAAATTTAAGGCCTTCCGCTCTATAAAGGGGCTCTGGTAGTATAGTTGTTAAACATTTGGCTGCTAACCCAAAGTTGACAGTTTGAATCCACTAGCCGTCGCTCCTTGGAAACGCTACGGGGCAGTTCTACTCAGTCCTATGGGGTCGCTGTAAGTTGGAATCTACTAGACTGCTACAGGTTTGGTTTTTTTGGTTTGCTCTATAAAACTCTAGTTCCAGAAATTAAGTTTTAATGTTAAAATATTTCTAGGTCCATTTTATCTCTTCCCTAATAACATCTTATTTATGAATTCAGAATACTAATGATGTTTTAATTCACAAATCAAATGACTTCTTTTTATTCCACATTTCCCTCTCTGCCTTGGAATTAACACTATTCACTATTTCATTCTTTTTAAAACTATTGAAACGTGGCTACTGTGATATCAGTCCGTTAATTTCCCTCCTTTTCTTTTGCAGTCTTTCCACTCTTCCTCCGGAAGAGTGTTCCTAAGCTAAAGGCAATGTTTCCTACAATTTCATCCTTAGTTGTCTTCACTTTATAACATTTCATTAGCTGTCACAACCACACTCATTATTTTACCACCTAAGTAATAAAAACTCTCAACTAGACCTGCTTGCTGTTTTCACAGACTCTCAAACTCTACATATTCTAAATTCGACTCAAAATCTTCCCTTCTCAAATGTTTGCTATTTTGGTATTTTCTACCTGAGAAAATGAAATCATGCTTCACCAGTTAACCAAAGCACAAATGTTATGTTGCTATCCTAGATTCTTCTCTCTCTCTCCTTCCAGTATCAAATCAGTACCAGAGATACACGATTCTAATTCCTAATGATTTCATTAATCCTTATCATTCTCTCCATCCTAATGCTTTCCGTTGTGGTTCCACATAGTTTTTTATGTAGATTATTACAACAGCCTTCTAACCAACCTTCCTGTTTCCCATCTTGCCCCATCTAGCCTCGCCTCTGAAATATTTTGAATCATTTTTTCAGGGACAGAAATGTGATTATATTATCCTTTTGGTTGAAAATATTAACAACTGGTCAGCATTGGCTAAACAGTTAAAACATAACCAACATAATCAACATAACCAAGTGTCATGGATTGAATTGTATCCCCCAAAAATATCTGTCAACTTGGCTGGGTCATGAGTCCCAGTATTGTATGATTGTGTACCATTTTGTAATCTGATGATTTCCTTATGTATTGTTAACTCTATCACTATGATGAGGTTATACTGATGAGGTCTACAAGATTGGATAGTGTCTTAAGCCAATCTCTTTTGGATATAAAAGAGAGAAGTGAGCAGAGACACAGTCGAACCTCATACCACCAAGAAAGCAGTGCCGGGAGCAGAGTGCATCCTTTGGACCTGAGGTTCCTGTGCAGAGAAGCTCCCAGACCAAAGGAAGATTGATGACACAGACCTTCCTCCAGAGCCAACAGAGAGAGAAAGCATCCCCCTAGACTTGATGCCCTGAATTTGGACTTGTAGCCTACTGGACTGTGAGAGAATAAACTTCTCTTTGTTAAAGCCATCCACTTGTGGTATTTCTGTTATAGCAACACTAGATG
Source organism: Trichechus manatus latirostris (assembly GCF_000243295.1). NCBI lineage: Eukaryota > Metazoa > Chordata > Mammalia > Sirenia > Trichechidae > Trichechus > Trichechus manatus. Next base: position 6,826,180 of record NW_004443949.1, on the reverse strand, counting down.
ACTAAGACACCAGGGTTTTCCATGATCTGTCTTAAACCCACATTTTTAGCCTTATTTTTATCTGATCTGCACAATAAAACTTAAATTAATACATTTATTAATTACATGCAAGGCCCACAATGTGATAATGAAAGTGATTATTTAGTTAATAACAAAATTCAAGTCAAAATACTGCTTTAGGTATTGCATTAAAAGATGGCATTAGATGAATACAAGAAACAATGTCTACTAACATGGGTGATCATCTAACAATGTGTTACCAATTCAATCACAATTCACTCCATCATCAATTATGATTTTTAAATATTAAAGCTTAGCAGCAGAAATTGATTATCTCAAAACGTCACATCTACCATCACTCAACAGGAGAATTCACAAGGCTGCATACTCCCCATTTTGGGAGAGACGTTTTCTTGCTTTATCCCCTATAATCCTCAGAAGACATACCATTATAGATCAGTGACCTGCATTATGCCCTTCAGAAGAGAGAATCACAGAATATAACAATTTCCAATGATTTTTTTGATATCATTCTTGAAAAGAAAGGAAGAAAATCTTCGGATACTTCAGCTATTTGTTCTCCAGTCTTCCTAACCCAACTAATAATAAACTGAGGGCTTATTTTGATGATGATATTAAATACAAGCTCTTGCCACAGATTTTTATACATATATAATCTCTGTTACTATATATTTATAATATTTTGTGAGCAATGTTTTATGGTTTAAAAAAAGTAATTCATATAAAGCACTCCAATTCTCATGGTGTTTTAAACGGACTTTCTAATTTTTGTGGAATTCATTGTTATTTAGGACGAATTCACAGGTTTGTAAAAATTTTTATTAATTCAGGTGTTCTAATTTCTAATTGGTTAAGCACTCTGCTGCCAATGGAAAGACCAGTGGTTTGAACCCACTAGCTGCTCTATAGGAAAAAGATGTGGCAGTCTATTTCTGTAAGGATTTACAGCCTTGGAAACCCTGTGAACTGTTCTACTCCATCCTATAGGGTTATTATGAGTCGAAATTGACTCAGTGGCAATAGGGATAAGCTCATTTGGTGCCTTGTGCAACATTAATCTTAAAACACACTCATTTTGGTATAATTTGGTTTCCAGGCATGGCATGTGTGATTGATTCTTTTATATAATTCCAGAGATTCTGCTCTACCCTGTCATTTCCCTCTTCCCCCATCTCAAACCAATCATTCTTTTATTTTCATAAACTTTCTATGTATGTCAACCGTGTTGTCTTGGCAATTAAAACAACAACAGACAGAGAGACAAAAAACAAAATTGATTTCATTTCTGAAAAGAAGATTTCAATCATAATTCTGGCATATTAGACTTTATTCTTCATAACTGTGGTAGTTATTGATTTACTCCAGAGCCCATCATGTCTTTTACATGCAGTTGTAACCAGATTTTGTAGAAAACTAAGCTGTGAAGCAATGCTTTTCTGCAGTTTGAGATTTCAATTCAGGAGCACTAGCTAACCTCAGGTTTTCAGCATGATTACATTTATCTGTATTTAAAGTACAAAGGAATCAACATGCTGGAAAGTAATTGCTCTATTGCCATAGGGAAAGAGATTAGGAAAATATGAGTTTAAGGGAGAAGCTGCCTGGGTAGTAATCCCTTTTATTATCTACTCTAAGCCATAAATGATTCTATCCCCCGAGTAATAAATAATTATGTCATGAACTGCAGGGTCAGAGGACTTTAGCAAGATTGTTAAGAAGTCCACCTATCAGAAAGTTTCCATATTCCTAAGGTCATGTTATCTCTTTTAAAAGTATGCATTTGACAGCACTGAATGCAGTGCGGATGCTAATGAGCACAGCAGGGGAGAACAATTACCAAAACCATTCATTTATTAGGTGATCTCTAAGGCCCTTGCTAACTTTAAAATTCTATGTCTATGTCTGCATTAGAGAGTCATTTTCATTTGAAATGACATAGCTAATCATATGTTTTAATTATTTTCCTTTCATTAAATGACTGTGTGTCAGATCAGGGAATTATGTTAATAAGGAGACCAAAATTTGCCAGGAAAGTCAGGGTCATAGAGTTTAAAGAATTTAGGCAACTGACCAAGATATCAGGAAATAAGTTTGCGGCAGAGTCCAAGCTAAAGCCTCTGTCAATCGACCATGGGGGAGAGACAAATCTATAGACAAGGCCAGCTGGGAACAAGAATCATCAGGGACAAACAAGGAGAACATAGATAAGGCAGACTCAGGTTTGGTCAAAAGGCAGACAAAGTGAGCTCTGGGGTTGTGTGACTAATCCTATTTTTTGACTCCTTCCTGCCATTTCAGAAATCCTTAATAATCATGTAAAAATACCATCCTAGATAATACAGACAAACCATGAGCACATCATGAAAAATGGGTTTGGAGATGGATTGAGAAGGGGTAGGATACCCTGTGGACTGACTAGACAGATGCTAATAATTAGTGATTTTTGCAGTCTTCTTTATTCTCACGTTCTACTTTCAGGATCCAGATCTCCATCCTGGAGCTGCTGTGGAGTCTCAACAGTGAGGCAACTGACCAGACACTTCAGGAAAATAATCAGTTCCAATGACTATGTGATTAATTTAGCTGAACCTGTCTGAAATGTCATCTATCTTCCTTACCTCTTCAAGGCTTACCATCTCTTAAATATCACCTTTAATATAAAAAGCTTTTGTGACCATTCTGATTAAGATAACATCCACTTTCTCTGCATTCCTCTGTTTCCTTCACATTGAAGACATATGTTGCCTTGCTGTCAAGTCAATTCCGACTCACGGCGTGTCGGAGTAGAGCTAGGTTGCACTGAGTTTTTAATTGCTGATTTTTCAGAAGTAGATCACTAGGCCTTTCTTCCAAGGCAACACTAGGTAAACTCAACCCTCCAACCTTTTGGTTAGCAGCCGAGCACGTTAACCGTTGCACCACCCAGCGACTCCTGTTGTCTTATAGCAGCTCTTCTATTATTTTTTGCATGTTTTAACTACTTAATGCAATTTAATTTTTTAGATGTTTTTCTCACCAAGATCAATATCTCCTTAAGTAAATTAAGTAAATAAGATATTCAAAATAGCATAGCAGAGGAGTGTGGGGACTGTGCTATCATGTTTAATGCCTTATCTCCAAAGAATGCAGTCAATAAATACTTGTTGAATATACGAATAAAAGTGAAGGTGAGGAGCGGAGGACAATTCACATTTCCTAGTAAAACAAATGAGTGGATATTGCCATTACTGAATTCAAGAAGCAAAGGACAGAGAAAATGTGTTAAGTGGAAAAATAAATTATATTTCAAAAATATTGAATACGTGATGTCCATGTAATGTTTAGGTGTTGATTTGGAATGTATATTTCTTCCACTGAGTGTCGATTTTCATGATAGAAAGAACCACGATTTTTATGTTTGCCGCTGTACAACCAATATTGGAATACACAGCAGGTACTCAGTAAATCTTGACTGCATTAATAACGGAGTTAACTGAATTAATTAATATTATGTGCAGGTGTCCTTTTGTTAGTATTCAGAGCTCATCATTTATATAGTTAATAATAGCAACATACAGTGTTTTCTTTGTGTCACGTACCATTCCAAGCACATTAGCTTATTAACTAATTTAATCCCCAGGGTAACACTATTAAATCGTCACTATTATTATCCTTATTCTACATATGAAGACAGTGAGGCACAGGCAGATTAAGTCAATGGTTCCAGGTCACCAAGCTAGTAGGATAGTAAGGCTAGAATCTGAATCCAAGCAGTCTTTCTGTATAGGGCACTCTGTTAACTATTTTCTTATTGTTCTTTGTTACCTCCATAATAATTATAATTCTTTAAAATTGATATTGGCTAGATCTTAAGCAAAATAATTGTTAAACAAGAAAATAATGGAAGAGAATTTATGCCTACATATACGGGAAAAGAGAAGTAAGGAAAAAATAACAGAAAACAACTGGTAAAATCAGGAAGCATAAGAAAACTCATTAAATTTCAGGCTGGGAAGGGGAAGAGGGGGAGAACAAAGCCATCTTTTGGTTTTAGATGGCTCACACAGGCAACAGTACAGATGATCATTTTAAAGATATGATGGTATTGAGAAAAGAACTTTAACTAGAATGCATATTAGTTTTCCAGATCTGCCATGATAATGTACCACATTTTTTGTTTTGGAGGCCAGAAGTCCAAAATTTAGGTGTGGGGAGAGCTATGCTCCCTCTGAAGGCTCTCGGGAAAATCCTTCGTTGCCTCTTTCTAGACTCTGGTGGTTGCCAGAAATCCTTGGTGTTCTTTGGTTTGCGGCTGCATCAATCCAGTCTCTGCCCCCATTATCTCATGGTCTTCCTCCCCTGTGTGTATCTTCACGTGGCCTTCTTAGGAGGACACTAGTCGCTGGATTTAGAGCCCACTCTGATCTAGTATGACTACATGTTTACTTAAGAAATTACTTCTACAAAGATCCTATTTCCAAATTAAGTCACATTCTGAGATTCGAAGCGGACATGATGGGGCACTATTCAAACAGTACAGCAGGTTATTGCAATTCCCTAAGGGAGAAAAAGCTTGGAGAATCTTGGAATGACTCAAGAGGGTGAGGCTAAGGGGATGGCTTCAAGAGAAATTTAATAAGTACAATTAGAGGGACACAATAGTGAATAAAACATGGAGAATGAGAAAATGTGAGGAGTAAGGATGGGTCTCAAGCTCCTGGCTTTGATGGCAAGATGAATGTTAGACCCATAATCACAAAGATACAGGAGAATTTGTATTACATTTTGGTATAGATGATGAGTTAAGTTTGGAATATGTTTAAGATGCCTATGTGTATCTCCAGTCTATTCTCTGGAGCAGTACATATTTAATTACCTACTTACCATCTCCGCTAGTTTATCTCTTAGACCCCTCAAATTCAACCCAGGCAAAACTAGATTCATGAGCTCCCTCTCCAAACCTGCTCCTCATCTGGTGTGCTAAATCTTAATAAAGGGTGCTGGGATGTTTAAGGTTCTGTGTCAACTTAACTGGGCCATGACTCTCAGTAGTTAGCAATTATGAAATGATGTAGTTTGGCAGTTATGTAATAATGCAGTTAATCTTCCATGATGTGATCTGATACGATCAGCTAATCAGTTGTAAGAGGGGTTTCCTTGGAGGTATGGCTTGCATCCAATATATATATATATGGACATTCTGGGAAAGCTTGCTCTGAATCTTGTTTTTCATCATCTGACCTCCAGTTCTTGGGACTTGAGCCAGCTGCCTGTCAATCTTGGATTCATCAGCCCCTGCAGTTATGTGAGTCAGAAGAAGCCTCCAGCCTGACACCTGACCCATGGACTTGGGACTTGCTAGCCTCTACAACTGCGTGAGCCAATTCCTTGAGATAAATCTCTCTCTCTCTCTCTCTAATATATAAGTACATATATACTATATATAAGATATACGTATATATGTATATATTATATGTACATATTATATATGGATATATTGTATGTACATATTATATATGTATATACTATATATGTATGTGTTATATGTACATACATACATACACACACACACATGTATACATATATACTATGCTTCACTGGTTTTGCTTCTCTAAAGAACCCAGCCTAAGACAGGTACCATTGCCTATCCAGTGACCCAAGCCCCAAATATGGGAGATTCCCTAAATTCACCCTCTCCCTCATCTTCAGATCCACTCAATCACCAAGTCCTCTTGAATCCACATTCTAAATACAATTGAGTATATTCACTCTTTTCTGTCCCTAGTTTTAAATGCTTGTTATTTATCACGTGGATTTAGTGCTACTTTGCTAGATGAGTAGGTGTTAGCTGAAAGAAAGGCAAGGAGGTCGATACCTGCTTTTCCCCTCTGTAACATATCCTTGCTTATTCCCACTTCACAAATCAACCTTCTACTTAATCTTAGACCTCAGATAAAAATTACTTCCACAAAAAGACTTTTCTAAGTTCACAGCTAGAGTGAGTAATTCAATGATAGTTTCCCATGGAACCCTTTTCTAACTTTTGTTGATTTTGTTAGGTGCCATCGTGTTGGTTCTGACTCACAGCAACACTATGTTCAAGAGAATGAAACACTGCCTGGTCTTGCACCATCTTCACCATCATTGCTATCTTTGAGCCCATTGTTGCAGCCACCATGTCAATCCATCTCATTGAGGGTCTTCCTCTTTTTCGCTGATCTTCCACTTTACCAAGCATGATGTACTTCTCCAGTAACATTTAGCATCTCTGTAATACTTGCTCAGTTTCTGTCTTCCAAACTGAACTGTAAATACCATAAGTATATGGGTTGTCTGTCCTGTGCACATCCATTTCCCCAATGCCTAGCAACAATAGATGTTCAATAATTCAGTAAATGAATGATGAAAGGTTTGACAAGATAACTCCATCAAAAAAATATACATTTGCTTTTACCACATGAAAATCATTAATGCGCTAAGCAATTTCCATTTCAATGTGGGAGTTGTATTAGGAGGGATAAAAGGTAAATAAAAGAAAAATAAATTAAATATTTCAAATGTAGTTCCAGAAGTGCTTTTGACTTTAGGTGCAGGGGAAGAGGAAATTGTAACAATTGGTAAAAATGAATGTACCCCTGGTCATTGACAGTTACCCACTGATTTGAATAATTGAAACCCTGGTGGTGTAGTGGTTAAGAGTTCGGCTGCTAACCAAAAGGTCAGAAGTTCAAATCCACCAGGCGCTCCTTGGAAACTCTATGGGGTAGTTCTACTCTGTCCTATAGGGTCACTATGAGTCCGAATCGACTCGATGGCAAATGGTTTGGGGTTTTTTTTTTGTTTTTTTTTTTGGTTCAGCATGTTTAGAACCTTGTCAACAATAGGATCAGCAAGAAGTACTACAATAAAGCTTTGTTAAGTTTCTTTGAAAATGTCAAATATAAATCACTGATTTTTCTGATTCACTGCTGGAACAAAATAGGAATTACAAATTATTACTTGTAATCATAATGCATTTGATAAATCTCAGTTGATTTCCCATAGTCTAGAAAGCACTGTAAAATCCTGAGTCAGACACAGACATAACCAAAAAACCTGTTGCCAAGTCATAGCAACTCTACAGGACAAAGTAGAACAGCCCCATAGGGTTTCCAAGGAGTGGCTGGTGGATTCAAACTGCCGACCTTATGGTTAGCAGCCAAGCTCTTAACTACTAAGCCACCAGGGCTCCCAGACATAGACACAGAGCAGCCATATTCAGAAGCATAGTAGTCAAGGCTTTTAACCTCCAAAAGACACAGAACAATCTGGCAGCCTCCCAGGCAGTCAATGTAGCAGAGAAACTTCTGGAGATTGAGTTTGACCTGTTTTTCTCCCTTGGGAGTCTCATATTCAAGTTAGCCCCAAAAGTCCCCAGAGCTTACCCTGTCATGAGACTCAAGAGAGTAGCAAAAAAGATAAAATTGACATTTCTTTTGAGTTCAAATTCTTTCAAGGACAAAGAAAAGAGGTCTAAAAAGTAGTTCTTATAGTAAATATTATTCACCTTAGTTTTAACAAAGCTTCTTTGTAGACCTTGTTTTTTCCCAAGTGAATTTTACCACATTATCATTGCCCTTTTAATGCAACAAAATAGCATGGAATATAGATTAGCATAAGTCACTCAGAAACAAAATTTAAGCAGATGAGAAAAATTCCATAAAAAGTAAAATGTTAAGTTATTTTGAATTTTTGTCACTCTGGCGATCTGGACTACCTAATTCCCTTGCAGTGGAGTCCATTTCGACTCATAGTGACCCTATAGGACAGAGTACGACGGCCCCATAGGGTTTCTAACACTGTAAATCTGTGACAGTCTTACACATCTTTCTCCCTCAGGGTGGCCGGCGGGTTCAAACCTTAGCAGCTGAGCACTTTAACCACTGTGCCACCAGGGCTCCTCTGGACTATTTAGGAATTCTCTTTTAAATGAATCTTGTCATAGGACAGATGCCTTCTTACTCTTATAAAAGTTTTTTTAATTGTAAGTTGAAATAATACATTAAGGAATTTCAATTTTATTCAACATTCACATTCTTGAAAGAATTAAAATGCAACTGATTACTAAGTATATTGGAACAAGCATAATCGCTTTACTCAGTAGTCAATGGGTCTAAGATTTCTGCATAATGAATATTTTTCACAATAAAGCTGGTGAAAATGAAATGAAGTAAGTGTTATTAAATAATGCATAAATGTGACAACGAGCTTTTAGTTCTTATTTTCTAACATTCAAAACCTGTAGGGAAATAAAAGGCGTTTTTAAGAGAATTTAAAGCGGGTATTATTCTTATGATTCAGGCAAATCAATATTCAACTTTGACCTTTTGCTTCTATCAGTCATCTTTATTATTTGTCTCATTAAGATGTTGGGGTTTTTTTTTAATAGACAAATGCAAATTACTACCTAGTTTTCTTCAGTGTGTATTTGTTAAAACTAACATACTAGATCCTTTAGAGGCTTGAGCCTTGAAAAATTGGTTTAGCTTGGTGTGAATAATGAGTGTAGTTGGATTAAGTATGAGAATTCTTAACCTCAGAAGCAGGTAATAAATGGATATTGTGTAACTATCATATCACATAACTTGGGAGCACAATTTGCTGAACTGTAGATAAAAGGAGTACTTTAAGGAATTTATTAGAGAATTTTTGTTGCAACAGGAGAAATTTCTCCCCGGCAGGTTACCTCCAAGTTCTTTAGATTTGGCACAGCTCTGTTTTGTTAAGGAAGGGGGTCCCACTAAAAGGACGAGAAGGAGCCCTGGAGGCACAACAGTTAAGTCTGGGCTGCTAACTGAAAGGTTAGTGATTGGAACCCACCCGGCAGCTTAGAGGGAGAAAGACCTGGAATCTGTTCCCATAAAGATCACAGCCTAGAAGATCCTATGGGGCAGTTCTGCTCTGTGTCATGGGGTCCCTGTAAGTCGAAACCGATCCAACGACACCCAAAAACAAAAGGAAAAGAGAGTTCTGTAAACATATATGTAGAACTGACGTGAAAGTTATCCAGAAACAATGAAGTTCCAGCACGAAATCTGTCTTCCTCTGTCTCTCATGGCATATGTGAGTGTTACTATACAACTCCTTCTAACAACTCCATTCCTCTGCTTACACCTAATTTTTTTTTTTTTAGCATTTCGTTGACTTAGACATGTTCCATTGTGTACTTTTTAACTCTAACTCTTCCTCATGACCATCCATTTGTAACTAACGTATTCGCTCAGATTTTTAGTTCAAATTTCTTTGAGATTCATCTTTTGTTCACCTTTTTATTTGAAAAATACCTGGCCAAGCTGTAGATTCGTTACACCTGGGTAAAATTACTTGCTCTTGATTAGTCAACTCTACCAAGAGAACTCGATGTAGTATATGCACAAAGGAAATGTACTGAAGATAGTTTACCACTGTTTATTGGTAGGCATCTGGATACATTTGTGTGTCATAAGAAGAAATGGATTTCTCATATTCCTTCAATTAGAAAGTTAAATAAACTGGAAACACAGTTTTTATTTGGATGCATTAAATGGCAATAAACGCTTTAGAAGGAACGATCGGTTTCTATTATAATAGGGCTCTGTGTTTGCCATTGTTAGAAATCTTTTAAGACCTTGTAAATGAGTTTTTTGGACATAATTTAACATTAAAAATTTATTTTTTGTGTAGCAAATTTTGAATTATACATTATTTGAGTAATTTCATTCTCTCCATTACTATAAAATGCTGTTAATTTTTCATTCAAAAGCAATTCAAAATCACAACATGGATGCTAAGATTATTTTTGGGATAGATCAAATCAGTATAAACACTTACTAAAAATAGTTTCAGATGTCACATACACACTTAAGAAATATACAGTCAGATGTGATTGTGGCTTTCCTGTAACAAAATGTATTATCAATGAAATGTACTTCTTAGAATGTTTTTCTTTCAACATAATATTTAATTGTAGACTACTCCAATATTAAGCTCCATTTACATTTTATTCTCATACAATTACTCTGTTTTTTATTAAAATATTTATTTTTGAACTAAAACATATATATTTTTTAGCTCATACATTTCTACTTCTCATTTCTCTGCACATTTTTTTTTTTAATTTATAAGTTAGTTCTTCTCCATGTCATGAGGATGGGCCACAAGTGGTTTTTCCTAAATCAAGTTATATGCATTTAATATTCCAGGTCTGAATTTGACACACATTTTTCTAGATAGTATCCTCTATAACTCTAATTACTATTTTCTTTGTCCAATTTGAAATTCCAGCTCATGGCAACCCCATGTGTGTCAGAGTAGAGCTGTGCTTCATGGGTTTTTCAATGGTTGATTGTTCAGAAGTAGATCGCCAGGTTTTTCTTCCAAGGCACCTCTGAATAGACTCAAACATCCTAACTTTTGGTTAAGCGTGTTAACCATTTGAACCACCAGGGACTTATTTCTAAATTGAAACTCCAGTATTACCAGGGAATCCCTGAGTAGTATAAATGGTTAATGCACTCAGCTGCTAACTGAAAGGTTGGAGGTTCAAGTACACCCAGAAGAGCCTTGGAAGAAAGGCCTGGTGGTCTACTCTGACACACATGGGATCACTGTGAATTAGAATCCACTTGGAGGCAATTGGTTTAGTTTTTGGTTTGATATTACCATTTTCCTGCTCTTTTCAGTGATGGTTTTTCAAAAGTAATTATCAAGCTGAAATAACTACAAGGGGAGAAAGATTTTTTTATACTTGATTATAAAATAGTATTTAAAATTGTGCCTCTACAAAAGTGAGCATATATTAAAAATTAGATATAGTAGCTGACACAGTGAAAGAACAAAACAAATTGTTCTGATCAAAGTATTTTTTTGGTTAATTCACGGTGTAGATTGTTTTAATTTCCTTGTAAAATCCATGATGCTTTTGTAATATTAATATCTTTCTTTTCTTGTCTCCAACTTCTTGTTTATCCTCCTTGGGATTCTCCAGTAGAGGATAAATAAAAGTGTAGACTATAAGCAATATTTCAATACTACATTGTAGTGATATCATATTGAAATATAAAAATAGAGACAGAGCTCCCACAGTGTTGTATTAAAATATCCTGTTTCCTCTGCTGGGCTTCCCATCCCCCACCCCCCACCCCAACTTTGCATTTGAATCTTGCTTTTGCTTGGAGGTTATATGTAAACCCCACTTCACCTGCGTAGTATGATTAAAAATGTCACTGACGTAATGTGTATGAACTCTCTACTTGTAAACCCCTTTAAAAGTAACTTGTCTGCCCACTCTTGGCGAACAGCCTTGGCAGCAGCAGCTCCGACTGACTCCTTTCCTTGTACAACAAAATAAAGGTATCTTCCTGTTCTCCCACCTCAGTCTCTCATTTATTGGCCAATACAAGTTATGCTGAGCATGAACCTGCTGTTTCCACCAGGTAACAAAATAGCCTCAAATTCACTGCATGGGAATAAAGTAGAACATGGGGGAAAACCAAAAACCAAACCAAACCTAAGGCAGCGCCTGAAGCAGCTTTGCATTAGAATCCTGTTTTCTTTGCTTGGTTTTCTCCCCCACAGCTTTGCATTAAAATCCTGCTTTCTTTGCTTGGAAGTTGTACGTAAACCCCACTGCGCCTGTGTAGTATGACAAAGAATGTTGCTGATATAACTTGTATGAACTCCCTACTTGCAAACCCCTTAAAAGTAACTTTTCCCATTGCCCTCAGAGAGCAGCCTTAGTGGCAGCAGCTCCAACTACTCCTTTTCTTGTGCAACAAACTAAAGGTGCCTTTCCTGCCCTCCCACCTCGGTCTCTTGTTTATTGGCCAATTCCAGTCACACCGAGCAGAGCCTGAGTTTCCACCCAGTAACAAACCCATTGCCTTCAAGTCAATTCCAACTCATAGCGACTCCATAGGACAGAGTAGAACTGCCCCATAGGGTTTCCAAGGAGCGGCTGGTGGATTCGAACTGCCAACCTTTTGGTTAGCAACCAAATGCTTAACAACTGCACCACCAGGGCTGCATGGGGGAAAGTAGTATGAATTAATTCAGGGAATAGAATACACCACTTACAGCACATAAGATTTAAAATTTAAACTTTAAAAATTACTTTAAAATTTTAAAAATTACTAATTTTGTAATTACTAACGTATTTCTATTAAAGGTGGTATCCACCAGTTTTACAAGATCTCTTGAAGATGTATAATAAAACAATAATTTCCAGGAGCACACGTTTACAAAATATATTAAGAGTGTTTCATGAATTTGTGTGTCATCCTTTGCAGGGCCAAGCTAATTTTCTGAGTCATTGCAAATTTAATATATGTACTACCAAACAAGTACAATTTTTAAATAATTTTTTTGTTCTGAATAGTTTCAACCACCATTAGACCCTTAATATAATAATAGTAATATGTAGTTTCATAGGCAAGAACACTATTATTTATACCAATATTGACATAATTATAATTTGTCTCAATATTGATATATGATATAATTTTTCTCGACTACAGTATTATGTTGAGAATCTTTTTTTTTTACCTATTAAATTGACCATCCTTATCAACTATATAACTAAGAATTAAGACTTGCTTTATAAACATTAAATGCTGCAAAGCACTTTATACTATTGCCAAGAACGGTACTCTAGCTGAATAAAAGGAGCCCTGGTTGTGCAGTGGTTAAGAACTGGGCTGCAAACCAAAACGTCAGCAGTTCTAATCCACCAGCCGCTCCTTGTAAACCCTACGGAGCAGTTCTACTCTGTCCAGTAGGGTCTCTATGAGTCAGAATTGACTTGACGACAATGAGTTAGGTTTTGGTTTTGATTTAGTTAAATAAAAACTTGGCAGAGAATGAAGCCATCTTGATTTCAGTACTGTCTTTATCATTAATTATCTGTATGATCCTGGACTGGGCCCTGTCATTCTTTCCATCTGGTGATTCTAATGAGGATAATAGTACTTGATCTACATACTTCCTAGTAGGGTTGTGTGCAAAATAATTCAGGTTATTTCATAATTTGGAAATGCTGTGAATGATAAACTATAGGGCCTATTATTACTGGAGAAATTTTAATGGTTAAAATAAATTTGATTATTGAAGTAATGATAGTCATACTTGAATATAGCTGCTTTTCTGCTGGATATGCAATTAAATTTGTTGTGAGTGTGTGAGAGTGTTTTTGCCCCTTGGTACTTTAGATTTTATTTTACATCTTAAAAATATTTAGAGCAGGCAATGCTTTAAAAATTACAACAACTTCTTATATAGGAATTTAAGTTCTAAAGGTAAAGGTATTTTAGCTTTAGCCTCAGGAAACCTACTTGTAACTGTTTGTCTCCCACCTGCTAATGTTACTTGAGGTGTGAAGAATGAGCCATGTGTTTTATTTTACATGAATAATGAAAACACCATCTTGACTTTTAAAGGCAAAGAAAACATGGGATTGCAAATGAGCACTTAAGATATTGAGATGCCTCTTTGATGGGAAAATAAAATTCTCTTCTTTTGTCTTTTAAAAATGCCATTTCCTCTTCATAGTAACCTATGTCAGAGTATGCTACATAGATTTGGGGTGAAGTAGCCCATAATTCTGCAAATTGTCATTGAGTTTTGCTGTGAACTAAACTCATGTTTTATCTTGTGAGATAGACAAATAGAAAGTAACTTTCAAAATGTCCGCTCTAAGAAATGAGGAAATTATGCTTTGATGGAAAAAAGTAGACAAAACAGTCAATTTTTAAGCAGAATTTATTCTCTTTCATGAGATTATAAAATTTGAGGGGGTGACTGAAAGATGAATTTATCCTCTTAATACAGTGGTTCATAAAGTGTGAGTCACAGAGAAGGTTCAAGTGGGAGGAAGACAATGAGGTGAACACAGGTATTGGAAACAGTCCAGAAATCCATATGCATGACTCGAGACTGAGCAAATATTTCATTTTCCAAATGTATGCTGATATATATGTTGTTGTTAGATGCCATCGAATTGGTTCCGACCCCTAGCAACCCTACGTACAACAGAATGAAGCGCTGCCTGGTCCTGCATCATCCTCACAATCGTTGTTACGCTTGAGCCCATTGTTGCAGCCACTGTGTCAGTCCATCTCATTGAAGGTCTTCCTCTTTCTCACTGACCCTCTACTTTACCAAGCATGATGTCCTTCTCCAAGGACTTGTCCCTCCTGATAACACATCCAAAGTACGTGAGACAGTCTCGCCATCCTTACTTCTAAGGAGCATTCTGGCTGTACTTCTTCCTGGACAGTTTTATTTGTTCTTCTGGCAGTCCATGGTATAGTCAACATTCTTTGTCAACACCATAATTCAAATGCATCAATTCTTCTTTGGTCTTCCTTATTCATTATCCAGCTTTCGCACGCATATGAGGTGATTCAAAATACCATGGCTTGGGTCAGGTGCACCTTAGTCAAAGTGACATCTTTGCTTTTGAACACTTTAAAGAGGTCTTTTGCACAGATTTGCCAAATGCAATGTATCTTTTGATTTCTTGACTGCTACACGTTGATTGTGCTTTGCTGCTACGTATAGTGATATTTAACATACGGATTCATTTTGATTTGTCATTATCTATTTTCTTAATCAGTGGATGCTAAAATTACAACTACTAAAAAAGTTTAGCCACTGTCTAAAATGAATGCTGATATCCTTTTATGATTTTTAGTTATTTCTATAAAAAATATGACTTTCTCTTACAATTTAAAAGAGAAATTTTAAGTAAGCCGAAGTACTCTGTATAACAAAAACTGTATCTTTCATTTGCTGTTTTGATTCTTTGTATTTTAGCTTTCCTCAGGTTGCTATAAGGCTTATATTAATACAATCAAAGTTTCCTATGATTGTAAAAAGTTCACTTATTTATTCAAGAATATTTATTTAGTGACAAATATTTAGTATGCATTGTTCTGAGGTACTTGGGTTAAACCAAAGAATAAGAAAAATTGTGGTTCATTTTGTCCCAGGGCTTAAAGTCTAAAAGGATTATAAAAATTATAATTAGAATAAATAATATAATCAGAAAGATAAAATCTAAAACTAAAGGAAAATAGTGAACTGTAATAAATATAACAAAGATGTGATATCCTTAATGTATAAAGAACTTATAAAAAATTAATAACAAAGGCACAAAAATCACCAGTCATCAATACAGCCAGAGTTGAGAATAGATAACAATCCAGGTAATGGACCCAGAAAAAGAATTTAACTTCATTTGTATGTAAACACAATGAAGTACAACTCTCTCTCTCCCCACCCCACCATCGCCCTCCATAGAATCGGCCAAGATAATATGCAATGTCTGTAAGGATGAGCTGAGTCCAGCTCCCTCACACAAGCTTTCCAAAAGCAATTTAGCAATATTTATTTGTTTATTAATATTAAAAAGTTCACCATCATTTGACAAAATCATTTTTCCTGTAAATAAACATAAAAGTAGTCAAAAATTCAAACAAATATTTACATGCAAAGACAATTGCTGTTGCTGTTAGGTGCCATCAAGTCAGTTCCGACTCACAGGGGCCCTATGTACAACAGAAAGAAACACTGCCTGGTCCTGCTCCATCCTCACAATTATAAATAAAGATATTTAATAAATCATTATTTATACAACTGTAAAAACAGTAACATCATGACAAATATTAATAAGTTCTTCCACTACAGATTTCTATATACCAGTTTTCTCTGCTTTTTCTTCAGGCATTCATCTGTGGGAGGGAGGGGAAAAGAGGACAGCCCCATGTGTCAGAGTAGAACTGTGCTCCATAGGATGGTCAATGGCTGATTTTTTCCAAAGTAGATCACCAGGCTTTTCTTCCAAGGTGCCTCCGAGTGGACTCAAACCTTCAACCTTTCTGTTAACAGAAGAACGTGTCAACCATTTTCGCCACCCAGAGACTCCAATGTACATATGGAGGGAGATAGAGCTCGTGAGTTAATACTGATAATTCCAATCAAAATCACGAGTGCAGGGTTTTTACTATCTCTTCTGTGTTAAATTTGTGTCTCTGCCGTTCCAAACTGAAAATCCTCGCTCTCAGGACACATGGTTAGAATATTCTATAATTTCTAATATCCTTTATCCCATTTTTTGTTTAAGTAAGTTCCAGAATAAAATACTAATCCTAGGACCACCAGATTAGTGAAAAAAAAGTTAACAGTTTATTTTGTATAAGCTATTACCACCCTTCTTCTTTTTAAAACTGATTTTATTACATCTATATTGATATTATAGCTCCATTACTTTCTATACATCCTCCCTTGTAACCAGGATTTAATCTTAACCTATAAGTAACTATATATTTAACCAAAAAAAAAAAAAAAAAAAACACACCATTACCGTCAAGTCAATTCTGACTTACAGAGACCCTATAGAACAGAGTAGACCTGCCCGATAGGGTTTCCTAGGCTGTAATCTTTACAGAAGCAGACTGCCACATCTTTCTTCCTCAGAACTGCTGGGGGGTTTGAACTGCCAACCTTTTGGTTAGCAGCTCAGTGCTTTAACCACCATGCCAGCAGGGCTCCTAATAAATTATCTCACTTATTATAAATATTCTAACTAACTATAAATGAAATTTAATACTTATAACTAGTCATTTTTTGTACCCATTAACAAATTTTGTTTTATAATGAAATTTAGATACCACCACCATGTTCTTCATTTTATGTCATTGCTGACTTTGAAGCAAGAATTATTAATGACTTATAATGGATGCATTTTCTCCTCTGACAACAAGACATGATTCAGACACTTTTGTCCTCTCCAACAAAAGTGTTAGTAATACACCAGGATTTCAGTGTATGACGCTACCTGACTGCAGTCATGCATGTTTATGATGCTGTTAAATAACCATGCTCACTTCTGCATTTGATGTCATAACTATATGGCTTTTAATAAAATATTACTGAATCAAAGCACATGCTTCCACATAAATTATTATATTGTATCCTAATGAACACTTGGACTTATTCAAATCACCCCAAATTGCAATATCATAAAGAATTGATCAAAATATCAAAATTTGATCAAATAATGATGATAGAAAAATGAATTTCATCTTCTCATATACGAACCCTAATACAGAAAATATTTTTCATGCTAGTAATTGCTATTTTTTTCGTTCTGGTGTACAGGCTCTCTACCTTTATGCAAATTTTGATTATCTGTTAATGCTTTGTTTATTATACAATATTTATATACACGGAAATAAATGCACATTGTCAAAAATATATGAGATCTGGTAAAATCAATTATTATAAGAGTTACTAGATAATAAATTTCATCTACCTGGAAGATAAACTAAGGACGTGTCTTTAGAAGATGAATTTTCTCCATGTTAGGAAAAGAGGTAGATAGTAGTGTCTGTTCTCCCAAAGATTAATATCTGGTGATTACAGAGCCCTTAGCCTGTTGCCTTGAGGGATGGACCTCATCTCCTCCAACTCAGGCTTTGATGAAAAGGAAGATAAATGAAAACCATTTTCTTGGTTCTTCCCCGTCCATTTCTGAACAGACGTACACATTTAAATTCCATTTAGTTCTCTTTCTTAAGCGTTCATCCCTCCCATCCCCACAACCTACCGTCACCTCTCCCTCAGTCTCTGCAGTAGCTCAGACCAGGCGCAAAGAATGCACAGGACCATTCTATTTCAAAACTGATTAGAAAAGATAAGGGGCAAAAGCTTTCACGGAAAAATAAGTCAGAAAGAACTTGAGTAAGAGAGAGGTCTCAGGGGAGTCCTAATTAGAAGAACTGGGAAGGGTGGGAAATAGATTGCTCTATTTTTGCATTTCAAAAAGTTCTGGATTGGAGGAAGAACCCAGACACTTTGAATCAGAGTACACGGATTTTGATTCCAGCTCTGACACTTAGCTGTGTGCCACCTCCAGCTGGACTTATAATTGCTCATTAAATAGAGATAATACCTATCTCACAGGTTTTGAGGAGCACCTCGGATAATTAATATGTTAGGACTTTAGAAAGTAGGGCATCAGTGTAAATTGGCACTAAGTTAGAAAGGTTGTAGCTCAGTATTCTCCTTCAGTGGCTTATTTGCTCAGTTCATTTTAATTGTTACATTTTATTTTTCATAAATATTTTTTCTATAAATATTTTATAGAGTTCATGAGAAATCATAGTTGTCCAAGTCAATTCATTTAATATTACCAGTTGCTTACTCCATGTCAGGCACTGTGCGAGGAAATTTCAATATATTCTTTTCCTATGTAATCCTTACCATAAATCTATAATAATGTTATTTTCTCCAGTTTATAGATAAGAAACTGTGGCCTGGAGAAGTGAACTATGATAATAACTTTAAATACTAAACTGAGGTATTCTCCCATATATTTCCTATAATCCTGTTACTCCTTCATTCATCTGTAGCTAAGGTATTCTATGCCCAATGCCCCAGGAAAGAATTTTAAATTCTTTACATGTAAATTTTTAATTTTTTACAGGTGAAGTGGTGGAGAAAATCTCTTGTGTTTGCATCTAGGACAACCCCTCCTGCTTAGAACAACTGAACCCTAAATCAAAATAATTTCAGTTCACATGCTAATTATATCAGTTCTCAATGTCTCTTGCATCAAAAATATCCCCTTTCCTCTTCCAGTTGAGTATCTCAAGCACAACAAAATATAATCTAAAGTGGAAGCAAAAAGAAGCACCATCTGAATCAAGAGAACTGTTCTGCATGAGGCAAAGCTGCGCTGTAGTTTGCATTTGAATATATTTCAGCTTTTGAAGATCTAATATGTCCGAAGTACGAAGATGTACTTGCTTCTAAGGAGCATTCTGGCTGTACTTCTTCCAAGATTGTCGTGGGTAGAAGGCTTAATTTTCCATAAGATATTCTGACATTTCAAGAAGCTGGGCATGTCATCTATTTTTTAAAACTCAGAAAAATAATATATTTTGATTGCAATTGGTTAAGAACACTGCCACTTTCCACACTGACTTCCCCTCCATCACATTTCCACTCATGCAGATTGTCATTAGAATGGTTACAGGCATCTTAGGGATCTGGCAAAGAGCTGTTGGCAATACATACAGTTTGACTTTACTGGGATATATTTATGTGATTCCCAGAAATATTATTGCTAGCATCCCATGAGTAAATGGCTTCCAGGAATATTCTTACTGTCCATTCACTTTCTCAGTTCATGGGTAAATTAAAAAGTAGCCGGCTGCATTATAAGTATGATATTGAAAAGTAAGACAGAGAGTATATAGGGCCAAATGTTATATCATGATATAAGTATTTTTTTACAGTACCTGGCACTATAAGTAAATGGGTAATGGGTGGTAAACATTTAAAAGTCTTAGATGCAGAAGATAGTCTGAAACTCTTCTAGTCATCTCGGTCTAAAAGTTGTATCTTCCAGAGATATATCTGATGATGCAGTGAATATAATTATTAATGTCATATATAAAGATGCTGTTGTTGTTGTTAGGTGCTGTCGAGTTGGTTCTGACTCATAGTGACTCTGTGTACTGCAGAATCAAACACTGCCCAATCCCGTGCAATCCTCACAATCCTTGTTATGCTTGAGCCCATTGTTGCAGCCACTGTGTCAATCCATCTCGTTGAGGGTCTTCCTCTTTTTCACTGACCCTGTACTTTATCAAGCATGATGTTCTTCTCCAGGGACTGATCCTTCCTGATAACATGTCCAAAGCATGTAAGATGTAGTGTCAACATCCTTGCTTCTAAGGAGCGTTCTGGTTGTACTCCTTCCAAGACAGATTTGTTCGTTCTTTTGGCAGTCCATGGTATATTCAGTATTCTTTGCCACACCAGAATTCAAAGGCGTCAATTCTTCAGTCTTCCTTCTTTACTGTCTAGCTTTTGCATGCATACGATGCAATTGAAAATACAATGGCTTGGGTCAGGTGCACCTTAGTCGTCAAGGTGACATCTTTGCTTTTCAACACTTTAAAGAGGTCTTTTGCAGCAGATTTGCCCAACGCAATGCGTTCTTTGATTTCTTGACTGCTGGTTCCATGGGTGTTGATTGTGGATCTAAGCAAAATGAAATGCTTGACAACTTCAATCTTCTCTCCATTTATGGTGATGTTGCTTATTGGTCTAGTTGTTAGGATTTTTGTTTTCTTTATGTTGAGATGTAATCCATACTGAAGGCTGTGGTCTTTGATCTTCATCAGTAAGTGCTTCAAGTCCTCTTCACTTTCAGCAAGCCAAGTTGTGTCATCTGCATAACGCAGGTTGTTAAAAAGTTTTCCTCCAATCCTGATGCCCCGTTTCTCTTCGTATAGTCTAGCTTCTTGGATTATTCACTCAGTATACAGATTGAATAGATATGGTGAAAGCATACAACCATGATGCACACATTTCCTGACTTTAAACCACACAGTATCCGCTTGTTCTGTTTGAACAACTGCCTCTTGATCTATGTACAAGTTCCTCATGAGCACAATTAAGTGTTCTTGAATTCCCATTCTTCTCAATGTTATCCATGATTTGTTATGATCCACACAGTCACATGCCTTTGCATAGTCAACAAAACACAGGTAAACATCTTTCTGTTATTCTCTGCTTTCAGCCAGGTCCATCTGACATCGGCGATGATATCCCTGGTTCCGCATCTTCTGAATCCGGCCTGAATTTCTAGCAGTTCCCTGTCGATACCCTACTGCAGCTGCTTTTGAATGATCTTCAGCAAAATTTTACTTGCGTGTGATATTAATGATATCGTTCGACAATTTCCACATTCAGTTGGATCACATTTCTTGGGAATAGGCATAAATATGGATCTCATCCAGTCGGTTGGCCAGGTAGCTGTCTTTCACATTTCTTGGCATAGATGAGTGAGCACTTCCAGCGCTGCATCCGTTTGTTGAAACATCTCAGTTGATATTTTGTCAATTCTTGGAGCCTTGTTTTTTTACACTTTGTTTGTTTTTAATATCCATGGAATGGATCTAGTGCAAGAAATTAAGTTCATTTATAGAAAAGTAAACCTACACTTTCACTTTTGTCTGAGATAAGTACTCATTATAGAAGTTAAATAAATTTGCTAAGTTCACAAAACTGGTAAATAGTAGACAGGGATGGGTTTTCAAATAGAGCCTTTACTTTGGGACTAATGAAAACAAGATACTCTACGAGCTACATTGTGCCAGTTACATTTTTTCATATATCTGTATTCCTGGTGTTTCTTTTGATATAAGGATATATATCATTGTTGTTGTCATCAAGTCAGCTCTGACTCATGGCAACCGCATGAATAACAGAATAAAACGTTGCCTGGTCTTGTGCCAGCTTCATGATTGTTAGTATGTTTGAGCCATTGTTGAAGCCATTGCGTCAATCCATCTCACAGGGGGTTTTCCTTCACTGGCCCTCCACTTTACCAAAAATGATGTCCTTCTCCAGCTGTTAGCCCCTCCTGATGATGCATCCAAAGTAAGCAAGTCAAAGTCTTATAGTTTTCATTGTCTGATTTGTGGAAGTAGATTTCCAGGCCTCTCTTCTTAGTCTATCTTAGTCTGGAAGCTGTGTTGATACCTGTCTACCATGGGTGACCCTGCTGGTGTTTGAAACACTGGTGGTATAGTTCCAGCATCATAGCAACTGCAAGCAACCACAGTACACAAAACTGAAGACAAGTGCTCTGTGGGCAAAGATAAGTGCCTACTGAAAACTAGGAGTCTTGTAAGAGAAGTCAGAGTTGAGAAATGATAGTTATGTGTTTTATTCCATCAGAATTATTTTTTTATACAGCTAATACTTATATGATGCTTACTGTGGTCAAGGTACCATTCTGAGGTTTTTACAAATGTAAATGATGGAATCTTCATAGCAACCTAATGAGATAGGTACTATTTTATTTCCTAAATTTTTACAGTGTCAGAAACTGTCAAGGATCTTAAATTTTACCCTGCTTGCAAGCTAAATGGTTAGCTTGCCACAGTTTCATAGATGCTGGCAGAACATATGAGACTTCTGTGTTAGAAAGAAGTATGTTACTCATGGTATAACCACAGCATGAATTTCATGTTCTTATCAGTTCCCTTTGCCCCCCAAATCCCCATGCTCCATGCACTGAGGGAGATTCTGGTGGTTACTGTGCACACAGTAGATTTGTATTACAACTAAGGACCACCAGGTTTAGGAAAACCGCAGTCTTACAAAGGGAACTGCTAGCAAACCCATCCAACCTCTGACTAGGAGAGAAGCATTATCAATATTCTACCCTCTGTCCCAGAGGAGACCCTAGCTCTATCTTAAAAGATTATTTGCTCTACAGACATCCTCATTAGGCTGGGATGCAATCTGTCACAACATACAGATGTGGAAACTGCGACTAAATAACATGTCCATGATCGCACAGTTAATAAATGATAGAACTGGGAAATCAGTATTCTGAGTCCATGTTCTCAACCACTACTTGATTTTCCCTCTTCGTAGTGCTTCTCCAAGTGTAGAGAGGAGCCTCACTGAATACTAAACTGATTAGTAAAGTTCTGTCCCTCTGATAGGTGTCAGGTATAGGGCTTCTTTTGGTCCCAGGGGGATATTTATTATTTACCTCCTTGTAAATCCTTAGAAAGCCTTCCCCTAAATAGCTCCAGGAGAAATTTTTTTTCTTTTTTTCTATTATTCCTTGAGAACCAATATGGATGGCTGCACTACATTGGACATATCCTCTTCTCTACTTAGGAGCACAGTCTTCCTAAAACTTTTTTTTTTAAATTGTGGTGAAAATATATATTAAAAAATATACTGTCTCAACAATTTCTACATGTACAATTCAGAGACATTGAATACATTTTTCGAGTTGTGTAAGCATTCTTGCTATCCTTTCCAAAATCATTCTGCTACCATTAACATAAACTCAGTACCCCCTAAACAAAAACTCCCTCTTTTCCCCTCCCTACCACCCTGGTAAACATTAATAATCTTTGGTTTCTATACATTTGAGATCATACAATATTTGTCCTTTTGTGACTGACTTATTTAGCTCAGCATGATGTTTTCATGGTTATCAATATAGTAGTATGTATCAGGGTTCATTTTTCTTTCTGGCTGAGTAGTACTCCACTCCATGTATATACCATATTTTGTATATACATTTATCTCTCAATTGACATTTCGGTTGTTTCCACCTTTTGGCTATTGTGAAAAGTGCAGCAATGAACATTGGTGTACAGGTTTCTATCTGAGTCCCTGCCTTCACTTTTTTTGGGTATATACCTAGAATTGGATTTCTGAAACTATTTTTCATAAAAATAACACAAAGTTAAACCAAAACCAAACCAAACCCATTGCTGTCAAGTGGATTCTGACTCAGAGCAACCTATAGGACAGAGTCGTACTGCCCTATAGGGTTTCCAAGGCTGTGATCTTTATGGAAGCAGACTGCCACGTCTTTCTCCCAAGGAGTGGCTGGTGGGTTCAAAGAGCCAGCCTTTCAGTTAGCAGCCAAGCACTTAACCGCTACACCACCAGGGCTCCTTGGTAACACAAAGTTACAGAACCATGAAATGCTGTACTGAAAGGGCTTTTTATCCATCCTTACAAATTAGCAGAGAAGGAACACAAGGCCCAGAGAGTTTAGATGAAATGCTCATGGTCACAGTTAGTCACAAAGCTGGCACGAGAGACTTCTGATTTCTCGTTCTGACTGTGCTTTCCAGCACACTGCGGTAAGATGAGGCTGACACTCCTAAATTTTGCACTAGCGTTTTCTGCACTAATTTGAAAGGACTGTATCTTCTTGTGGAGCAATAAACAGAGCACACGCGAAAGTGAACACTTGAAAGTTTTTTGTTTTTTAATCTGAGGACAATGATTATAAAAGCCCAAATGTAATTAACAGATGTTTTTTCTTTTTTTAATTCCTAATTCTAACTCAGTGGAAATTACCAAGACAAAGAACATTTTCTGGGACCAATGAAGCAATTACAGAAACAAATAGTTTCTATTTAGTAAAGTGAAATAGACCCAGGAAGAAGACCTATTTATATCTATTTCCGTGAGGTTTTTTTTTCTCCCCCTGGAATGAGTTTCAAGGAGAAATAAAATTTTGGGACTGGATGACTTAATTATGTAAATGCATTAATTATATACTGAATAGATCCTATTTCATATGTTTTTTATTTCTACTTTTCCTCAGGAGTAGGAGAATTGTTTTTAGATACATGTGTCTCCCACAGTTCTGAAAAGGTGAACGCTCTGTAAAAGTGCAACACTTAGAAATACAGTTTCCATTAACCGTCCTCTACAGCTCCTCTAGGTATGGCTATTTTGTAATGGGTAATACAATTCTAGTATCAGTGAGATGCATTACTAAAAGTTTCTACGGACCTTCCACCCAATTTGAAAACACTACACTATTATGGCCTCCTAAGTAGGTTATTAAGCTAAAGTTTACACTCGAGCAAGTTTAAAAGCTGATACCTTCCGTCTGCAGGACCATAACTGTTACTGTTCTTTAAAAACCAAGTGTATTGCACTGTTAGTAAATGATATTGTTTGAACTATCACTTTTTAATCAAGACACATTTTTGTGTATGTATATATATATATACACATGATAAGGTAGAATAGTAATGCTATCATACGGTTTTTTTGAAACTCAGTTTGTACAAAAAAAAAGAATAATAAAGGTGTTTCTGAAAGACAGAACATTCGAAAGAACTCCTATGACTCATTTCAAACATAATTGCCAAATACAGGAAATAGATAATCATCAATTTCTCTCAACATCTCTCCATTCTTCTCTCCTTTTCATTTAACAGAACGGAGCCCTGACGGTCTCAATCCTCTTTTCCTAAATTGAAACCTGAAACCTCCTATATTAGGTTTTAATCGATTATAACGCATATAGCCAACATCTACTTCAAGAATGCTCATTGTAGAAGATTTTATTTTAATGAGGCTTAGAAAGCTTTAAATTGAAAAGATTAAAGTCTAATTTTCTGGCTGCCAAACAGGCGGGCATTTGAAGGAACTTGGGACATCTTCTCGTACCTCTGCAATCCCATCATGTGTATCCACTCACAAGCTTTCACTCACAAGCGCCCTGGACAATAGCGTCTACGCCTTTCCACAGCAAAATATGTTACAGCTACTCCTTTTCCAGGGCGCTGGTGCTCTGAGGAAAGACTAGATAATGTTGGAAATTTAAAGTATCAAGTTTCTGATACTGCGTCAAATGACTTCAGCGCTAGATTGGTTTGTTGTCAGCTTGGCATCATCAGTAGTCTGCTCAAAAGCTACAAACTATGTTTTTTCAGAATTCTTTTTTTGTACTGTTAAGGAGCCCTGGAGGGGTAAGAGCTACTGCTGCCAACCAAAAGGTTGGCAGTTCAAATCCACCAGCTCCTCCTTGGAAATCCCATAGAGCAGTTCTACTCTGTCCTATAGGGTCGCTATGAGTCAAAAACGACTCTACAGCAACGAGTTTGGTTTTTTGGAAGGAGCCCCAGTGGCGCAAATAGTTAAGCGCTGGGCCGCTAAACAAAAGGTTTGAATCCACCCAGCTGCTCCACAGGCAGAGACCTGGCAATCTGCTTTCATAAAGATTTAAAGCCTAGAAAACCCTATGAATCAATTCTACTGTCACACTGGGTCACTATGAACTGAAATCGACTTGATGGCACCTAACAACAACAACAAGGGTTATTTGCTAATGAGGGGAACCCTTGATAGATCCGCAAAGTGAAAATGAAGCCAAAGCTATGATTTTCAAGGTACCATGGGGGACCAGTAACGGAGGCTGCCAGAACATTTCCTGGATGAGGCAGTTTGCACCTTCCCCAAGGCGTGCAGCTTTCTTCTTCCACTGGACAACTTCAGGCTTCAGGCTACTTTAGTGGTTGATCCCTGACTGCAACCTTCCTAATTTTCAGAGCTTCATCTCCTTTCACACTGTTTGTTATGGATTGAACTGTATCCCCTGAAAATATGTGCTGTAAATCCTAACCCCTATACCTGTGGTTGGAGCCTTGGAAACCCTATAGGGTAGTTCTACTCTGTCCTATAGGGTCACTATAGGTTGGAATCAGCTCAGCAGCAACGTTGTTTTTTGTTGTTGTTTTTTTTTTTTGTATACCTGTGTTTATAATCCCTTTTGGGAATGGATTATATGTGTTATGTTAACAAGGCAGTATTAGTATAGAGTGTGTCCTGAGTCAATCTCTTTTGAGATATAAGAGACGCCAATTAGGCATGGAGAAGCAAACAGAGATGAGGGAAAACAGTTGCCACAGCACATGAAGATCACCAAGGAGTCAAGGAATAGAAGCTGAGGAGACAAGGACCTTCCCCCAGAGCCGACAGAGAAAGAAAGCTTTTCCCTAGAGCCAGCACCCTGAATTCAGACTTACACTCTCCTGAATTGTGAGAAAATAAATTTCTGTTTGTTAAAGCCACCCACTTGTGGTATTTCTGTTACAGAAGCACTAGATAACTTAGAGAGTTTCTACTGTAATCTACATGAACTCCTTATTCCCCTAATAGTTCTAGTGCTTTGTTTTTAATAATATTTTACTGTGTTTTGGGTGAAAGTTTACAAAGCCAGTTAGGTTCCCCTTTGACAATTTCCACACAAATTGGTCAATGGCATTAATTATATTTTCACATTGTGTCAACATTCTCATTAATTGTGTTCTGGTTGTTTCATTTCCAGAACTCTAGATTCCCTGCCCTCTTATCTCCTCATTTTTGCTTTGGATTAACTGTTGACCTTTTGGACTCATACAATCTTTTTTTTTTTTTTTTTTTTCAGTAGAGCACTGATCTAACAGGTAATAGCCTTCATTTTGCATGTTACTCTGCTTTTCTGTTAAAAGGTGCTCACAGGGGGTAGTTTTGGCTTAAGGTTTGAAGAGCATCTCAGGGCAACAATCTCATGGAGTCATCTGTTCTTAGTGGTCCAGTTAATCTGGCCATTTTTAAGAAATTGAATTTATTCTGCATTTTTCTTCCATTCTAACCAGAATCATCACTTGTGACTGCAGTCAGATTGGTTAATGATGGTACCTGGGCACCATCTAGTTCTTCTGGTCTCAGGGTAGATGAGGTTGTGTCTCATGTAGGCTATCAGCCTTATAGACTTGTTTCTCCACTATGATTTTGATTATTGTCTTACTCTTTTGTTCCTGACAAGTAGATACCAATAGCTGTATCGTAGATGAGTGTTTGCAAGCTTTTAAGACCCCAGATGCTACTCACTTCACTAGGATGCAAAACATCAACTTTGTGAGCTGAATCATGCCAATTGGCTGAGTTGTCCCATGAGACTATGGTTCTAAGCTTTCAAACCCAGAAAACCTCCCTCAGAAGTTGTTTGGTTATGTCTGAGGAATATCTGTAGTAGTGTCTTCAATGAATATATGTGCCTACCTACACATATCTGTTATTTACACATACATATAGATACTTCTATCTGTTCTCACATATGTGTACACCCATATATGTACCTACCCATATATGTATGTGCCTATATTCATCCTTATGCAACCATAGATTCGCTTTTTGTTCTTTATTGGATTTATTGCTCTCTTATATATGTCAAATCCTTTGGTGCAGGCATCCTTCTCTCATGATCCCTTTTCAGTGGCTTCATTTACCTTGCTCATGCTGTGATTACCACACCCACATTCAGTGCCACGTTTCCCATCACCAACAATAACAAGTATTTACCATCTAGAGCATGTTTTCCACTCCCTTCCCTCTTCCTCCGGTAACAACCATTAAGCATTGGTCTCTTTATGTCTATTCCTGTCTTCATATAAAAGAGGTATCATACAATATTTGTCCTTATGTGTTTGACTTATTTCACTTAGCACTATGCCCTCCAGGTCCACCCATGTTATAATATGCTTCCCAGACTCATCATTGTTCTGTATGATTGCTTAGTATTCCATTGTATGTATGTACCACATTTTGCTTATCCATTCATCTGTTGATGAGCACCTCAGTTGTTTCCTTTTCTTCTTTCTTTGCTATTGTGAATAAAGCTGCAGTGAACACAGAAGTGCATATATCTATTCACGTCACTACTTTTAGGTTTCTAGGGTATATCCCCAGGAGTGGTATTGCTGGATCATAGGGTAGCTGTATTTCTAGTTTTTTGAGGAAGTGCCAATCGTTTTCCACAGTGGTGTACATTTTACATTCCCACCAGCAATGGATAAGGGTTCCAATCTCCCCACATCCTTGCCAACATTTGTTTTTAATCTGTTTTTTTTTTTTTTTTCAGTGCTATTTTACCTGAGGTGAGATGATATCTCATTGTAGTTTTGGTTTGCATCTCTCTAATGGCTGACTGTGAGCATCTTTTCCTTGTTTGTTGGCTGCTTGGATGTCAATTTTGGTGAAGTTTCTGTTCAAGTCCTTTGCCAATTTTATAATTGGGTTGTCTTTTTGTTGTTGAATTGTTGAAGTTTTCTATAAAACTTGGAGGTAGAACTCTTATCTGATATGTTGTTTCCGAAGATTCTTTTCCCAGCCTAAATTTTCTTGTTACTCTTTTGATAATGTCTTTTGATGAACATAAGTTTATAATTTTTATGAAGTCCCATTTATCTATTTTATCTCCTTCTATTTGTGTATTTGTAGTTATGTTTGTTATTCTATTTTTACAAAAGATTAGATCCCATGGTTTTCTGTCTATGTTTTCTTCCAGGAATTTTATAGTTTTAGGTTTAACATTTAGGTCTTTGATTCATTTTGAGTTAATTTTTGTGTATGATAATGATGGCTGAGGCACAGTCTGCAGAAAATATAATGTTTAGCTTGCGACATGATTTTGTCATATGGGGAAAAACTGAAAACTATCTTATTTACATGTTTAATTTTCATTTTATAAACATCTAAAATTTAGGGGGCAAAAAAATTTTAAAATATATAACCATATTGTATTTTTTACTTTACACAAGGGTATTGAGATTTTTTTTATATTTTAATATATGAATTTTTTTTAGTTATATTAAACCTTCTATTAAAATTCTTGGTTTATTTACATAATTTATATATTTTTTTCCTAAAATATTTCTATAGGAAATACAGAAATATAAGATATTTATATTTACATGATTTCTAGGTCATTTTTATACACCTATATAATATACAGAAATTAACGCTATAGAATATATCCATATCTTGTATTTCTTATTAAACCAAAGCCAACACGGACAATATTACTTCGTTAAATTCTTTCAAATACGGAATTTAATTTTAAACAAAATCTCTTCTTCATTTTGCTAGAAGTTAGTGGTACATGAAGAAGCTGTTAAATTGGTAACTAAGACTGTTACCATCGGGCAGGTTGAAAAGAAGGCGGAACAAGAGAAACCTAAGCAAACTTTATTTACCTGATAAAATACTAATTTCAAAATTTTCTGGAACAAATTCCCTACTCTTAAAATTTTTGTGCTTACCACCTTTTATCATGCATCATGGTATGTGTGAAAATAGAATGAATTAAGAACTGCATTTTCTGAAACGTCTGCTCTTATCAAAGAAGTTGTGTCATTTCAAAGGCCATTTCAGAATACATTTTTATGCTATAACCCATGTACCAAGGAGTTTTGTATTGTGACAACAACATGAGGCAAACTAATGCTTCAGAAAAGGCAGTCCATGTTGTGTTCAAGCTGATCGTCCTCTTGTTCTAGTAAAGAACCATGAAGCTTTGCTAAATAAATAAATCCCATGTGCTACTCAACATGAAGCCCACTAAATAAGAGTTGACCTGGTGGGAGGCCACATTATCAAAGTTCAGTGCATAAAATTCAGAAGATCTGCACTGTGCTTAAGAACTGAGGGCTCAAACATGAAAGTACTCTCTGTGTTCTCTATCTAAGGCATCTGTCATGGATTAAATTGTATCCCCCTCAAAAAATTTGTTGGAATCCTAACCACTATACCTGTGGTTGTAATCCTGTTTGAAAATAGGGTTTTCTTTGTCGGAGTGGACTCCACGGCAATGAGGGTTTGTTACGTTAATTAGAACATACCAGACTAGGGTGGGTTCTAAATCCAATCATTTCTGATACACAGGGGAGGACAGATGCCATGGATCACTGGCAGACACCCAAAACAGGAGATAGCCTCACAGAAGGAAAGTGACATGCCAAGACCTTGATTTGGACTTTTAGCCTCCAGAACTGTGAGAAAATAAATTCCCGCTCTTTAAAGCTACGCACTTGTGGTATTTGTGTTACAGCAGCACTAGGAAACAAAGACAGTATCTTCACATAACAATGGTTTAGACATTTTGGCTGAAAGATGAATGTTTGCAGGTTAAAAAAAAAGAAAAAAAAGCAAGCCAAGGCTGAAGCCAAATATGTACAATCAAGAAAGAATTCCCTAGATAAGAAAAAAAATTAAAGTATTTTAAAAGTTTTAATTCCAATTTTACTATTTAAAATTTCACTAATCTAATTTTAAAAGTTTGACCATATATACTGCATGAATTTAAGTTCTCAACATTGCCAATTACTAGCTAGCACATCCAAATAATGCATTTTGAAAAGTCTGTTGTTTTGAAGTTTGAGTTGTGAAAATAAAAGATGTCATAGGTATCTCATTTGCTCTAAAATATATTCTTTTTTTTCATACTGTTTATGTTCTCTTTTAGGCTGGATGAAGATGATCTATCATCAGTATTATAAGTAATTTTGGAGACTTTCATCCTCATGAACTTTTGAGGTAGCAAAGCTGTCATTTTGACTTTAATTCCTCCTCAAATATGTGAACAATTCTCAATAGAAATTCTCTTGAAATAAATAATTCTACAGTAAATATAATATTTAAGTAATTTAATTTTATAAATACTAGCAATATAAATATTATCTCTATAAATTCTGCTTTATTATGATTAAAATTTTTATAACTGTACTTTGGCATATAAAGGGATAGTATGTTCATACTAAAACTATGAAGTTAGTACATTCTCTTTTAATATTTATATTGGCTGTCAATCTATTTCTCCATTAAAAATTTAAAAATTCTTAGTGTTTTATTATTACAGTGAACTAAGACAATCATCATTAAATAATGTATTATTTTACTCAGAATGTGCTTTTTTACTTTAATCAACTAATAGAATTTCAAAAGATAAAGCTTATAATGTGATTTGTGACTGAACATTACATCTATAATTCTTAACATTTTTTTAAGTTAGTATTTAGTTATTCAGGCCATGTTCCTGTTACTGCTGTTGTTTTGCTGATGAGATATGATGGTACCCTGTGTGCCAACATGATCATTGATCGCATACTAGTTCAGGGAAGTCAGAAATGACAATAAAGTTGACATTTCCCTACAAAATAGCCTTTTCGTATTTTGCCTTAGAAGGGCTAATGTTAGAATAAAAGGGATATGTCAGATGTGGGCTGATTTCCAAGGTCAAGGTCAATCTTGGAGCATTTATCCATCTATGTGTACTTTCCATGAATAATGCTACGTGTTTGCTTTCTGTGTGCCAGGTGTTATTCTATATCTCTGAGAGACAGTGGTGAAGAAAACATACAGCAAGCATGCCCTCCACGGAGCTTCCATTCCAGTAAGAGGAAGAAGGGGCAGACAATAAAAAGTAAAGAAGCAAATACACACTCCATCAGGTAGTCATAAGATCTGTGAAGAAAAATAAAGCAGGCTGAGAGGATAGATTGAAGGGTGCTGTTTTAGAGATCAGTGTCAGGGCAGGTCTCTGAGGAAGTAACCGTTGAGAAAAGATATGTCTTGCTCAGTCAGCAGTCAGTCACAGGATTCACTCCTGTACCACACTCTTAGCTTTGCTAAAGAATGCCTGCCTATTTCTTAGAGGGAATCCCTGAGGGCCCCTAAAGAGATTTTTGTGTAACCTTTCCTCTAAATCCAACGAAAATCTGTCCAGCCATTTTACAAAATTATTAACAGGCTGTGTTTACAGGTCTTTGTGGCTGCTTCACTATGTGTTCTGTTGTGTGTTTTATTTCTCCATTTAAACAAGCATCCAGCTATCGATTTGTTAGTATATTAGAACCTCTCTACTTAGACAACTTTATTAATCTAAGGAAGCAAATTACAACATGGCCATTTAAACAAGAATTATTATGATGAGACCTTTGGGGTTCTCAAGGGAACAGAATTGCCATGAAGTGGTGGGTAATGAATGCTACATCTCCTTTCAGCCCTTAACTTGAGGCTGTGCAAAGTTGGGTCACAACTGGGCAAACAGCGCGCTTCATTCATTATTGGTGAGAGAGGGTTCCCAGATTTTCAAAACCATGAACTTTCCCAGAGGGCTGTTCTTCCATTTTTTATATTCCACACCCATTCCATCATAGGGTCCTATCCTAACATGATCTCCTCTCACCACCTCCACATCTAATTCATAAGTCCAGTCATCTTACTCCAACATATTTCCCAAATAATTCCAGTTCGCTCCATCAGAGAAACGCTCGCATGTCTGAGCTGCCATTATCTCTCTCCTGGACTGCTAAAATATTACAATGAGCAAAAGGGACTTATTTCCCTAATCTGGGACTTGTTCAATTAAAGGCTGAGGTTGTAAAGCAGGGAACAGCCTGGAAGAAGTAATTACTTGTAAGACCAGTGTGCTGTGCGCTCTTGTCGTGGTTTTCTTACTCCCATGCATTTTGTATCCACTGTGGTCACAAGTAGCCCAGGCTGACTTAGTGTGATCTGGTGAGTTGAGGGAAGAACCTACCTATGACTTGGATGGAACTCCCACAGGGAGAACAGGCAGTTTTGGGGGCCTGTGGACTTCAGCCTCAGGAGCAGCACTTCTGAAGAAGGTCAGTGAGAGCAATTACCAGGACAGTTGTATGGGGCACAGAAGAACTGCTCTGTGCTATGTCAAAATTTCTTAGGAAGGAAGCTTCATAGGAGAACAGACTTCATATGGTTTGAAGGGTGGAATCACTGAGACTGTTTGGAATTTAAAAAAGTGTTTTTGTTTTGTTTTGTTGTTTTGCTATAGCCAAAGAGCTCGTCGAATTTGGAAACAGATTCATTAGTGGTATTGAATTTAGTATCAGTGTTCAGAATAATACGGGAATATTTACAAGTTGACAGTTAAAGATAGAAATAGGCACAATGAGAAATATTTATTTAAATGGGAGACTAAAGAAATTAGAATGTTCTATCAGCATATCTTTACTCTCCACCCACGAGTCTATTTCTTCAATGATTATATCCCAGATGAAATGCCACCAGGCTCATTTTGCAAGCCTCTTGATTAAGCTAAGATATAATTCAGGAAGGCACATGGATTGACTTCATTTATACATTTGAGCCGAATAGCTTCAATTGGTCTCTTAGAGACCTATCAACTAAATGAACTGCCTCGCTGTCCTTGCCATGGGGCAGCAAAGTCTATGGCTTAAACATCATTACAAAAGTTATGCCTCAGATGTTTATGTATATATAAAATCCTAGAGAAGTGGAGGAATTTGGCTTTCAGATATTTGAGAAAATTGATTTGATTGCTTCAATTCAGTATGTGATTTGTGGTTACACTCTCTCCAGAAAATTATTGCTCATTTTTAAAATCTATTTTAACATTCAAGTTGAGTACTCAATTAGGGAGCAAAATTATAAACAATAGTTACCTCAGCTATAGATTTTCAACCAAGGATGATGAATCACAGTTCTAAAGATTGTACGGTTAAACTGCAGTTGGTGATTAAACACTTCTTTTCAGACAATTATATTACGCCAATGACTTACTGTTTTAAGTCCCAATAATGAAATATCTTCCTTAGCTGGACAAAACAGAATACAATTCAATACTCTATAAATATCTATTTTTAAGAAAGGGTACATGAAAGTAATAGGAATACTACCATTTATATTAGCTAGGCAAAGTGCGATAAATTATTTCGTAACAGTTTTCTTTTTCTATGAACTCTCAATGAGTTTAACGAATCAGGCCAAAAAAAAAGAGTTATGTTTAGAATTCCAAAGAATCTATACTTGGATTACCTTTGAAGTTTAGGTATATAGACTTTTTAAAATAGGACAAGATGTCATAAATTTCCCAGAAAAGATTTTGTGCTTATATTAGCACTGCTTCCATCTCATGAACAAATTGGAGCATATCTTTCATAATAGAGAAGAATTTAGCTGTGTGCATATATGGCTTGCCTGTATGTAAAAGATTCTACTTGGTTTCAATTAAGGAAAAAAAAAAAGACATGCAAGTTAAAAAAAAAAAAAAAAAACCAATATTACCATGAATTCTAAATGCAAATACAGGCTATCTGAATTTGCAGGAGAACACCAACCACCACAACAGAACAGCTTAAGAGTAGCAAAGCTTCTCAGGGCCTTTTTTTAGAGATTCCTTATTTAGTAAGGAAAATATTGCTGCAACAGCTGCAGGAAAGTCTGGCACAAAGAGAGGGCTCTGGTTATAATATGCTCTATTGCACACTAAAACAGAGGGAATCACAGTGGCATAAACGACCGAAGACGGGTGGGTGAAGCACCTATACAGCAGCCAGTAACGTAAAACGTGAATTCTTACTCAGCCCTAGTCAAACAACCATGCATGACTTCTCCTGAAATTACTACTCCGGGCTTGACGGTTTCTTCATTAGATTTCTCATTGCCACCTCTACGCAGTGTTAAACCAGGGGTGAATAATGGTCACCCTGCAGCATCATAAAGCGGAGCCCCTTGCTAACTAACAGTCTCTCTGTAACTACAGAGCAAGAACGCTGATTAGCAGTGGAGTGTTACTGCGAAGGAACTCAACCTACAAACAATTTCTCTTCCATTATCCCAGGTGATTAGAAGAAGGGAAAAAAAGCAATGTAATTTTCAGAATCATTTTGGTATTTAAAACATACATGAAACTTAGTGTGGCCTTAAAGTTTATGGAAATATTTAAATGCTCTTCTGGGAAGCAAACACAAGAAAGTCTTTCAAAGGTGAAAGAAGATTTATTTTGACCTTTACCTAAAAGCTATTTCCCAGAAGCAATATTTTTGGAATGGAAAAGAAAATAATGATGATACTCTTGAGTTTTAGTTTGTACTTCTTCTCCACTCTATTATAATAGTTACCCACTACTGTGTAACAAATTACCCCGGAATTTAGAGGTTTAACATAATCAACTTCCATTATCCTACAGGTTTTACGTGTCAGGAATCTCAGTGCAGCTTAGCTGGGTGCCTCTGGCTCAGGGTCCCTCGTGAGCTTTCCCTCAAGCTTTTGGCCAGGGCTGCAGGAATCTCAGGGCTGGGCTGCATCTCCAGGATTCTCTTCCAAGCTCACTCACATGGCTACTGGAAGACTTCAGCTTCTCACTACATTGGTGTCTCTCCATAGGCTGCCTGAGTGATCTCTCCAGATGGCAGCTGGTGACTGGGGGGCAGGGGGAGGAGAGCCATGGAGCACCCAAGACAGAAGCCACAGTCTTTTTAAAACCTAATTTGGAAGTGACACCCCATTACTTTTGTTACATTCTGTTTGTTAAAAGTGAATCAATAAGTCTAGCCCACACTCCAAAGGAGTCCCTGGGTGGTGTAAATGGTTAATGCACTGGGGTGCTAACCGAAAGATTGGAAGTTTTAGTCTACCCAGAGGTGACTTGGAAGAAAGGCCTGGCAATCTGCTTCTGAAAAATATCAGCCATTGAAAACCCTAGGGAGTGCAGTTCTAATTGGGCACACTTGAGGTCACCAGGAGTCAGAGTCAACTCGATGACAAGTGGTACTGGTATACAAGGGTAAGGATACCAAGACGTGAGTTACCGCAATGGTGGGTCTGAGCCACCTGCTGCAGAAGCCAGTACTGAGACCGGGAGAGGTGAGCAGCAAGAGTGTTTTATTGTATATTGATATACAGGAGACAGAGGGGAATGAGCTCCTCCAAAATCTGCCTCCCCCTCTGGAGGCCTATCAGAGGATTTTCTCGGGACTGCGTCAGGGTCTGAAGACTGTGGAACATTAGTTCTCCTTTGAGGTGGGCACAGTGGCCTCATTCCAGACATGTTGGCCTTCTGACGCCGTCCTGGTTTCGGCCACAAGATGACTTTTCTTCATTCAGCACTTGTCATTCTACCTCTCAAAGAGGAACTTAGGTTAAATTTAAACTTTTAAAATCAGGGGAAAGCAAGAGGGAAGAGAGGAGGAAAGTAAATCAAACCATGGGAGCCTGCAAAAGTGAACTATGCAAGTGAGGCATTAACAATACACAATATCCAGGACGCTAGGCCTGTACTGCTGGCAATAAACAAGAAATGTGAAATTCCCACGCAGCCCCTTTCATATGGGTTTCATCAGGCACCATCTTCGAGGCTGCCTACAACATCTGTGTTTCTTAATTTTTTCTTTCATATTTACTACTTCTAGTTGATGAAAAAGCAAATTCTTATTCTATCTAACACAGGCATAGGAACAAAGTCTTCTTCCTGAAAATACCATATTGTGAATATAATATTATTGCATTTTAAGAGCATATAACATAAAATTCAAATAATCTTTAAGAAAAACTATCATTTTAATCCTGTATATACAATGTGCAAATTATATTTATTCTTTGTAGATATAAAACATTGATCGTTTCGAGAAAATATACATATTCGCCTAAACATAAGCTGTGCGTATTGATCTTAGGTTTAGAAAGAAAGTTAGGTTCGTTTACTTTAACTGCCCTTTTGTTTGGATTTGTTTGAAAATTGTTTGGCAATTCCTCCCTATGCGCACAACTCTTTTGTTAGCGTTTTGATAGCCAGAATCGACTCCACAGCAACGGGTTTGGTTTTTTGGTTTTTGGTTTGCACATGACTAGGAAAATGCAGTCATCATCTTTAAAAATTTAGATGTACATTAGAAAGATGAGTTTCTTTCTGGAAAGAGTTCTAGACGACCTAATATCTGGTATCTGCCACTTCCCACCTATGGTGAAAACAAGGTGCATAGCATCACTAGATTAAGGTTTACTCTCTAAAAGCAGCAGGTTGGACCAGTGATTTTTAAGTTTTCTTTCAGTTGTAAAATGCTCTAATTTTACAGTGAAATAGAACAAAAGGTTGACAAGTAGGAGAAAAAACAATGAAAAAGTAATATTTTCAAATCACAGATACCTGTTACATATACTGTACTTTAAGAGCAATTTTTACAGACTATTCTGCTTCAGAATTTACAATTAAAAGATCTTGTAGACATATCTTCACATGAGCATCTTCCCCCTGTGTGTCTGTGTGTGGGTATCTTATCCTCTTTTATAAGGACACAAGTCATATAGGATTAGGACTCATTCTTCTCCAGTATGATGTCATGTTAACTTGAAACATCTTCAAAGACCCTACTTTCAAAGTCACATTCACAGGTACAAGGGTTAGGACTTCAGTATATCTTTTTGAGGTTCACAATTCAATCCATAACAGTCGTCAGCTGAGGATAAAACCATGACCTCTTATCACTCAGCTCCTATTATAAAATGTTTTGAGAGATGTGAGGTTTGCTGAACATTGTCTGAAGGATATGAAGACTCTTCTTTCTTCTAGGTATCTTAAGTCCTTGGATCATCAGATTGGGAACATCAGTAGCCCATCTCCATTAACCACCACCTCCATCCCCCAACACATGCACACAATGTGACCGGAACATATTGAAGGAAAGAAAGGGCACAAGAACTGATACTGGCTAGGAAACTGGAGCCACGATTATAGCTTAGATTTTATTCTAAGAGCAAAGAGACCTCATTGAATGGATTTAAGTCGGGACTGAAACGTTCTGATTTCTTTTTTGAGGAGATAATTTTGCTTTCTGAATAGAGAATAGGCTACTGAAAGGAGAAAGAGTGAAGATGGAGAGATTATTTAAAAGGCTTTTGCAACAGTCCTTGTGAGAGATAATGATGGCTTGGACTTAGGTGGTCGCAGGGGTAGGGGAGTAGCAGGCAGTAAAGATATAAAGTGAGGATTGAATCAAGATATATCTTGCATATATATCCAATAGGACTTGGTGATAGATTAGATGTGGGTTGTGAGAGAAATGGAGGAATCAAAAACATTTTCTTAAACACAAGCATCTTCCCACTCTAGCTTTCCAATCCGGTTTCATTGTGCTCATTAATAAATATAATAAATAATTCAAGCTAGAATTGATGTAATGAATAATAAATTACGAAGCACTGCTATATATTATTATGTTTCTCCCTAGCAATACCTTTATAAGGCAGTATTTGTTGTCCTCAATTTATTAGTAAGGAAGCAAAGGCTCAGAAGTTAAGAGAGAATGCACAACTACACAATTAATACATTACTTACCATGACTTCAGTCCAGACTTTCTGCTTCTAAGTACTGCAAGTTTTCCAGTAATCATACGGTTTTCTAGCTCATGTTTGATTTGTTGTTGTTGTTGTTAGGTGCCATTGAGTCAATTCCGACTCATAGCAACCCTATGTACAGCAGAACGAAACACTACCCAGTCCTGTGCTATCCTCATGATCATTGTTATGCTTGAACCCATTGTTGAAGCCACTGTGTCAATCCATCTCACTGAGCGACTTGCTCTTTTTCACTGACCCTCTACTTTATCAAGCATGATGTCCTTCTCCAGGGACTGGTCCTTCCTGATAACATGACCAAAGTACGTGAGACGAAGTGTCACCATTTTTGCTTCTAAGGAGCATTCTGGCTGTACTTCTTCCAGACAGATTTGTTCGTTCTTTTGGCAGTCCACAGTATATTCAATATTTTTCACCAACACCATTATTCAAAGGCATCAATTCTTCAGTCTTTCTTATTTGTTACCCAGTTTTCACATGCATATGAGGCTATTGAAAACGCCATGGCTTGGGTCAGGTGCACCTTGGTCCTTAAAGTAACATCTTTGCTTTTTAACACTCCAAAGAGGTGTTTTGCAGCAGATTTTCCCAGTGTAATGTGCTCTTTGATTTCTTGGCTGCTGTTGCCACAGGCATTGATAGTGGATCCTAGTAAAATCAAATCCTTGACAACTTTAATCTTTTCTCCATTTATCATGATGTTGCTTATTGGTCCAGTTGTGAGGATTTTTGTTTCCTTTATGTTGAGGTGTAATCCATACTGAAGGCTATGGTCTTTGATCTTCATCAGTAAGTGTTTCAAGTTCTCTTTACTTTCAGCAAGCAAGGTTGTGTCATTTGCGTAACTAATGCCTAAGCTGTTGGTGTTTATGCATTCCCTTTCATTTTTGACAATTTCCAATTTTCCTAGATTCATACTTCATACATTTCACATTCCAATTGTTAATGGATGTTTGCAACTGTTTCTTCTGATTTTGAGTCTTGCCACATTAGCAAATGAAAGTCCCGAAAGCTTGAGTCCATCCACGTCATTAAGGTCGACTCTACTTTGAGAAGGCAACTCTTCCCCAGTTGTATTTTGAGTGCCTTCCAACCCGAGGGGCTCATCTTCCGGCACTATATCAGACAATGTTCAGCTGCTATTCATAAGGTTTTCACTGGCTAGTTTTCTTTTTTTCAGAAGTAGACCACCAGGTCCTTCTTGTTAGTCTGCCTTAGTCTGGAAGCTCAGGTGAAACTTGTCCACGATGAGTGACCCTGCCAACATACGAATACCAGTGGCATAACTTTCAGCATCACAGCAACGTGCAAGCCCCCACAGTACAACAAACTGACAGACGCAGGAGGAAAGTTTGATTTAGAGGCAGAAAATATAGTAAGACCTATACACAATGCTGCATTGGGTTAGTTCTTTAGCAATAATGACCTAGTCCTGAGCATCAGCGTCATTATCTTTAAAAATACCTTAGATTTCTTTATAAAAGAATAAAATCATATTTTACCTAACGTCTGCTGTTATCTACATTTTTCTAAGCAGTGGCAAGTTTGGAGCAGCAGTAAATCCATCCATTGCCGTCGAGTCAATTCCAACTCATAGTGACGCTGTATGATAGAGTAGAACTGCCCCCATAGGATTTCCAAGGCTGTAAATCTTTATAGAATCAGACTGCCACATCTTTGTCCCATGGAGTGGCTGGTGGATTTGAACTGTGGGGTAC
Source organism: Trichechus manatus latirostris (assembly GCF_000243295.1). Classification (NCBI taxonomy): domain Eukaryota; kingdom Metazoa; phylum Chordata; class Mammalia; order Sirenia; family Trichechidae; genus Trichechus; species Trichechus manatus. The sequence continues at coordinate 6,786,133 of NW_004443949.1, read as the reverse complement.
TTATCCACTGTGTCACCAGGGCTGTCTTGGAGCAGCAATAGGGAAAAAAAAAAATATGCTTGCACCATTCGATTGAAAGAAGTTGTATGTATAACCTAGAACTTAAAAGAATGACTCAGAAAATGTAAATACAAAAATACATGCTATGTCAATGTTGGATTTTTTTATAGTCTATCACAAAATCATGGAATCCCATGTAGAAGGAACCTTAAGTCACCTTTCATATTATAAACATACTTAGTAAACATGAACAGGCATTAATAAATATACAGTAGATAAAGAGATATAGTACAAGAATGAGAGATTAAGTGTGTGTGACCAAGAGCAAGAGAAAGAAAGGTGAATAGACACACGAGTCCCTCTTTCTTGTTCCACTGAGCACGATAAACTTTTATAGGTTTTGGTTAAGTGATTGAATAAAGTTCACAATCTGATGATGAGAGAATAGAAAAAAAATTAGAAGCATCATTTAATTTCAGAGATCTCAAAACCTATGGCCAGAGCCACAATATGGAAAGGATTGCCTTTTCCATACGCTGCTTTCTGCTTCATTTTATTGAGTGATTTAAGAAAAATAATCTAACCACATTGAGACATGATGTATATACACACACCCAGGTATTTTATGTCGATTTTAAAGAAAGACCTGAAATGAATGGAGTGGTGAAAGGAATATGGTCCCATATTTGAGGCAAGGTATCAGATGCCCCTCAGTCACAACAGACAAAGAGGAAATAAAAGATATATATTGCACAAAGACTAGACAAATGGTATGAATAATACTGCACAACAGAACAGTGTTTCACTTCAGCCACTTACACTGTATGCCCTGCAGGATAGGCTCCTGTTTAAAAAGAAGAATAATCTGTGATTTGGTTTGTGAGTCAGGGTATTAATATTTGTAGCCAAAAACCATTACATTTGCCTGCCAAACTTGACCGCTAGCGTGGTGGACAAACACTTCTTTCCTAGCACTATCTTATGTAAATCAGCAGTGTTCATTAGTACCTGAGTCCCCACCAAAAAAAAAAAGCCAAACTTGTTGCCATGGAGTCGATCCCGACTCATGGGGTCGCTATGAGTTGGAATGAGTTCACTTAGGCAAGATAAAGCTAACCATTATTTTCAATGACTCTGCATAGCACCTTGATAGCAAAATTTATGTCCACTCTTCTAATATTGTAAAATTAACTCTCTCCTAACTTTCATGCTTGCAATAGTTTTCTTCTGTTCTGAATAAATTTGTTTTAAAGTAAATTCTGTAAGGCAACAGCGAATAAGAAATGCATACCCTTCCTGTTTGAATACCTTGAATACCTGTGTTTGGTGATTTATTTTCTACATTTACATAGGAATTTGCTTATTTTTATTTCTCTAGTGAGAACAGAATTCTTGCAAAGTTTATTTCATTTTTTTTCTTAGTATCAACCAAAGGAAATTTTCCATATTTCCAAAAACTGAATCAAAACCCAGTGCAAGGTTTTCTATCAGAAACCAAACACTGCATTTTTATACATGATTGCCAAATACTTGTCAAATCTATGACTTCCTAAACCACTCTCCCTGTTTCACTATCATTTATAAAGGGAAAAAAGAGTATATGTATTCTTTCCTTGAAAATATTTGAAAATACACTGTTGCTCGAGGGAGAGTATTTTTTATATGTTGACATTTATTTCTTCTTCTGCCGTTTTCTATTTATAACTTGTCTCTTCTTATTTTTATTCTCACTAAGCTTTCCCTTTAGCAGATCTTTTATATTTTATTAGAAATAAGCAGTTTTTTTTCAGAAAGGTATTTGTATATCCCCGTGGAACTACATCGGCCTCAATTGTCCTTGTAGCATATCAGATTTGGGGGAATGAAATTCAACTGAAGGATATACAAATTGTCTTAGCAAGAAGCTGATGCTTCAAAAAAGCCTCTAGAAAACATTCCATTTGGAAAATAATTGTGTTTAAAAACACTCACAGCTTTTTTTTTTTTTAAATCTTTCCAGGTGTTTTATTTCAGTTTATAGAAAAACTATATATTTTTTTTCTTTGCAGATAAACTGCTCTTTTACAATATTCCAAATTAAATTCTTAAAAAACATCATGTATCTAATTATAATTCTACACACTTGAACATTTGAAATAGTTGTATTCTTTTCTGGAATATATATAGTGTTGATTTAAATGAAAAAGTATTATATATTAGCCCCATTTCCCAAAATTTAAATGATTTACGTTTGTAGGGAGACTTTTATGAATATATAAAGATCATATTATGTAATAACATTCATTGACATTCTGAGTTATGCTGAGTATTGTGTTGTAAATACAGTATTTCTAGGGCAATGGCCATTTAGCTAACCTGTCTTCCTTAGAATCATTTTCTGCAAGCTTTTATAAATCTGCCTTTAAATGTTCTTTTTATTAGGAAATATTTTATCTCCCATAAATCCTTTCTAGTAAAATGTACAAACTCTTATATGGTGGGTAATAGTGAGTTTTATGCTAAATTCTGTTACATATCTAACTAGTCCTCTTTTGTTTAAATACATGCATTCTAACATGCTATCTTTAAGAAAGGTGAATTTTGCACACCATATTATTCTCTTAGGATTCCCTGGTGACCTACTTCCAAAATATTAGCCATTGAAAACCCTATGGAGTGCAGTTCTACTCTGACTCACATGGGCTCGCCTTGAGTCAGAATCTACCCCATGCCAACTGGTTTTGTTTGTTTGTTTTATAGTTCTCACTGCCTCTAACTTGGTCCATTACCTCTTGTCTGGATTTGTCTATGTGCCTTTGGCCGTAGTCTCCAGCTCTCCTTCCATCTACCTTACACCAATTTTTTGGCTTAATCTTCCCAAAACTTGACCTTGATTATGTAATTCTCCTTTCCCAAAATATTTAACCGCTCTGAACGTCGTAGTGCATGCAGGAAAGATTACAAATGGTTACTTATCCTTTTCATTTTAACTCCCTTGTTCACTCTGGATATAGACAGTTCTTCTTATTTTATCAGTGAAATTTTTCAATATTCTCTAAAACAGTACCTGAACATTTCTTTAGTTCTAGACTTTACAAAAAATAACAAAGGAATTTGTTGACAATGACTGAGCTCACATTCTTTAATGAGACGGACATACAAATGACTATACATTCTTACACATTACACTACACAGTGAGGGAGGGATGAGTTCACATTTCAGTCACCAGCTCGTCCTCAGGAAGGAAATGGGCAAATGGGCATAACCAGTCAGGTGCGTCGGGAATAGCTCTGCTTGGTTATGAACTGCCTCATATGCTCTTCACTTGGTCTGATTCCTTGATGCATGCGGTAGGTATTTTGTATCTTGCTTCAAAACCCTTATTACTAAGCCATACTTTTAGTTTATACTATATTCAAAGTAAAATCTTCTAATGTCTAACTTTGTATTAATTAATTGCTCTGGAAGACTTTGCTTGCTGTTTATCGTTGTTGTTGTTGTTTTTCCTAATAAGCGTTGCAAAACTTCAGCCACAATACTGAAACACCGTAACGCTCCGAGTCTACAACCTGTCAACCCTCTGCTCTTTGTCGGATTTGGGTGCTTCCTTACGCTGTGAGGATGAGAACAATATATTTGATTTTCTTTGGTTAGAAGAGTCTCTTCCTATGTCTTCCTATAATGACACTCACAATATAATTAAACATCTCTTAGCCCATGTTTCCCCACTGTCTTACTATTCAATATTCTCATCTTCAGTATCATGTGGATTAGAGTTCTCCTTCACCTAAAGAATAAATACTAAATTCTCAGCCCCCAAAGACAGCCTGCAATCTGTATCCAAACTCGCTTTACATCCTGACTTTTTTTTAAAATTTCTTTTCTATCTTTCATCATAGCTTACACAGAGTTGGCAAAATAAATATTGGTTTAATGAAGGATGAATGAATCAATTCATGAGTAAATAAATAAAACTCGTATTACTTCAAGTCAGTTACCATCACTTCAGAAAAATGAGTCTTCGTGACTGTTCCTAATGAAACCTCACTTTCCTGCTTCGCTCTGATCATGCCTTTTTTTCCATCTCAACATGTTGGAAGACAACTTACTTTCCATGCACAGCTCAAATGCCACCTTATCAAAAGCTTTTCTGATTCATCTTCTCAAAAGCAATCTCCCCATTCTCTGAACTTCACAGAACGCTTCATCTCTCCAAAAAGGTAGTATTATGTCTATTCATAATAATACTTAGCTAACAATTATTGATGCTTATTAATTTCCAGGATTCTGTTGTTCATATATGTGTTTTGTTGTTCATTTATCTCCTATAACATTCTTATTATTTAAATCTGACTTTACGTATGAGAAACAGCACATTCATAGTAGAACCTGGATGACAACCCAGGAAGATTTATCCCAGAGTGTATGCTACTAACATTATGCTAAATGTTTTAGACCTTGAGTAAAGATACAGTGTCCTCATTATCTCCTTTATTAAATAGTTCCTGATATTTAGTGGGTGCTCAATGAGTATTTTAAATAGAATTGAATCACCCGTGTGACTGAAATTTGACCAGTCTGCTTCTCATGTTATGGTCCATCAATACCTGTTCCAACCAAGCAGCCATCTCCTGGTTTACCCAAGGTTCACTGGGTGCTCCAAACCTGTGGTGTATCTAATTATGTGATACCATTACACTGCTCTTGCTTCCTGTTTATGTCAATAATTATCATTTTCTTCATAACCTATAACCTTTCTGAAATACATAAATCTCGTATCTGTAATTAAATTTAGATAAGGACATTCATGAGAGGCTAATTTATAGGATGAGTTAATTATAAACAAGTTGAAATGATGAAATATGATAAGTTTAATTGTATTACAACTGTATTTGGAAATATTACATTAGGTATTTTATCTTAACTGTTTATTTTCAAAACTCATTTTAAGAAGCCAATACACAAAGATAGATAGACAAACAGAGAAATAGGCCCCTTGCTTTGGCAGAATCTATTGTTGTTTCCTCTGAAGAAAGATGTGGCAGTCTGCATCCTTAAAGATTACAGCCTTGGAAACCCCAGGGGGCAGTTTTACTCTGTCCTATCAGGTTGCTATGAGTCAGAGTCAACTTGATGGCAGAGGCTTTGGTTTGATTTGTTTCCTCATCTGTGTTTCTACAGCTCATCCTTCAATCACAGCACTTACCAAATCTTATTATACTATTTCATTTTTATATGTTTCTTTCCCCGGGTTCAATTTCTTGAGGACAAAGAAAATAGCTTTTAAACCTACTGCAGGCTCCTATTTTATATACAGATATATTGACCTAGTGTGGTATTTTCTGATTACTTGACCTAAAGGAATTCTCCTCTGTACAACTCTTTTCCTCTCATTACCCTGTTATAATGTCTTAATAGCCTAAATTTACCTTTTAAATTTCTTTTCTTTTTTTTTTTTAATTTTATTTCTCCAATCTCTCAGCTCCACCATCCTGCCTCCCATGAGAGCAGAGTCTTGTCTCATTTACTAGTGAGTTTTCTGGGCAAAGAAGAGTATCTGGCTTTTAGTAGGTGTTCAATAAATATTTGTTTAATGAGTAACAGCTAAGTCCTCAGTAAATTATTTTGGAATCGTTTTGTTGTTAGGTGCCATCAAGTTGGTTCCAACTCATAGCGACTCTATGTACAACAGAACAAAACTTTGTCTGGTCCTGCTCCATCCTCATAATTGTTGCTATGTTTGACCCCATTGTTGCAGCCACTGTGTCACTCTAGCTCACTGAGTAGAATTAATGAATGATAATTATCAAAATATAGCATTTGGTTATGATATTAAGTATAATAAAAATCAAATTCATGAGTGAAAAGACAATTTCTGATCAATTTTTTATTTTTTTGCATCCTATACAGAACCTGATTAAGTGTGTCACATGTAGGAAGTTTCTCAGAAATAATTGTTGACATTTGAATTTGATAAATAAGTAGAATCTTATTTTCTTTTTGAATTCACAAATTTGGATTAATTTATGTTCTCATAAATTATAATTTTAGAGACTATTTTCTAATATAAATAGCTTGATACTATCTCAATTTTTTGTGTTAAATATTATAGCTATCATATCAGCTGTTTCCCTCATCTGAGCAACATATTCTGTAATAGTGGGATTTTTTGTTTTCTTTTTTAATTTTTGGGTCGTTTTGGTAATCTGATAAAAATGATGATCCTTCTCTTCAGAAAGATAAAAACACAGTGATACAAATATAACTTTGCATATAATTTCAGGTCATCTTTGGATTATGCTGTGGCCAGATTTGCAAAACTGATGTCTTGTGTGATTGTGCTGGAGGAGTAAGAAATAAGACATGAGTGTACCTGTAGCCATAGCAAGAAATAGCCACTATTGTGATAAAATGTACCTTGCTTATCATTACCCCCAACCTAAATTATTAAAAAAAGAAATAAGCCCAAGACTCTCTGATCAGGCTAACTCTTCAGTCTCCACGAGACTGACAAGACCTCCAAACTTTTGGTGTGTCATGGTGAGGAACAAGGAAGTATAGGAAGGCGTTACTCTGACCTCATACATTATTTCCTGATTGACTATAACCAAGGGAGCAGCTGGTCAGGTATATTGGAGCTAAATGACAGAAGATATGGGAAGCAGGGTGGGGCTAGGACATGGGATTTTTGGTAACAAGAACAGGCAGCAAGGCTGTTTACCATGCAGAGAAGGGAGCTGGGAAAAATGACTACATGTAACACCAGTGACCTAGCAAAACTAAGTGGACTGGATTCAGGTATTCCTTGTTAGTCCTAAACCTAGATCAACTCTTTAAGCATGGACTAGCTCATTTGGCATATTCTTCATGATTTGCTGCTTTGATTTTGTGATTTAAGATGAGAGTGAATGGAATCAATGATAAGAATGAAATCTAATGGCACTGGAATTTCTTGATAATAATTCTTGACATTTGATGGCCTGTGAATATTTTAGAAATGAAAATGGAAGATTGAACTACGGTTCAGGTTTGCTGGTCACTCCTTAATACTTCTATAAACCCACTAAGGAATGTAAGGAGCAGGCTTCTAAGGCTGAAGGACAAGTTTTAAAGTTAATAATTTTTACTTAAGAGGGACTCTTGTGAGCACAGCAGGATCCTTCCCCAGCCCTTACTTGGACCCTGTCCACAGAGGTACTGATGGTAAGGAAGTATAGATGATATAGAAGGAAGTTTCAGGAGGATGGGAGATGTGTAGGAAATCAGTATTCTAATCAAGTAATGACAAGAGCTTCTGAAGGAGAATCTTATAGAGAAACTGGTGATGACCAGAGGAAATAAGGATGATGGAGCTCAAAGTCTGTGCAAGTTCAATGTCAGTGTCCCATATTTGAAGAAGACAAAGAAGGAGAAAGAGGAAGAGGAGAAGGAGAAGAAAGTACAAAGATGAGGAAGAAGAGGACAGTGGGAAAGAGGAAGGTGAGAGGGAAGAAGAAGGAGGAGGAGGAAGAGGAAGGAGAAGAAGAGGAGAAGGAAGAAGAAAAAGAAGAAAGAGAAGGAGGAGGAGGAAAGGAGGAAAAGTAAGGAGGAGCGGGACAATCATGCTAATCCTACACCATCAATTTGCAATGTATAAGCACTAAAATGATGACCCCTAGCAGTAGTGTGCTGGTAAATGTTTAATAACAAAATCTTCAGGGATAAAAGTTCTCTAATTTATAGCAGTTGCTAATTTCCAAGGTGTAAATACTTCCGCCATAGTCAATTTTAATCTACTAACATGACAACACTGAATACAGAGTTGGGAAGAAAAAAACCCCACTGCCATCAAGTCAATTCCAGCTCATAGCGACCTTATAGGACAGGCTAGAATTGTCCCATAAGGTTTCCAAGGATCGGCTGGTGGATTCGAACTGCTGACCTTTTGGTTAGCAGCCGATTGCTTAACCACAAGTTGGGAAGAGACGTGCACAATCATCTCTGACAAGCACAATTGCCTCTCACAAGTTGATGTCTGTCAGCTCCATCACATCACTAATCCCTTGGGTGACCAGGACAACTAGAAAACAGGAAGTACTCCATGAAAGTACTGTAAAGTGGGCAGGGAATGGGCAGCAGATCTCGTAGGGCCTCTTGGACAAGTAAAGTTAGGTAACTGCTATTCCCTTTTCCACCATCACCTTTGAGGTGCATACAATGAAAAGAGGACCAGTAACAGACCAGTCAGACTGCACTGTGGAGGTGACACACTAGTTTACTGGAGATTCTTACTTAGTTTAGATGCTCAGCCATTGTTGGTGTGGAAGCAGCCCACAGGAATCCTATTGATTTGCTTCAAATTTCTCATTTGGTCAGTAATCATCAGAGTGAATTCCAGACAAGGTGGAGGAGTATAGAAGAGTCACTTGGCATGCATTTTTACATGATATATGGCACTTTTCAATGTTCTAGGTCTCATGGTCCATAATGAATCTTACTTTGTTTTGGTGTTATTATAGGGGAGTAGCTAGAGTCAAGAGAGGAGACACATTTAACAGGAATCTTCAATTCAGTAAGTATTGGTTTAAATGAGTTCAGCTCAGACCATAACCAAGGAAAAATCAAGCTCTCTGAACATCTCAAGCAAATGTATCAAGAGAAATGATAAATAATCCCCTTAACTTCAAAGTCACCTTCTCTCTAGGACATTTCATTGAAATCTCTTGTTTTCCAGCCTTGGCAAGCATGGTACCGGGTACGGGTATGAATCAAAATGACCTAGACTAAGAGAAGAAAGGGAGCCCTGGTGGTCCAGTTGTTAGGTGCCTGGTTGCCACCTGAAAAGTTGGCGCTTCAAACCCACCAGCCACTCCACTGGAGAAAGATGTGGCAATCTGCTTCTGTAAAATTCACACCTTGGAAACTGTATGGGGCAGTGCTCGTCTGTCCTTACACTATTGCTAGTCAACTTGAGAGCAATGGGTTTAACAGAAAAAAAAAGCAGTGCTATAATTAGGATTAGATACTTTCTAGGTGGTAGAGTCACTCAATTTGTCCTGCTAACAAGTTCCTAAGTAAAAACGAAAAGTTGTGAGTTTCCAGGCTGCCATGCATGATTCTGGCCTGAGACCACGCATGGTGTCAAAAAAGTGGGTGGAAGTGATCACAAAAGACTAGGGGAAGAAATGGATAACAGAGAGGAGGAGGACAATATCAGTTAAATTCTTGGACAAGCTCATTGTAAGATGAAAGGTGTGACGCCTTACCACATCTACCAGATATCACCCATATGATTAGACATTGCCAGGACACAGATTAAGGGCTACACTTATCACACTGGCCTTGAACCTGGCTTTTCAACATCATCCAGAAATGCCTGACAAGCTTGAATACATCCTTGCTGTTGAGTTCCAACAAATGAATATTTACAACAAATGGTCAAGAAATTGCCTGGAGAGAGTAGACCAAATAAACACAACCACAAAAACTGAAGAGTCTAAGGTGAACTCAACCACATACACTGTGTTAATTAAAAGTAGGGTTGGTTGTACATGACGGAAAACCAAAAATAAGTAGTGATGTATTTGGTAATTTAACAAGATAGAGGTTTATTTCTTTCACCTAAAATCCAGTTTTTAGATCAGGAATGGTATGGCTATCTATAGCTTGCATTCAAAAAACAAATCATCAGAACACCCATGTCTCCTTCCAGCTCCCTGTACTGCCACCCTAAAGGCAGTGCCTCGTCTTCATGGCCCAAATCCATACCCAGTAGCAACAAAGGCTACGGAAAGCAGTCTATGATCTGGGGGACTACAATTACAGGCAAAAAATTAACAGTGAAATATTGGGGGGACATCTTTCAGTCTCAGTCTGGAATACTGGACACACTGACTTCCAAACACCAGATGACTGAAATTCTAGCAGTTAAAACCATGTCCTATTCCAAGAGTTTTTAATCTGGTGTCAATGGACCTCTTGTGCAACGGTCAGCAAATAATGACTGGTGATCAAATCTTCCCCTTTATTTGTTTTTGTAGATGAAGTTTTTTTGGAACACAGTCCCTCCCAATTTTATACGTATTGCCTACGGCTGCCTTCACGCTATAGTGGGTAGCACTGAGTATTTGAAACAGAGGCTGTATAGCCTACAAAGCAAACATATTTACTATCTACTCCTTTCCAGAAAAGCTCGCAGTTGTCTTCTTTACAGCATCCATAAACATGCTTTACATATCTGTGAACCCTGTGAAATGGCGTACAGAATGATATGTATATGTATATTTATTTTGAAGTGGGGCCAACATTTGTATAAGGTTTCAACATTTTATACCTTTGAAAAATTATTTGTAAATATTGACGTTTCGAGATTATTTACTAAAGCTGCAAGAAAACTAATTAGCAACTCTAATTCTGTAAATGTATTCAATTGCTTTTTGATCACTTCACCTGTTGAGATATTTCCTGAAAACCATACTATGCTATCCACCTTTCTTTGTAATTATAATTATGATAAATAATTCCCAACCAACACTGTTCTCTATCCTCCCTTCTTTACTTATCCTTTTTTGTTATTAATAAGAAAAAGCTTTACTCACTGGACCTTCTGTATCAGTTGAGACTGCATCCTTTTCTATCAGTTCAAGATTCCTAAGGCTATTTCCTTGTTTAACAGTTATCTTAACTATGGAAATGAGAACCACCAACACTGCCACATCTTAGACATTGCGTCCTACGTCCTGGTTATTTCAAAATAACATCAATTATCTCTGTTCTAAAGGCATGTGGCATAATAAGATTAAAGTTTAAGAAAAAAAGGTAAGGCAAGGTAAAGTTTATATTTTTGTAATATTACATAAACCTTATTAAGTCTATTTTAGGTTGGCACGAAGAAAGGTATTAATGAGTCAGAAAGATTATGCTTTTGCCTGGAGCATCTGCAGATCACTTATATAAAACTTACATTAAAATTTATCATTTCTGAGAGCAAGGGAAAAAAATCAACTACATGAAAACTGAATAATACCCTGCTTACACATCAGTGGGTAATAGAAGAAATCAGAGATG
>NW_004443949.1:6694239-6775007 GCF_000243295.1 Trichechus manatus latirostris | reverse complement strand
AAAAAAAAGGTTGAGAAGTTAGAGGGTTGATATGTTGTGGGGTTGTTAACCAATGTCATAAAACAACATGCGTACTTCTGTTTCATGAGAAACTATTTGTTCTGTAAGCCTTCACCTGAAGTACAATAAAATAAATAAATAAATAAATAAAAATTTATCATTTCTGTAATTTGGTAGGCCATTCATTCATTTTTAACAATGGTCTCTTAACAACCTTGGATTTGCATATCTTATAAAAGTGTTTTTAAACATAATTTCACACCTATTAATTCACAGCCACCCTGCAAGCATGGCAATTACACTCTCTTGTATGGATTAAAAAGTCTGAGGTCCAGAGCAGTTAAGTCTGTGACAGAGAGAAGCGTGACTTAATGAATGAAAATCTCTAACTCATTGCTCTTTTCCTAAACTATACTCAATGCCGTCAAGGCGATTCACACTCAGAGTTCCTAAACTATCCTCTTATAAAATGCCTCTCTTCTTCATACAAAACAACAAAATAATGCTTGAGTATTTTAGAATACATGCATTTAGAAAATAGAAAATACATTTATTGATTACCGGTTCAATCTATAAAAAAAAGCAAAAGTTAGACTTAATGAAAGAGAAGACACTGAATTTCAAGTTTCATAATTAACATTAAAGTGCTCCAGATTTTAAGCTAATGTAACTAACTGGTGGTATTTTGGTCGTTATTATTGCCTGGTTATTTTGGCATATGGACTCTTTAAATCCAAATATTTATTTCTTCTCAATTTCTATTTGCCACCCCTGAGCATCTCATTCCCGTGTCTTCCGCTTCCAAGTATTGCCATGGATGGTGGAAAGAATGGAAGGTTACCAGAAAAAAAAAAGAAAAATTGCTATGGTCACAGAATCACAGGAGTGAATATTTAAAACAGATTGATGTAAACAGAGGCTTTCCTTTGAATAGTTAAGCTGCAATGGCTTTTTTTTCCTTTCTTTCCATTTAAATTTAATAGGCATATATATGGGAAATAGCACCTCTATGTATGTTAGGAGAGTAAAGTCAAGTCAATTATATAATTAAGAACGACGGAGGATTATAGAACCTTGATAATGCTTTTAGTAATGCTAACAATTCTGGCTGAGTCTGAATGTAAATCGACTGTCTTACAAATAAGTCAGTTCTGTTCCATTTTCTCTCAGCATTTTAGTCTTTATAACCACTGTTTGTTCCTACTACGCCAATAACCAAAAATAATTCAGCTATTTGGTTTTCTGAGTAATTCAAAGATGTGTCAACTAATTAGGCTATTTGGAAATACAATTGTAATTAAAACAACGTGTACTGAGGGGGTAATGTCTTAGTATTTATGGTTATTAGGACACCTGTAAAGTTACTGTAAATCTGCAGCAGAATAGGACTCAGCATAATACAAATGTTAGAATTTACAAAATGTCATCAAATGCTTGTGGCCCACTTCTATAAAAAGCATGAATAATTCACAATACTATATATGGAATTAGATTTTGCCGCCCTGATTCCATTTAAATAAATACGTTTATGAGTCACCAATTTCATTTTCCTCTACTTATAAGTGGCAACCTTTCACTTATGAGCTGGAAAGCAATCAACTCTGGGTACAGAATGAGATAAAGGAAAATAAATTTAAATATTTATAGTAAACATTTATGATGGCATGTGCATTAATGATTCCAAACACAATTTTGTTTAGAGAAAGAAAAAGATGCATAAAGTCCATTCTCTCCACAAATATTTATTGAGAGGTTACCATGTGCCTATTCAGCATGTAACGTGGTTGCAATAAAAAATACACCAGAAAATATACGGACAATAAAATAATGCCCATGGCACTTTATTTTAATTTCTTGTATTATAAAAATAGAGGCATTATTAATTTAGAGAATAATAACCACTGATATGGAGTTATCCTTCCAAATTCTACCTGCTGTTTTTTTTTTTTTATATACTCCACACATTACCAGCAGACATTCATTTGAATGATTTGATAGGACATCTATTCAAAATTGGAGGTAGTCATGAAAAACATTTAAAAAGCCTAAAGGAGATAGCTTTCTACTCATTATATACAATGTGTTTCTCTTCCCATACTTTTGTATTTTCCTCAGAAACCATGTCAATTTGTCTCCAGTTCTCTTTATATCCCAGTTTATTCTGGGCTTCTTATCAAGAGCACTCTATTTAGTGCTCTACAACTTTGCTCGTAATCTAGTAAGGAAATCATTTCACTATGTCATATAGGTTTACGTGGCTTTTGTCTGACCTCACTATAATGTCAGAATATTTCCCTGATTCCATATATACAGTGCTCAAGCAATATTTCCTACATGATGAACGTTCAGTAAATATTTGTGAAGTGAACGCATCATACCAGTCCCTTGACAAAAGCCTACGATGACCTCTATCACCCAGTATATTTGGCTTATCTAAGCAAACAAAGCCTTTAACAGCCTGGCCCCAGGTGATCTTTCCAGCTTTATCACAGTCACTCCACTTCACACTTTCTAAAATCCATTGACAGTGAACAACTCAACTGTTTTGCCCTTAGCTTTGCACAAGATGATGTAGTCTGTCTTGAATATCTGCCTTCCTATGGCACAGTGGTTAAGAGCTCAGCTGCTAACCAAAAGGTCAGAAGTTTGAATCCATCAGCTGCTCCTTGGAAACCCTATGGGATAGTTCTACTCTGTCCTATAGGGTCTCTATGAGTCAGAATCAACTGGACACAACAGGGTTATTCCTTTGCCTGGCGAATTTCACTCATACATTAAGCCCCAACTCAGTTGTCATCTTTTTTCTATAACATTTCCTGAACATCTCTTCCTCTACTTGTCTGCATAGCACTATATGTTTCTCTGGAGCCCTGGTGGCATAGTTGTTAAGAGTTTGGCTGCTAACCAAAAGGTCAGCAGTTCGAATCCACCCGTGCTGCTTGGAAACCCTATGGGGCTGTTCTACTCTGTTCTATAGGGTCGCTATGAGTTGGAATCGACTCGACAGCAATGGGTTTGGATGTTTATCTGGAGCCCGGGTGGCACAGTGGTTAAGAGCTACAGCTGCTAACCAAAAGGCTGACAGTTTGAACCCACCAGCTGCTCCTTGGAAACCCAACGGGGCAGTTCTACTCTCAGTTGAACCGTGAGCTGGAATCAACTTGACGGCAGCAGGTTTTATATGTTTATGTCTATTTTTGTGGGATCAAGTTAAATTTGAAGACCTATGCCTGGTTTGCTGTGAGAATCATTGTATAAAGAAGGAGAAGTTTGCTTTTCTCTCCCAAAGCAGGTTACTTATTGAAAGAGATACCTGTCTGGCTTGACCTAAGGTGACCCTCCAGTCTTAACATTTACACAGTGTCTGTTCAGCCAAGCAGTGTGAAGAGCACAAGTCTAGGATTCAGGTGGTGATTTAGATCCTGTCACCTTTTCTCACTACTTGTGAACTTTGGATAAGTCACATAGCACTTAAGAGTTAGAATTTCCTCATTTGCAAATCATCTCTATACCACAAGGTTATGGTGAAAGTTAAAATTATAAAGCCTCTATTTCCTTATTAAATCAGCAACATGTGCAACAAATATTAGGTCCGTCACACCAAAAGTGATGCCCTCAGAGCCGCTACAGATCTCATCTCTCCTTTTCAGTATGTAAACATGGTTTACAGCCAGTTTTGGAGTCAAACTGCCTGGACAGAGATCAGCTCTGTCTCTGTATCTTTGGGCAATATATTTAACCTCCCTATGCCTCAAAAAATGTTATAGGGTTGTTGCAAGGACTAAAGAAGCTAAAATTTGTAAAGCACTTGGAGCAGCCCCTGATATGCAGTAAAATATAATAGCAAAATTTGTATTATCTATCGTTGCTGTTATTATTTACTTTAAATACATTGTATTGACTATATCATATAAATCAAGACTTTTTTAGATGGAATTTTACAAAATAGTCACTCCAACTTAATGAAACAAAAAAAGGGGTGGGGGGTGAGGTACCTAAAACTGGAAAAAAAATGGGAGAGATCACAGTATCAAAGAAAGAGTAGAAAATAATGGAAGTAACGAAGACCTTATTTTTGCAACCGGGACTCATCGCCACCATGATGCTCTAAACGCTCTGTGCACCATCTCTCATCTGCTTTTTTTTTTAAAGCCAGAGTTTTATATCTTAACTATTTTCTCCTGTTTTGGATAAACTTTATCCAAGCGTCAGGGAATATATCTTGTGCAGCTAAACTTTATTGCAACCGAAGAAGGAAAAAATAAGTTTCTTTCTCTCGATGTCCATATGTCAATACAGAGAAGAATTCACAGGTCCACTTATTGGATCTATCATGGTTTCCTGGGCAATGGGATAATCTGACTGGCCAAGCCTGACCACGGTGGTGAGTTTATTTGCAGTCTCTCCAGACCCGACACAGTTGTCACCTTTTTTCTATAACATTTCCTGAACATTTCTTCCCTTACTTATTTGCAGAGCACTTTTATGCTTATCTCTATAGTGTATGTTATAACATAAAACAAGGAAAAAGGGATTCTGCTTAGGCAAAAACAATAGATATTCATTACATTGACTTTCTAGAACGGAGAGACACTTGGAATGGAGACAATAATACCAACCTCATGATAAAGGTAGTAAGAATCTTGTGGTTCTTACCATCTTATATGCAGGGCACAGTTTCCCCAAGCTGGGCCAAAGTGGTCACTGCTCAACAGATATTGATTTAGGACTAAAATTTAGTAATTTCTGAGAGCATATTGTGATGGAGCCTATGCCAAGGAGAAGCCAACTGAGCAACAGAAGTGATGGTGGTGTTGGGGCAGGGCAATGAAAAGATTAAGAAAACTCATTGAAGACTTCATTATTTTTTGCTTTCCAATCATATTTTTTAAATTGTGGTAAAAATATATGTAACAAAAAATTTGCCATTTCAACTTTTTTTACATGTACAATTCAGTGGCATTAATCATGTTCATCATGTTGTGCCACCATCACCACTACCCCCTTCCAGATTTTTCCATCACCTTTAACAGAAACTCAACAGCAGTCAACCTAAACAGTAACTCGCCCTCCCTCTAGCCCCTGGTAACCACTAATAAACTTTAGTGTCTATACATTTGCCTATTATGCTGACCCTTTGGTTAGCAGCCATAGCTCTTAACCACTGTGCCACAAGGGCGCCAGATATTTTATACAAGTGGGATCATACAATATTTGTCTTTTTGTGACTGACTTATTTCACTCAGCATAATGTTTTCAAGGTTCATCCATGTTGTGGCACGTATCAGGATTTAATTTTTCTTTATGGCTGAGTAACGTTCCATTCTATGTATATCTCATATTTTGTTTATCCATTCATCTCTTGATGGACATTTAGGTTGTTTCCACCTTTTGGCTATTGCAAATAGTACTCAATGAACATTGATGTGCAAGTATGTTTGTGTTCCTGCTTTTAATTCTTTCAGTTATATACCTAGGAATTGAATTGCTGGATCATATGCTAATTCTATGTTTAACTTTTTGAGGAACCACCAAACTGTTTCCACAGGAGCTATACAATTTTACAATCACACCAGCAATGGATGAAGTTCCAATTTCTCTACATTCTTGCCAACACCTGTTGTTTTCTTTTCTTTTTTATCATACACATCTTAGTGGGAGTGAAGTGATATCTCATTGCAGTTTAGGTTTGCATTTTCCTAATGACTAATGATGTTGACAGCATCTTTTCAAGTACATGTTGGGCATTGGTATCTTCTTTGATAAAATGTCTATTCAAATCCTTTGCCCATTTTTTATTGGGTTGTTTGTCTTTTTGTTAAGTTGTAGGAGTCTCTATGTATTCTGGATAATAAATTCTCATATGATATATGGAACCCGAAATTTTCTCCCAATATGTAGGTTGTCTCTTCACTTTATTGATAAAGTCCTTTGATGAACATAAGTTTTTAATTTTAATGAAATCCAGTTTATCCGTTCTGTCTTTTGCTGCTCATGCTTTTGGTGCCAAATCTAAGAACGCATTGTTAAAAGCTAGGTCCTGAAGCATTACCTCTATGTTTTCTTCAAAGAATTTTATGGTTTTAATTCTTACATTTAGTTTCTTGATCTATTTTTGGTTGATTTCATATAATTGTTAAGCATGGGCCAGCTTCGTTATTTTGCATGTGGAGATCCAGGTGCCCCTTGCCAATCATGTTTACTTCATTCGGGTGAAACCCAAGTATAAACATGCAGCTCCACAGTGTTTCAATATTTCTTTTTTTTTTTTTTTAATTTTATTGTGTTTAGATGAAAACTTATAGCTCAAATTAATTTCTCCCTCAAAAATTTATACACATATTGTTTTGTGACATTGGTTGCAATCCCCACAATGTGACTGCATGCATCTCCTTTCCACCCAAGGTTCCCTGTGTCCATTTGTCCAGTTCCTGTCCCTTCCTGCCTTCTCGTCTTGCTTTTGGGCAGGAGCTGCCCATTCGGTCAAGTATGTTTGGTCAAACTAAGAAGCATGTTCCTTGCGTATGTTATTGTTTTATAGGCCTGCTTAATCTTTGTCTGAAAGGTGGACTTCAGGAATGGTTTCAGTTTTGGGTTAGCAGAGTGTTTGGGGGCCATAGTCTCAGGGGTTCCTCCAGTCTCTGTCAGACCAGTAAGTCTGGTCTTTTTTCGTGAATTTGAATTTTGTTCTACATTTGTCTTTCACTCTGTCTGGCACTCTCTGTTGTGATCCCTGTCAGAGTCTGTTGTGATCCCTGTCAGAGCGGTAGGTGGTGGTAGCTGGGCACCATCTAGTTCTTCTGGACTCAAGCTAGTGGAGGCTCTGGTTCACGTGGTCCTTTAGTCCTTTGGGCTAATATTTTCCTTGTGTCGTTGGTTTTCATCATTTTCCTTTGCTCCGGATGGGATGGGGCCAATAGATGTATCTTAAATGGCTGCTCGCAAGCTTTTAAGACCTCAGGCACTGCTCACCAAAGTGAGATGTAGAACATTTTCTTTATGAACAATGTTATGCCAATTGACCTTGATATCCTCCAGTCAATATTTCTAGTGAATTCAATCACAATCACATTTTCTCTCTCCAGAAGAAATTTCACATACATAATATCTCCCAAATTGAAGGAACACCGAATCTAAAAATGAACATTCTAGGTAGGATTAAAACACGGCACACAAAGAAGGAAGATATCCAACAGATTTTGCATCAATATAAAGCAAATAATCTCAGGAGAAATGCTGTAACAGCAGTGTGGTGTGTATGCGTGTGTGTGTGTTTAATGACAGTAGATAAGGTGTCATTACACTTCGTAAGACACGCGCTTAATAAATGTTTGGTGATAAGGGGAATATATTTAGTTTGGCTGTCATTATAGACAGAGCAATTGAAAAATAGAATCTGATAATAACATGAATAGGAGATATATCTTTAGAAATTCTACAACATCTCAACTACTGTGGAAAGTAATTTATTCTGCTGGAGTGTACCACAGTTAAGGCAAAAGAAGTCTGATATAACCTAATTGGCAATTCTCCGTGCACATTTATTTGCTACGGTAATTATCTGCAATTAGGAAAACAACAGTAAAGATACCATGTTCTTAGCAAGGATGCATGTTGACTGGCTATTCCAGTGGGAATGGTCATGACTGTGTTAAAATTATAACTGCTACTATGGACAGTGTTGCTGAGCTTTATTTTGGAAAACACTAGAGTCAGGAGACTGTAAGAAAGGAATTATCCTAATTTTATCAACCTGTTCCCAGGGATCTCATAACAAGCAGCCACTGTAGATGCCAAAGATTGTTGGTGGTTGACTGGTGGCTTTGGCTGCTGATCCTGGGCAGTTGCGGTCATCTGTTCTAAAAATTGTTTTTTAGACAGAAACATAAAACAATTAGCAAGTTAGAATTCTATAGACTAAAGCCAAGAAAATGCAATTCAGTTGAATTTGGTACAAAAATAAGGTTCATTTTAGACAAAAGAGGGAACAGAATGGAATTTGTCAGAATCTGTTGCAGGTTAAAACAAACAACAATGATTCAGTGGTGGAAAAATATGAAAGAGAGAGGTGGTGGTGTTCTTTGACAAGAAAAACTACGTGGGTGATGAAAAGATTATGATACAAACAGAACAGGGAAGGGCAATAAAAAGGACGAGGTTAAAGATGTAAACAAGGCTGTTTCTGCAGTATTCATATTGTGTTGCTCAGAACACATTGCAATAAAAAATCTTTATAAGCAGGTTCAATAATGTCACTCACGAGTCATACTTCATGCTAAATAGATAGAAATAATCATTGAAGACAAGCTTCTAAAACTCAGCCAATTTCTAAGGACAGTTGTGATGCTTAATTCAGAGTAACCTGTGAGACAGAGCATACATGGAGGCTCACTGTGTATGTATATACCACTTTAGATATGGGACTGCAAGCTGAACGCTGAAGAAACACCTTGAGGATACAATAATAAACATCTTAAAACAATAGAAAATAGAAAATACACAGACACAAGAGACTAGCTATCCAACAAATACATAGATACCAGAGAAGATACTGTTTAGCAATGGCGCATAATACAAGGAACCAAATGGACAGTAAATCCCAGCATACCTGGACTCAACATCTTTGCGCCTATACAGTGCAGAATACTGGACAGCTGGCTTATCAAATCTCTTAGTTATTGTAATGTGTGTCAAAATGACGTAACTGCTGCCTTTGAAACCAGTTAATAGATTGTATTTACAAGAGTTCTTACCGTGAAAGATCTATTTCCTTAAAAGCAAAACAAGCAAACAAAAATGAAGTGCATAAAGCCTTTCTCTTAATGCTCAAAGCATGGAGGGTCTGGGTTGGCTCTACATTATTGATAAAGTGAGTTTGGTAATTGTACCATCCTTTCTCCCTTGTATTGCTAGGGAAAGTCCCAAGCTACTGAAAAATAGCTCCTTCTTCTTTTTTTGTTTTTTTCTTTAAAATGACTATGCTTTTGGACTCAGTGATCAAATCAACTCTTGCCTTTTAAGTGTCTGTATGAGCAACCGAAAGCTTTTCAGGATGAAGTACCAAATTTACAAATGTCTCCTCATTCTACATCCAGGCCCAAATATCACATTTGACAATACATGCTAAACTGAAAAAAAAAAAAAAAGTGCAGTCTATGCTTATATTACAAATACATTTTAAAAAATTATACTTAAATCCTAAATAAGCTATCTGTTGGATGGCAGGCATATCATAATTACGACTTCGAAACATTTATCTTACATGTTTTTGCTGCTTAAGATCATATGGAACTGACTAATTCTTAAAGTCCATGCAATTGCCTTGCTCCTTGTAAAAACTACACTTTTAGAGACGAAACTAAATTGGATAATGAAACCAATTATTTTACTTAAAATGCTTTAGCACTCTATTTCTCTGAATATAACTCTTAGTTTTTAAACCAAGACAGTGGAAAAATATAACAAGTTGTTACAGCATCAGTTCAGCATTAAGTACTTTCAGATCCTATTTAATAGCAATCTGAGGTTTCCTTGTCAATTCCAACTTCCAGGCAAATATATTTTTGTATAGTACCTTTATTTTCTCATTTCTATTAATCTTGTTCTCACGTTTTAGCCTGAGCATACTGCAACGATTTTACAAAACAAGATTTATTTCCTCAGTGGAGAATTGAATGCCCAAGGAGATTTAAGAAACATTTAAAATATCATGGTTTTGATGGCTTAAATATATTAATAAAAATCTTTGCTTTGTCCTAAATGTATGTAATATTTAGTCATTCTGTCTGTTGTGAAAGCAAAAAAGTGCTATTAAACAGAAATAGCTAAGTTATTTTTATTTGTGCTTTCAATCCCCTTACTACTGTTATTCTTATAATTATTTCATCCTATTAAATTTGTTTTTTTCTTAGCAGGACTATTCCAATATCTCAGATTTCTTTCTTTTTTATGATATATTTGAGATGATCTGACTAATTTAATTGCATAAAAATAAAATAATTAAAGACCTCATTTATGTTTGGAAATATTTGGCATCAATATTCAATAGTTAAAATTGAATATAGAATAAACTTGGGTATAAAGTTGAACTTGAGTATATAAACTAGCAGAGACACAAAAATCATTATATTGACTCTAGCTTCAAACTCCCAAAGCAGTGTCTTTTTTTCCATTTTCACAGCTACCACACTAAACTAAGCCAGTCTACCTTGAAATGTTTAGATTATATTTAGAATAATTGTTTCCAAAGTGCTTAGAATAAAATTCAGACTAGTCACTATGATTAACAAGGAAACCCTTCATGTTTTGAGCTGTCTACCTCTGACCTCATTTCCTATTACTTTTACCACCCTGCTAAATTCCATACAGAGCCCTGGTGGCACAGTGGTTAAGACATATGGCTGCTAACCTTTTGGTCAGCAGTTCGAATCCATCAGCTGCTCCTTGGAAACCTTATGGGACAGTTCTACCCTGTCCTATAGGGTTGCTATGAGTTGGAATTGACGCAACAGCAATGGGTTTGGTTTTTTTGGTTTCAAGTTCCAGCCACAAGTGCTTTCTTTCTGTTCATCAAACAGCCAATCTCATTCCACCCCAGGATCTTTTTACTAGCTGCTCCCTCTTCTTGGACTGTTCTTCACCACTGATCTCCATATGACCAGCTCTTTGAGCTTTCAAGTCTCCGCTCCAATGTCACCTTCTCAGAGGGCATGTTGCTGATATCTCTTATGTTGCTCCTGGCCATCACTCTCTATCACATAACTTGTTGTTATTTTCATAATAGTCTTTAACATTCTCCAAAATCTTATTGTTGTTCATTATTTGACTTGCCTAGGAGAAAAGGGGCTTTGTCTGCCTGTTTACTATTTATTGTACCCCTGGCTGCTAGTACAGTAGCTGGCACATAGTAATTGCTCAGTAAATGTTTGGTGAATGAATCATTTAGCATAGTAAATCAAACTGGAATTTACAGTGAGGTTCAGGAGAAAACTGTACAAATGATTATATGACTTTTAAAAAGCATATAAACAACACCTAAAAGAATGAGCATTCCAGGTGCAGGATATTAGTGCCCCTCAACTTCCCACAAAAGAGTGTAGAAATAATGCCAGCATATTGGGAGACAGTGCCCCTTGGGACTTTTGCATTTGTGCATATCTTATGACTGCCTTTCTCCTGCACTATCTTTTCAAAAATGTTTGTAGAGTAATAGTGTTAGAAGATAGAGGTAATAGCTCTCTTTGAGTCACAGGGTAGATTTGTTTGTTCTTGAGGATAACAAAATAATGTCTCCCTCCATGTCAAAATTTGGGCAGCTTTGCTAGCAGCCCTCTTTATAGGACTGAGGATTTCATAAGCTCAGGGCTTCTCAGCTGTAGTACAAACCCAGTGCATATACAGCATCCACATTGCCCCCATGGACTTGTGACGGAAAGGGAACCAACTTAAGCATGAAGCTCGTGCTGTTTATAGTACCAAGCATAACAAAGTCTGTTGTCTCTGATGCATGAGTCTTGTGTCTTCTTCCAGCATCTATGAAATTATGGCAGGCTAACTCATCAGCTTACAAGTTGAGTAAATACTTAGACACTTCACAGTTCTTTACACAACAATACTATAAACCAATGTCTTGGAAAAAAAAAAGAGAGAGAGAAAGACCACATAATCTAATCCAATGGGAATTTCCATTATATACGCTACTAGTAGGATGGTTTTAAAAATGCATCCCTGAGTTACAAATTCCCTACGCTGAACAAATGATGACTACCAACTCTCCTATCGTCTACCTCTAAAACGTGGGGTACAAAGGCTTTATTGACCCCCAAATCAAAACAGGGATTATTTCTGGGCAGGCCAAAACGTGCACTTCTCTTCCCCACATTCCCCTACCAACTCAACTATTGCTGTGTGTCAGCAAGCCCATTTGGATGCATATTAACCCCATGTGACAGAGTAGAACCTCCCCATAAGGTTTTCTAGGCTGTAATCTTTACAGAAGCAAATTTTCAGGTCTTTCTCCCATGGAGCCACTGGGTGGGTTCAAACCACCAACCTTTTGGTTAACAGCCACTCATTTAACATTTTGCACCACCAGGGATCCAGCAAATGATTGTTATCAGAGTTAAATGTGTAAATTTTTATAAAGCTTTGAGAAACATGTCTAGAATATTGTGCTATATAAGGTTTGTTAATTTTTTTAATGATTTTTAACAAAGTAAAAATTGAATTTGAAAAGTGAATGGAATTATCTGCAATTATTAGGTTTCCTGGAGAATACATCTGAAATCTTGCATTCACTCAACAAACACTCATATGAAGTATGTTTTCATGTCACACCATGTTTTTGTTCTGCATAGAAACATGAATATAGCCTAATCCTTAAAATCGACTTCCCTTCATGCAACAAATAACTATTTAACAGCCAATCTGGGCCAAGCACCATCCCAGGCACTTGGCATTTGTCAGTGTGCAAAGCAGATTCCTGCCCTCCAGCAGCTTTAATTCTAGTGGAAGAATTGGGGATGACGCAGGGGAAAAGGGAAGAGGGGACTAAGATATTAAACAAATAAATGTGTGAAAAATTTATAGACTGCTAGAGGGTGACAGGAGCCCTGGGGTTAAGAGTTACGGCTGCTAACAAAAAGATCAGCAGTTCGAATCTACCGGCCACTCCTCGGAAACCCTATGGGGCCGTTCTACTCTGTCCCATAGGTTTGCTATGAGTCAGAATTGACTCGATAGCAATGGGTAGAGGGTGACAAGTGCTAAGAAACACGAGGAAGATGGGTGCATTTTTCAGTGCATAGTCAGGGAAGCACCACTGAGATTCACCATCTAAAGAGAGAAACCGACTTCTAATTGAGTAAGCGCATTACATTGGCAGAGAGATACATAATGTAACTTGTTAGCTGCCATCCAGTTGGCGACCATATGCACGACGGCATACGACTCTTGTGATCCACAGAGTTTTCATTGGCTGATTTTTTGGGAGTAGTTTGCCAGGCCTTTCTTCCTAGTCCATCGTAGTCTGTAAGCTCTGCTGAAGCCCATTCATCATAGCAACACGCAAGCTTACAATGACAAACAAGGGGTGTCTGTGCTTAAGGTACACTGGCTGAGAATCGGAGCCGGGTGTCCTGCACGGATGGCAAGAACTGTACCACGGAAACACTGCTGTCCCCATAATGCCACTAGTCCATGCTATATCAAGTTCACGGATTATATCTGGTTTTCAGAATCGTTTATTGTGAACCTCTGAAGTGGCAGCTGCCCCAGGAAGGATGTGACTTGGTATATATGCCCGGAGAGGTTTCCTGACAGGCAGAGTGTAAAAGATAGGCAAGGGAAGGAGTGGGCAGCTCCCTTCAAGCCCCTGTCCTCATCAGCCTTGCACAGAGCACACCCTGGGAGTGAAGTGGCCTGGCAGCTGGCCTGAGATATTGCAAGACCTCCCATGTTAGTGCTGTTTGGCTATCTGTGGTTATGTTGCCTGCATTGAGTCCTTCACGTCTAAGAAAAATGGCTGATGGGAACATAGTAAACCCTTTGGTCTTTTTGCACCAATTGATATTAAACTAGAAGTCACGTAGGACACAAAAGGGGATATCACAAATAAAGGGCAAATAACCACAAATGTCTTCAGAATTTCAAAACACAGGTACTAAGTAGATGTTCACCAAGTGCAAAAGCACGGAAGTAGTAACTGCGAGGCCCCAGCTGGCGACTGTAAGAAGCTCAGTGTAGATAAAGCTTAGATGAGGTGCACAAATCAAGACATTAAAGAGGAAAACAGAGGTGAGGTCACTGAGGGTCCTTTAAGACATTCTAAGAATTTGTTTCCTATTTGATTGTCAGAGGATATCAATTTAATCGCAAGGCTTTAAACTGAAGGATTTGATGATCAGATTTGCATTTTTGAAAATTAATTCCAGTATCAAGACGACAGACTGGTTTAAGTGCTTTCCTCTTTAATACGAGGAAAAGATTTTTGAAGACACCAAAGCCAGGTACTATAGTCCAAAGCATTTGTTTCATTGTACTCGTTTAGAAATGTGATGCTTACAAATGATTCCGTGCAGAAAACAAGGGAATATATGAAATCTTTGTTCAAATGAGATGTTTCTATACACTAGAACTTTGTGCCTTGAAACTTAACATGAAAAAGCATGCCTCTGACCTAGAAGATTTGCGGGGAGGAATTTTCCACAGTCACGCCGGATGTGTGCAAGGATGCTCGATACAGCATAGAGAAACTTGGAATCAATCAAAGTATCCATCAGTAGGAGAACGGATAATACTTGCGATCTGTGCGTACATTTGAATCGGATCTATAGAAATGTACAAGAGGTCTCAAAAGCCCAATGCTGAGTGACAAATTAAGTCTCAAAATGCTTCATACAGCTTGACAACATTTATGTAAACTTATGAAAACACAAAGAAGGAAACAAATTAGTCATACATACACAGTACAAAGTAAAATTATATAAACATGATGTGATAGGCTACGCACCAAATTCATCAGAGTGGTTGCCCCTGAGGACTGAGAAATGAAATTTGAGCTAGAGAAAAAAAAAAAAAAACAAGACTTCTATTTACTCTTTAATGTCTTTGTTTTTATTTAAAAACTCTTGCCATCGTGGTAAAACATAAACGTAGTTAATACCTGGTGGTGATAACATAGTTTTTAAGAAGAGATCAGTTTGCCTCATCCGTAATTCCTTATATTTATATTCTACTTTACAGTTTGCTCTGAATCCTTGTATTTATTATCTCATAACCTCCCTGTGGTGCAGATGGGGAAGGGTGAGCACCTTTGTTCTTATTGCATCAGCTAAGGCTCAGAGAGGTGAAGTACCTGGCCCCAACTTTTTCTTATAATTATTAGAAGGTAAGGTAGAAGTTGAGTTTCAGCATTTCTGATACCCAAGCAAGTGCCCCTCTCACTCCCCGACGCTGCTCCCGCCAGCACTGAATTTGGCCAGAACCAGGAAAAGACAAAGACACTTCAATGTACCTCTCCTGTTTTCCCTACTCTACATTTTGTTTTCTTATCTTTTGTAAGGAATCTTTGAAAGTCTATTACTGAAAATGCTGATATTCTCGAATTTAGCCCATGACTCACAGTGAAATATATGTTGGCCCTACCTGGATGAATTAGGAGTCCTGGTGGCTCAGTGGTTAAAGCACTCAGCTGCTAACCAAAAGGTTGGTGGTTCGAACCCACCAGCTGCTCTTCAGGAGAAAGATGTGGCAGTCTGCTTCTGTAAAGATTACAGCCTCGGAAACCCTATGGGGCAGTTCTACTCTGTCCTATACAGTCGCTACGAGTCAGAATCCTTGGGGCAACGGGTTTGGTACCTGGCTTCAATTTCAGTTCTGCCACATTCTAGGTGTGTGGGCTTTCTCAATCTCCTTATATACTCTCTGCCTCAGTTTCCTTGTGGGTAACTTGGGAAAAATAATAGAACTTAGGCATAAGTTTGTTGAGAATGAGCTGGATAGTCCATAAATGCCTAGCATAGGGCGTGGCACAGACCAAGCAATCAATAAATGTTTAGGTCCTATTATAACTACTGAAGTTCCTGTGTGGTGCAAATGGTTAACATGCTCAGCTAACCAAAAGGTTAGAGGTTTGAGTCCACCCAGAGGTACCTCAGAAGAAAGGCCTGGCAATCTACGTCTGAAAAATCAGTCATTGAAAACCCTATGGAGCACAGTTCTACTCTGACACACATGGAGTTGCCATGAGTGGGAATCGACTTGACGGCAACGGGTATTAAATCGATCACAATGTGGAATTGTATGAGGTTCGGTGTATATAAAGGGCAGGCTGGTAGGTGAACAGTCGTGGGATTAATCCCTAGGTGAGCTAGTGGGTGTTCTTTTTCATGAGGCATTTTAGAAAGGGATGGAGCAAAGCACAGCATGAATAGATTAGCACAGACAACAGTGACATTGCTGCAAAACAGAGCATACGTTTACGTGCATGGAAGCTTCATTTTGTATACGTTTTCTTTTTAGGAAACAATAATGCTGTGTAAAAGAGGGAAAGGAAGGGAATGTCAAGGCAAGCACCACCTCCTCCTTCCCCCCCCCCCGCAAAAAAAGAAATAGAAATATCAGTAAATATATTGGCCAGTTGATTTCTAAAAATGTTACAAGTCTGTTCTGTAGTATATTTTATAGAATACATCCAAACAGACACACAAAAAAACATAGAAGATGCATACTTCCATGCATAAATGAGGTGTCTGAAGAAGCAAACTCTAGCCATTGAAAGCAAAACAAGTTTTGAAATCTCTTTAATGCTTTGGGAAACATTGTGTAAAAGGAAATAAGTATGAATAGCTAGTAAAGTACTTGTCCAAAAGCCTTTCATTACACTTAACATTAGAAATACAAACGTACCAAAAAAAAGAGAAAAAAAAATCAATGATATTTTCTTTTCTTTTTTTTAGCAAAGGCTGCGCGCATTGTTTTTAGTACCA
Organism: Trichechus manatus latirostris; assembly: GCF_000243295.1. Classification (NCBI taxonomy): domain Eukaryota; kingdom Metazoa; phylum Chordata; class Mammalia; order Sirenia; family Trichechidae; genus Trichechus; species Trichechus manatus. The sequence goes on along the minus strand of NW_004443949.1, from coordinate 6,758,520 downwards.
TTGCAGAAACAGTGTCACTTTTATCTCACTGTGATCTTCAAAAGCAGGTGACCTTGTTTGGGTTTCAATAGAAAAATCTCTTATGAATTTACATGGTCATGTTAGCTCTACAGTGTTGATTACAGAAGACGTAAAACCAAATAATGCCATAAAACAGCCCTTTAGGCACATTGCCTTTTGAAACTATTTTGCATAAAGATGGACTGCACGTTGTTACATGCACGCAGTTAAACTTCCCGATTCAAAGGAAAGAGTAAAGTTCTACTTGGGTTTCCCAGACCTCAAAAAGCCTAACCTACAGATTAATTTCACGAAGCAACATTAAGAAGCAAGAAGAAAGCATGTCAAACTTGTTGAAAATCAGCATTTTGTTTCTTTGTTGTGTAGTGCTGCAACACCAAAAAAAACCCTTTTTTTTAGATAAAGCTTGTGGATTAAACAGAAGAAATTTCTAAGTTAAAAAACAAACAAGCAAAGCACTTATCACCAAAATTAACCTTTTTATGTAAGCAATATGGGAATAAATGTTACTGACTCATTGGGTTTGGTGAGAAAAGAATAGGCAAAATTACTGTAATTTCTCAACTAATTTTTCACGTAGATAAGGAAAATAAATACGAAGTTAGGCAATAAAATAATAAAGTATAAAATGCTGCTCATTAGTTTCCTTAAGTGGGAAAAATATTCCCATTCATGTTACTCGGAGATTTCCTCTGATATGTTTGTCATATGTGTTTCATGAAAGTTCACATAATTTATGCTCCTTTGAAAGATTTGTGTGTTTTAAATATGAATCATTGCTAATTTAGTATTGTAATTATATTCTATGAAATTAGGGTGTAGTGAGTACTTCTAACCAAAATTATAGGATAGCTGAAATTATGCCTCTAGATAATTGACATGCATATCACCATGGGTATTATAAAACAATGACTATGCAAAAATTCTGCTTTTCTTCCTTCCAAAATGTTTTGAAATAAGAGCTGTTTTACTCCATATTGTTGTTGTTGTGTGCCTTGGTGTTGATTTAGACTCACAGTGACCCTGTAGGAAAGTGTAGAACTGCCCCGTAGGGTTTCCTGTTTCCTAGGCTGTCATCTTTACAGGAGCAGATTACCAGGTCTTCTCTCCTTCAGAGCAGATGGTGGATTCGAACGGTCTACCTTTTGTTTAGCAGCCAAGCACTTAACCATTGTGTCCCAGGGTTCCCTGTTTTGCTCTATACTCCTGGGGAATATACCCGATAGTTTTTTTTTTCTATTCTTCATCAACTACAAAGAAAAAGCATAAGAAATATGCTTCTTCTATTTGTTTGCTGTGTAACCAAGAACTATTAATATACATCTCTGGGATGGTTGAGTTTGTTTTTTGTTTTCTTTTTTAAATAAGGAGTTTGGTCTTTGGTTGTTGTCATCAGTTGCCATCAAGTCAGTTCTCACTCAGAGTGACCTCATGTCTAACAGAGTGAAACTTTGCCCAGGCCTGCACCATCTTCACAATCATTGCTACGTTTGAGCCCTTCATTGCAGCCACTGTGTCAATCCATCTTGTTGAGGGTCTTCCTCTTTTTCGCTGACCCTCTACTTTACCAAACATGATGTCCTTCTCAAGGGACTGGTCAATTCTGATAACATGTCCAAAGTAAGTGAGATGAAGTCTTGCCATCTTTGCTTCTAAGGAGCATTCTGGCTGTACGTCTTCCAAGAAAGATTTGTTCGTTCTTTTGGCAGTCCATGGTGTATTTAATACTTTCTTTGCCAACACCACAATTCAAAGGCATTCCTTGGTCTTCCTTATTCATTGTCCAGCTTTCACATGCATAGGAGGTGATTGACAATACCATGGCTTAGGTCAGGCGCACCTTAGTCCTCAAAGTGACATCTTTGCTTTTTGACACTTTAAAGAGGTTTTAGCAACAGATTTTCCCAATGCAATAGGTCGTTTGATTTCTTGACTGCTGCTTCCATGGGCATTGATTGTAGATCCAAGTAAAATGATATCCTTGACAACTTCAATCTTTTCTCCGTTTATCATGATGTTGCTTATTGACCCAGTTGTGAGGATTTTTGTTTTCTTTATGTTGAGGTGTAATCCATACTGAAGGCTGTAGTCTTTGACCTTCATCAGTAAGTGCTTCAAGTCCTCTACATTTTTAAAAAGCGAGGTTGTGTCATCTGCATATCACAGGGTGTTAATGAGTCTTCCTCCAATCCTGATGCTGTGTTCTTCTTCATATAGTCCAGCTTCTTGGATTATTTGCATTTGGTTCAGCGTACAGATTGAATAAGTAGGGTGAAAGAATACAACCCTGATGGGCAACTTTTCTGCTTTTATAGCATACAAGATCCCCTTGTTCTATTGGAATGACTGCCTCTTTGTCTACGTATGGTTCCTCATTAATATTCTTAATGTATTAAGAGTTCTTACAGACCTGTTAGAAAACCAGTAAGACTATCTGTCTTAGTTTCTTAGTGCTGCTATAACAGAAATACCAGAAGTGGCTTTAAAGAACTGCATTTTGTCACTGTCTGAATTCAGGGCACTGTCCACTCTGGGGGAAAATCCTTGTTTAAGCTTCTCTAGCCAGCAATCCTTGAAGTTCCTGGGCTTGTAGACTGGTTTGCCTCCGCAGTCTCCAAATAATGTCAATTTTCCCCCCATGCTTCTTTCTTCTGTGCCTAATCTACTCTTTTAAAAGTGATTGGTTTAAAACATACCCTATACTGATATGGCCTCATTAATATGTCAGAGAAGACCCTATTCCCAATGGGATTACCTCCACACTTATAGGGGTTAGGATTTACAACACACTTTTTTGGGGACCCAATTCAACCTACAACACCATCTAAAAACTAAGTCAAACTGCTCGATCTTAGTAATATTCTAACTTAAAGTTAAACATTTCCAGCTATCAAATTAGCAAATGTCAGAATTTGATAGTGCTTCTTTTCAATGTGAAGAGGAGGAAAAAGAGATTTTCTATTCTAGTAAGAGTCAAAAGTGGTAAATTTCTGGAAAGCAATTGGCCAATAAATATAAAGAGCTTTAAACAAGTTATATATTTTAATACTTCCAGGAATTTCCCCAAAGGAGATAATCAGATTTACAACTTTGAAGTGCATGGTTATTTATTGCAGTGTTGAATGTAATTTCAAACTAATTTAAAAATAAATAAATAGGGAAATGAAAAAGTAAAATATGGAGCATCCACTGTTGACATATTATAGTAAATTAAAATCATGTTTATTTCTAAATTTCTAGTTTTAAGGAAAAAAATTCTATGTCATAAAATGAAGACACATTTTATAGACAGTAAGATCTCAACTGCATATAAGGGTACATCCATACACACACACGCAAGAACCAAAATATAAAAATTAAAGGAAAAAAACCTAAGTAGCTCCAAATTTGTTATAAACCACCTGTCACCGGAGAATCCACTGGAGATAATATTAAATTTGGATTGAACTTCTCCTGTCGTGTCCTGCACTAGTCAAGATTATCCCCCTCCACACATCTTCTACAGTTTTTCAAATTGTATCCATTTCCTCTCTCACCCTGTCTGTCTGTGTTCTTTGCTCCAAATCTGCTGACACAATTTCACCTGCACCAAGCTCATCATAAATCCCAACTCTTTAACTCATTCTCCCTCTAAAAAAAAAAACACTTGTCTCCAACATTGTGTGATTTTAATAACCTATGAAGTTAATAAGTTTACTTAAATTTTGAAGGATCAGAGGGAAGCTTCATCTCATAGTGTGCATGATTTTTTTTACCCTTCACCCCCCTACAAACCCACCTCTTCCCAAATCTCTTTCTCTCCCCCACTTTCTAGAGCAACCAGCAAATTTTTCCCTTTCTCACATGTGATGATTCTGCTTGTTTGAAACACCTTTTGAGGTTACAACTTGGTCTTAAGTGAGTTAAGTAAGAAATTTCTTTGAAGCAAATGTAATAGTCTCCATGACAAGATTTCTGAAGAATACAAGATTCTTTGCCCCAGTTAATTACTATTAATAATAAACATTTTCTTTAGATCGTAAATACAGTTGACTGGATTAGGAAAAAATAAAATTGTTCTGTCCTGCTGAAAGACAGAGAGCACTTGCTCTCTGGATATCTAGGAGAATGGTTTCCTACCTCCTATCCACCAGCCCTGCACTTCAAATCACTGAATTCTCTTTGCTCCACCCGAGACCCAGTCTCCCTTTTTCCACAAAGCTCCAATATTAATAGCATGCATGTAGCTAGAAGGATAAAGGTAACCTGGCAGAGGAAATAGGATAGAAGAACAATCTTCATCTCCCTACCTTTTTCCCACCATGTGACAATATTTGGATTCTTTCAGAATCCTGCTATCATCACCTCACAATGCTCTCCACTGCTCTCTGTCCTCCCCGCTATCGTCTTCTCTCCCATCTTTTTTTCTCTCTCTCTTCCTATAATAGCACAAAACCTGCATAAATTATTATCATTTGTGCATGTATGTATGTGTGTGTCTTTGCAGGCATGCATGTGTGCGTACACACACACACATACATACATACAAACTCTGGAATATTCCATTTTGAACTCTGGGAATGGCATAACCATGCAGCTCTTTATCCTAGTGCCTTAGCCTCTATAACCATGGAAAAGCTGGGTAGTTCTCAATCCAAAGAGTTGATAAAACAAAACCTCAGCATAACATAACAGAGATGGCCTATTCTCCTTGACACTTTTATTCCTGGGTTAATACTTTACTTTTAATATCTTACCATCTATGTCTACTTGCTTATTGGTCTGGTTGTGAAGATTTTTGTTTTCTTTATGTTGAGGTATAATCCAGACGGAAGTCTGTGGTCTTTGATCTTCATCAGTAAGTGCTTCAAGTCCTCTTCACTTGCAGCGAGCAAGGTTGTGTCATCTGCATATTGCAGGTTGTTAATGAGACTTCCACCAATCTTGATGCCCCATTCTTCTGCGTATAATCCACCTTCTCAGAATATTTGCTCCGTATACAGATTGAATAAGTATAGTGAAAGGATACAACCCTGATGGACACCTTTTATGCTTTTAAAGCTTACAATATCCTCTTGTTCTGTTAGAATGACTGCCTCTTTGTCTATGTACAGGTTCCTCATGAGCGCAATTAAGTGTTCTGGAATTCCCATTAGTCACAATGTTATCCATAATTTTTTATGATCCACAGTGTTGAATGCCTTTGCATAGTCAATAAATCTGAATCTGGTTTGAATTTCTGGCAGTTCCCTGTCAATGTATTGCTGCGACCTTTTTAAAATATTTTCAGCAAAATTTTGCTTGCATGTGATAGTAATGATATTATTTGATAATTTCCACATTAGCTGAATCACCTTTCTTTGGAAAGGGCACAAATATGTATCTCTTCCAGTCAGTTGGCCAGGAAGCTCTCTTCTAAATTTCTTGGTACTTCTAGCGCTGCATCCATTTGAATTGCATTAGACAAATCTGGTGCAAAAGACCTTTTTAAAGTTTTGAAAAGCAAAGATGTCACCTTGAAGACTAAGATGTGCCTAACCCAAGCCATGGTGTTTTCAATTGCCTCCTATGCATGTGAAAGCTGGACACTGAATAAGGTAGACCAAAGAATGGACGTCTTTGAATTATGGTGTTGGCGAAGAAACAAATCTTTCTTGGAAGAAGAAACAAATCTTTCTTGGAAGAAATACAGCCAGATTGCTCCTTAGGAGCAAGGATGGTGAGACTACGTCTCACATACTTTGGACATGCTAACAGGAGGGATCAGTCCCTGGAGAAGGATACCATACTTGGTAAAGTAGAGGATCAGCAAAAAAAGAGGAAGCTCTTCTATGAGATGGATTGACACAGTGGCTGCAACAATGAGCTCAAGCATAACAAGGACTGTTAGGATGGCGCAGGACTGGGCAGTATTTCGTTCTGTTGTACAGACTCACTATGAGTCAGAACCGACTTGACAGTACCTAACAACAACAACATGTTCACTTGTGTTGCCATGCAATAGCCCATCCAGGATACCCCTCCATGTTGTCTGAAGTCAACCTGATACCTAAGGTCATCCTTTTCTCTTATTTTCCACATTTGGAGAAGCATTTTTAAACATGCCAGGACCAAATAGCAAACCAAGTGAACTGTTGCTTTTAATAAGATCCTCCTAGTTCTACCTAAACATAAAAGTGATTACATAAGTGGATTAAACATCCTCTGGGCCATGGACTATAGCCCTGCACACCACCTCACCATCAGATCTCCAGCTTCCTCACTATTTCAGCTGCAATACAGAGCGAGATACCAGATCATCAGAGGTGGCACATGAATGGCAAGAAGGTGTCCTCCAGACCTCAAAATTATGTCTAGGCTACAAGTAACATTTCAGCTAAAAAGTTAATGCATCTCTTTTTATTTTAATTTGGATGACAATTTGACTTTCAACAAACTCACAAAGGAAAAATAATATCTAAATGATGTGCTGGGAAGGAAATGACCATATACCAAGAACTGGACCTAATCCCACAAGAACCATAGTCAACCAAATTAACCTCAGCAAGGAAATGCCAGGAAAGTGCGGAAAGACACCGCCTATGCCATTTGTCCTTCTCCCTCTCTGTTCTCAATAATACCAAAGAAAAATGTTAGGGAAAAAGGAAGCAACAACATTCATATGATGCTGTACAGTGCCTGGTGTTCTTACATTTACAGCTTTCATTTCCCTTTCGCACCTCCCCACACTCTCACTAAGAATCCCTACTCCAATCCCCTTTGGGAAGCTTCACTCTCTATTACTCCTCAACCCGGTTCCTTCCTCTATGGCAGCCATACCCTATGGTGGTCCCCAGTCTTACTGTCTAATGGGTAAGAAGCAGAGAAACTCCACCCCAGGTCAAGAGGAGCATTGTGTTGAGACTGTAGAGTTATAACATGGAGGTATTAGCATCTCAAACATGATGCTCAGGTCTTTAAATGCTTTTAATATAGCATGTTCCTCAGGAATGGTACTTGGATGGAAAAGAAACAGGATCATCACGAGAGATGTTTACCTGGGTTTGAAATATTAGATTTAGAAATAATTGCAGTCACTTGGAGACTAGATTATCTTTATTTTAAAGAAGAGTTATTAAGAACTAAAATGCATCATAGTGCAGATTTTCTGGCAAATTTTATCCCAATGGGTGACAGTGTTTAGACTGAGAATCTCTGTTTAAAGTAATTCTGTCAATATAATCCAAAATATCTCTGCTGGTTTTCGCTCTACATTGCAACTTACCTCTTCGTACTTGATTTTACAAATGTGTATGATGTCAATTGCCAGTGTCCCTGAGGATTTATTTATCCAGAAAGGAAGCACTTTGATTCATAAAGCCAATTTATATTTTAATTACTAACTTGGCAGGACACTTGGTCAAATTGCCAAAACCATGGTAAATTATATCAATAATTTAAATTATTGGAAATGTGAAGTCAGGAATTTCTCAAAATCACCAACTATTTACTGGTTGCTTATCTCAATGTTATTAAAATCATTAATAAAAACAGTTTAATGGCCATCAGAATAGCCAAAGGTGATTATTTCTTTGAATATTCGGGCATGCATCAGTGCCAACATTATAGAGTAGAATTTGTAAATTCAATCTAAAAATAAAACAACTCTAGACCATTTATTCTGGCTCTAAAGTGAGAATGGAATAAGTAAGTGGAATTGGTGCAGGCAATAGGTTTTAACTTTGTTTTTGTTTGTTTGTTTTTTAAACAACCGTTAACTCATTCACACATTGTTTGATCTTCCATTATATGCCAGATACTATGTGATTCAAAGATGGCACACAAATATCTATGACACAGTCATTGCCCTTAAGAAGAGCATGGTCAATTTAGGAAGACTGAGCCAATATAATAGATTTATAATACTATATGGTAAGTCCAATGACAAAAATGTGTCCACAAGATTGGTCTGAAAGACAGACCAGACATGAATCCTAAAGGATTAATAGGAATAAGACATTGGGAAAGGGGCATATTCTGAAAAGAGAGGAAAGCATAATCAAAGGTAAAGGAGTAAAGAATCCTGATCAAAAGGGAGAAAATGCAGAGCAGAATTTCAAATTCTCATGGAATCTAGACTTTCTGGAGCCGTGGAGGCTGGATGAACCCCTGAAACTATTGCCTTGATATAATCTTTAAACCTTAAATCAGAAATATCCCCTAAATTCTTCTTAAAAGCAACCAATAGTTTAGCTTAACTATTAAAGAATGTCTGCTTTGAGCATTATGTTTTTTTTAGAAATATGGGATCAAATTGACAACAACAACTCGAAAGATTAGATAGGAACCTTAGGGGCAGTGAGTTTCTGTTAATGGAGAGGAATAACTCAGAAAAGGAGGGTGAGAATGGTTGCACAACTTGAATGTAATCAGTGTCACTGAATCGTATATGTAGAAACTATTGAATTGGTGAATGTTTTGCCATATAGTCTCAACAACAACAACAAAATAAATAATCTTAAAAAAAGGAGAAGGGATAAATTATTTCATCAAATACTGCTTAAAAGCCATTATAAAATGGGCAGTTTCCAACAATAGAGACTAAGGAAGTTGCCTAAAGATGTCTGTGGACTCAGTACCCATCCACCAACTTCTATTTTATTTTATTAGATGGCTGTCTCCAAATGAATAATGGAAATTTTAAAAGAAATTTAAAGAGTTTATTCACAAGCCTACAGCCTTCCTCCATCCAACTCTAAAGACTTTCTCTCCAGAAAGCTGGCATGTGACAGAGAGAGGGTCAACATATCAACATGAAGTAGATTAGATATGCTATAGGAGTATCTGAATTATCTCTAACATGCCAATTTTCCATTCTCAGAAAGACATGTCAAACTATATTTTAAAAGATGCATACAAAAGGATGAATACCTGGTAAGTAGAAAAAATAAAGGGATTTCAGCCAGTTGACTGTAATACTAAAAGTGACAAGAAGAAGAAAAAGAAATAAGGAAAAGGAGAATGAGGAGGAGGAGAAAGAGAAGGAAAAGGAGAAGAAATATTGAAGTTTCACAATTTACAACGTACTTTCTCATATATCATTTCATGATAGAAAAACTCAGTGGGTGGATTTCTAAAATATAATCCTCAGATATATCTGAGAAGGAAATTCAAGATCAGAGAACTTAAATAACTTGCCCAAGGTCACACAGAACCAGGACATCTACTAAAATCTTTTGAATCTAATTCCCTTACTTTCCACAGCTTTTTCAAAAACGTTTGCTCCTTCAGCAGCAGCAAATAGGAGACAAATGGTGTCAAGTGTTTATGTAACAAAGAAAAGGATCCAAACACAGATCTTTCCATTTTTGTCTTCCAAATTGCAAATTATTTACACAAATTTTAAGGGCACAAATTAAAATCCTGAGTCAAATCACACATGTAAAGTAAAATCCTGAGTTAAATCAATACGTACAGTTGGAAATGACCTGTCTAGTCCAAATCTGACATCTTGGGTGTGTCCTTCTGCTAAGTAGTGCCAAAAAAAAAAAAAAATTGCCATTGAGTCAATTCCGACTCATGTAGCACAGGTCTCAGCAAATAGTGTGAGGTTAAGAACTAGGCTCTGGGGACAGCTTGTCTGGATTTGAGCTTAGGCAAGTCACTTAAACATTCAGTATCTCAGGTTCATCATTTTAAGTGGGGATATGTATATAACTATTTCATAGGTTTCTGTGGAGAATAAACGTGTTTTCTTATTCAGAGTTCTTAGAAAACTTTCTTGCATTTATAAGTATTACATCATTAGCTTTTTATTATTGTTATTCCTTTTTTTACCAGTTCATCAACTATAGAAAAAAATCCAGATTATTACAGCTGAAAAGACCTCAGAGACTATGGAGAAATAAACTAAAAAATAAAAACAAAAACTACAAGTAAAACCACTCTGGCTTAAGTGGGCAGGAGGCCTTTTTACCCAGAGTGACCCATCCTCAAAACGCCACTGAGGAACTTTCACTGTCGTTCAATAACAAAGGTTCAAAAATTATTACCAAAGACCAAGTCCCTGGTTAAAAAAAAAAAAAAGACCCAGCCATCCCAGAGAGGTAAATAAATGTGCTCAGAGTTACAAAAACAAGTTAGCAGAAGAACTTGTAATAGAGCTCAGGTTTCCTTGTTCTCATTCTAATGATCTGTTTCCCATAGCATCTTGTAGATAGCTACCTACACTCTGGTAAAATAATGTAGCAGTTAATATGTAGCAGAGGACTGATGAATGTGTGTTTGCTGTACTATGCTGGAGCCCTGGTGGCACAGGAGCTAAGAGCTTGGCTGCCAACCAAAAGTTTGGCAGTTTGAATCCACCCGCTGCTCCTTGGAAATTCCATGGGGTAGTTCTAATCTGTTTTATCGGATCGCTATGAGTTCAAATAGATTCAACGGCAATGGGTTCGGTTTATTTGGAAGATAAGGGTAAAGGACTACCGGACTAGGGTAGAAATAAAAAAAGTTTTTAAATATAGCAAAACTTGAATAGAAAGATTTCCTTCCTTCCTTTCTCCTTCCCTCTCCCCCTTTTCTTTCTTTTAGTTTATTTTTAAGGAACCGAATTGGAATCACTACAAATTTCTGTTTATAGTCTGAACACATCCACTGCCCCAAACTTCAGAAAAGAAAATTCTCCCAGCATCAGTCACTGAATGACCCACCACTTCTGAATGCATTCTAAGTACCCTGTAGTGTGGTTTCGATTAACGTCAGAAGAGAAGCAACTGGTTTTTCCGATGTGACCAGAAGTAAATTTTTTTTTTTTAAATCGTGATATGCAAAGCGCACATGAAGTGTCCAAAATTCATCTCTGAATGGGATGTCCAAAATCCACTTTGAAATGGGGCAAGGGAACCTGGCTTTGCAAGGTGGTGCTCTATTCAGTCACAGGGGAGGAGAAGCAGATGACATGCCTGTCTCTGACTTTATGTGTGACTACTTTGTGAACCACAGACTTGCTGTGTCTACCGATAGCTTAGAACTAAGAATGTTGCAGTGACAAACCCATTCCCTCACTATACCAGATCCTGTTTCAAGAAGGAAATCAGTAGGGCTTATCAGTGGACTATAAAAAAGAAACTCTGTTGGACAGAAGGAAGAGAGCATAATGCAAAGATAATTTTTCATTAATAGCATTACTAATGAATGCATAAACCAAGTTCAAAATCTGCCAGAAATTTGCTTCATTTTATAATCTGTGGGACTATGACTCCTTTGTCCTTAATTTGTTTTAATATTCCGTAGACTGAGTCACAAATATTTAATTCCCTTAGTTCTACTGCTCTATATTTTCTAGTATTTTCTTGTTTTTAAAAACCAGTGACTGCATCTAGCAACTATGAATGTCAAAGTAGATTTCCATCAGTTTTAAGCAGAGACACTATTGTGTTCTTTTTCTATTTGTTTCAGCACTGTCTTAGTTATCTAGTGCTGCTATAACAAAAATACCACAAGTGGATGGCTTTAATAAACAGAAATTTATTTTCTCACAGTTTAGGAAGCTAGAAGTTCAAATCCAGGGTACTGGCTCTAGGGGAAGGCTTTCTCTCTCTGTTAGCTCTGGAGGAAAGTCTTTGTCTCTTTTAGCTTCTGCTCCTGGGTGGTCTTCATGTGGCTTGGCATCTTTCTTCCCCCATCTCTGCTCACTTGCTTGTTTAATCTCTTTTATATCTCAAAAGAGATTAACTCAAGACACACCCTATTCTAATCCTGTCTGATTAACATAACAAAGATAACCCATTCCCAAATGGGATTATAACCACAAGCACAGAGATTAGGATTTACAACACATATATTGGGGGGACACAATTCAATCTATAGCAAGCACTTTGCAGGGAAATATTGTGATGTTAAAAATATGAAAACTTATCCAATTTTCAACTCATAAAACAGGGGTTGGGGTACTTAAAAAATGGAAGTACTTACTCAGAAAATTATCATATTTCCTGAATTATACTCGTTGTACATAACAGAGTTGAATGGCTCTCCATGAACAATAGGTTAACCTAAGTGTCCTATTCTCCATTTGTAGTGCTATCAGGAACACACAAGTGTGTTTTGTTTGCTATGGATTTGTTCCTCTTATCAAGTAAAGATTTATTATGTCTTGTTTTCTGAACAGCCTTGAAATGCAAACTGCTTCTTTGGTTTCAGACATTTCCATAGAACCTTCTGTAAAATAAATAACTAGTTTCTTCAACCTCATCACTGATGTCAGTGCATTTTAATGTATTTTTTTCTCCATTAAATAAATTAAACAAATTAGCATATGTCCATGAGCCAGAGACTTAAAAAAAAAATCAATCCAAACCTTAAGAAATTGAGCAACAAACCAAAAAGAACCAAAGCAGTTCTTGATTTACAATTTGCGTCTGTATTGGGTTCCAACAGTTTTCAGCAAGCTGTACGTAAGATTGAATGCCTTTTTCTATTATAAAAATGTTTATTCATAATGTTTATTTTCTATGAAAGCCTAAAAAATAAGATAAAGTATTTCCATAAATTAGCTCTACTGGCGGCACAGTGGTTAAGTGCTTGGCTGCTAACTGAAAGGTCTGCAGTTCGAACACACCAGCCCCTCTAAGGGGAAAGACGTGGCAGCCTGCTTCCATAAAGATTTACAGCCTTTGAAACACTGTGGGGCAGTTCTACTTTGTCTTATATAGTTGCTATGAGTTGCAGTTGACTTGATAGTAAAGGGTTAGAGTTGTTTTAGGTGACGTCTAGTTGCTTCAGACTCATAGAGATCCTACGTACAACAGAACAAAACCCTGCCCGGTCCTGCCCATCCTCACAATTGTTGTGATGTTTGAGTCCACTGTTGCAGTCACTGTGTCAGTCCATATTGTCTAGGGTCTTCCTCTTTTTTGCTAACCCTCTACTTTACCAATCATGATGTCCTTTTCCAGGGTCTGGTCCCTCCTGATAACCTGTCCAAAGTATGTGAGACGTAGTCTCGCCATCCTTGCTTCTAAGGAGAATTTTAGCTGTACTTCTTCCAAGACAGATTTATTTGTTCTTCTGGAAGTCCACAGTATATTCAATATTCTTCCGTAATGCCATAATTCAAAGGCATCAATTCTTCTTCAGTCTTCCTTATTCATTGCCCAGATTTCGGGTTAGCGTAGTCCTAGGAAAACACAATGATGTTTCAATTTGGGATGTCGACTGTCTTCCTCCCCTGGTGTACCCTCTCCTATGGCAGTAGTATAAACCTGTTGCCCTCCAGTAGATTGTGACTCATGGTGATTTACAACACCCAGAGACTCCTGGGAGTAGTATGGTCCCTTCGTACACTCAACTTTAATAGTAGAAATTTTAATGGTAGAACTTTAATAGTAGAAACTAGATTCCAAGGCTCTAGCTACAGAGGGTGGCCAAAGAAAAGAAGGGGTCATTGGACCCCCAGTCAAAACAGGGCAAAGATTTGTATTCAGTATTCACAGCTGAAGCACAGAGAGTAAAGGAGAGTACATGGGCTGCTAAAGCAGGGAGATGAGTGCCCAGCAAAACCATGAGTATATACCATATGTATATGCAAAACATTAATAAATCAGAAAAATTGGAGCCAGATGCAACCTAGTTCTCTTTTCAAGGAGATCTCTGTTGTTTTACGGGTTTTTGTTGTTGTTGTTCTATCTTTTCATCATTAATACTTACCACAATGATGGTCTGAGGGTGGGGTGTGAGGGGCGGGGGAGTTGAAAATGAATGTAACAGTGTTTACGGTAATTCTGGCTACCAAACCTTAGTATTTTAAGAAGTATCATAAAATCTCTGTACTCTTAGACTTATATCTTTTTCTCACTGAACTATAAAAATTGGACAGTTTAGAGGCAGATTGTTGACCAAATAGTTCTAATGTTTATTATAAACTAGGTACTAGGGGCATAAAAGGGGTATAGTGTTGGTTCATCCATGCAGGAGACCCAGGTTCAATTCCTGGCCAAGGCACTTCATGCACAGCCACCATCTATCCATCAGTGGAGGCTTACTTGTTGCTATGATGCTGAACAGGTTTCAGCGGAGCTTCCAGACTGAGACAGACTAGAAAGCCAGGTTTGGCGATCTACTTCTGGAAATCAGCCAATGAAAACACCTGCGAATCACAAATTTCTGATTCCTTTGTGCATGGGGTTGCCATGAATTGGGGCCAACTCGACTACAGCTAACAACAAGGATATGGAAGTGGAGAAAAAATAACAAATAAATATCCTTGGCCTTTTAGAGCCTACCTCCCAGGGTCAGCTTATATTCTATCATTGCAAAATTTATATTTTCTTTTAGGGCCCCCCCCTTAAAAATATCTTAGTCATTTTCGAGTTGCTGTTGGTAGCATAAAACTTCCTGCACATTTTATTCTTCTTTTAAATTAATGTCTAAGTTATATTGTTACTCACAGAATTTTGTGAGACTTGAAAACATGTAATATTTTCAAGGGAATTTTACTCTTTCATAGAAAAGAATTGTGGCAAGATGGAAGAGTAACGTGATGTCTGCTTTATAACAAAAATGCTTGTTCACCACTTAGAGGCCGACTTGGGCATCACTGGATTGTTTTCTCCTCCGCTGTTTCCTGCAGCAAAATAATGCTCAAAGTTCTGAAATGGAGGCTGATGGTCGTGCCCACTGTGTGGTTTAGTAAGAAGATTATATGACAGAATGCACACACAGAAATCTCAGTACAGTCACTGCCACACAGAAAACAAGTAATAAATATTCATTTTTAAAAAAGTGTCAAATATTGCAATATACTCAGATATATTTAAACCTAACTTATGTTCAAAGCCTTCATTTCTGGCTTATCAGGATGCAAACCTTCTTGTGTCCTCTACAATTCATCCCTTATAGCATTCTGCCATACAATTGTTTCTATTTCAATCTCTAGTAGGAAACTGTAAGCTTCTTGAGGGTATCAGTTCTTCTTCACCTATAAAACCCTGCTTCCTAAAACAGTCTTTGTGATGAAGTCAGCACTCAAGAAATCTTTTTGAATTGGGTAAATAGTAGGATGCCTGAAAATAAAAGCTAACAAATCATTAGTTGAGTAGATATTTTCAAAAATCCCTAGATTCCTATTTTATTGAAATTACAAATAAGGTTAGTATTTTAAGACTGAAAACATAAAGATGTGTTTGCCCATTTGAAATAACGTTTCATTGTATGAAAATCATGAGGTTCTCATAGAACTTAGTGATTGCAATTATCTTATTTATCTTGTGTAATCAGCGATGTAGTTGGCATTGCACAACTTAGAGTACCACAAGTTTGTCATAGTTGACTAACAAGATGATATTCAGTAAAAAAGTTGTTCACGGAGGAGAGCGAGATGCCCCCGAGAGTGTGGACGCTGCATTTCTTTATTTCAGGTGAATGTGACCCATTAATATATTTCAGAGTTTCTGGTGTATTTAAAATTGGTTTATTAAATTCTGCAAAGATTTAAAAAAACTTCAAAAATGTCATAATTCAATTTAAAGGAAATTCTGAAAATTAAAGCAAGGGAGACCCCTTGTGGACTGATTGTATTGTCATGTACAACAGATTATCAGTTAAATCAATGATTTTGCTAATATTTATGAGAAAAAATTCAATACTGACTGAAATAATAATAATTTATTTTCAGGTGAATTCCATCAGAAATGGACTACAAACTCATTTATGTGTCATATGCATTTATTTATATTTATACATTAAATACAATGTAATGAATTCCAAAGCCAGCACTGCTTGGATGAATCCTGAATTTGGCAAAAACACCATCCTATCCCTAAGTGGTTTCTCCAACAAAGCCACCCAAGGGATTTACTCTAGAATCGATGGCTCATTCAAGTACACAAAGGCGTGATTGGCATTGAAAATCAAACGTATTTCTCTACAAGGTAGTGAATGTGAACAAAGGTAGGTGAACTTATTGGTGAATCCAGTTTGTTTAACAAATGGGTAGCTGTTATTTAAAAATGTGACTGTACTGCTATCTAGAAAGCCCCTTTAAAGGATGAATAAAAATATATTCTATTAGCTTAGAGAAACCCTTCCAGTCTAGTCTTTGAAGATCAGAATGAGGCAAAAAAAAAAAAAAAAGTATAACTATATTTATGAGCTGTGACATAGAAACAAATGCACTTCCTTTAGTCTAAGCCCCTCTATCTCTAATCTCAGCTGAAGATCATAAAAGCAAACTTCTTTTAAAGTCTTGGTTTATTTTTTCCCATCTATCTTGGCTTCCCTTTGGCACTCTATTTGGACTAAATGTATATGTTTACAGAAACCAGTAAACATAAATAGTCACAAAAATAACAGAGGCATGTACACTCTGGTAATAGTTTATAATTTATAGAATTCATATTGCATTAGAAGATTGCTCAGGTGTTAGCAGGTAGGTGTAAACTCCGTTTCATTTCTTCCACTTGAATACAACTCTGATCTCTGTTACAGATCTCCTCTGGTGTATTCTTTCCTTGGTCAACTCTACTCATTGTCTGTAGTTCTTAAAAGTATAAAAACGTGCTGTTTAAAATCACACAAATGACAGCAATCCCCTCAACACTAAAACATTATCATAATTTCTCTCTGGTGTAGATTTCCTTTTTATTTTTTTTAAGTATAATACTTCCACGAAGCCAAGGAAACAAGAAAACTGTGACAGAGTGGCAGCTAAATTGCTCTGAATACAAAATGAGCGTAAAACCAGGAGCTTGGAAGCAGCCTGAGAGCTGGGAGATGTGAGGGAAGCACTGGGGGTTGAGAGGATGAGCAATCGTGGCACATGGAGGGATTTTTGAGAAATGTCGCTTCATGAGAAACTGCTGGAATTTCAATTTTAGGTTTTCTACTGTGTGATTGTGCCCCTCTTCTTATCACCAGCAGACCTCTGCAAAAAATACCACCTCAAAAATGGCTGTGTGAGTGTTGTTTTGAGGAAAGCAAGGAAAATGAGTGGAAATACATGGCTAATTACCTCAGGGACAGAGAAGGGTCCAGCCAGGGGAAGTACGATGGAACAGATCACAAATCCAATAGATGCAGAAAATCAAGTAAAAAAATGAGTATCAGAGCCTAAGCCCTTGAAAATTCCAAGAAATATGGGGGACTATTTGACTCCTATGGACCTGAGTCATTGGACAGGATAATCCCAGGAGATAGCTGGATTCCACAGTCATTGTAAATTCTTCTAATCTAGACTATTATAAAGGAGTCCTGGTGGTACAATGGTTAAGCACATGGCTACTAACCAAAAAAGGGTGTAGTTAGAACCCACCAGCAGCTCCATGGGAAAAAAGACTTGGTCATCTGCTTCCGTAAAGACGTCAGCCTAGGAAACCCTGTGGGGCAGTTCTACTCTGTCACGGCTATAAATCGGATTCCACTCTATGACTTCTAACAACAACAGACTGTTGCAATAGCCTTATAACTGTTCTGCTCAAACCTCTAGCTGCCTACAAAACTAACCTATTATTTTAACTCCTTGCCTAAAATGCTTCAGTGACTTAAAAACATTCTTAAGTCTCTGCTGAAGCCTCTTCCTCATATACCACATCACAACTTTGTCTTTAAACTCTGGCCATTTGGACCTATCGTCCTCTCTAATATGCCAAACTCCATCACACCTCAGAGCCAGGGCTGTGCAGTTGTCCATTGCTTGAATACCATCACCCTCCTTACCTGACATATGAA
The DNA here is from genome assembly GCF_000243295.1 of Trichechus manatus latirostris. Lineage (NCBI taxonomy): Eukaryota > Metazoa > Chordata > Mammalia > Sirenia > Trichechidae > Trichechus > Trichechus manatus. The sequence continues at coordinate 6,740,817 of NW_004443949.1, read as the reverse complement.
AGCTTTCTCTTTACATCTCTACTTCCTTTGCAACTGGCAGACAGTGACTACTAGCAAGGCATCTGTTCCATCATTGGATGACTTTTCTGTAATACATCCACTTATTCTGTACTCCTCTGGCCCATTACAAGGTAAATCCACCTCATTATGCCCTCTCTCATTTTAACAACATTAATGAAAGAGAAAGAAACTTCTGAAGGACCATCACTCAGCATCTCTCTCTAGTGCTGTCACACCTTCTATAACTGCCTGTGAGAACACCATTGCAGATGTCTTCAACTTACCATGTGCCTGCTGTTAAGACTGCCCTTCTCGCTGGTCACCCACCATCCACGGTCCTGGGAAGCAGTAGCTGTTCAGAAGCGCATTTCATGAAGCCACGTAACCACTAACGTAGCTTGAACTGATAGACCACCTTCCTTCGAGCAATTTTCAAGACTAATCTCATGCCTTATAGCTATTCATACCTCACTAATTTCCAGAAGCCCACTCTCCCAGTACATTCATCATCCTTATCTGATCAGCCCCTAATCTGAGCTCAATAAAATCTTTCCCTGTCCTCTCTGAAATTCCTATGGCGTAACCAACACATCTCTATAATCCTCAAATTTGCTCGAATTTTCTATCACCTTATTACCTTAACTGAAACTTGCTTCCATGAGAATATTACTTCCCCGTGGCATTTTAAGGAGGCTTGTTTTTTTGCTCATACTCAAAAGCAAGTTAGAAAATTCCCTTACTAAAAGACTCGAAAGATACAGTTAAGAATCACTACAATGAAATGGAGGGTATTGTATAGTAACTACCTCTATGTACTTTGATTGTTTCCAATATCCTCATTTTTTTCATGCCCCAAACACCAAATAAAATTCAGGTGGACACGTATGTTTTCTTCCTCAGATTACTAGTGTATGAGGGGACAAAAAGGAAACAGCTGTTAACACCTACTAATCAATAAAAAAGTCTCTTAATTTCTCTTCTACTCTGCAATGATTTATAAATTAAGTGATACTCTTGATGACGTCCAGCATTCTAGATAATAATACATTTTTAGAGTAATATGTTTTTCTCCTCAGGAGGATGAAATTCAGCACCTAGATAACGGCAATCCAAATAGACTCTTGAAGAAACTATTTCCTCCACGTAGGCACTGACTGTAAAAAATAACCAGTGGCTTCTACAAGGAGCCCTAGTGGTGCAGTGGTTAAACACTGGGCTGCTAATGGAAAGGTCCGCGGTTTGAACCCACCAGTGGCTTCTGCTTCAGGTATAAAAAAGAAGCACACAAATGGACAGCTAACACAACGGTAGCCATAGTGTTTAGGCCAACAGTTTTAAGCCCCTGGAAAACTTCAACATCCAGTCATTATTCAGAAGAGACTTGAAATGTATAAGAAAGTAGAAGAGGTATTACTTAGGAAGAATGAGAATCATTAAGAAACAACCTATAGCAATTGTCAGCACAGAGAATGCAAGTGGTACGCGGAAAATAGTTTGAAAACTGTAATTCTTGGTAGATAGTTAGGTGATAACAGACGCCAAAGGTTAACGCATTTAGCTGCTAACAAAAGGTTGGAAGTTTGAGCCCACCCAGAGGTTCCTCAGAAGTAAGGCCTGGTGCTCTACTTCTGGAAAATCAGCCACTGAAAACTCTATGAAGCACAGGTCTACTCTGACACACATGGAGTCACCATAAGTCGAGGTAGGCTCAAAAGCAACTGGATTGGTTTTGGTTACAAGTCTCTAATTTGTTTAACTCTTTATCACCTTCTTACCTTACTGAAAACTGGCTTCCAGGAGAATACTATTTCCCTGCAGCCTTCTCAAGAGGAGGTTTGGCTGGTTCACACCCACGTGCCTCAGGATCTGGAGCTGAGAGAGTAGTCCTGCTTGCATCTTATTGCAGCTTTCAATCTATTTTTATCCTTTGTCCTTCAAACCACACGTGTTATTGGGGGGCTTGCCATGATTATGTCCTGGCTACTCCTTCCCATGGCTATCATACACTGACCCGTCAATTACTCCTCTTCTTTTACTGAAGACATTAACTCTTATTCATTTATTTCTCTCGAACCCTACTCTTAAACCATCATTCTCGGTAATGTCAACAGCTGTGGAAATCCCAGCAAATAATAATGGCTAACACTTTATAGTGATTACAGTATTCCAGGCACAGTTCTAAGAAGTTTACATAGATAAACTCATAAAGTAGGAACAATTACTATCTCCATTATACAGTTGAGGAACCTGAGATACAGAGATGTTAAGTAACTCACTTGGCTTCTCTAATGAGAGGAAAAGGAAAGATTTGAACCCAAGAGATCTAGTTCCAGAGTCTGTGCTCTTAGCCACTAACCTCTAGGTGATGATCACAGTTTTGCCGTTTGAATATGGTTGTCTTGTACATCCACACTAATCCCTCCAGCAAAAGAGTATTTCTTTTTCTTAGCTTCTGCAAATTCAAGAACTTTCACATTTTGGTTATTCTCTTTTTAGGTCTTCTGAGCTATTAATCTACAAAAATAGATTATATTATTTCTGGTGTGAGATGATCAGGACAAACCAGAGTGGGGCAAATTTCTCTACCTATATAGACACTACAGGCAGAGAAATTTGCCCCTGCTGGTGCAGTGGTTAAGAGCTCAGCTGCTAACTAAAAGGTTGACAGTTTGAATCCACCAGCCCCTCCTTGGAAACCCTATGGGGCAGTTCTACTCCATCCTATAGGGTCGCTATGAGTTGGAATTGACTTGAGGCAATGGGTTTTGGTATATGGACACTAGCTGCTATATTAACATGGTCTTAGTTTGCAGAAAAATTTTAGCAACTATGCCATACTTTGAATCTTCAAATGGTAATCTCCTTTTCACTAATTACTTGTTTAATAATCCACATTTTAATATTCATATATTTTTTCTTGTCTTGTTCAAAAAAAGATAGAAGGTGACAAATCTTTATGCATGCAATACAGAAAAATAAAATTAATTTAAATAATTACAATAAAATTAATCTATGGTGAAATAAATGTGAGAATGCAAAGTGTAGCTTGCACTGAAGTTAATATACAAAATATGAGCCATGACTCTCTAAGTATTCACTTAAAGTATGACAAAATTTTGTCTCTGTGATTGTTAGCAGCCTGTATAAAGGGGTAAATACAATATGCTACATGATTCACAGTGTTCCTAAGATTAAATCAAGGAATTTTCTCAGGGGAAGGACAACTTCAATAAAAGTTAGATGAGAGAGAAGTTTCCCCAATGGGCCAAATTAAGAAGACAGTATGGAATATTATAAACAACAAAATCAAAGCGACTATGCCGCAAGTAAAATAAAGGAGATTGTTTTTAAAATATCCCCCAAATATAGGCTAATGGCCTTCACTAATGGACAAATGAATAAACGTCTCCAAAGGAACAATGTAATACAGTCTTTGTAATGATATTTAATTTTATTTCTCATTTATTCATGTTTTTCAATTTGCTGTATACTAGACATGTTCCTTTCTCCACACTTCTAAAATACCTGCAACCTAGAGTTTGTGTATTATAAGAAAGACTAAGAAACATTGCTTTCAATTTTTAGAAGAGAAATAATTTTTGTTGTATTGATTATGTATCATTTAATAGTGGTTAACAGTAAGGGAGTTGAAGTTGGAGGCCTGAGTTGAATTAACAGCACATTACATCATAATTAAGACCATCTCTCTGGTGTTAAACTTCCTACATTTAAATAAAAACCAGCCCTTAAAATCAGACTCTGATGTTTAGTAGCTGAGTGACACTGGTCAAGCTTACTTCTCTATATCCCAATTTCATCATTTGCACAATTGGGATAATATTAGTACGTAACTCATATAGTAATAATAAGAATTAAAATTATTATATGTAAATCTCAGTATAGTGACTGGCAATGGGAAAATTCAATAAATATTTGTTGCGAGGATTACGATGATTATGATAACAATTTTCACGGCAAGTTACATCACTTCCCTAAACTGTTCAGTTTTCTATCATAATGAGATAATACTACCCACCTTATAGAGTTTTTAAGAATTAAAATATAAAGATAGTATATAAAAAGTGAGAAGTTCAGCTGTTGCTACTTAGGAAGTACTGAATAAATGGTACCTATTATTGTTGTTAGGAGCCTTGGTTTCACAGTGGTTAGAGCTCAGCTGCTAACCAAAAGGTTGGCAGTTTGAATCCACCAGCTGCTCCTCAGGAGAAAAACATGGCAGTCTGCTTCTGTAAAGTACGGCCTTGGAAACCCTATGGGGCAGCTCTACTCTGTCTTAGGGTAGCTGTGTCAGAATTGACTCAATGGCAATGCAACGGGGTTTGTTATTATCATTATTAACATTCATTTTTCAACAAACTTTCAAACCAGCTGCCATCAGGCCAGTTCCAAATTATGACAACGCCAGGTGGGCTACAGTAGAACTGTGCTCCACTGAGTTTTCGATGGCTGATTTTTTGGAAGTGTTATGCCAAGATTTTCTTCAAAGATGCCTCTGGGTAAATTCATACCTCCAACCTTTCTGTTAGCAGCTGTGATGGTTAAGATTGTGTGTCAGCTTGGCTGGGCCATGATTCTCCGTGTTTTAATGTAATAACTCCCAGATTGAATATACTGTGAGTAGCCAATCAGATGAAAGGGAGTCTCCTTGGGGGTGTGGCCCGCATTTGTATATAAGCAGACTTTCTGGCTTTTTGCTCTCTCTGGATCCTGCAGCTGCTTCCTGTCGTCTCATCTCCCTTTCTTGGGACTTGAGCTGTCAGCTCATCTGCCGAACCTAGGATTCGTCAATCTGCACAGCCGATGAGTGGGAGTCCTGCTCTCCGAACTTCCGATCTTGGGCTTACCAGCTTCTGCAGCTGTGTGACTTGGGAGAGGCCTCTACCCTGATCCACGGACTTGGGATGTTCTAGCCTCTACAGTCACATGAGCTGTTTCCCTAATATAATCTCTCTATATATATATATTTATACACTTTACTGGTTTTGCTTCTCTAGAGAACCCAGCCTAAGACAGCAGCCAAGCACGTTAACCATTTGCAAGACCCAGGGACTCCCAACAAACTTTAGTGCATGTCAGTTACTACCAAAGCACTTTGCTTTGGAACATGAGTCTTAGAAAGTTTCATTCCAACTCATCTGTGGTGGAGGGAAGATACCCATGACTAACAAATTTCATCCATGGTATGGAAGAGATGTTAGATGGTGGAAATGAAGGGCTGGCTCTTTGCTTCCTATCTGGTCCTCAGGCATTTACAGCTTGGAGCAAGGGTACACAATGCAGTACTTCCCCGGGGTGTGGAGAAGGCAGGGTTCCTCCACAAGTCTCGTTGTCCATCTGCCTTGAGTGCGCTTATCACCCGGTTTGGTCAGTGCACTGCCTCTTCTGGTGAGATCAGGGCTTTAGGTGGGCTTCAGTGTAGCTGAGACGGGGGATCAGTGAGGAGGAGGATCAAGTTACTGGACAACAGCAAAGGGGTTTCTTGAAGCTTCCTATGGGTGACTGGATGATCTAAACTTACGTTGATCACACTCAACTGTATTTGAAATCTCTTTTGAGGCTCGTTTGTGAAACATTGAATACTTTAAAATCAACTGAGCATAGTGCGTGCGTGTGTGTGTGTGTGTGTGTGTTGTATGCTGGGGAATAAGGTGCATTCGGGAAGAGAATTAGAAGTTCAGACAGGTAGTAGTATAGGCATCTTATGTATATGCCATGGTGAAAAGCTTGGCCTGGTTATTTAGCCTACATATCTCACAAATGACTGTTTAGAATTTTTGGTGATCATAGGCCCTAACTCTAAAGTTTCATAGTTAAGAGGTCTAAGGAAGGGTCTATTTCAGACAAAAACAAACTGGGAAGAAAGGCCAAATGATCCGCTTCCAAAAATCGCCAATGAAAAGCTTACGCATAACAACAGAACATTAACTGACACACTTGCTTTAGACATGTCGTCAGGAGGGATCAGTGCCAGAGGAGGACATCGGGTTTGGTGAAGTAGAGGGCCAATGAGGGCAAGGGAGACCCTCGGTGAGCTAGACTGGCGCAGTAGCAGCAACGATGGACTCGAACATGCTGGTGATTGTGAGGATGCAGGACCAAGCAATGTTTTGTTCTGTTGTATATGAAATTACCATAAGTATGAGTCATCTAGACAGCAACTAATAACAACAACAAAGGATGAGTCTGGGTATCAGGATGTTTTTAAGTTTCCCAGATCTGACATCTAACCAGTGTTAAAAAGCCACTGCTTCAGGCAATGAGACCCAGCATAGGATTTTGATTAGCTAAGTAACATGATGTGATTTGCCTTTTAGGAAGACCTGTAAGCACCGTGGAATAGAAGAGGCACAATTATTAGAAAACATCAGATTGTTAGAAAACAATCAAAAGCCAATAAGCAAAACACAGCTAATTGAGAGGTAATATACCTTGGACTCCTTCTCTGCATTATTTGCTATTGACTTGATAAATTTAATTGCTCACACATCAAAGAAGACAACTCATTGTGTTTTGAATTATGTGGCTTCTAAGGTCCCAACGCACTCTCATATAGGGTGCATTTTAGTTTCTAGATTTAAGTGTGTGTTTCCTATTGAACATTACATGTTATATATGGGTTAATTATTACATAATTAGATTTGTATGCACTATACAAAATTATATTTTTGTCCTTTTAGAAACAGCTATGTTCATTATCAAACCATGGGCAATAAATTGTAAAAAAGGTAGTTATAAATCACATTATATAAATTATAAAACATAGGTTGCTGATTAGATGCAACATTAAGACACATGTTACCTAACTTATGGAATATCAAACAAGGCAGGGAAATATATGGAGAAAAAAGCCCAGCACTGGACTTCTTATGGAAGGAAAACCCTATTTTTTCCTATCACTTGACCACCTGTTTGTCATACTCTGGTGGCTTACATGTTGCTGTGATGCTGGAAGCTCTGCCACCAGCATTTCAAATACCAGCAGGGTCACCCATAGTGGACAGGTCTCAACAGAACTTCCAGGCTAAGACAGACCAGAAAGAAAAGCCTGATGATTTACTTCCAGTAATTAACCAATGAAAAGCCTGTGGATCACAACAGAATATTTTCCAATATAGAGTTGTAAGACGAGCCCCCTAGGTTAGAAGGCACTCAAAATACACAGTGACCTTGACAACGGACTCAGCACACCAACAACACTGAAGCTGGTGCAGATGGTACAGGACCCAGCAATGTTTCCAACTGTTATAAATGGGGTCGTCAGGAGTCAAAACTGACTCAACAGCAAATAACAACTGCATTTTTAGTCATGGCTGATTTTACACACAGAGAAAGCCCAAAAAACATCATACCTACTGCCATCCAATCGATTCTGACTCCTAGCAACCCTATAGGACAGAGTAGAACTGCCCCATAGGGTTTCCAAAGCTATAAATCTTTACAGAAGCAGACTGCCATATTTTTCTCCCCCGAGGTGGCTGGTGGGCTCTAACCACGGATCTTTCGGTTAGCAGTCGACAGTTTTAACCACTACACCACACATAGGTAAAGTAAATATTTACTGATGGTGGGGGAAAGACACTCCTTCTAAAATTTTATTCTCTACCGGTCTATCACTGAGAATTAAAGTTCATCATTCATTCATAGGAGCCTTTGTGGCACAGTGGTTAAGAGTCCAGCTGCTAACCAAAAGGTCAGCAGTTGGAATCCACCAGCCACTCCTGGGAAACGCTATGAAACAGTTCTACTCTGTCCTATAATGTTGCTGTGAGTCGGAATTGATTCGACAGCAACAGGTTTGGTTTTTGGTTTTATTCATTCATATGGGTGAAGGAACTGTTCCAATTTAAATTGATAAAAGTCAAGAAACTGAATAATCATTAAACTGTATCAGCTGTTAAGACTTCTTCAAGATGTGAGGAAATTTGAGAGGTACTGTTTTTCTTGTCCCCTCCCCAACCTCCACTGATGTCTGCTCTTGTTGCCAGGCACCAGGAAGATTCTAAGCAGAACGTTCACTGTGGTTCTATGTTGTCTGTGGTAGCATCAGGATCCGGGCAAACTGAGGTGACTCAGCAGTGGCTTTGGGAGCTTCAAAGGGTCCACTGACAACCATGATGTTCTGCATGATGTTGATCATCAGTGTCCTATTCTAGGAGGTGGCAGTATAGCCAAGGTGACTTACCTTGGCCTGATCACCAAAAATGCTGTTGGAGGCAGTGGCTTTTATAGTCAGAGTGCGAGCCCTGTCTGATCATAGTAAACTGGATAAGGTCTTCAAGGCCACAAAATAAAGTTTATTTAAGAGAAAGAGAATTAGGGGACAGTGTTGAGGGCCTGAAAACTTATCACTGGGGAGCTTCCCAACCAACGATCCAGAATGTTTATAGGTGTAGAAAGATATTTATCTCCTTAGCTCTTTAGACAGAGCCCTGATAGCACAATAGTTAAGAGCTACGGCTGCTAACAAAAAGCCGGCAGTTCGAATCCACCAGTTGCTCCTTGGAAACCCTATGGGGCAGTTCTACTCTGTTCTATAGGGTCTCTTTGAGTCGGAATTGACTTGACAGCAACAGGTTAACTCTTTAGGCAGCCAGGTAAGGCCTAAGGTAAGCACAGTCACTTTATTTACAAAGTTATAAGTAGAAGAGATTATGGGTGATACTTTCAAGAGAAAAGTTTAAATTACAAAAATGGAAACGTTAGAGGTGGAAAGCAGGCTATAAAAATAACCAGATAGCTAATCCTGGATAGAGAGTATCTTAGGGAACATCTTGAAAGTAGAAGGGAAGGTGAAACTGACAGAGAAAGACAAACTGAAACAGAATTAGAAGGGTGCTTAGACCAACAAAGAGTTATGAAGTTTTAGAACTAGAAGAAACCTTAGGGATTATCTATACAATTAGTCTGGGTCAGCACTGGGAATGGAACTTAAAACCTTCTTCAAGTTCAAAGATCTTTTCTACTGCACATTGGTACTTTTCCTTTATATAAAATACTTCCTTAACATATATTAAACATTCCCCAAGACACACCCCCTAGACTTGTTTTAGACCAGTACTGATTATAAAGCATTGGAATTATGGCTCAAAATGCATTCAGGGCTTTTTTCTCTAGTATACTAGAGACTCAAGTCTAAGCATAATGAAAGAGTAATAATCCAGTTGTATAACAGAAAAAATGTTCTCCTTCCCTGGGATTTCCATTTTTGTCTCTAAAGCAGGAATTCTCCCTACTTCAGAATTACAGGGAAGTGGTAGGTAAGAGCTTTAGTCTTCAGAGCATCTAACCTCTGGTTGCATATCATTGCTACCACCTAAGATATGTTTAAAAATAAGAAATTTGTTCCACTCTAAGATATTTTAATATAAGTGGGTGAACCATGGTTGAGAACCGTTTTGTACGCGTGGACTTGGAAGAAAGGATCTATAGGCATCCCTTTCCTCCCACCTGCATACACAGCCACCAGCACTAGGTGAATGATCTAAATCAACCATTATCTATCTACATATCCCAATTACACTTGGTTAGGTCATTCCAAGGTCTAGACTTTGAGGGAAAGTGTTAGGAACCATATCTGGCCACAGACCAGGGAATGACGTTGAATCTATTTACGCTTTTGGTGTGATCTCTTTCTTGATCTATCAACTGGTTCAGAACCTGAGGGAAAATAAGTGGTACCATCTGTGATCACCTTCAAAACCCAGTTGTCAAAGTCTATGAGATCTGGAGAAGAATATTTTGCTAACTTGTTAAATGAGATGTCACATTTTTTAACATTTATTTCTCCTTTCTTTAAGGTAGTATACCTAAGTCAAATACAAAATAAAATTTCAACCAAGATAAAAAGAGAGATCATTAAGTTATGCCAAATTTACATATAATTTACATTAACAGACCTTAAAGCCACCCTCCTTACTTTTTTTGTGTGAATGGAGAAAACACACGTATACACATACACACACATATACATTTCATATATAACACATACATAAATATATATTTTATCTCAATTATATACATAAAAATGCATATTGATAAAGTGTATGCCTTCCAAAAACATTTGTTTTCCAAATGATCAAAATGAACAAGGAGACACATGAAAAGAAATGCTATCTAAACTATCCAGTAGTGAAAATTTGAATATGCCCTATGTATTGATTTCCAGAAGGAAATCAATAATTTGCTTTTAATCATAGTTTGAGCAACGTAGCTTTTATGTTTTCTTAAAATTGACTATTCAGACTCATTTTTTAAGTTTAGATCTACATTTTTACCCATGTGTTAGTTAAACACATAAACTATATTAAGTACAATTTATAAAATCCCTTTCAAGTGTGGTGTGTGGCCAAGACACTCTGCATAAATTATACTGAATATTAAAAAGGAAAAATTATGTTTCTGGTAAATTAGATATTTGAATTGAATTTGAATTGCTAATAGAATTTGAATTGCTAATAAAATGTGTGCCCATATAACACACACACACACAAACACACACACACACATATACTATATATTATATATATAGTTCATTCAGTGAGTACAGTTTGTGAGTTTATTGTCAATACAAGTTTGCTTGGATTTTAATGGAAACATAGAAACCTAACAAATCGACTACCGTCAAGTCAGCTCCAACTCAGAGGGATCCTATAGGACAAAGTAGAACTGCTCCATAGGGTTTCCAAGGCTGTAAATCTTTTATGGAAGCAGACTGTCACATTTTTCTTCCTGTGGAGCACTGGTGGGCTTGAACTGCCGACCTTTTGGGTAGAAGCCCAGAGCTTTAACCACTGCACCACCAGGACTCTTCAATGGACACATAAAAACGTGTTGCCCTTGAGTCAATTCCGATTCATAGCAACACTATAGGACAGAGTATAACTGCCCCATAGAGTTTCCAAGCAGTGTCTGGTGGATTTGAACTGCTGACCTTTTGGTTAGCAGCCATAGCACTTAACTACTATGCCACCAGCGTTTCCGATGCACACGTAGTCAACTATGATTCCTGAAAAAACGGCAAATTTAATATATGTATATGGAACTAAAAACCCATCGCTACTGAGTTGATTCTGACTGATAGCAACCATATAGGACAGTGTAGAAATGCCTCATAGAGTTTTCAAAGCTGTGAATCTTTACAGAAGCAGAGTGCCACATCTTTTTCCCATGGAGCCACCAATCTTATGGTAGGTAGCCAAGTGCCTAACCACTGCACCACCAGAGCTCCTTATGTATATATATACACCCACTCCTCACTTATTAACATGGTTAAGTTCCAAAGACCATGTCATTATACGGAAATCAGCATTATGCAAAAATGAATGATAACTACATCAGATCACAAAATATTATGTGGGATACATATGTCTCTCTGGACCCAAGAGGCAGAAAATTTAGGTGGACACTGTATGTCCCATTGGTCATGACAGCATTATTGCCAGACATACGTCATTAATGCACAAAATAGTCACATAGCAGATATTTCACTATTGTAAATGCAAAATGTTGGGTAATGAGATAGTCGATAAGTGAGGAGTGAGTGTATATACACACATATATGTGTATATATATATAGAGAGAGAGAGAGATGTGTGTGTTAGTGCTAATATATAGGCCTTGCATATCATGCATCCAAACTATGCTTAACACTGTTTTTAAATAGGGAATAAATCATGCAAAACCTTAGCTTAGGAATCCTTATGTATCTTGGAAATAGAATTTATCAAAGGCTGCTTTCAAAAGGCATATGTTCATTTCCACATTTCTTTATGGAAAATGTGTCCTGACTGTTGCCTTTTCCAGCAGTAGTCACTCCACACAGACCATTTCAAGTTTATGCTTCATCACTCCTACAATGTAATCCTCAGCAAAAGGTCAATCCATTTCTCAAGAGTATCTCAGCCTTTAGTGTCTTATTTCCTGAAGTTGCTTAGGGCTCTCAGGACTGACACTGGCAAACTGTGACATCGGTCTTTGACACCTTCTCTCCTTTGACACCAGCACAAGTCTCTCCTCCTCTGCTGCCTCCTCTGCTTTCTTGATTCAGTCAGGAACCTATGAGTGCTTTCTGCCCTGGCAACCTAAAGCCCTCGATAAGTGCATAGATAAGCCTACTTCCGGTGACCCTAGAAATATCTTGCCATGACCATAAAAATATGTTTTCTCTATCTATAATAAACTGCATCTTATTTTACAAAGGACTACTTTCAACTAGTTCCAACAATGTACAAGATATTAAAAATATATATATATGGTAAAATAGAGCTTCACAAAATGATAAACTATAGAATATTAATCCCAGTAAGTTGCCTGGTGTGGAGTTGTGGGTTCAGAGGGTGCGGGTGGGAGAAGTTAAAAAAAAAAGTTTGGGAAGTTTACAGTCACAATGTATAATAGCATATCAAAAGTCCTGTGTCTTTTAGTAACGAGACCTTTTGAAACTTATAATTCCAGGGTTCCCTAAAAGGACTTGTCCATAAAGTTATTTTTGTCATCTAACACCTGTTAGCATCTGTCTTAGTCATCTAGTGCTGCTGTAACAGAAATACCACAAGTGGATGACTTTAACAAAGATATAAACTTATTTTCTCACAGTCTAGTAGGCTACAAGTCCAAATTCAAGGCGTCACCTCCAGGGGAAGACTTTCTCTCTCTGTCGGCTCTGGAGGAAGGTCCTTGTTATCAATCTTCCCTTGGTCTAGGAGCTTCTCAGCACAGGAACCTCCAGTCCAAAGCCATGCTCTGCTCCTGGCGCTTGGTGCTATGAGGTCCCATTGTCTCTCTGTTCACTTCTCTCTTTTATATCTCAAAAGAGATTGGCTCAAGACACAATCTAATCTTGTAGATTGAGCCCTGGCTCATTAACATAACTGCCACCTATCCCACCTCATTAATATCCTAGAGGTAGAATTTACAACATATAGGAAAATCACATCAGATAACAAATTGGTGGACAATCACACAATACTGGGAATCACAGCCTACCCAAATTGATACACATATTTTTGGAGGACACAATTCAATTCATGACATTCCCACTTTGACCCCCTAGAATTCATGTCCTTGCCACGTGTAAAACATATTCACCCCATCATATCATAGCAAAAGTGTTAACTCCAAGTCCAAAATTCAAAAATTCCTCTTCATCTGTGAAATCTAGAACATAAGTTATCTGCTTCCAAAGTACAGTGGTAGAACAGGCACAAGCTAGACATTTCCATTTCAAATGGGAAAAATTGGAAGAAATGAAGGCATAACAGGCAACAAGCAAGTCAGCAGAACACATGGCATTAGCCCTCAAAGCTTGAAAATAATCTTCTATTCTCTGAGACCATTTATACAATGGCCCTGCCCTCCAGACTCTGTATTGGCCACACTCTCCGGATTATGAGTGAAGGCTCCTCAGCCCTGGGCTTCAACTCTGCCTTCCAGGCCCACTGGGACGGCCACTCTGCTCCCTCAGCTTTAGGCGCACCATTCTTCTAGTCCATCTGAGTGGCTACTCCACCCTTAGAAACACCAGAGACAATGGCTCCACACTTTGAAACCCCAGAGGTCATGGCCATACCCTTTGAGACTGAGGCAGCTCGGCTTCCTGTGTTTCTTGTCTCTTCAGCTTCTGCTTCCTGTTTTCTTGGCCTCTTGGCCCCTCGAGCCTCATCGCCCGCATCTGCCTGCTGGGACAAGTGTTCCAAAGCTCTGTAGCTCTATCGATAAGTGCCTGGAGGCATCTCACTCCACCAGTAAACTTCAGCCGGAAGGCACTCAGCTTTCTTGCTCCATGGTTTGACAAGCCTAGCTCCACCAATAAGTGCCCAGAGGTACCCTACTCCACCAGGAAGCCTCCTGAGCACAAGCACTCAGCTCTCTCACTCCATGGGTAGGCTCCAGCGCTGTCTCCCACCGGTCTCCTGGTTCTGCTGCTGCTGGTCCTCTGCTGTGGCTAGTCCTCTGCTGCTGTTTCTCACCATCTGCACCTTCTCTGTGTTTACAGTTCTCCTCACTTCCTTCTGAGTGTTCTATCCATTCACAGTTTCAAAACCACTTCCACATTTTACGTATCTGTTAGAGCAGCACCCTACTCCCGGGATCAAATTCTTAGTCATCTAGTGCTGCTGTAATAGAAATATCACAACTGGATGGCTTTAACAAAGAGAAATTATCTAAAGTCTCAATGTAGATACAAGGCAGATCTGTGATGTAAAAGAAGATGTCAGGATTAAGATCCAGCACGCTTTCTACTATATTCCATTGCTTACACTGAGTTATATAGCATGACTTCCAAACTTAATCCACGCCATTGTTGTAAAGATTAAAAGCAATGATATACATAAAAGTGGTTTTTGCACATAAGACCATTCAAGATCCCTTAATTTATAGAAGTTCTCTCTGCCCCTGCCACTAGCCCCTTAGCTTTGTGCTGAAACTAAAAAATAGAAACAACTTTCCATTATATTATTTTAAAAAATATCTAGGCTAAAAAATGATAATGACCTTCAACCTCATCTAAACAATTACAGGGTGGGACATGGTGTAGGCGAGCAGAGAAGACAGAAAGGGAGATAGTATCATAAGTATTAACACTGGTTTAAGACCCAGTGTATTAGTCAAGAATAAAAACATAGCAAAAATAAGCTAAGTCTAGAAACCCCTGTTTGGGAAAGAATCAGATGATACACGCTAATCTAATAATGCTGAATCAAATGTGATACCATTGGATGCAGAATTTTGTAGATTAAGGTCTGAGATAAAAGCACTCTTTTCTTTCAAAGAACTTGCTGAATAAATATTTTCCAAGAAAAGATGTTAGAATCTTCCATTTCTATTATGTCTTTTAAAGGTACTCTTTTGCAGACTAAGTTACAATAATGAAGACAAAATGAGCTCGTGTTACTATTAATATTAGATTTCTTATGTCCTAAACCTCATTTTCATATCGTCTATCAGCAATCCGGGGACAGGAACTGTATGTTTTATATCAATATCCAGTGTGTTTGTAGTGCCTGGCACTTCAGTAAAACCTTAATAAATGAGTGACGAGGATAAGGCTAAACGTTAAATGGATTTCCTATATTCTTGACTAGTACTAAAAGTCTACCAGGGACCATTATTTACTGTAAATTATAAACAGCATTAAACACTCTTTATACATGTATACATAAACTCTAGAAATGATTATGTCCCCAACTCCTCATTTGTACACTAATGAAAAAGAAGCCATACAATATTGCCCAAAAGAAGAAAATCTTACCATAGTTTATTTTCTATAATCAGTTTTTAAAGAGTAAACTTTCCTTATAATCCAATATTTTAAGAAATATTAAGATCAGAAGGCTCCCTTTAACTTTAGGTTTAACAGGCTGCCTGAGAATAATAACAGCTGACATTGACTTAGGACTTAATATGTGTAAACCACAATTCTAAGTACTTCACATGTATATTTGTAGTTAATCCTCACAATAATCTTATGATTGCTGTTGTTGTTGTGCGTTGTTGAGTCGACTAACACCTCATAGCGACCCTACTTGGCAGGGTAGAAGTGCCCCATAGGGTTTCCTAAACTGTAATATTTAAGAGAGCAGATAGCCAGGTCTTTTCTCCCGCAGAGTTGCTGGTGGGTTGGAACCACTGACCTTTCAGTTAGCAGCCGAGCACCTAACCATTGCACCACCAGCGCTCTTTTTTAGCTATTACTACTACCCCTCATTTTACAGAGAAGAGTCTAGGTCAAAGGGTAAGAAACTTGCTCAAGGTTGCACAGGTAGAAAGTGAGTCTGCAGGAGACAGGATTTGCCCCCAGGCGGTCTAACTCCAGAGTCTGATTCTCAAGGGCTACATTCTCCTGCACATGTACACACAAATGCTCTTTAATGTGAATTCATTCCTTTTGTTAGTAAGCTCTCATTTCCAAAGGGAAGCTCCCTTATAGAATAAGTCAGTAAGTAGGGAAGATTGGATGGAACCGTGGGAAGTCAGACAAACCTGAGAATATAGAAAGTAGACTGCTTGTACTATGGGAAGAAAGGAAGGAAAACATTGTTTAAACAAACCTTTTACTAAATACATACAAAGGTGAGGCTTTTGTAAGCCACGGCGAGGAGGAGGAAAGGAAGAAGTCCGTAAGGGGCTACTTTAAGGAGTACAAATAAGTGTATCTTTTTATCCAGTTGGTCGTTCAGCATTTCATTGTCACTGTCTAAGGAGTTCATCTTATCCATGGTTCAGCTTAAACGTGCCAAACAAAATGATCTAACTTAACATTCAATAGCTTATGAAAAACAAAACGCACACACATTCCTGGGAAGATTAAAAAAAAATTTATAAATAAGAGGGACCTCCAATACATAGAGCCAGAGATCACAGCCAAATACTCAACATTGTACCCTAGACAAACCTCTGATACAGTAAGTAGGTTTATACTTCCTCTCAAATTACATTACTCTCTTAAGAGTATTAACTAAATAATAAATTTCTGTCTCCCTCCACCACTTTGGGAAAGAGACAGCATATTGAAATAAAGTATGATATAAAATCGAAGAGACGATGTCACCAACACGTGCACTCCCTGCCCAGCCCTCACGTATTTCTCCCCCAAACATGCCACTAAAGTAT
Source organism: Trichechus manatus latirostris (assembly GCF_000243295.1). Taxonomy (NCBI): domain Eukaryota; kingdom Metazoa; phylum Chordata; class Mammalia; order Sirenia; family Trichechidae; genus Trichechus; species Trichechus manatus. The sequence goes on along the minus strand of NW_004443949.1, from coordinate 6,724,185 downwards.
ATGCTTAGCCTACAAATACCAATATGAGTTCTGTCTCTTACTCTATGCTGATCCTACAAATTAGAAGAGTTGAAACTTACAGATGAATTCACTTACTTTCATCTAAAACTTATTTCTAAATTAAATCTGGCCTCATAGTATGTTCCATTAGGGCATTTTTCACTTTGAGACCTCTCTCTAAAACCAGAATGAGAGAAGTCTTAAAATTATCTTTGTATTTGCACACCACACCCATCCATAACTCTATAACTGTATGTATGATATGGAGCACTGGTTGACTCCAACCCTAAAGTCATCCTATCTCTGGACTCCAAGTTTTGGAACTAATAAATGTCTGTATTGTTTGTGCCAGTTTGAGCCAGATTTTGTGCTATATAAAGTCAAAATATCCTAATTGATGCACAGCTTCTCCCAAAATCATAATCATCATGTCCAAAAGCACGTGCGGCAGACTGACAGGAAGAGAGGTAAGCACTTGGAACTATAAACTGCCTCTTGGTAGAAAGAATCAACTCTACCTGATGAGTTGAAGTCCAACTCAGTAGGAAGAACACAGACAACAGATGGTAACCCAGGCAAACATTTGGCCTCCTGTCTGTCCAACACAATGTAATGACAGTGCCGCTACAGGCAGTACTCTAAAACTCAGTGGGACAAATGATAAATCTGTTACAATTTTCCATGTCCCAGCTACAGAGCCAATGTTTAGGAAGAAACATCCAATTCTTAGAAGTGGAGACAGATAAGAGCAAAACAGAACAGTTAGATGGCAATCACAGGACTTGGGCCACTGGTAAAAACAAACAGAGGGAGAGAGAGGGAGATACCATCATCAGAAATGGACGTAGTGTTAAGATTAAGACCTGGTCTGAATAAAGACACAAACTGTGTTAAACTGCAGACAGTCTGTGTTAGTGTAATAGGAAAATTGAAACTGATATGCTCCAGAGTCACCTGACTGTTTGAACACTTTAAATTCCTCTTGACTAAAGTCAGGCTTAGTCTTAGAGCCTGGAGCAAGGCAGAGATGGTATGTTGGTGAGTTAAATTGAGAAAGTAAGTTGCAGAGGTAAAGTATCTCTTAGGTGGAAAGGGCAGGATTTCGGGGACTAGTAAACTACTGGGTACTAAAAGGATAACACACTTACCTAGAAAGCTCCCAATTCCACAATAATCACTGGATTCCTACTAAGGTGAAACTTGGAGCTCACTTATCCCAGTTCTTTTTTTTTTTTTTTTTTCCTTTTTGTTGTGCTTTAGGTGAAAAGTTACAGCTCAAGTGAATTTCTCATACAAAAATTTATACATATATTGTTTTGCGACACTAGTTGCTGTCCCCACAACTTGACAACATACTCCCCATTTCCACCCTGGGTTCCCGTGTAAATTCAGTCAGTTCCTATCCCTTCCTGCTTTCTCATCCTGCCTCCGGTCATGAGCTGCCCATTTGGTCTTGTGTATCTGATTGAACTAAGAAGCACACTCCTCACGTGTATTATTTTTGTTTTATAGTCCTGTCTAATCTTTGTTTGAAGAGTGGGCTTCTGGAATGGTTTCAATTCTGGGTTAACATAGCGTCCAGGGGCCATAGTTTCGAGGGTTCCTCCAGTCTCTGTCAGACCATGAAGTCTGGTCTTTTTACGTGTATTTCAGTTCTGCTCTGCAGTTTTATCCCACTCTGGGACTCTCTGATATGTTCCCTGTCAGAGTGGTCATTGGTGGTAGCCAGGCACCATCTAGTTCTTCTGGTCTCAGGCTGGTGGAGTCCCAGGTTTACGTGGACTTTTAGTCTCTTGGGCTAGTATTTTCCTTGTGTCTTTGATGTTCTTCACTCTCCTTTGCTGAAAGTGTGTTGGTCCATTTGATGCATCTTAGATGGCCACTCACAAGCTTTTAAGACCCCAGATGCCACTCACCAAAGTGGGATGCAGAACATTTTCTTAATAAACTTTGTTATGCCAATTGACCTAGATGTCCCGTGAAACTATGGTCCCCAGGCCCCGGCCCCAGCTATTCTGTCCCTCAAAGTGTTTGGATATGTCCAAAATCTTCTTAGCTTTTGCTTTGATCCAGTTGTGCTGACTTCCCCTCTATTGTGTGCTGTCCTTCCCTTCACCAAAGATGATCCTTGTCTACTATCTCGTTAGAGAATTCCCCTCTGCCTCCCTCCCCGCCCTGGTAACCATCAAAGAATGCTTTCTTCTGTGTTTAAACCTTTTCTTGAGTTCTTGTAATGGTGGTTTCGGACAATATTTGTCCTTTTGTGACCGACTTATTTCACTCAGCATAATGCCCTCCAGATTCATCGATGTTGTGAGATATTTCGAGGATTCATCATTGTTCTTTTATCTTTGCATAGTATTCCATTGTGTGTATGCACCATAATCTATCCATTCGACTGTTGATGGGCACCTAAGTTGTTTCCATCTTTTTGCTATTGTGAACAATGCTGCAATAAACATGGATGTGCATACGTCTATTCATGTGACGGCTCTTATTTCTCTAGGATATATTCCTAGGAATGGGATTTCTGGATCGTATGGTATTTCTATTTCTAGCTTTTTAAGGAAGTACCAAATCATTTTCCAAAGTGGTTGTATCATTTTACATTCCCACCAGCAGTGCGTAAGTGTTCCAGTCTCTCCACAACCTCTCTAACATTTATTATTTCGTGTTTTTTGGTTAGTGTCAGCCTTGTTGGGGTTAGATGGTATCTCACTGTAGTTTTGATTTGCATTTCTCTAATGGTTAATGATCGTGAGCATTTCCTCATGTGTCTGCTAACCTGAATGTCTTCTTTGGCGAAATGTCTGTTCATGTCCTTTGCCCATTTTTTAATTGGGTTATTTGTCTTTTTGTTGTTGAGGTATTGCAGTATCTTGTAGATTTTAGAGATTAGACCCTTATCAGATTTATCATAGCTAAAAATTTTTTCCCAGTCTGTAGGTTGTCTTTTTACTCTTTTGGTGAAGTCTTTTGATGAGCATAAATACTTGATTTTTTTAGAGCTCCCAGTTATCTAGTTTCTCTTCTGGTGTTTGTGCATTGTTGGTTATGGTTAGGATACTATTTATGCCATGTATTAAGGCTCCTAGCATTTTCCCTATTTTTTCTTCCATGATCTTTATCATTTTAGATTTTATATTTAGGCCTTTGATCCATTTTGAGTTAGTTTTTGTACATGGTGTGAGGTATGGGTCCAGTTTGTTTTTTTTTTTTTTTTTTTTTTTTTTTTTGCAGATGGATATCCAGTTATGCCGGCACCATTTGTTAAAGACACTGTCTTTTCCCCCATTTAATGGACTTTGGGCCTTTGTCAAGTATCAGCTACTCATAGGTAGATGAATTCATGTCTGGGTACTCATTCTGTTCCATTGGTCTATGTATCTTTTGTTATACCAGTACTAGGTTGTTTTGAGTACCATGGAGGTATAATAGGTTCTAAAATCAGGTAGTATGAGGCCTCCCACTTTGTTTTTCTTCAGTAATGCTTTACTTATCTGGGGTCTCTTCCCTTTCCATATGAAGTAGGTGATTTGTTTCTCTATCTCATTAAAAAATGAATTTGGATGGGGATTGCATTGTATCTGTAGATCATTTCGGGTAGAACTGACATTTTCACAATGTTGAGTCTTCCTATCCACAAGCATGGTATGTTTTTCCACTTATGTAGGTCTCTTTTGGTTTCTTGCAACAGTGGCTTGTAGTTTTCTTTGTATATGTTGTTTATATCTCTTGATAGGTTTATTAATAAGTACTTTATCTTCTTCGGGGCTATTTACCCCAGTTCTTAAATAAGTAACTTTTGCTTGGGTGTATTTTTCATAGGGCTGTGTAGTTAATACTAACAATATTCCAATTTAATGCCACAGCTGATCTGCTATTAAGATTGGAGCTGGATACATCTTAAAATTACAAAGTAAATTGTATCCTGAAATAATGCACAAAAGAAAATGGGGAATCGTATATACGTAAACGAGAACACAAGTCATTCCTTCTATTTTTCCTACATTTGCTAACTCCCACCTAACACATTGTAGCAGGATCAAAACACATACATTACAACTGAAATTAGTAATAGAAAAGAAAAGTTTTGTAAAATACAAACTTTGATATTTGAACTAGCTTTAACATAAATTCAAAAAATGCAAGCCTTGAATTGCAATATTGAAAGACTCTATGGGCAAAATACTGAACGAAGCAGGAAGCATCAAAAGAAGATGGAAGGAATACACAGAGTCACTATACCAAAAAAGAATTGGTCAACGTTCAATCATTTCAGGAGGTAGCATATGATCAAGAACAATGGCACTGAAGGAAGAAGTCCAAGCTGCACTGAAGACGCTGGTAAAAAAACAAGGCTCTAGAAATCGATGGAATACTAGTTGAGATGTTTCAACAAATGGATGCAGCACTGGTAGCGCTCACTCATCTATGCCATGAAATTTGGAAGATAGCTACCTGGCCAACTGACTGGTGGGGATCCATATTTATTCCTATTTCCAAGAAAAGTGATCCAACCTAATGTGGAAACTATTGAACAATATCATTAATATCACAAGCAAGTAAAATATTGCTGAAGATCATTCAAAAGTGGTTGCATTGACATGTTGTGGGGTTGTTAACCAATGTCAGAAAACAATATGTGTACTACTGTTTCATGAGAAACTATTTGTTCTGTAAGCCTTCACCTGAAGTACAATAAAAATAAATAAATAAATGGAACAATATGACACTGAATATTATGAAGAAATCACAAAAAAAATACATGCTGAAAATTGGGGGGGAAAAAAAAGCGGTTGCAGCAGTACATCAATGGGGAACTTCCAGAAGTTCAAGCCAGATTCAGAAGAGGATGTGGAATCAGGAATATCATTGTTGATGTCAGATGGACCCAGGCTGAAAGCAGAGAATACCAGAAAGATGTTTACCTGTGTTTCACTGACTATGCAAAGGCATTCGGCTATGTGGCTCATAACAAATTATGGATAACATTGCAAAGAATAGGAATTTTAGAACATTTAATTGTGCTCATGAGAAAAATATACATAGACAAAGAGGCAGTCATTTGGACAGAACAAGGGGTACTAGGTGGTTTAAAGGCAGGAAAGGTGTGTGTCAGGGTTGTATCCTTTCATCATACTTATTCAATCTGTATGCTGAGCAAGTAACCCGAGAATCTAGACTATATGAAGAAGAACACAACATCAGGATTAGAGGAAGACTCTTTAACAACCTGGGTTATGCAGATGACACAATCTTGCTTGCTGAAAGTAAAGAGGACTTGAAACACTTACTGATGAAGATCAAGGACCAAAGCCTTCAGTATGGATTACGTCTTAACATAAAACAAAAATCCTCACAACTGAACCAATAACTGACATCATGATAAACGGAGAAAAGATTGAAGTTCTCAAGGATTTCATTTTACTTGGATTCACAATCAATGCCCATGGAAGCAGCAGTCAAGAAATCAAATGACAATTGCATTGGGCAAATCTGGTGCAAAAGACCTTTTAAAAGGGTTGAAAAGCAAAGATGTCACCTTGAAGACTAAGATGGGCCTGACCCAAGCCACGGTGTTTTCAATCACCTCATATGCATGCAAAAGTTGGGCAATGAATAGGAAGACCAAAAAAGAATCGATGCTTTTGAATTATGGTGTTGGCAAAGAATATTGAACATACCATGGGCTGACAAAAGAGTGAACAAATCTGTCTGGGAAGAAGTACAGCCAGAATGCTCCTTAGAGGCAAGGATGGTGAGACTTCATCTCACATCTCACATACTTTGGACATATTATCAGGAAAGACCAGTACCCAGAGAAGGACATCATGCTTGGTAAAGTAGACGGTCAGTGAAAAAGAGGAAGACCCTCAACAAGATGGATTGACACAGTGGCTGCAACAATGGGCTCAAGCATAACAACGGTCATGAGGATGGTGCAGGACCGGGCAGTGTTTTGTTCTGTTATACACAGGATTACTATGAGTGGGAATCTACTTGAGGGCGCCTAACGACAACAACAACAACCATTCTGCTGTGACGATAAGACAAAGATAACTGTCATCATTTAAAAAAAAATATTTCAATTGAAGACAATCACTTTTGCCTAAATCCAGGTCATTCAAAGTTCAAGCTCCTCTTAAGGCTGTTTTGCTGGACTCTTTACTACTTCCTAAAAGGTATCTGGTTCCAGAAGAAACCACAGGCCCAGTTCATTGTCTGAATGTGAGTCTCTGGCCTTGCTTTCCCTGTGTGTCTGACATGATTTCCTGTTGATGAATTCAGAGGCTGGTGAAAAATGTGGGTGTTGTCTTAGCACTGGGAAATCGATGATTATGGCTCTAGGGATTGTAGTTACTATTCCTGCTCCCTTGGTTCCATCTCTATATTAGCAGACACTACACATCTCTGATTCTTGGGCACAATCTCCACAGTCTCACTTAAGATGTCCATTTTGCAACCCATATTCAGCATCACTACACTCCTTAAATTGGCAGACACTTGGAAAGCTTGCAATTTCTTGTCTCAGCTACATTGTGCTCCCTCATTCATGTCACTGAAGTTCTGGATCAACTGCACATCAATGAAAGGACACAGAAGTAGCAGTGCTATTCCTTGCCTTTCCATTTGCACAGCAAAAAAAACAAACCTGTTGCCATCAAGTCGATTATGACTCTTGGGGACGGTATAAGACAGAGTAGAACTGTCCTATAGGGTTTCCAAGACTAATCTTTACAGAAGCACATGCCCAATCTTTCTCCCGTGAAGCGGTTGATGGGTTCAAATCGCCAGCTTTTTGATTAGCAGCTGAGAGCTTAGCCACTGTACCACCAGGCCTCCTTATTTGCACACCAGTCTCCATCTATGCCATACTGTACCCTGTACTCTTAGACAAGACAGGGTTTTGATCAGGAGTAGGTGAGGAGAGCCACAACCCACATTTCTGGCATCCTGTCCTTTCTGTCTCCCTTCCTTCCATTCTGGCTCCTCTGAAATTTACACAAAGGGACCTTGCTTCTGTTTGCTGTTAGGTTTAGGGCTGATGAGGTTGAGAATTCTGTTGTGTCATATTCTCAATCCTCTCCAACCTATGACTTCAATGCAAACTCAAGTTCAAATTTCCAGGCTTTCCTCTGATATGTATATAGGCTTGGTTTAGAGGAGATAGATTAGATTGTCATCTTTATATGGACTAAAAAAAAAAAATTACTCTCTTCTTTCTTTTTACAGTCCTTTTTACCTCCTAAGCCTCTCTTTTTATCACATGCAAGTAAAATTTTGCTGAAGATAATTCAAGAACAATTGCAGCTGTGCATTGACAGGAAACTGCCAGAGGTTCAAACCGGATTCAGAAGAGGACAAGGAAAGAGAGATATTGCTGATGTCAGGTGGATCTTGGCTGAAAGCAGAGAATACCAGAAAGATGTTTACCTGGTTTTTAATGACTATGCAAAGGCATTAAACTGTGTGGATCATAACAAATTATGGATAACATTTCAAAGAATGGGGATTTCAGAACAATTAATTATGCTCATGTGGAACCTGGACAAAAACCAAGAGGCAGTTGTTTAAATAGAACAAGGGGATAATGCATGGTTTAAAATCAGAAAAGATGTGTGTCAAGGTTGTATCTTTTGACCATACTTACTCAATCTGTATGCTGGGCAAATAATCCGAGAAGCTGGACTATATGAAGAAGAACGGGGCACCAAGATTGAAGAAGACTCACTAACAACCTGCGACATGCAGATGATACCACATTGCTTGCTGAGAGTGAAGAAGACTTGAAGCACTTACTAATGACGATCAAAGACTACAGTCTTCAGTATGGATTACACCTCAACATAAAGAAAACAAAAGTCCTCATAACTGGCCCAATAAGCAACATCATGATAAATGGAGAAAGGACTGAAGTTGTCAAGAATTTCATTTTACTTGGATCCACAATCAACACCCAAGGAAGCAGCAGTCAAGAAATCAAACAACATATTATTGCATTAGGAAAATCTGCTGAAAAAGACCTTTTAAAAATGTTAAAGGCAAAGATGTCACTTTGAGACTAAGGTGCCCCTGACCCAAGTCATGGTATTTTCAATCACCTCATATGCATACAAAAGCTGGACAATGACTAAGGAAGACCAAAGAAGAATTGATGCCTTTGAATTATCGTGTTGGCGAGTAATATTGAATATACCACAGACTGCCAGGGGAATGAACAAATATTTCTTCAAGGAAGTACAGCCAGAATGCTCCTTAGAAGTGAGGATGGTGAGACTTTGTCTCAAGTATTTTGGTCATGTTATCAGGAGGGAGCAGTCCCTGGCAAAGAACATCATGTTTGGTAAAGTAGAGGGTCAGTGAAAAAGAGGAAGACCCTCAATGAGATGGACTGACACAGTGGCTACAACAATGGGCTCAAACATGGCAACCATTGTGAGGATGGTGGACTGGGTAGTGTTTTGTTCGGCCATACATAGAATTGCTATGAGTCGGAAGTGACTCGACAGCACCTAACAACAACATAACAAACCTCTTTGAAGCAATGAAATATGTCGTGACTCACTAGAATAAAAATCCTCCCCTTTCCCTTCCTTCCTCCCACCAGGAGACACAACATTGATTCCATTTGACTGGAAGTTAAGACTGCTACCTGGCCACTTTGGGCTCCTTATGCCTCTGAATCAACAGGCAAAGAAGGGAGTTACCATATTGGCTGGTGTGAATGATCCTGATTACCAAGGGGAAACTGGATTGTTATTACATAATTGAGGTAAAGAAAAATATGTCTGGTATACAGGAGATCCATTAGGTCATCTCTTAGTATTACCATGCCCTGTGATTAAAGTCAATAGAAAACTACAACAACTCAAATCAGACAGTACTACCAATGGTCAAGACCCTTCAGGAATGAAGGTGTGGGTCACCCCACCAGGCAAAGAACCAACACCAGCTGAGGTGCTTGCTGAGGGCAAAAGAACTATGGAATGGGTAGTAGAAGAAGGTAGTTCTAAATACCTACTAGTTCTCAACTTGAACAGTTGCAGAAATGAGGACTGTAATTGTTATGAGTATTTCTTCCTTGTTTTGTGATATGTTGTGCATGTGTGTGTGTTTTCTTCCATCCCTTATCCCATTGCTTATAAAATACAAGATGCAAAAGGAGCTAGTGTGTTTTTGGTTGTATGCATGTTAGTTGTATTATGTTAGGCTCAAGTATAACTTTATGATTGTCTTTATTTGGAGATTATGTATGGTTTAAGGAGATGTATATAGGTGCCAAGTTGACAAGGGGTACACTGTGATGGTTAACGTCATGTGTTAACTTGGATAGGCTGTGATTCTCAGTGATTATGGCAGACATTGGAATGGCTGCTCTTCCTTAATGTAATATAATGTAATCACTTCCCATGATGTGATTAGCCATTCCGTTGAAAGGGGAGTTTCCTAGGGGAGTAGCCTGCCTCCTATATATAAATGGATGTTCCAGAAAAGCTCGCTTGGTCTCTGTCTCGACTCTGCATTCTTCTCATCATCTGACTTCTGGTTCTTGGGATGTAAACCTGCAGAAATCCCTGGTCTGCTACCAGACCGGCAGATTTTGGATTCACCAGCCCATACAAACCCTTGAGCCCGCAGAGCTCTCCAGCGTGCCACCTGACCCATGGATTTGGAACTTGTCATCCACCACAATTGCATGAGCCATTTACTTGAAGTAAAAGTCTCTATATGTGCTTATACAGCGAAACCTCTGAGAGCTAGAACTTAATAGGACTGCCTTGTTTTTCCAGGTCTCGCAAGTTTTCCACCTTTCACAGGGTGAAGTCTTACCACTTTTCTACTGCTCATTTTAGAGAAAATATTTTAGTTTCCTTTCTCTGACAGGTTTCTGCCTTACACAGGTTCCTGCTTTCACAAGTTTTACTGTATATACATTTCACCGGTTTTGCTCTCTAGAGAACCTAGATTAAGACAGGACTATATCATAATCTTGAAGGAGAAGGAAAGGCACATGTTCAGTTTGATACACCCTTCCTCCAGAGGATTCTAATATGCCTCCCATAAGCTACCCCAGATGATAGTCACTCTCCTAAACGTTCTCACAATAACAACTCTTCCAAACAAATGTATGTCTCTGAGTTTCATATACAAAGTATTGAATCCTAATTTGTATCTCTAAAACAATTCTCTTATCTGAACTCCAGAACAACATATTCAAAGTCATGCTCTTTCCAACTAAGTTCTCCATGTACTTCTAACCCAATATGTCCAACACTTCTTAAAACCTGCTACTTTTCCTTGAAATATTATTTGGATTTGTATTTAATCACCCCATCCAGAATCTTGACAATATTCTTAAGCTTCTCTCTTTCCATTATCTACTATATATAATCTGTTGTTAAATTCTAGCATTTCCATCTTCTAAACCTCTCACAATTTTACTAAATCCTCTCTAGTCCCATTATTAAGATCTTGGCTCATGTCATGTGATGTTTCTACCCGAAATATTAGGCCCGTCTCCTGACTGCTCCTAGCCCTGCTTAGCTCTATATTGCTGTCAGAGTGAGCTTTCTGCAATGAAAATCTGACCATAAGACTTTCCTGCTTATAACTCTTTTAAGACACTTAGGGGGAAAAACAATCTTAGTTTTAACTCTGACACAAATTCCAAAGTTATCTAAAACCAGGCTGATAGAAGCGATGCATACAAGCCATTAACTCATTAATACTGAAAATAATAATAATAATAAAAAATACCATTCCCAAAAGTGGCTGTGGTCCAGCAATGTGAATAATGTTGAAGTCCAGTAAAGCTTGTACTTCCACTGAGGGGCTTCCTTAGTGCTTCCTGGGATGTTAGTCCACTTCCATTGCAAGGCTGTCCTGCTCTCAAGCAAAGGGGTTGGGTATTGAAAACTCAGATTGGGTTTCTTGCTGTTTCTTCAGCTTTGGAGAAAGGACACAATCAATTCTAGATTTTACTCCTGATGCGCAGCGCCAGAGTTTTGTGTCTCTCATCTCTATCCCAAGGCACTCCCCACTGCGATGGGGGAAAAATCACTGCCCCTCCATCTCCCCTCTCTACTCTACACCACAGAAAGATACTGTAAACCTTAAGCCCATGACCTTAGCATCCCTGAGTGTCAGCCTATTACAATAGGAATGGATTAAGGAGGGGTTGACTGGAAAGAATAAATACCTGGGTGTAATAATGACTCTGACTATAAGAATCAACACCAAGCTGGTTCATATGAGGCGGAGGTCAAATATGCTCCTCCAACTTCTTCACCATTTCTGATACGAGCCATTCCCCACAACAGCACTCTTTCTCTATTGGGTTTGATAATTCATTGCAACAGTCATAGAGAACTCACAGAAACACCACATCTGCAATAACAACTTTAATATTACAGGATATAAACAGAAATGAAGATATGTAGGGCAAGATTTGGGAGGAGGTCCCAGCACAGGGCCTCAATATCTAAAATGAGACATGCTTACATCTCAAAGAGGACCTGCTCATCCTTCCCAAAAACCAATGTTCATTCTCACTCATCAGGAAACTTTCAAAAAAACTCAATGACATCACTTGGCAGACTCTGTTATTGGTCTCTCCTCTTAGTTCTTGGCAGGCTTTGATCTTTACACTCAGCTGCCACTTGCCATCATCTGGGTCTGCTCATTGTCTCCACTTCTGGTACTTTTGCAAGTACTGCCTCTGTCACTATCACAGGTTTGCGTGGTCTGGGAGGGTCATGGTGCAGGGCCCCGTGCTCTTGTCAACCCCATCTGAGGCTGTGTGCTCTAGGGTTTTTATGAGCTAGCCCTTGTACTCCTTGTTAATTACAAGGCAGGCTAGCTACCCAATCTGGTAAAGGTCAGACTGGGCAGGGCCCCCAGCCAATCCAAGTAAAAGTCAACTATAGGATGGATCATAAACCAACCAATCATTTGCAAACTACTTATGCAGATAGTAAACTGATCAATCAACTGCAAGTCTGGAGCCTAACCAGTCATTTTGGGAGAATTGCAAACTCAGGTCTAGAAAGACCATATAAAGAAAATCATTGCACCTTACTGGGTGTCAAAAATTATATATGCACTTAGATCAAATCATCCAACCTCAAGATAGAAGTGAGAGTGGAGGATTTCCTGAAATCTCAGATTCCCATTGCCTGCAAACAGTCCCAGTACCGACCCAGGTTCTCAGTTCCCACATAGAGAATTTTTCCACTCGTGTAGCCATGAATCCCACAGGCTTCACCCCTAAGATGAGGAGCTACTCTTAATGAACAATGAATATGGGATATCCACAAACTTCTTGTAGTTGCCAAATGAACTTTAAAAAAAATCATGAATCTAAAATAGTTTTTTTCCAAATAGACATTATTTTGAAATGAATTATGATATGCTACTTGGGGTTTTATTCTTGGCATACAATGAAATAAGATAACAGAGCAATTAATATGGCTACTTCAGTATTTATTCTTTTCCTTTCACTTTAGCCATATTATTCTTATCCACTCCAACTTCAAGACCTCTCTTCTCTTCATTACCTTTTTGTTAATGTCTCATCCACCCAATACTTCTCTTTTCATGATAACTGGGCTTTTGACATGAAATCAGACATTGCATTTAACCCTTGGAAAGGGTTCTTATTTTTTAAATCATATTCTGTTAAAATTTAAAGTAACAGTGGCAGCTATTCTTAAAATAATACCAACCATTATAAAGTTAACGCCAAAAGAAAAATTTTTCAAAGGTTATAAGCAAACAGATGACTATTTTAATTAAAAAGTTTCTCTTACTCCCATTTTAATTTCATTTTCTCTATTTGCTGCACATTATAAATGGTTTTATTTTATCCTTAGAAAACATTTGATTTTCTTAACTTAGGGAAGAATCTTAAAGCCACCTGAAGGGAAGACGCAGGAAATCTCATGGTATTATTTTTTACCTCTAAATTATTGGAACATTGCACTGTTTGCTACTGGTCAAATTCCAGGGAAAACTCAGAACATCTGAACACTCAGTCTATTGTGTGTGTGTGCGTGTGTGTGTGTGCACTTTCCCACCAGCGAAGGGCTCAGGAGCTCTATGTCGTTAAACAGCAGCAATATACTATATTCAGGCTTGCTTTGTACACTCAGTTTATTTTTAATTCAGTAGGTCCCATTGCCTGAATAGAAATACAGCATGGTCCTTAACTTGGAACCCATAGATGAACTTCAGGGTGTCTGTGAATTCTCTAAAATTTTGTGAAAATAAATTTTGTGAATATGTTTATGTGATTTTTTTTTTCCTTAGGATGATAATCCATAGATTTCAAAGGATTAGAGGATGAAGATCAAGAATAAGTGGTGATCCTATTATCACATGTGGGGAGTGTGCCTGTGTGTTCAGGAAATTGTTTTGCTAAGAATGTGAATTCAAGTGCAGCTCAATCCTAGCTTCAGTATAAAAACTGCACAGATTTTTGTATAGCTGATAAGATTCTTTGTAAATTTTTTTAATGCAGTTTGTAGCTCTTTGAGGAGCTACTACGTAGTTAGATTTTAAAGCTTCTGATATTGAAGGATTCTAAATAGTTAATGGTTTCTTTAATTTCTTGACTTGTGAATGGTAGCAGAGCAAACTCCCAGCAATTAATATCAATAGTAAATGTTGCTTTTTTTAGGATGTTGCTTTTTTTTTAGTTTTGTAATAAAATTATATACGTTCAAGTGTAATGACCACTGAAGTCTGAAATACCTCATGCAGACTTGGAAAAAGAATTCAAGATTGTATTAGATCAGGATAATTACCCTTTTTAACTTGGATTTATAGTATGTTTTCTAGTTATATCAACATATAACTTTACTGAAACCTCTCTTTAAGGTAGTTCTCACATCCTAATTTCCATATCAAAGTCTAAATGGATTTAGACAGATTCATTGTTTAAATTCACGCATGCTGAGAAAACAATTATAAAAACCATGTCTTTTATAAAAGTTGTAAATCTCTTTGCAGAAAGCTATACTGACCCAATAAGATTCTGATGGTTTTCACTGTGAATTATCAACTTTTTTTTTCTTGTTCAAGTTTTTTAAAGTGATATGTATTTTTAAATGGCATATATATTTTTTTACATTTGTTAAATTTTGACAAGCTCATTATCAGATCTGACCCACACCACACCAAAGTTGACAGGACCAGCATAGTTTTTCTGAATACGTACAAGTTTGAAGTGTAAATGACGTCTATCCATGATCACAGGGTTAGTAAATTATGGAGCTGAGTTTTATACTAACAATTTCTAATATCAAGCATAGCCCTTTTTTTTTTATACACAACCACTCTTTCTTCTTAGACAGGAGGCAAAGAAACTATTTTTATTATTGCTTCCAGGAAATAGTCATGATTCTTAATGTGTCGTTAATGTTGTTACGTGCCCTTGAGTCCATTCTGACTCATAGAGACCATATGTGACAGAGTAGAACTGTCCCAAAGGGTTTTCTTGGCTGTAATGTTTTGGAAGCAGATTGCCAGGTTTTTCTCTAGCAGAGCTACTGGGTACTCTCAAACCGCCAATCTTGCAGTTAGCAGCCGAGCACTTAACTGTTGCTCCTTGTTTTATTAATAGAACCACACAAAATCAAGAAATATCTCACTATACGGTGTCATAACTCAATGAAATGGTATCATAAGTTCATTTTCCAAGTAAAGGTTTTAGTTATCTAGACTTCAATTAAGATACGTACACCTGCATACATACATGCATACTTATACATACATACACATGTGGGTTTTTTTTTTTGTTGTTGTTCTTTTATTTAGATTTATAAGAGACTTGTCTTTTTTTCTTAAAGAACAAGCTATTGTACTCATTTTTTGTATTTTCTTATTTGTTATTAATCCTTTTTTAAAATAACATTTTGTGCTTTTGATAAAAGTTTACACAGCAAATTAGGTTCCCACTTGACAATTTCTACACAAATTGTTCACTGACATTAGTTACAAGTTTCCCAGTGTGTCAACCTTCTCTTTAAATGAATGCACATGTGGTTTTGATAGAGGACGTTTAAAAATACGTCACTTACATTCTTAAACAGTTATTGAATATGTTCCGTCCCCCATAGCAAACGCCCACAGACTAAATTACAGTTGCTGATTTTGTTATCTCATCTCTTATCTCTCTCACCACTAGCTGTTAAATCTCCATGCTTTGCTTCATCATCT
The DNA here is from genome assembly GCF_000243295.1 of Trichechus manatus latirostris. Taxonomy (NCBI): domain Eukaryota; kingdom Metazoa; phylum Chordata; class Mammalia; order Sirenia; family Trichechidae; genus Trichechus; species Trichechus manatus. Next base: position 6,708,963 of record NW_004443949.1, on the reverse strand, counting down.
AGTCCAGCTCCTCAGTTTCCCCTATTTGCCTCCACCCTACCAATGGATTTCTGATCGCCTAGCGATATCTACCAAAGGCAAATCCAGTTTTCAACAAGATGACCAGATGTGTCAGACCCGTAATTTTACATGTTCTAGATCTTCTCTTCTTCCTGGGAACTGGAAGAGAAAGCTTCTGCGCTGTCATGAGAGGCAGTTTCATACACTTCATATTCACGGCTGATCACTATGTATTTAGGGTCTTACTGTTATACTGTACTATGCACAGTTTGGGAAATATAACCAGTAGGCAAATTGACACGAGAAAGATCACCTTTTCTGTGCTAACTGGATTGATTTTTCTCCATCTTTCATACCAAAACCCGTTGCTGCTGAGTCTATTCCAACTCATAGCAACCCTAAAAGGACACAGTAGAACTGCCCCATAGGGTTTCCAAGGAGCAGCTGGTGGATTCGAACTGCTGATGGTTTGATTAGCAGCCGAGCTCTTAACCACTGAGTCACCAGGGCTCTATGTAGATGATAAACAATAATAAATACTCGTTTTAAAAAATTAATAAAATCCACCCATTTTATTTTCAACATTTTTATTCTATTGAAAACATTTATGCTTATCGAAAGCATATATTTTGCTTATATCAAAGTGTTTTACAGACATATTTAAAATGATAAAATGCTTTTGTTGTCAAAGAGAATTCTCAATTAACTTATCACCATTCACTTTAATGAGCATAAATGGTGTTAAAAGCAGGAAGCGTGTTATGTCTCAGCATAGTGTAAGCGGAATTCTATATTTGAAAGATCTAAAATCTTCAAAGAAATGTATTTATGCTGCTACTGTTTATTTTTGTTGCTTTTAGACCTGAATCATTCCTCAGATTTGCAGTTCGCCTGAAGCAATGATGAATTTAAATACAGGCGTATGCCTATAATGGGAAATTTGCAAGGCTGCTTGAGATAACATCCAGAAGTCACAATTCCAAAGATGATAGACTTTAAACCAACCCCTTCCCACCACTCTTGGTGATCTCTGGTGCTGGGCTAAGAGCCAGAATCTAGAAGATGCAGCAAATAAGCAGCGCCTAAGTTCATGAACTCCCTGATGGAAGGGAAACTAATCCCCCTAACGTGGGACGCTCAGGGAAGCATTTGCCCTAAGGCTTATTTTATGCCTGGTAATATTTCAGAGTTTTATTTCAGTTGGTTTTAAGATACAGTGCTCAGCTGAGCTATATTGTAGCCTGAAGCAAAAGGAAAGATCAATAATACTGATTGCATTTTTATTTATTTTTTAGTTTGTGTATCACAGATTTTTTGTGGTAATTTTGATTTTTTTAAATATTGCATTAAAATATTATTTACCTTGATTACTGAAATTTTCAATGCCCCCTTAAATTTTGTCCCTGAGACTAGTACGTCATAATATTTGTTGAATGAATCCTGAGCCAGTGTCTCCTGGGTGAGGTCTAGGAATCCATAATTTTTTAAAAAACGATTTCAGGGTGTGCTCCACGGCCCCCAGTATCAGAATTACAGAAGCACGGAAGCACAGAATTATGAGTGCCTCGATGTCCTCACCATCTCTTGTCCTTATCTTAATAGAGCTCCTTATGTGTGGTCACCAAGTCTCCTTTCATGTCCCTTTCAAAATCTGAATCAACAGGAAGCATTGAGTTCAGCTGTTAATAAATATGTATTGACGAATTGCTATTTGTGACTTTTCATCTCTTCCTATGGAATCTAGACAAGTTGGATTCAAATATGATCCCAAAGAAGTCACTGCAACTGTTTGTTTGCTTTTTTTTTTTTTTTAAATCTCTGCTAAAACTTTTCCAACAGTCATCACCTATAAAAGTGAAAAAGCCAGGGGCAAAAGTAGAATGAAATATTACACTTTGCTGTTAACATAATGTGGGTATCAATTATACACAGTCAAACTCTGGTGTTTGCAAACACTTTATCGTACTGTTTCTTCATTTAAAAATATTTATTAAATATTTCTTGAATACTCATTCTTGGGTGACGTTACAAACAAACCAAAATACATTAGAATATAAGAAACATCTAAGGTTGGGTCTGGATAATGTAATGCTTGAAAAATAACCCCAGAGGAACCTTAAAATATTTATTAGTTTCAAAACCAAGTCAGATAGTCTCACATTTCTAAGTCTTCACGGGATCTCATTAATGCATGGAAAATTTGACCGTAAATCCATTATTTCCAATTTACACGCTAAAGGTAACATTTAAAAGTCACAAAACTTACACACAAAACTCAGATGCAAATCTGAAAAAGTTTCCAATCACAACCCTTAACATTCTTTTAGAGACTTTTTCACTGCATAACTGATTCGTGACTAATCATATAGACAATTATTGGTTAAAAGTGAGTATGTTTAACAAAATATGAAATACACAGGCAGAGAATGCTTTTATCACTTTCACATTTTTCTATCAAAAATGAAATGTCAGTGTTCATCAAGAGATGAATGGATAAACACAACGTGGTATATATATACACAATGGAATATTAACCATAAAGAGAAATGAAGCCCTGATACATCCCACAGCATGGCTGAACCTTGAAAGCATTATGCCAAGTGAAACAAGTCAGTCACAAAGGACAAATATTGCATGATCCCTCTTATATACAATAGGCAAATGTATAGAGACCAAAGCTTATTGGTGATTACCAGAGGTGGGAGGGAAGGGGAAAGGAGAAATCATTGCTCAGGGGCCAGGGAGTTTGTTTTCTTTTAATGGTGGTAGAATAATTTGGAAAAGGATAGTGGTGATGGTGGTACAACATAATGAATGTAATCAATGTTATCAAATTGTACGTGTAACAATTGTTGAATTGGCAAATATTTTGTTGTATATATTTTTTACCACAATAAAAAAATATTGAAATGTCAGGACTGGAGTGTCCATTGAACAAGGAATTCACTTTCTCTACGCTATAAAACAGAGTCCTGGGTGGTGCAAATGATTAACATGCTCAGCTGCTAACTGAAAGGTTGGAAATTCAAGTCCACCAAGAGGCACCATGAAAGAAAGGTCTGGTGACCTAATTTTGAAAAATTAGCCATCAAAACCCCTCTGGAGCAAAGTTCTACTCCAACACATACGGGGTCTTCCTGAGTTGAAGCCTGCTGGACAGCAACTGGTGGTAGTGGTGGTGCTATAAACACTAATTCTGGAGTCTTTGGGGAATCTTAAAATCAGTGATCTGGGCCATCTTAAGAAAGCTACGAGCTGAAGAAATATTTTTACAGCAACACTTCACTCCTGAGTAAGATACTAAATATGAATTTATCTGTGTCTCCACCTTTTCCCTCCCATCCACATAGGAAAAGGGAGAATGATAAATGCACAGACAAGAGGTGGAGACTGAAATGCAACCTTAAGGTAATTTTTTTTTTTAATCCCTCGTACCTTCTGAGCACTGTTCCAGTCATCACATTGGATTCACAGATAGATCTTCAATATCTAACTCTTCAAAATTTGAAGGCCCCTCTTTTATGACTCTGCCCTAAGCAAGGTCAGAATAACTAGCTATTAGGGTCAAGCTGGTTGGATTTAGGACAGAAGATCAAGGGCGTCTTTCTCCACCATAATTGGAAGTATGCACTCCCTGGTGTTAAAGCAAGAATAAAACATAAACAGACAAGCAAGCAAATCAATCAGTAAACAATCAAATAAACAAACAATTAAATTGTCAGACCCAAACTCAAATTTTATCTGAGATATACAGAATGATTTGGAAATACCAGTATATTGAGGTCTGGATGGCACAGTTGTAAAGAGCTCAGCTGCTAATCAAAAGGTCAACAGTTCAAATTCACCAGCCACTCCCTGGAAACCCTATGGGGCTGTTCTGCTGTCCTACAGGGTCACTATGAGTCGGAACTGACTCAGTGGTAACGGGTTTGGGTTTACCAGCACATTAATTTGTACTGTATCTGTTAGAGATTCACAACACACTTCCTTCTTCTCAGAGGTGTTACTCAGAACAGGCTTCCTCCCGTTTCTTTTCTCCAGCATCAGTCGAGTTGTTATTCCTTTGCTCTATCCTAGACCTAATCTATTCTCATTCTACACAGTGTATTAAGAAGGACATATCCAATTTGTCATGGATTGAATTTTGTCCCCCAAAAATATCTGTCAATTTGGCTAGATCATGATTCCCAGTGTTGTATGATCGTCTACCATTTTATCATCTGATGTGATTTCCCTATGTGTTGTAAATCCTATCGCTATGATGTAATAAAATGGATTAGCAGCAGTTATACTGATGAAATCTACAAGATTAAATAGTGTCTTAAGCCAATAGCTTTTGAGATATAAAAGAGAGAAACAAGCAGAGAGACATGGGGACCTCATACTACCAAGAAAGCAGCACTGCGAGCAGAGAGCATCTTTTGGACTTGAGGTTCCTGCGCTGAGATGCTCCCAGATCAAGGGAAGACTGATGACAGGGACCTTTCTCTGGAGTGAACAGAGAGAGAAGGCCTTCCCCTGGAGCTGGAGCCCTGAACTTGGACTTGTAGCCTTCTAGACTGTGAGAGAATAAATTTCTCTTTGTTAAAGCAGTCCACTTGTAGTATTTCTGTTAGAGCTGCACTAAATGACTAAGACACAGTTCTCCTATCATCTGTAAGCCATAGACTGACAATAGCCCAAACAAACGTATGCAAGCCAAAATTTACCCTTTATTTCTAGGTGTTTATATTAATGTGTAGTTTCAACCTAATGATGAAAGCTATCTCTAAAGTCCAAAATTGAATTCATTATTTTCCCCTTAACTGTGGTCTTTATTTTATGTTTCTTACCAGCCATTGACAGACATATGGCCCACCCTCCCCAGCTGGGTGTAATTATTCAATTTCCCCAAACTCTGAGATGGAAACACAGCATTGGCATCCACAAAATGTGGTCAGAACAATGTATGGATAAACAAATTGATGCCGTTGCTCACTTAGTTTTATTCATTGACTTTAATAGTAACCATTACATGTTGTTGTTGTTGTTACATATACAGCTAAATTGACAAATTAAAAACAAACATAATTACTTGAGAATTTATATATTGTTTAAAATCTTGTTTACTTTTTTTCAAGTCAAAATTTCAATTTTTTTTTCTAAAAATATACCAAAAATATAAATATGTTTTAGAAATTAGTAGCCATTTTTATGTAAAAAATAACAGGGCCAATTATCTTGTCATTCATAATTTCCATTTTCAGGGCAGTCTGCATTCTAAAAATCCGTGCCAAGTAACTAGTTACTTTTTTTTTTTTTAACTGCTTTTAGGTAAATTAGGGTTCTATTAGGAAGTCTGTTTAAGACTAGTTAATCCATCAGCATATGCCTAATAGAGTTTAGGTATTTGTCGACTCTGTGTCTTGCTGTGTAGGGAACTATATTTATTTAACTAATTCCCTGTAATCATTTTGCTCCATTTCAAATAATACCAGATGGGAACCTGTACAAATTGTATGTACATCTAGAGCGTGGAGTTTACGTATACTCCCTGGCATCTAACTTTCTCTAATGATAAACTTAAATTCTTCAGTAACCTCCACTGGGATAAACAACAGTTTGAGTGAGGAAGGTTAAAGAGTCTGCTTCCTGCTATCTTGGATTCCTTGGTACAGAAGGAAATTGACTGCCACATGAAACTCTGCCAATAGAGCCTACAGAGCTGCAGCTTTCCCATCCGAGAAGAATGTGCATAACTGCTACACACAAGATTCTTAATAAAAATATTTTTTTCTAGAGGATAATGTGTTCCAGGGATGGATTTCATCTGAAAGCTGTCTTATCCTCCTAAAAAGAGAGTGGCTTGTAAACATAAATTCCATTTGCCCACCCTTTACCAACTTCACCACCATAATCCAAAGATAAAACATGGTGCACAAAGAGGGAGAAAACATAGAAAGCAGACAGAGCTGAGAACTGTAAAGAGTTCAGTGTGTATTGGAGGAAAGCAAATATCCTTAAGAATATTGTTGATAAAGACCTTATACTTGGAGAAAATTTATTGAGGAATACAGTGCTATTAAAAATAAAAACTAAAACAAGGAAGCAACCAATTAAATGCATGGTGTTGTATGCGAACAAAAAATGAAAAGAAAGAAATAAATTAAAGATGTAAAATCAACACTGCTAAAGAGGATGAAGACAGAAGCTCAAGAATAGAAATATTTTCCTTGGACACAATTGGTTAAGAGTTTCATTTTTCTTAGTAAAAAAGAATTGGGAAATAATAACACACCCATAATGTGAAAGCTCTTAACAGTAATTTCATATATTTATTGTTATTATTATAGTGTGGTTCATTCTTTCTCAAATAATTTTATGCACTCCTTCTAAATTCAACATCCTGGTGCCCAAAGAGCAAAAAACAGGTAAATGTTAAACACTGGTTCCCTGAATACTGTAACCTAAACAACCTATTAATCAGACAAAGCTAGGTTTATATAGGCTCAACAAGGTCGAGCACTACCTCAAAAGAGTCTTAGCAGCCTCTCAGAAATCAAAAAGCAAAATCAGGAACATTGCAAGGTATATGAGTTTGGTTTAAAGCGTGTCTTTCAATGCTTGTGGCACTTGGGCGTGGAGAGTTAATTAGGGTCCAGCTGTCGCTAAAGGAAAAAAAAAAAAAAAACCTGTTGCTGTTGAGTCGATTCCGACTCATAAAGTTACCCTATAGGGCAGGGTAGAACAGACCCATAGGGTTTCCAAGGAGCATCTGGTGGATTTGAACCGCCAACCTTTTGGTTAGTAGCCGTAGCTCTTCACCACTACACCACCAGGGTTTCCAAGGTTGTTACTAGGTGGCACAAAAGTTTGAGCTCTACAGCTAATCTAAAGGTTGGTGGTTCAAATCCACCCAGAGTTACCTTGGAAAAAAAGGTCTAGCAATCTGCTTTAAGATTACAGCCAAGAAAACTATATGGAGCCGTTCTACTCTGTAACACACAAGGTCGCCATGAATTGGAATTGACTCAATGGCAAGTAAAAACAATAAGGGTTGGTGAACAGAGCAAGGCTTGTGTTTGAGACTTCAAAGAGTTAGAGGAGTAAACAATTAACTCTTGAAGGTTTCAGCAGTTTGATCTTCCTTTAGATGGTTTCTCTATAAAAATAAAGTTATGTGCAACCCTTGTTTCCTGAGCAATAGCTTCCTGGAATAGTAAAATCATGTTGATGAAGTCAGTGAAATGGTAAAGTTAGGCTATTTAATTTAATTTAATATAGACTGTAATATATGTGAGTGGAGATGGCTTTGGTTTTCAAGATACATACATAAACGTATATTTTATAGTTCAACTTCTGTGGCCTACATTCAAAGTGCTGAGTTAGTATTGGGGTCAGTCTTTCTCTCTCTCATTTATATCCAGGGCTTCAGAGAAGACTGCAAGGAAAATGTGGCACATGAGAGAGGTTAAAAAGGATGAAATATATTTAGTTTGCACATAAAACATTAATGGAGGGATAGAAGTTCTGGACAAGGTAACAATGCAAAAAAAAAAGTACAGATTTTAGAAATTTTGGCATATAATAAAGAAATAGAGAATAGTCCATTATCCTACAAAATAATAACCAACATTAGTGGAGCTCATTTTCTTTACAAAGGAGCACAGGATATGTATAAGGACATATCAAATGCAATAACAAGCAGGACTTAAATGTCAGATCTACATATTTTTGCCTAATTCACTATTTGCCCACGTAAGAAAGCATGTTGATGATCTTTTGAGAAAGTCCAACTTCCTCTTATAATATGGAGTCTGTCTTTCCTTTTCCCATCTCCTAAAATTATAACCAAGTTGGATGCAAGGAAACATCTCTCCTGTCCAAAGTTTTTGTGGTAGCTATCTGATTCACGTCATACATTTAGCTTTCTATTAAATATCTAATTTCATCTTGTAAATTTTAAACTGACTTCTTTCAGTATATACTTCTTCTCATTGTTATAAGAGAATAGCTGGCAACTGTGGAAGGCAGACAGTGTGAGAGTACTATGTCTTTCACAGGCTATGGTACACAGTAGGCATTTAAATTGTATTTCCTAGAACGCAGAATTCATGTTAGTAGGGTTAGAACTCTGAAGACACATTGTCCCTGGGAAATGGTGAAGTTTGTCCTACATCTTTCTTAGCAAGATTTCATCTTTTGTGTTTCCTTCTCTGGCCCTAAGTGCAGTGGATTGCTTATCTCAGGATCCTAGTACAGTTGGCTTACAGAGGAAGTGAAGAAATACAGCACACATCCATTAGCAAATTCTGGAACTGCAGTAGACCCAAAGTGATATTAAGAGCACTGGTCTAACGTAAGGAGCCCTGGCGGAGCTCTGCTGCTAACTGAAAGGCCAGCAGTTCGAATCTACCAGCTTCTCAGCAGGAGAAAAATGTGGCAGTCAGCTTCTGTAAAGATTACAGCCTTCTTGAGAAGGGAGAGTGTTGACATGTCGGGGGTTGTTAACCATTGTCGTAAAACAATATGTGAACTAACTGTTTAATGAGAAACTATTTATTCTGTAAACCTTCATCTGAAGTACAATTAAAAAAAAAAGATTACAGCCTTGGAAACCCTATGAGTTTAAATAGACTTGACAGGAACGGGTTGGGTCAAGAGTAACATACCAGATGTGAATCAAAATTAATTCCAAACTTGTTGCAAACAAGAGCGAAATCATAAAATACGTCTTATAAAATCACGAAAATAAACACCAAACTGTCTGTTCTCTCTGGAAAAGTAGTATGGTACAAAGAGGGTTCCAAAAAGAAAAGCTGAAATCAGTTCACTTTCTCTCATTTAAAATGAGTGAATTGCAATTATTAAATAGGAAAGAATCAAGAATAAATAAAGAGGTTTTCAATTTATCAGATACTTGTAAAGAACTTCTAGACACTTACCAGAAGACAAAGACATTTACACTCATCCACATTGAATTAACAGTGCGATAACCATAAAATTAAAGCAGTAAGTTAACACTTTGAAGATAATTCGTTAACAGACAATCAATCTGTGGTCTGGGGATACAAATGAACATAAAATTGAAATAAAGGGAATAAGAAAACAGTGAAGAAGAAGGAAAGTGCTTGTTCAAAAAAGAAAGTACAAACTCAAGATCAGAATTTAGTATGTAAAATATGAAAAAAGAAAATCAAGGAAATATTAGTAGCAAAAAAGCAATACAATGCCACAAAAAGCAGAACAACCCAAATCCAAGAAAATTATATTTAAAAGGTTCAAATAGAAGATAATATATTAAAGGTAAAGCATATTTAAAATGTAAGTTCAGTGGGGAGGATTGGATAATGATGGCAAACTGAGCACATACTTCTTTGCCTTCCACCTAAAATCCCTTGAAATGACAGAAAAGATATTTTAAAATGTATAAATCCATAAAGATGCTTGACAGCAGGAAGGAGTGCCAAGAGTGTAATAACATATTGAATAATTCTTAAAGAGAGAGAGCAGGCAGGACTGGATTGACAAGACACTAAGGCCAGGAGAAATCACACCCAAACACAATGCAGGGCAGGACTACCATGGAGGTGGGAGTACTTGGAAGGCACCCCAAGATCATAAAGAGAGGAGTCCTTTAGGGTCCTAGGGGAATTAATTCAGAAATTGTCTTTAGGAGAGCTGGGGAAAACAGCATCTCTCTTCTCCTCCAACTCTTCTAGCTGAGTGCAGCCATCAGGTTAACTCACAAAATAAGTAGCCAGTACTAGCACTGGAGCTTGAAAGGTAGGGCCATGTAACAGGTGGTCAGCAATGGCCAGGAGTGAAGAACATTTTCCAGGAAGACGCTGCCCAGAAGACAAACTGCTGGCACATCACTTTTGACAACATAGTTGACCTCTCTCCCACAATCGATAATTTTATGTAATAAGAATCTACACATACAAATGAATTAATTGGGATTGTCAAACAAGTGAAAAAATAATCAACAAGAAGCATGAAATGCTTAAGATATAATGAAGAGGGTTCCATTTAAAAAGCAAGAACATCAAAAGAATTGGCACCAAGGAAACAGAACTAACAAAGCAAACTGAAGAAAACTACAGGAAAGTATAATAAATATTCTAGGAGAGGATATCACATACACTGGCTGCTATGAAAGATAATCAATTAAATATCCTGAAGAGTAAAGGTATGGCTTTTGGGGAAAAAAACAAAAAACCTCTTGGGATGGACTTAATAACAAAACAGAAATAAATGAAGATGAAAGTTGTATTACTATTAAATATGTTGAAAAATTGTAGTCAAAGGATAGAGTGGTAACATATGACAGGAGGGTTGAGAAATAGAAGGATAGAATTCAAAGTTCTAATACCTAAGAGAAGTAGAAGAAACAATAATAAGATGGCAAAAGAGAAGTAATTAAAGACATACTAGGGAAAAAAATTACAGAGCAGAAAATATATGCATCTTTTAATTGAAAGGGCACCAAAAACATAAAGAAAGAGAATCAAACCTAAGCACACTGTGGTGGAAATCCTGAACAAGGAATAAAGGAATAATATTCAGACTGGAAGACTTCCAAACTCATTCAGCAACAACTAATTCTAGAAGAAAGAGAAGAAATATCTTTAATCTTCTGGTAGATTATGAGTTTAGAATTCTATACCCACTCAAACATCATTCTTGGAAGATGACCAATAAAACATTTTCAAATATACAAAAACTCAAAATTACTCCTATCCATAAATTTAAGAATGCACTCAAGCTGTATAAAAACATTTAAGAAAGAGAAAAACATGAGTTAAAAATATCAATGAGCCAATAAATCATTTAAATGTCTGATGTCTAAATAAAAACAAAATAAAAATATAAAACTCCATAATTAATATTCAAAATATGCTCAGTCTGAGGAGGAGAGGGATGGGGAAGAAAGAAGTGGAAGCATGATAAGTTTTCATTGATTTGGGGGGAAATTACAACTAAATGACAGAAAAATATATAAAATATAAGTTAAAGTTTTAAAATAACCAGTAAAGACTAAGAATAGAATAGATAATTTCCTTGTCAATAGGCTAAAACAAACAGAAAGTGAAAATGTAATCAAATACAGAAAACGGCAAGAAAAAAAATCTTGCCGTGACATTGGTTGTGAACCCCACAACATGTCAACACTCTCCCTTCTCAAACTTGGGTTCCCTATTACCAGCTTTTCTCTCCCGAGGGACCAAATTACTGGGCTGAGGGATGTGGGGACCATGGTCTCAGGAACATCTAGCTCAACTGGCATAACATAGTTTATAAAGAAAATGTTCTACATTCTGCTTTGGTGAGTAGTGTCTGGGTCATGAAAGCTTGTGAGTGGTCATCTAAGATATTCCACTGATCTCACCCCCCCTGGAGCAAGGAAGAATGAAGAAAACCAAAGACACAAGGGAAAGAATAGTTGAAATACCTAATGTACCACAACTAATACAGCCTCTGCCAGACTGAGTCCAGCACAGCTAGATGGTGCCTGGCTACCACCACCAACTGCTCTGACGGGGATCACAGTAGATGTTCCTGGACAGAACTGGAGAAAAATGTAGAACAAAATTCTAACTCACAAAACAAGACCAGACTTACTGGCCTGACAGAGACTGGAAAATCCTGAGAGTATGTCCCCTGGACATCCGTTTAGCTCAGTATTGAAGTCACTCCTTGAGGTTCACCCTTCATCCAAAGATTAGACAGGCCCATAAAACAAAACGAGACTAAATGGGCACCCCAGCCCAGGGGCAAGAACTAGAAGGCAGGAGGGGACAGGAAAGCTGGTAATAGGGAACCCAAGGTGGAGGGAGAGTGTTGACATGTCATGGGGTTGGCAACAAATGTCACAAAACAATATGTGTACTACTTGTTTAATGAGAAGGTAGTTTGTTCTGTAAAGCTTCATCTAAGGTACAACAAAAAAATAGATAAAATAATTTTTTTAAAAAAAGGTCCCCATTGCCCTCTCCCAGTGGGCTTCCACATAGTCAAAAAAAAAAAAAAAAGATTACAGCCTTGGAAACCCTATAACCCTATAGGGCAGTTCTACTTTGTCATACAGGGTTGCTATGAGTCAGAATTGATTCAACGCAATGGGTTTGGTTTTGGTTTTAATGTAGAATGGCGTAGAGTACCCAAGGAATGAAGAGGCCATCTAAGTGTATACTCTCCTTGGTGCAGTTATCTAACATCTCGTGGGTCAATTTCCACTCCTGAAAAATTGTTAACCACCATTCTCCCTAATACTATCCCTTTCTTAGTGGCAATTTCGATATACATTTAGAAAGCGTCTCTCACCTCCATCTCCAACTACGTGCTGCAGACACTAAGTTCCATGCAAATGTGGCTGAGAAACCAGGGCTCACTCCTCTGCCCAGGACCTGCTGGTATGGTGGAGGCTCTTCATCAGAGGCAGTACACAGAAAATGCAGGGGTCCCAACTTCCTTGGTCCTGGTTCATTTGGAGGGCAGAGGTTCCACACTGGGAGAGGCAAGCTGAGAAGGACAGAGGCTACTGCCCACATCGAATGTCCTACTCCTAAGACAGAAGTTTCACTCAGAGAGAGGTATGCCACTGTTTCAGCTCTGGCTTCAGATTTATGGCTCAAAGATACTGCCCGGAGCAAAAAGAAGGCAGTAAAACAGAAAGCTCAGGTCTCCACGAACAGCTAACTTTATTTAAAGCAGAGTATGAGGAAGTTCAAGCTTAAGGGTACTCTTGAAAACAATGAGGATTTTGGTAGAAAGCAATTAAGAGGAGGCTTATTGCTTCTTTAGAAGTATAAGTTAAACAATTGGCCAGCTAATTTACCAGAGACAGCCAGAGAAAGAGATACATAAGAAGCCTGAAATACTGACCTCTAAAATGACACATGCCTATATCTCTCAAAGCAGAGATGCAAAAATCCTCAACAAAATATTAGCAAATTGAATCCAACAATGTATAAAAATAATTATATACCATTAGCAATTGAGATTTATCCCAGGTATGCAAGGACATTTCAACATTTGAAAATCAATTAATGTAATCAATCATATCAACAGTCTAAATAAGCAAAATTGTATGATTTTATGAACTGATGCAGAAAAGTATTTGACAAAATCTAACATCCATTCATCATTCAAAAAAAAAAAAAAATCTTCCTTAACTTGATAAAACACATATAGAAAATATGTATAGCTAACATCTTATTTACTGGTGAGAAATTAGAAACTTTTCCCCCAAAATGAAATCAATAGTAAAGGATGTTTCCTCTCACCACTCCTATTCAATAACACACTGGAAGTCCTATCTAACACAACTAGACAAGAAAAGAAAACAACCTTGCTTGTTGAAACTGAAGAGGACTTGAAGCATTTACTGATGAATATTAAAGAGTACAGGCTTCAGTATGGATTACACTTCAACATAAAAAAACAAAAGTCATCACAACTGGACCAATACAGAACATCATGATAAACAGAGAAAAGACTGAAGTTGTCAAGGATTTCATTTTATTTGGATTCACAATCAACATCCATGGAAGCAACAGTCAAGAAATCAAATGACAGAGTTCCGGCAAAATGGCGCTCTAGGCAGAAGCAACACGCTGTCCCTCCACAGCAAAGATCCAAAAACCTAAGCCAAACAGAGAAAACAACAATCCTGAAACCCTAAAACATCAAATGAAGAGATAAAGAACTCAGCCAAACACCAAATGGAGTGACAAAACTTACAGAGAACAGAGAGTGAGGAGAGATTCATGCAGAGGTCCCCTACCAGCTAATGCAGCATGGATCTGCCATCTTGGATGTCTATTGGAGACCAGCAGACAGGGAGGACGAGAAAGCAGCCTCACGGAGCTTCCAGCGGGAGACAAAACAACCAGTAATTTGCGATATACACTTTCCCACTCCCTACCGTTCTTCACCCACACTAGGCCCCCTCTGCTTCCCGAGGACATGGTCTCTTGTCTGAGAAACACCGGCTGCTTGGATTCCACCAGCCCACACTAGCTGGCTCTCTGAGTGCCATTTGTTCGCTGCTGGTGTTGCTTTTTTTTCTGCTTCTTTTGATTTCTTCCTTAACTCTCACTACCTCACCCTCCTTTCACTCAAATACCTGGCTCTGTGCACCATCTTTGCTTCTTCCTCAGGGGCTGTGGAGCTCTGTTCGAGTGTGGAGCTGCTTCCTGGTCTGGGCTGCAGCGCTAGTGGGATCCCAGGGCTTTTGTTTGTTTGTTTGTTTGGAATTGTTTGTTAGTTTTCTTTTCCTTTTCTTGAGTTGGCAGCCCTTTCTGGCCAGGCAGTGCTGTGTGGCAAGTAGACTATCCCTCGGCTTGCACAGACGTGCAGAGGGATCCCTAAGGACATTTCTTTTCTCATTTTTTTCTATTTTTGGGGGGGCTTTTCTAGTTCTTTTTTTTTTTAATTTAATTTGTTTTGTTTTCTTTTCCCTCTTTTTCCCTTTTTGTCTTTCTTCATTACTCAGTTTCTCGTCTCTCTATATCTTCCTTCTCTTTCTGATCCCTGAATACCTGGCGTTGTATACCCCTACGCCTTCTAGCCAGGCTGTGCTGCAACAGCTGAGAGCGATTTCCACAGACCTCATAGTTACACCGGTGGGATCCCTGGGAACTTTGTGGTTCTTTAACCTTTCGATTTTTATACATTCATTCTTTTATTTTCTTCCTCTTCCCCTTTCTGTTTTTCTCCATTTCATAGTCTCTCATCTCT
>NW_004443949.1:6658034-6687242 GCF_000243295.1 Trichechus manatus latirostris | reverse complement strand
GACATGTTGTGGGGTTGTTAACCAATGTCATAAAACAATATGTGTACTACTGTTTCATGAGAAACTATTTGTTCTGTAAGCCTTCACCTGAAGTACAATTAAAAAAAAATAAAAGAAATCAAATTACACATTGCATTGGGCAAATCTGCTGCAAAAGACCTCTTTAAAGTGTTAAAAACCAAAGATATCACTTTGAAGACTAAGGTGCCCCTGACCTAAGCCATGATGTTTTCAGTAGCTTCATATGCCTGCGAAAGCTGGACAATGAATAAGGAAGACCAAAGAAGAATCGATGCCTTTGAATTGTGGTGTTGGTAAAGAATATTGAATATACCATGGACTGCCAAAATAATGAACAAGTCTGTCTTGGAAGAAGCATAACCAGAATGCTGCTTAGAAGCAAGGATGTCCACACTACATTTCACATACTTTGGACATGTTATCAGGAGGGTTCAGTTCCTGGAGAAGGACATCATGCTTGGTAAAATAGAGGGTCAGTGAAAAAGAGGAAGACCCTCAACGAGATGGAATGACACAATGGCTGCAACAATGGGCTTGTCATGGATTGAACTGTGTCCCCCAAAAAATGTGTATAGCAACTTGGCTAGGTCATGACTCCCAGTATTGTATGATTGTGTAATCTGATGTGATTTCCTTATGCATTGTTAATTTCTATCACTATGATTAGATTATATGTGATCTTATGTGCTGTAAATTCTATCTCTGTGATGAGGTTATACTGATGAGGTTGACAAGATTAGATAGCGTGTTACTGCAATCTCTTTTGAGATATAAAAGAGAAAAGCAAGCAGAGACACATGGGAACCTCATGCCACCAAGAAAGCAGTGCCGAGAGAAGAGCGCTTCCTTTGGACATGAGTTTCCTGCGCAGAGAAGCTCCCAGACCAGAGAAAGATTGATGACATGGACCTTCCTCCAGAGCTGACAGAGAAAGCGTTCCCTTGGAGCTGATGCCCTGAATTTGGACTTGTAGCCTACTGAACTGTGAGAGAATAAACTTTTCTTTGTTAAAGACATCCACTTGTGGTATTTCTGGTAGAGCAGCACTAGATGACTAAGACAGGGCTCAAGCATAACAATGATTGTGAGGATGGCACAGGACCCGGCAGTGTTTCGTTCTGTTGTACACAGGGTCGCTATGAGTCAGAACCAACTCAACAACAATTCTCTTTCAAAGATCCCTGGTGGTGCAATGGCTAATTGTTCGGCTGTTAACCGAAAGATTGGCGATTTGAACCCAACAGCCGCTCTGCAAGAGAAGAGACCTGGCGATCTGCTCCTGTAAAGATTTCACCCTAAGGAAACCCTATGAGGTGGTTCTACTCCATCCTATAAGGTCACTATGAGCTGGAATCAACTCAACGGCACACAACAAAAATTCTCCTTTAATGCGGCAAAACTGCTCAACAATTTGACCTCACCCTCCATGAGAGAAGAAAGTCCAGTGGCCATTTTTTATCTCTCTTTGCATTGTAACAAAAATATTTTATAATAAAAACTCCTGCTATCTGATGATAGAATTCTCACCTTCCATGCAGGAGTTCCTGGTTCTATTCCTGCCCAATGCATCTCAAGCGCAGCCACCACTCATCTGTCAGTGGAGGCTTGCCTGGTGCTATGATGCTGAACAGGTTTCAGCAGAACTTCCAGACTAAAACAGACTAGGAAGAAAGGACTGGTGATCCACTTCTGAAAATTATCTAATTAAAACCCTACGGATCACAACTGTCTGATCCCGTTGTGCATGAAGTCACCATGAGTAGAGGGCCAACTCAATGGCAGCTAACAACAACACAGCACTGACTATAAAAGCCACCATCTCTAACAGCATTCTTTGGGGATCAGGGCCTGATATAAGGTCTGCTGGAAGCTCTGCCATCGCCTGGCACAGGACATCCATACTTAGTGTCACGCAGAGCATCACGGCCATCAGCGTACCCTCCAAAGCTCACAAAGCCACTGCTGAGTCATCTGAGGTGGTCACTATATTCTGTTGCTACAACAGACAACAGAAACCTGTGATGAGCATTCTGCCCAGAACTTTCCTGGTGCCTAGCAACGAGGACAGACCTCTGTGGAGGTGGAGGCGGGGGGAGGGGACAAGAAAAACAGTAACTCCCCTTCTTCCTCACATCTTGAGGAAATCCTAACAGCTGATACCATTTAATAAGTATGCCCTTTCTTGACTTTTATCAGTTGAAATTGGAACGGTTCGTTCACACAAATGAATGGTGAACTTTTAGTTCTCAGTGATAGATCCAAAAAAAAAAAAACATTGCCATGGAGTCAATTCCAACTCATAGCAACCCTACAGGACAGAGTAGAACTGCCCCAAGAGGGTTTCCAAGCCATAAATCTTTACAGAAGCAGACTGCTGCATCTTTCTCCCGAGGAGCAGCTGGAGGGTTCCAACCACCGACCTTTTGGTTAGCAGTCAAGCCTTTTAGCCACTGCACCAGCAGGGCTCCTTTGGTGATAGATCAGGGGAGAGAAAAATTTTAGAAAAAGCATCTTTCCTCCATCATTAATAAATATCAACCATGACTTTAAAAATATGGTTAAACCAAAAACGAAACAAACTTGTTGCCATCAATTCAATTCTGATTTATAGCAACACTGTACGACAGAGTAGAACTGCCCCATAGGGTTTCCAAAACTGTAAATGTTTACGGAAGCAGACTGTCACGTCTTTCTCCCGTGGAGCAGCTGGTGGGTTGAAACCACTGACCTTTAAATTAGCAACTGAGCTCTTTTACTACTGTGCCACTAGGGCTCTTTCAAAAATATGGTCACCCTCCCGGAGTAAGTTCAGTGCTAGGATTTTTCTCTTTGTGTATTTCCCTGTCCCTTTTGATACTCCATAATTCGGTTAACATCCGTGACTTCACGTTGCATCTAATCAACAGCCTGTGTTTTATCATTTATATAAACTGATTTATAACCACTTTTTTATAATGTCTTGCCCATGGTCAGATAATGAGCATAGCTGTTTCAAAAAGGATGAAAATATAAATGTATAGAGTGTATAGAAATCTAATTATGTAATAATTAGCCTATGTGTACCATGCAGTGTTCAATAGGAAACACACGCCTAAATCCAGGGACTAAAACTCACTGCGTATGAGAATGTGTTGGGAACTTAGAAGATACAAAATTGAAAACACAATGAATTATCTTCTTTGCTGTGTGAGCAATTAAATTTATCAAGTCAATCAGAATCATGAGAAGAGACAAAGGTATATTTCCTCTTAACTGTTGTTTGCTTATTGGTTTTAGATCGTTTTCTAACAATTTGGTGTCTTCTAATACACTGTATGATACCATGCTGAATTGTCCTTCTATTCCACACTGCCGACAGATCTTTCTAAAAGGCAAATCACCATCATGTTACTTAGCTAATGAAAATCTTATGCAGCTTCTCATTGCATGAAGCAGAGGCTTTTAATACTGGCCACATATTAGACATGGAAAACTTTTTAAAATATATTGATACCCAGGCCCCTCCCTCCAACTATTAAATATGAAACTTTAGAGTGAGGTCCTGGGTACAGTCAGATCTTAATTTAGGATCACCAGGGATTCTAAATAGTCATTGCTGAGATGTGTAAGCTAAATAATCAAGCCCCATTTTTCACCATGACATATAAATAAGATGCCCAGACTAGAGAGGACCTGTCCAAACTCCTAATTCTTTTCCCAAATGCACCCTATTCCCTAACACACACACATACACTATGTTTAGTAGATTTTAAAATCCTTGATGTTTCACAAATAAGCCTCCAATAAGATTTTAAATATAGTGGAATGTGATCGAGGTATGTTTTGGGCCACCCAGCCATGCAGAGGAAATTTCAAGAGATCCCTTTGCTGTTGTTCTCCAAAACTTTGGTCCTCTGCCTCAATGACCCCTCTTCTCACCCACTTCATGGCCCACCTAAAGCCCTGATCTCATTCAAAGAGGCAAGGCACTGACCAGATCAGGAGGCAGGCACACAGAAGGCAGACAGCCAATGAGTCTGAGTTTAAAAACAGGGAGTTTGACTCCAGAGTGATGGTCTTATTTATGATGTAATATGTCATCTTTCAGTTCAGGCCTCCTGCTTCAACTCTCTTACTGCAAACCACTATTGAATGACATAATTATTACATAACTTTAAAAATTATCTCTTTTCTAAAAATGAAAGCAATGTTTCTTAGTCTTTCTTGTAATACACAAAATCTAGATTGCAGGTATTTAAGAAATGGATATACGGATACAGAACATATGTAGTAGGACACAAATATCAAAAATTAAATAAGCATGAATTCTACTAATACCTGAGGAATAAAATTAAATATCATTACCAAGACTATATTATATTTTTCCCTTGGAGATCTCTCTTCATTTGCACAATGGTGCAAGGCCACTGGCCTATGTTTGTGGAATATTTTAAAAAAACAATTTCCATGAATCTCTGTATTCGCCACATGGTCGCTGTTGAGTTTGTTGTTTATAATATTTCACTGTGTCTTCTTAATTGGAACCATTGGGGAAACATCCTCTTATCTAATTTTTATTGAAAGATGTGCTTCCCCTAAAAAGATGACTTGATTTAGTCCTATGAACACTGAATCACGTAGCATATTGTATTTACCAAACTGGCTGCTAAAAATAACAAAATTATGTCATACCTTAAGCAAATACTTAGGAAGTTATAGCTTACATTGTTTGTATTAGCTTCAGTGCAAGCTACACTTTACATTCCTACATTTATTTCACCATAGATACATTTTATTTTTTATTTTAATTATTTAAATTAATTTTAACTTTATGTATTGCATGCAGATTTATCACCTTATATCTTTTTTTTTAACAAGACAGGATAGAATATGTGAATATTTAAACGTGCATTATTAAATAAGTAATTCATAAAAAAGAGATTATCATTTGGCAATCCAAAGTACAAGACATCTGCTAACATTTTTTGCAAGACAAGATCATTATAATATTATTAGTCACCATACATACAAAAAAATTTCCCCTATTCTAGTTTTCCCTGATCATATCATGCTGGGAGGAAGATAATTTATTATGGAGATCAACAGCACAAAAGACTAAAAAAGGAATAATCAAACGTGAGGTTTCCTGGATTTGTAGAATCTAGGAAAAAGGAATGCTCTCCTGCCTGGAAGGACTAAGTGTGGAAGTACAAGACAACTGCATTTAAACGGCAAAAACTGTGCTCATCACCTAGAAGTGGCTAAGAGCACAGACTCTGGAACCAGATCTCTTGAGTTCAAATCCTGCTTCTGCATCGGTGAGTTTCTGTCAGGAAGTTGGAATGAACGTGCCACATGATGATTTACATGAGGAAACCACACCCTCTTGCTTGATAACGTAAACAGTGTGAGCGTTAACTGGGTGTAATTCGTTGTATTTGTTTTTGGTTTAATTTGGATGCTACCATGCGACAATATTTCATACCATACTAGGTAGCTGCAGTGAAGATACATCAGGTTGAGGGAAATAGTAATCGAATATATGTAATAGGTCAGTTTTGGAGAGTGGATCAACACAGACCAAGGATCGAAATGTATTTGGAGTGAGATAATCAATGAAACTTTATTGAGCACTCCAAGGTATTTAATCTATACAGAGCCGTAAGTAAACTGGAAGTCAATGAAACACGAAGAGAAGAGGTTTCAGAGGAAAGGAGGCTAATCGTTTGAGAACAGAGCTACTAAAGGTAAGGGGAAGAAAAAACGAAAAGAATGTGTGTTTTCAGGAGACAATGGATAGCTGGAGGATATAGATTTCATCAGGAGACAAAAAGTAAAACAGCTTTTAAAAATTAATCAGATAGCAGGCAATCAATGACCCTGTTTTGACCCACCTCAGGTCAACAGCAGACCAAAAGTGATTCAGCTATATTCAGAAAAGGGAAAAGCATCCCAACAGCACTGATCCATGTGTCAGAAGGAAGTCAGAAAAATAAAACTATTTCTTAGTGAAAATTATAGTTTTCTCTTCTCCAATGACTTGTCCAAGTAACATTTTAAATGAAATCCAAATTCTTATTTTGTTCTATGTAACAAAATTAAGTATACTGTAAGAGTTTCAAGGTAAAAACTTTAAGGAGAGGAGCAATTTGATTTTCTTAATGAGAATCAAACTTTTTAGCTGCGACGTGTTTCGTTAGTGAACTAGGCTCTCGCATCCCAGGGATACAATGCAAACTAGCAGATGCACTGGGGTCAAAAAGGAAAATAAATATCTACACCAGCAATAAAAGCAAGCTAATCTCTCATTTTATGTTTGCAAGGTTTTAACACCATAATGAAATTTAGATCACACTCACTCAAAATATATGGTCACGATGCCAAAGCCCACTGGCAAGGAAATAACCAAACAATATGTCTAAATTGTTTCCTTATATATCTGATCATATGGAATGTGCTAGAATTGAACATAAGCAGTGTGGCTTGCCTTCCTGAAAATGCATTGCAGATTAATATTTTCTGGTGAGCTTTTAATGAAAGACTGATTTTAATTATATTCACTTACTAGGCAAATTAGGTTTGATCCAGCCAGTTCATTAATATTATATCAGGGGTTGCAAAATAAATATACCACCTAAATTTTATTCAACATGCTTAGAGTTCTGAGATATTACAGAATGTGAATTTTTAATTATGATACAAATTAACAGATTATCTTATTACATAATAAAATGTTTCTTGTTCGCTGATGTAAATACTTGCATATATCCTGCATATGCAGGATTCCTCTCCTTTGTTGACACTAACAAGAAAAATCTCTTTATAACGTTCATTTTCATTTACAATTGAAGATTAGTCCTCCACGTTTTTCCTCATTACATGTGAATCATTAATCATACAAAATGAATGTAGCATCATTTTTTGCTCTCCGGAATGATGGGTTTTGTGATGAATACTTATTATCATAAATCTTTCTAAAAAGAGCTTCTAATAGCATCGAATAACTTGTAACATCAGTGAGTAAAATTTAGAGTATATTCTCTTCCACTAGCTTTTATCTCGGAAGCCAGCATCATCAATTTTCACAAAGACAATTTAAAATGCAGGCATGTAAAAAAAAATATCCATATAATCAGTAATGCAAAACATATTTTCTACTCTTTTTCTCCTGAACAGGATTCCACAACGCTCTTTGTTTTTTTCTTTTCTTTTTTTCTCTCCTTCTAACGTCATTAGAGCCTGCTGATCAATAATTAGCTTCTTTTGCCTTTGGTAAAACAAATTTTCAATAACTCTTTTGTTCATATCCAGAGTATTTTCAAACATTATATCAAAGGATAGATTAGATAAAGCTCATTTTTGAAAACTAAGACCTTTTTATCATTGTATGACAATTTAGTTGAGGATTTTTAATGCATCTTCTTTGTACATTGTAAAGACATAAACTGATCAGTTTTGATGGTTGTACATAGCAGGAATTAGGATATATAAATATATAATCTATATGTCTGAGTATTATGTGGCATCCCACTCAGATATGGCAGAAAGATGTGGCACTCTGCTTCCATGAAGATTACAGCCTTGGAAACCTCATGGGGCACTTATACTCTGTCCTATAGGGTCTCTATGAGTCAAAATTGACTTCAGAGTAATATATACACACACACACATAAATATATAATTATTTAAGTATCTCAGTTGGAAAAAAAGCCTATTTTTCTCATAACCACCTATGCTATCATCTATTCGTTCATCCCAAAAATGAACTTGGACTCAACCTCCATGTTAAATAATCTTGAAGAACATGATAAATATTTGTAGATCAAAACATAGAACATAAAAACAAACTCAAAAAAGGACCAAGGAAGGGGCAAGTAAAAATTAAGTCAAAAATTTATTTATAATTATTAAAAATTACTAAACTATATTTTGGAGCCATCTAAAATTAAAATTTTCCCTCAAATTGAGCCCTCTCGGCACAGTGGTTAAAAGCTACCGGTGCTAACCAAAAGTTTGCAAGTTCGAATCCACCAGCTGCTCCCTGGGAACCCTATGGGGCAGTTCTACTCTATTTTACAAGGTCGCTATGAGTGAGAATCAACTCAACAGCAATGAGTTTGGTTTTTTGTTTGTTTGTTTTTGACGACTTAAGGTCAACATTTTTTATAAGGCACAATTTCCAGGAAATATTGAGATTATTTAAAGCATAATGTAGAAGTCATTTTTATAAAATTAATACTATCTATTGATATTTCTGTTGCAGTTTTGTTTCCAATTTGAAGTAGTTTTAGAATCACCACAAAAAAAAAAAGCTCGTGTCAATTCCAACTCAGAATCACAACAGAAATATAAAAATATCTGATTCTAAAATTTTCTACAATTGAGACACTTAGACCAAAAATAATTGTTTGATCATCCACTGGTTAAAAAAAAAAAAATCATGAATAGAAAATTACTCTAACTTTTCAATCACTCAATGATTATTAAAACAATAGGAATAATTTTCTGCCCAGTGGCTCTGTGGGAGAATGACTTGGCAATCTGCTCCAGTAAAGATCACAGCCAAGAAAACCTTGTGAGGCTGTTTTACTCTGTCACATGGGGTCACTATGAGCTGGAATAGACTCGACACCATCCAACAACACACAATAATTTTCGAAAACATTAGTGCCTAAAGCTATAACCTCAGCACTACTTCACTATGAGTCTAAATTTCACTGAGTCTAAATTAACTAGACCGTACACAACAACAGTACTATTTTAAAGCTTTAACTTCCTTGGATCTTTTTGAGTTCAGCTAATAACCTGTGAGGTAGGTTTTTAAGCCACATTTCACAACTAAGCAGAATAAGGCTCAGAGGTCTTACACTGTAGGCCTTGGGATACTCAACAAAGTTAAGTGGCCGAAGGGGAAATTAGAAGGTAGATTTGACTGTCTTCGAACGCAATTTCTTCCATCATGCTATTCTGTGTCTTCTTAACGGTTATCTTCATATCTCTTAACTATAAAAGGTAGATGTGGTTTTAGGTCCTTCTACACACAGACACAAGAGTGCATACTCAGATATATAGATTAGATATGGAAGTCTACAGCTGAGCAGTTCAGAAGGATCATATCACAGGACTGGCTGTATGTTTTATAACAGTAATCTCTACCACTGTATACAGAATGATATTGAGAGAACTATATTATTCCTGATCTCTTCACTTTTTAATATATTAGAAAATATGTAATAATAAAACAAAATTATTTAAATGTATTGTTGTATGCTTAATTTTATATTTTCAGGAGAATGTTTGCATTATCAAATAATAAAATTGGTCCTAAATATGTTCTAGGAGCAATAAAATATGGTTCATTATTGCCAATAATATCATTTTCTTTTCAATATTAAAGTATATAATAAAATGAGAAGGAGCCCTTGTGGTGCTATGGTTAAACACTCAGCTGCTAACTGAAAGGTCAGCCATTGGAACTCACCAACCGCTGAGAGGGAGAAAAGGCCTGGCTATCCGCTCCAGTAAATATTACAGACTAGGAAAACTTGTGAGGGAGTTCTACTCAGTCCTATGAGTGAGAATCAATTCCACGGCACACAGTGACAACAATAAAATGTTATTTTAGAATCTATTTAAAAGCACATTGTGTGTGTGGTATTAATTTACATTTTAGGAACCATGATTTGGACCGACTTGTGACATCATAGTGGCTTACTGGTAACGGGCTGGACTCATCTACATCCCCTATTCCCAAATCTGTGCAAAAGCAGTAAGGGATGGACTGAAGGCTGAATTCAAAGCAAGTGCTGAGAAGACTTCTGGCCACAGAAAAAAAATCGTGAAAGTGAAGAAGGAATAATCTACCTTGACTAAAGCTTGAAATGCTAAATTTCCAAGGTGAAGATGTGTGGGTAAATGTTATGGCAGACTGAAAATGCTCTCGCTCCATGGAAAAAAATGCCTGTCTTGTTCATAGATTGATAATACCAATACACTGAAGTATGGTTCAAAAAAAAAACCCATTGCGTGTTTTGTTCCACAACTCAATTCACCTCTCCAAATAGGTGCATTAAAAGCACGTATGCTGTCCTTGAGTGGTGCAAATGGTTAACGTGCTCGACTGCTAACCAAAGGCTGGAGGTTCGTGTCCACACATAGGCACCTCAGAAGAAAGGCCTGGCGATCTCCTGAAAAATCAGCCATTGAAAACTGTATGGAGCACATTTCTACTCTGACACACATGTGGTTGTCATGAGTCAGAGTTAACTCCAGAGCAACGGCTGGGGTTTTTTTTTCAAAACATGTATGCTTCAAAGAATAATTAAAATTAGTTACTGTTTTTAGAAATTTTATTAACAAGGGCCAGTGCTGATTTATGGATAACATTGTGAAGAATGGCAATTTTAGAACACTTAATTATGCTTATGAGGAAACTGTACATAGATCAAGAGGCAGTTGTTCGAACAGAACGAGAGGCTACTGCGTGGTTTAAAGTCAGGAAAGGTGTGAATCAGGGTTGCACCCTAAGTCAGGAAAGGTGTGAATCACGGTTGCATCCTTTCACCATACTTATTCATTCTGTATGCTGAGCAAATAATCCAAGAAGCTGGACCATATGAAGAAGAAAGGGGCATCAGGATTGCAGGAAGACTCATTAACAACCTGCCACATGTAGATGATAATAACCTTGCTTGCTGAAAGTGAAGAGGACTTGAAGCTGATGCAGATCAAAGGCCACAGCCTTCAGTATGGATTACACCTCAACATAAAACAAAAATCTTCATAACTAGACCAGTAAGCAACATCATGATAAACGGAGAAAAGAGTGAAGTTGTCAAGGATTCCATTTTACTTGGATCCACAATGCCCATGGAAGCAGCAGTCAGGAAATCGAATGACACGTTGCATTGGGCAAATCTGCTACAAAAGACCTCTTTAAAAGTGTTAAAAAGTAAAGATGTCACTTTAAGGACTAAGGTGGGCCCGACCCAAGCCATGGTGTTTTCAGTAGCCTCATATGCATTCGAAAGCTGGTCAATGAACAAGGAAGACCAGAAGAACTGACACCTTTGAATTAGTATGAGTATTGAATATAGCATGGACTGCCAGAAGAACAAACAAATCTGTCTTGGAAGAAGTACAGCCAGAATGCTCCTTAGAAGGAAGGATGGTAAGACTTCGTCTCACATACTTTGGGCTTGTTATCAGAGGGGACCAGTCCCTGGAGAAAGACATCATGCTTGGTAAAGTAGAGGGTCAGCAAAAAACAGGAAGACCCTCTACTAACTGTTTAATGAGAAACTATTTGTTCTGTAAACCTTCCTTCATCTAAAGTACAAAAAAAAGAATTATCTATGTGAGATCAAATTGACAATAGCAACTCAAAATGTTTGATGGGAAGCCCAGGGGCCAGCGAGTTGAAGATAATGGTGATGGAATAATTTGGAAAAAAATAGTGAGAATAGCAGCACAACTGGAAGAATGTAATCGATGTCACTGAATTACACGTGTAGAAATTTTTGAAATGGTGTATCTTTGGCTATGTATATTTTCACCAAAAAAAAAAAAAGGTCCTCCGAGGTTGAGAAGGGAGAGTGTTGACCTGTCATGAGGTTGTAACCAATGTCATAAAAGAATATGTGTACTGTTTAATGAGAAATTATTTGTTCTGTAAACCTTCATCTAAAGTACAATAAAAACAAAATTTTTTTTAAAAAAAGAGGAAGACCCTCAATGAGATGGATTGACACAGTGACTATAACAATGGGCTCAAGCATAACAACAATTGTGAGGGTGGCTCAGGACTGGGCAGCATTTCGTTCTGTTGTGCATGGAGTTGCCACGGCACCTAACAACAACAGTAACGGATGCTGAATTGATTAATTGAAGATATTGTCATGATAGAAAATCAGGTTTCGGAATTAATATTATCAGCAACATCATCAGCAGTAAATATGTAGCTCAATAAGGAAAAAACAGAAAATTATAATAAATATAAAAGTTTAGATTTTGAAATTATCAGGGAAATGACAATATAGAGTACTAAACTGGGAATATACTACTGGGGTGATGACAGTTAAGTGCCAGCTTCTAAACTGGTGATTGTCACTCAGGGAATAAATGCTATGGAGAATACCCTTATGCTCCCAAGCTTCGACAAGGCACTTACAGGCCTTTAAACATGGTAAGAATCTCTGTGGTTCAGAATAGAAGAACTGCCACTAGTATCTTCAATCTGAAATTACCAAGGCAGGGATAAAAATAAAATTGTTATAAGTCTGCTTCTTTCTACCCATGAATAATTAAGAAATAGCCTTGGATGGATTTGGTTGTGCAATTCAGCTTAAGCTACATGACAACCCTTCTCAAATATTTTTCATATAAGTATCTGTACTTGCAGTGAAGGGTGGACACTTCTCTCCAGGAGGCAGGAAACGGAGCCCAAAGAGGCCCAACAAGCACTGTATTTCTGTAAAGGCTCATATTTATCTAAAATTTCATACATTTATGTATTTATAATATTTTTCTATTTGCCAGAATATAAAAGCAATTTAAAATTCATTATCGAAGCCTTAATCTCCCCTGATTTTACTACTTGATACTTTAGAAAAATACACTCATGAAAAACCCATATGTGAGAGTTATGATTTTAAGGTCTACTTTCAGATATTCTGAAGCCAAATAGTTCAAGGCTTTGAATGTTTATTAATTCACCTTGGTTTTCATATTTATAATATAGAAATCCCAAAGTTACACTATGAAAAATTTATATATTTATAGCATATAGAATACTCCTGAAGATATTTGGGTTTTCTGTAAAATTTTATGACTACTTGGTTGAATAACGTGTTTGGTTTGTAGGGACTTTATTCTGAATTACTTGACTTAAATCATTCTAAAAAAGTAATCTAAATAATATAAATTCAGGAGAAAAATAATTAAAATCCCTATATAAATACATTTATAATAAGCACTCTACTACTAGCTGAAAGGTTAGTGGTTTAAAACCTACCCAGTGGTACCTCGGAAAACAGGCCTGGCAATCTGCTCTCAAAAGGTGGCAGCCTGAAAACTCTACGGAGCAGTTCTACTGTGTACACATGGGGTCGCCATGAGTTGAAATTGACTTGGCGGCACTAGCAAAACAAAAAATAGATGTTAACCTGTAGACACATTTGAAATCCACAAAACTGATGGTCAAACTCAGTCTTTTACCTTTGTCTTGGGTTTTCAGTGTTAAATTAATCTAGATGCTACTATAGGGAGACTTAAGGAGGAAGAGCAGATTGGAAATCTGGAATTATTTCACTTTAATATGTACTAGTTTCTATTTGGAGCCCTGGTGGCACAGTGGTTAAGAGTTCAGCTGCTAACCAAAAGGTTGGCAGTTCGAATCCACCAGGCACTGCTTGGAAACCGTACAGGGCAGTTGTACTCTGTCCTGTAGGGTCACTTTGAGTTTCCACTTATGGAAAATGTGTATAAAATATTTCCAGTGTAATAAACCTAATCAGTACATTTATTTTTGAATTTAAGTGTTCTCCAATACACGATCTGTCCCAATAACATATTCTTTTAAAAATACAAGTGCTAATCAGTGGCAGACGGTAAGGCTGGCCTATACTAGTGCTGCATGTAAATCACATTTATTCCTTTAAACTGTAAAAACAATAAAATGTAGACTTTATTTATGTTTCATTCAAATTATGTATTTAAAATGTTAATAGAGTCCTTAAATCTGTCAATAATCTTTAAATGCTCTGGCAGATACTCTACCTACCTAGCTGTTTAATGCCTTTTTATTTAAAATAATAGACTATATCATCACAATATTATTTTATATTCTACTGTATCATCTTTCATTGAAATAAAAATGAAATTAACTGCTCACAGGAGGCAGTAAACCAGCTTTTAAAAGGGCATGTATTCTTACCTTTCCAGTTTTGCAGTTACTGGAATTGGGATGTCTTGATTCATTCATCTTCTCAATGAATGCTTTAAGATTTTCTACTAGGCCCTGCAGGGAACTGCCAGAAATTCAAACTGGATTCAGAAGAGGATGTGGAATGAAGGATCTCATTGCTGATGTCAGGTGGATCTTGGCTGAAAGCAAAGAATACAAGAAAGATGTTTACCTGTATTTTACTGACTATGCAAAGGCATTCAACTGTGTGGATCATAACAAATTATGGATAACACTGCAAAGAAGAATGGGAATCCCAGAACACTTAACTGTGCTCATGAGGAACCTGTACATACACCGAGGCAGTCATTGGAACAGTACAAGGGGAAACTGCATGGTTTAAAATTAGGAAATGTGTACGTCAGGGTTGTATCCTTTTACCATATGCCCTGGTGGTGCGGTGGTTAAGAGCTACATCTGCTAACCAAAAGCTTGGCAGTTCTAATCCACCGGCCACTCCTTGGAAACCCTGTGGGGCAGTTCTTCTCTCTCTGATAGAGTCGCTATGAGTTGGAATCGACTCAACAGCAATGGACAAAGGGCTTATTCAATCTATATGCTGAGCAAAAAATCCAAAAAAACTGGACTATATGAAGAAGAACAGGGCATCAGAATTGGAGGAAGACTCATTAACAACCTTTGTTATGCAGATGACACAACCTGGCTTGCTGAAAGTGAAGAGGACTTGAAGCACTTACCGATGAAGATCAAAGACTACAGCCTTCAGTGTGGATTATACCTCAACATAAAGAAAACAAAAGTCCTCACAAACAGACCAATGAGCAACATCATGATAAACAAAGAAAAGCTTGAAGTTGTCAAGGATTTCATTTTACTTGGATCCATAACCAATGCTCGTGGAAGCAGCAGTCTAGAAATCAAACGAACTATTGTATTGGGTAAATCTGCTGCAAAAGACCTCTTTAAAGTGTGAAAAAGCAAAGACGTCACTTTGAGGACTAAGGAACGCCTGATCCAAGCCATGATATTTTCAATCACCTCATATACCTGCAAAAGCTGAACAATTAATAAGGAAGGCCAAAGAAGAATTGATACCTTGCATTGTGGTGTTGGTGAAGAATATTGAATATACCACGGACTGCCAGTAGAACAAACAAATCTGTCTTGGAAGAAGTACAGCCAGAATTCTCCTTAGAAGCAAGGATGGCGAGACTTCGTCTCACACATTTTGGACATTTTATCAGGAGGGACAAGTCCCTGGAAAAAGACATCATGTTTGCTAAAGTAGAGGGTCAGCGAAAGAGAGGAAGACCCTCAACATGATGGACTGACACAGTGGCGGCAACAACGAGCTCAAGCATAACAATGAGTGTGAGGATGGCGCAGGACTGGGCAGTGTTTTACTCCGTTGTACGTAGAATCGCTATGAGTCAGAACAGACTTGACGGCACCTAACAACAACCCTAAGCCCGGCAGGGATAAAAATTGTTTCAAAAGACTTCTGCCCTCAATAAAAAGCTTTGTTTACTAGACAAGAGAAACAAGTAAACACCGGTTGCTAAGAGCTGTTCTGGAACCTAGAAAGTTGCCTAGCAGGACTCACTCTTGTAACTCAGGGTAAGCATCTCACTTGAGATACATTGACATGAATCCCACCAAACTCAGAAACAGAAATCAGAGGAAAGCAGGCCTACCGTGCATGGTTGTTCACTGCGCAACACACACAACAGTACGCAGCGGACATGGAAGAAGAACATTCCAGACAGAGGAAATGAACCCAGATTTTCTACAAAGATTCAAGGGACTGCATTGGCATTTTTGTTCTGGAATAATGGAGAAAATCACATGACTTTATTTTTAATTTTAGAAAAGGTACTCTAGCAACGATGTTGAAAATGGGTTGATAGAAGTAGGAGTCAAGGAGGCCTATTCAAAGTCTGTTACAATTCAAGCAGAAGTAATGAGGACATGAATAAAGAAGGGATAGTGGGAATGGAAGGGAGAAGAGCATTTATTTGATAGCCTGTTGATGCAGAGAAAGACACAGTGGGAAGAATCTGGTAAGCTTTTGTATCTGGCTTGGATAAATGAGCAAATTGTTCTCTTCACTGTCCTACCACAAAAAACAGACTGAGCATCTTATAAGAAGGTCAATTATAAATTTCATTTCAATCATGTTAAACTTGAGGGAGTTGTAGAATATTCAAGTGGAGAGATTCAGCAAGAGATTGGATGTGGCCTGGAGGTATAAATTTGGTAGTTATAACAATGATTATTGCAGCCAGTAACAGAGCTGAAACAATAGGAAAGAAATTTTTTTTAAATGAAAAAAAAGAAAAAAGAGGGCAAGGGGCAGAACCTTAGAAGACATCCATATTTAAGAGGCTAATGGGGAAAGAAGCAGCTGTGATAGAGAATGAAATGTATGGAAGCTTTTCTTATTATCCACCAGACACTGTCTCCCTGGACAAATGAACACTGCCAACTACACAGAATTTCTCTGGAAAGACAGCCATTTATTTCAGTGATGCCATCATTGCTCGAAACACTATTAGATCCTCTTTCATTTTACCTATGGACCCAACAGCATTTTCTTTTTAATATCTTCTATGGTGGCAAAGCTTTGCCTTTTGAAAATAAATGTGTTTCTTTAGAAAGAGCTCAGAAGTTGACTTCTCGACAATATGTAATGACCCTTTATTTTTCCCTCAAGTGCATTTTAAACTGACTAGAAGGCATTTTTAATGTGAGGAGTTCAAAATTAAAACTACCTGAATCACCTTCAAAATATATATATATATACTCCAAAAGTGACTCATTTTAAAAACATTTTAATATATACATTTATTATATATTTTATAGAAGTAGTCAGACCTCATACATTATTATCTTAAATAATCTGACCTCTAAATAATATAATTGAACCTATACAATTTTATGTGGCTTCTGTCTTTTATACAAACCTGTCAAGTGTCTTATTGAGATTAATGACTCAATGTGAATGTAGGCCTTATTTTAAAATTTCATTAAAATTCTTACTTGTACTTATATTTTTAGACATCTTTATTAGTTTTGTGCTACTGGCTAATCTTAATTGGCATGAATTTTCTATCTTATTATAAAGATACTGAAGAGTTGATATGTCACCTGTTGTTGTGGTTAACAGTTCTTGGTGATCATTTTCTTACTTCGCCCTTAAATTCTCTCCACTCTAGTAACTTAAATGCATTTCTAATACAATCAGTGGGCAATCTAAGAGATAATTATCTATCTTAGAAACACTATGATGCATAGATCTTGGTCCATACTTACTATGTAATAAGATATCAATATGTTGTGCTCAGTGATGAGGGTAAAATACAGTGAGTTATGATTTCTACCTTTGATCAGTTTGTAGGACATAATATGTTAGAGGCAGCACTGGGCTGAAAGTCCCTAAATTTGTTAAAAAAAAAAAAAAAAGATAACCAAGATTTCATTCACTTTACATTTATCAGTTAAAGAGTTTTATAGATGATATCTAGGATTCCTAGATTTTCAAGTACAAGTTGAGATTGGGTTTGCAATGCTAATTCTCTGATTTTATATTTGCGAGGTACTTCATATAGGTTTATTACTATTATGAAACACTGTTACACTCAGACAATAGCCTTCTTAATTCTGAACTTTTGTGAAATTAGTTTCTAGGGGAAAAATCTATTCCAATTTTTATTCCAACCCTTATTTTCATTTTTTTGACATATAAGCATTGATTAAGGTTATTAAACAGTAAGAATTTTTTTTTTTGTATATGACTTCAGAATAGTTAATGTATCTAGAACCTTTTTATTAACAGAAAGAAAATTGATAAGTGGGAGACGTAAGGTTGAAAAATTGCCATAAGGCTTGGATACACTTTGTTCTCAAGTCAGTATTTGGAAATGATCAAACAGAAGCAGTTTGACCTTGTTATACGAAAGATTCTTGATTATTTAAAAGATGGGACTAGTTGAATACACTGGCTCTTACTAGCTCTATGATGCAATGACAGTCCTCACATAACTTAATTCAGATTGGAACTGTTAATGCTCAGATCAACGTCTACTTTCTTTCCAAAACTCTGTGCTAAGGTCATCTCAGACATTAATTTAAGGACCATGCTTAAACTTTGTGAACTCCTAGACTGTGTCTAATTCATCATTTGTCCCTAGTAGAGCAATTGGTAGGCACTTACAAATATTAAGTGTGAGTGGATTGTGTAATTCTATAAAACTCTTTCTTGTCAGTCCCTTTCCATAAAAAAAGGAAAGGCAGAGAAACAATGAGAGTCTGGTGCCAATTACTTGTGAGTTGTATTTTCCCTTGATCACTGGATACTTGACTGTGACAAAATTTTAAGTTTCAACTCCTTCTGCTGCACACTTACATGTGCTTCTCTATGTGTCATGCCTTGTGATTCCTGTTCTGATTGCACGTCTCCAAATCCTGGATGTTAGTCGAAAGTCCTTGATTCTACAGTTTCTTATGAGTTCTCTAACACATCATCAAGTATTACAAAAATCTTACCCCAACCACACACTTTAATAAGATGCACAGCCTCTTCCCTGCACAGCACAGAACTTCCCTGCCTGTGTAAGTCACCAGAGTCAATTATTAAGGTACACTGTTGTTGTGTGCC
Organism: Trichechus manatus latirostris; assembly: GCF_000243295.1. NCBI lineage: Eukaryota > Metazoa > Chordata > Mammalia > Sirenia > Trichechidae > Trichechus > Trichechus manatus. Next base: position 6,668,661 of record NW_004443949.1, on the reverse strand, counting down.
ATGGAGTCAATTCCAACTCATAGCAACCCTATATGACAGTAACGAACAAATCTGTCTTGGAAGAAATGCAGTCAGAATGCTCCTTAGAAGCAAGGATGGCAAGACTATGTCTCACATACTTTGGACATGTTATCAGGAGGAATCAGTCCCTGGAGAAGGACATCATGCTTGGTAAAGTAGAGGGTCAGTGAAAAAGAGGAAGACCGTCAATGAAATGAATTGACACGGTGACTGCAACAATGGGCTCAAAGATAGCAACGATTGTGAGGATGGCGCAGGACCCGGCAGTGTTTCATTCTGCTGTGCATACGGTCGCTATGAGTTGGAATCAACTCAATGGCACCGAAAAACAACGACAACATGACAGAGTAGAATTGCCCCACAGGGTTTTGTAGGCTGTAATCTTTACAAGAGTAGATTGTCAGGTTTTTTCTCTCAAGGAGTCATTGATGGGTTCCAACCACTGCCTTTTGTTTAGAAGCCAAGGGTTTAAACATTGCTCCACCAGGGATCTTTTTACAATATGTTAATAGTTTCATATATCTATCTCTATATAGTCACCAAATCAAATATTTTGATTTTAAAGTCTGTAGCTACCCATACAAATGCAACAACAAAGGGGAAAAAAAAACTCTGTAGGGTGAAGAAAATATTTTGTGTATGTACCCTTCTAAAGGGACAATCATGAGACTGTGCCTTATTCACTTCTGAAAAGACAAATAGCAGCAAGATAATTCTGAACACATTTATGTTGGCATGTGAAGTACCTAACCATAGGAACACTAAGTTCCAGAAGTAAAGCATAATAGAAGCAGTATTTTAAGGCTACTCAGGTAAAATAATACCAATCATTTGATAAATAAATAGCAAACACAGGATCTTTTAAAAGAAGAAGGAAAGGAAAGATAAATAAAGCAACTAACATTTGTTGAGCTTAAATTGTATGCCAGACACTATGCTGATCCCACTCCTGCATTTTAAGACCGTGTTATTAAACCTAGATGGTATTTAGATACATGTATTACCCATACCAGGGGAAGTGCACAGACCATCACTGGTTGGCTCAGATTTCTCCAAGTTTACTCTTGAAGCTGCTTTCCTTGTGGAGTTCTGGTGTTGAACTGGTCCTTTGTTTTTGGGTTGTTGAAACCTCAATTTACCACTCATCGTTCAGTGTCCACTAGCCTCTCGTCAACCTCATAGTCCCAAGTGAGAGACTCCCTGCTGTGACCTCAGTTCCATGAAACCCCATCAGCAGCCTAGACTCTATTTGACCTATCTATCAGCTAAGATGGGGTAGGTTATGCTTTGGCAACAATTCCCAAATTCTCAGTGGCTTCTCTCTTTCTCTCTTGTGATACAGGCCCAATAGGAGTTAGTAGTGGGGCTCATAAACACTTGGGGCCTGTAATAATGTCCTGGTGCTGCCATCACTTAGTATCACAAACTGGGTGGCTTGTAAGAACAGAAGTTCATTGTCTCACAGTTCTGAAAGGTAGAAACCCAAATTCAGGGTGTCAGCAGAGCCGTGCTCTCATTGAAGGCTCTAGGAGAAGATTCTTTTTTGTCTCTTTCAGCTTCTGGTGCTCCAGGCGCTCCTTGGCTTGCAGCTGCAATCTCTGCCTCCATTATTACATGGCTATCCATTTTCCCTCTGTTTGTCTGTTTGTGTATGTTGTCCTCTTTCATAAAGACACCACTCATAAGGGATTAGGAACCACACTCCAGTATAACCTCATGTTAACCGGTAACATCTTCAATGACTCTATTTGCAAAAAAGATCATATTCACAGATACCAGAGTTAGAACTTCGGTGTATCTTTTTGGGAGACACAATTCCATCCACAACAGGAGGATATAGATACTCCATCTTCAGAGGCGCTTCCATGAACATCACTGCAAGGCGAGAGAGTGCTTCAGGGCTTTGCACTGACAATTAAACGTCCTGACGTAAAGCCACATGCAGCCCTTCTTTTTCTATCAAGCTAATCACCTGGCTATGTCTGAGTTTCAGGAGGGTTAGGAAGTATAATCCTGCCATATCTATAAGGAGGACAAAAAACAAAATATGAACATTCGTATCAATTACCATATCCCCTCCCCCATTACTACCACAACCACCAGTGCAACCACCACCTCCACGACACATACAGACAACAACATATACTCTCTCCTTGCTTTCTTTCTCAACTGGGAGACGACAAATCAGATGTATGTTACTGATTCACTGTCACAACTGACAAAGAGCTAAGTATTAACAATCTGCCCTTTACAAATATGAGAACCAAGGCTTACAGAGCTCCAGTTCCTTGCACAAAATCACACGTTATTGAATCCACATTCAAACCCTCAGTGTACATCCAATCTCCACAAGACAAATTTTAAACTTTCCGATATGCCATTCATAATCCTCCAAGACTAGTGCCTTCATCACCTTCCAGAGTCATTTCTTATTACTCTCAGCCCTATACCCTATTCTACAGCCATAAGACACTCCTTGTGATCTCTTTGGGATTCCTTTCTTAAGCCTTTGACTCATGTGATGGTGACTCCTTTTTAGAATACACTTGTCTTCTGTCTTCTTGACAAACTATTCTGCTTTTAAGATGCAGTTCACAAATTCATGTCCCCTGTGAAGGCTGTTCTGATTTTCTCTCTCACACACAAATTAAATATCTATTATTTACATCCCCACTGTAGCTTTTGCCTACTTTTATCAAACTAATTTTTGTTGCATTTATTGTCTTTCATACTGTCACTCATACTCTAGGTGCCTTGAGGATAACTCATATTCATTTTTGTACACTGATCAGCCTCATGGTTAATACATGTGCTTTTATTGCTTGTTCAATGAATACAGGGTAAACATGTAGCAGACTGATAAGGCATGGTCTCTGGAGCAGCATGTCTTCATGAGAATCTTGCCTCCAATGGGAATGTTTGTCTGACATAGCCCAAGTTAACTTTTCTATGTTTCAGATTTTTCATCTGTAAAATTAAGGTAACAATACGATTCAACGATTGTTCTGTTAGGATTCTTGTGTGGATTAAATAAATTGATATATATAAAGGTTTTAAGGGAGCAATTATTAAAATGAATAGCAGCAATGGTGACAGGAATTGTAGTACTAGTAATATAGGTAATCTGTGACCTCTCGCGCCATACTTTGGAGATATTATAAATCTATGTCTTCGGACCAGACCTATTTCAAGTGACCACAAGTCCAAGTCTCACAGATTTGGATAAACAATTATGATAACATTGCTCAATTAATGCATTCAGAAGACATTATATATGTCATATGACCAACTTATACTAAAAGTATAATTTGGACCAACAGACTGGGTGGTTCAGATAAATTTTCCTGATACACTATTTGTTCATCTAGAACTACTCTCTCTTGCAGTAACGTGTAACCCCACACTAATGGTTGTGAAAGAGTTTAACAGTAACTCTCCAGCTGTAAGGCTAGAGACTTAGAGTTTTCTCCTCATCCATTACAATTGTGGACAGGTAGAGAACAGCCATAAGAGAAAGAAAAAGTGTTTGAGTAATAGAAGAGAGTTACTTAGCCTGGAAGACATTACATTTTCTTATCTAACATTAGGGTGATCTTAAAAAAATGCTTCCAGGGAACTGCCTAAGCTCTCACAGATATTTGCAGGCATTCTAGGGCACCTAAAGAAAGTCATGCTAGAGAGTTCACTTCCTGTGGTTTCAGCATGGGGTGAGTAGTTTAGTAGAAGTTAGGAACAGAAATAGAAATAAGAAAAACAGGTATAAACATGTATTTAAAGCTATACATCTAAGGCAGAAAGCCTACTTTATAAGGACTGAATTTCGAGTAACTATACCCAGAGAGACAGAATTTTCTGACCAAAACACAAGAATATAGACTAGCAGATGGTCAAAATCAGAGAAGGCCTTAAAAATGAGCCAAGAACATTGCTTCTCAGCTTTTTGGCTAAGATCAAGTGCAAAAATGAGCCAAGTAGAAAATGAGATGAAAACAGATACACCACTCATCTTTCTGGCTAAGATTTCCCCGGTCCACAAATATGCTGGCATTGGTGGTTAATACTAGAATCACACCCTGGTAATAACTGTGTATCAGGCAAATATCAAGGAATGTGAGTGTGAGGATTTAGGATTAGCCAATACCAACCTATCAGTAGTATATTTTTATAGACTTTGATGAGTTCTCATTTAATGTTTTTATTTTTATGAAAGTCTTGCATTAAAGAATCCTTTCTCTGATCATTAAGGATAGAGATTAAACTATTGTTGTTGTCTACTAGATTCCAACTCCTAGCAACCTCATGTGACAAAGTAGAATGGTCCCATAGGGTTTTCTAGGCTGTAATCTTTAAGGGAGCATATCATCAGGTCTTTCTCCCAAGGAGTTGCTGGGTGGGTTTGAACCGCCAACCTTTCTGTTAGCCTCCAAGAGCTTAACCACTGCGCCACCAGGGTTCCTTAGGTATTAAACTAGGGGGACCAGAATTATGCATTCTCAATAATTAGGTATTATAGATTTGATCTCCTAATGGGGATCAGTTTTTATACTCTGAAGACCTAATTTAAGAATAGCTAGAACTTGATTTGGTACCTACCATAGCTTTGCACAGAAATCCTGGTGGCATAGTAGTTAAGAGTTCGGCTGCTAACCAAAAAGTTGGCAGTTCGAATCCACCACGTGACCCTTGGAAACCCTGTGGGACAGTTTTACTCTGTCCTTTAGGGTTGCTATGAGTCGGAATCAACTTGATGGCAATGGGTTTGGTTTCGGCTTTTATAGCTTTGCACAAGATGAAATAAAGCTTTCTTGAAATAAATAAATGGGTGGATGAATGAATAAATTATTCAGTTAATTTGGGAATAGTGGTTAATTTATTTGGAGCCCTGGTGGTGCAGTGGTTAAGAGCTACAGCTGCTAACCAAAATGTTGGCAGTTCAAATCCACCAGTGCCTCCTTGGAAACCCTATGGGGCAGTTCTACTCTGTCCTATAGGGTTGCTATGAGTCGGAATCGACTCGATGGCAACAGGTTTGGTTTTTTATTTTTTTTTTTAGTCAATTTATATATTCAAATGTTAAACATGACACTAATGTTAGATATTGAGAAAAATTCAAAGTGATAATTTTCATACAATTTTTTATTAAGGGCCTAATATGTTCCAACGGAGCCCTGGTAGTGCAGTGGTTAAGAGCTTGGCTGCTAACCAAAAGGTCGGCAGTTCGAATCCCCTTGGAAACCCTATGATGCTGTTCTACTCTGTCCTATAGGGTACTATGAGTAGGAAACAACTCTACGGCAATGAGTTTGATTTTTTTTTTGTGGGGGGAGGGGGATATGTTCCAGGGACTTTGTTCAATGCTAGGAAAATGACAGTGAGTGTTATGAACATACATGGCCATTGCCTTCATAACATTCGATAGATAGATGACGTCGAGTTGACTCCAACTGATGGCAACCTTATGCACAGCAGAAGTTTCCTGGTCCTGCGCCATCCTTGCGATGGTCAGCTTGTTCCAGTCCATCACTGTAGCTACTGTGGCAATCTATTCTACTGAGGGCCTCCCTCCCTCTTACTGACCCTTTCCTTCACTACACATATCTTCCTGATCACATGTCTAAAGCAAGTGAGTTAGAGAGTCAGATAACGTTCTATCGTGATCCAGAAGGTTGTCATTGGCTAATTTTCAGAAGTAGATTGTCATGCCTTTCTTTCTAGTCTATCTTAGTCTGAAAGCGCCCCTGAAACCTGTCTACCATGGATGACCCTGCTAGTATTTGAAATACTGGTGACATAACTTCTAGTATCACAGCAGCACACAAGCCACCACGGTAGGACAAACTGACAGATGGGTGGTGGGTCATAGCATTATATTTCTCTATTATCCAGGATCTACTGATTTGTAGAATAAATAAAACTGACCTGCTTCTTAAAGTCAATAAACATAATATATAAAACAGGTGTAACAGAAATATTAATATTAAAGTTTAGAGGGATACCCTTCCGGAATTTCCATTGTCTTTTCTTGTTCCCATCAAGTAGGGTTATCAATAATTCTTGATGTTCTTGAGTCACTGGAATGCTGTGGGTGATAGATTTGTGCATGAACCTTCTAAACTGTGAGAGAATGATCTAAATATTTTTTAAAAAATTATTTATTTGAAAATTTATTTTTTTGAAATTTGATTTTTTTTACTTTTTTAAATATATTTTTGAGAGCAACTGTCCAATCATATTGACCCATAAATTGTGTCCTTTTTAATAAAATAGAAAAATTATTGTGATTACAGCATAATGTTTAAAGTCACAAAAAGGAAAAGTACCATGCAATTCTCTAAGCCTTATCATTTCACTTCTTTATCTCGAGTTTAAATAGTTGCTGAAATCAAGTTCAATATATATTTGTCAAATATTTACTTATTTAAAAACCCTGGCCCTACTAAAGCATCTCTAAATAGTAATTTAGATTTCTACTTTTTATGTATCTATGACTAAACTCCCTCTGGTAAAATCTGCAATGAGGATCTGGAGAGAGACATAATGCATCTTGTTATGAATTAAATATTTCATGACTAAATTTAACCAAATCTCATCTAATTTTCATGTGTAATCAAACAAACCACACTTTCACAAACAACAAAAATTCCTTGCTGAAGAATCTGAAGGGGCAAAAATAGAAGATAAGAAATTTATAAACACATTTGGCATGAAATTTAAATTCCTCCTTTTGTGTCCAATTTTCCTAATATAAATATAATTGTTAAAATTGTACCTCTCATGTGCACTGTTTACAACCCAGGAGTCGGTTCTTGCCTTCCGGGCATAAAGTTTAGCAAAGTCTGTTTCAACTAATTCATTTAGGTCTGCATGCTTTCTAATCTTCTGGAGATAGTTTCTTTTATTTCACATATTACAGATACAGGCGGGTTCTTCTTTCTTCTCTGTTTAATGGAAGAGACAGAAAAGCTAGAATGCACTATCATAGAATCTTTCATTTGGAAGAAAAAAATAAATATAATAAATATGGCTTAATCTCTCTGAGGAATTTCCATTGGAGTTATAAATTGTTCAAATTAAAGAAGCTTTGGGTTTTATAATTAGAGGCTCTTACTAAATGAGAGACTATTTTAGGAACGCTGTCATCTTCAAATGTCATTAAACTGTTTATGGATGCTACTTATAAGAGAATGACTCAAACATTTTTTTCACCAAGATGTACCTAATGCTTCAATACCATAAGTATAATCTTAAATTTATGAACAAATATATGACAATGTCCACTTATTCGTTTCCCTAAAAATTCGCAATATTTAAAAATGTAAATTCCAATTTTATGTGGCTTCAAAATCTTTTAATTTCCAATAAGACACTGTATTTCTTATATAGACATCTCATATAATGCTGTCATATGTATTTAGGTGTATCTGTCTTATCTCTTCTATTATATTGTAGCTCCTTAAAGATGAGAAGTAGCATATTCGTCTTTTTTTTTATACCTCATAGTATGTGGCAGTGTCTTACCCACAGTGAATACTCAATAACTGTTTCTGGCATCAAAGACTGAAGGAAAATTTTTCACAATTCAGACTGCTGCCCTGAAGAAAACTGAATGTAACTCCCTGGTAATAAGTCTTCACATCCAGGATAGATTTTGAAGGAAAACAGCTTCTCAAGTAAGAGGAACACAAACAAATAGAAAAATACTACCACTGACCTTTAATAGTGCTGTGGTGTATGTGTGTTTACAGAGGTGTCGGAATTACCTGAGGAACTTTTCTTTTGAAAAATACACATAAGCTAACCAGTATCTCCACCCCAGAGCTCCTTGTATGTTGAGAGGTTGGCATAGGGTTGGGAAGTAAAAAAAAAAATCAGGGTATACATATTATGAAATTTTCCCTGAATATAGAAAGAAGCTCATCACATCTTCCCTTTATTTAGAGATACTGTCCTAGAATCTCAATTTAACTAAACTGGTCAAATGCAGAATTAATTTAATACAGATTACTTAGAAGTAATCCATTTTACCAAGTATCTTTGTGACCTTAGTCAACAATGTATCTTAGTAGAGTTATATCACTGACATCTACCTTGATATATAAGCATACATTATAAGAGTGGCATCTGGAGTTTGTGGTTCTCAACTGTAAATGTCCTGGGGCCCATAGACTATACAAGGTAAACTCATTCGAACAGATATAGTGAGGCCTCACAGGAGAATGCCAAATCATCATAACACTGATTATATTAAATTAAAAAATTATTTCAAAGTAAAAATTTTAATAATGCAAATAGATTTGATGCATTGAACACTAATGACCAAAGACCAGATAAGTTGTGAAATGACATCAAGGACATAATACATGAAGAAAGCAAAAGGTCATTTAAAAGACAGGAAAGAAAAAAAAGATCCATACGTATGTCTGAAAAGACTCAGAAACTTGCCCTTGAACATAGAGTAGCCAAAGGGAATGGAAGAAATGAAGAAGTAAAAGAGCTGAACTGAAGATTTCAAAGGGTGGCTGGAGAAGACAAAGTAAAGTATTATAATGACATGTACAAAGACCTGGAGTTAGAAAACTAAAAAGGAAGAATACACTCGGAATTTCTCAAGTGGAAAGAACTGAAAAAAAAAAATTCAACCCTCGAATTGCAATAGTGAAGGATTCTATGGGCAAAATATTAAATAACGCAGGAAGTATCAAAAGAAGATGGAAGGAATACACAGAATCACTGTACCGAAAAGAATTGGTCAACATTCAGTCATTTCAATTATATGATCAGGAGCCAATAGTACTGAAGGAAGAAGTCCAAGGTGCACTGAAGACATTGGCAAAAAATAAGGCTCTAGGAATTGAAGGAATACCAGTTGAGATGTTTCAACAAACAGATGCAGTGCTGGAAGTGCTCACTTGTCTGTGCCAAGAAATTTGGAAGACAGCTACCTGGCTGACCCACTAGAAGAGATCTGTGTTTATGCCTATTCTCAAGAAAGGTAATCCAATCGAATGCAGAAATTATCCAACAATATCATTAATATCACACGCAAGTAAAATTTTGCTGAAGATCACTCACAAGTGGTTGCAGCAGTACATGGACAGGGAACCGCCAGAAATTCAAGACGGAGTCAGAAGAGGACATGGAACAAGGGATCCATTGTTGATGTCAGATGGATCTTGGCTGAAAGCAGAGAATACCAGAAGGATGTTTACCTGTGTTTTATTGACTATGCAAAGGCATTCTACTGGGTGGATCATAACAAATTATGGATAACATTGTGAAGAATGGGAATTCCAGAATACTTAATTGTGCTCATGAGGAATCTGTACATAGATCAAGAGGCAGTCGTTCTAGCAGAACAAGGGATACTGCCTGGTTTAAAGTCAGGAAAAGTGTGCATCAAGATTGTATCCTTCCACCATACTTACTCAATCTGTATGCTAGTAAATAATCCAAGAAACTGGACTATATGAAGACTAACGTGGCATCCGGATTGGAGGAAGACTCAATAATGATCTGTGTTATGTAGATGACACAACTTTGCTTGCTGCAAATGAAGAGGACTAGAAGCACTTACTGATGAAGATCAAAGACTACAGCCTTCAGTACAGATTACACTTCCACATAAAGAAAACAAAAATCCTCACAAGTGGACCAATAACCAACATCATGATAAACTTAGAAAAGATTGAAGTTGTCAAGGACTCCATTTTATTTGGATCCACAATCAACACCCATGAAAGCAGCTGTCAAGAAATCAAACAACACATTGCATTGGGCAAACCTTTTCAAAAGCAAAGATGTCACTTAAGGACTAAGGTGTGCCTGACCCAAGCCTGGTGTTTTCAATCACTTCATATGCATGCAAAAGCTGGATATAAATATAAATAAAGAAGACCAAAGAAGAATTGATGCCTTTAAATTGTTGTGTCAGCGAAGAATATTGAATATACCATGGACTGCCAAAAGAACGAACAAATCTGTCTTGGAAGAAGTACAACCAGAAAGCACCTTAGAAGCAAGGATGGCGAGACTACGTTTCACATACTTTGGACAAGTTATCAGGAGGAATCAGTCCCTGGAGAAGGACATCATGCTTGGTAAAGTAGAAGGTGAGTGAAAACGAGGAAGACCCTCAACAAGATGTATTGACACAGTGGCTGCAACAATGGGCTCAGGCATAACAATGATCATGAGGATGGTGCAGTTTTCTGTTCTGTTGTACACAGGGTTGCTATGAGTCAGAACCAACTAGACACACCTAACAACAGCAACGCAAATAAAACTATATGACCCAAAGAAAAACCATAAATTAACAGCAATAAGGACTTAAAAAAAAAAAAAAATGAAACCTTAACATTTAATAATTGCATAAATCTCTAAACCCTGGGATTATTCACTGTGTATTTCATAAGGACTATTACATATATGGAGCCCTGGTGGCTCAGTGGCTAAGCGTTGGGCTGCTAACCAAACGGTCAGCAGTTCAAATTCACCAGTTGCTTCTTGGAAACCCTATGGGGCGGTTCTACTCTGTCCTATGGGGTCACTATGAGTTAGAATCAACTCAAAGGCAGCAGGTTTAGTTTGGTTTTATTTTATATATATA
>NW_004443949.1:6585460-6657934 GCF_000243295.1 Trichechus manatus latirostris | reverse complement strand
TTGTATTAATAACTTTTTAAAAAGTATTATCCTAGGAAAAACCCTTATCAATAAACTTTATATTGAAAGGAGACAGGCAAATTTTTTCTGTAAATTTCCAAATAGTAAACACTTTAGACTTTATGAGTCTACAGTTCCTGTTCCACCTACTCAACTTTGCTGCTGTAGTAGGGAAAATAGCCATAGACAATGTGTACATGAATGGTAGTAGCTGTGTTTCAATAAAATTCTATGTATTAAAATAGGGCCAGATTTGGCCTGTAGACCACTGTAGCCGGCTCCTAATATGGATGATCACATGAATAATAAGTAAATCATAATACTAGTAATATTCTGAATTGATATTATATCCTTTATAATTTTAAGCATAAGTAATAAGAGATTTATCCTCTCGGTTATTTGGGAAATCTTTCATCGTGGGCAAATTGTCTATTTCTGATTTGTAGGTAGCTCCCTCCTTAAGAGCCTAATACATTTCAGAGAGAGGTACTGCATTCAGATTATTTTTCCTCTCTAGATTGTCTAAGCCTATGCGTCTTTCTCTTAAGCTATTCCTGTTTGTTTTTTCCCATAGATTTTTTTTTTTTAATGTTGTGAAAATTCTAGTTGATTATGTAGGCTACCATTAGGAAAGTAGAAAATTTGATCTTGTTCTATACACCTTCATGTTATGGAACCTTTAAAAAACTTCACAATTATATCAGAAGCTTATAAACATTTTTATTAAAGACTATGGTCCACTTTTAACCTCCTGGCAGAAATTGTTTCCCAAGGGTTATTATTTCAAGAATTAACTCAAGTAAACTTTTATTTTTTTAATAAAGAAAAAAATGTTTGTCATATCATCCCCTCAGTGTACTTATTTGGAAACTTAACTACTTTAGTGTTTAATTTCAAAGCTTTGTTTTCAATTTTTGTGACTGTAAAAAAATCTGTTCAAGATACTTACACTAGTCAAATCACTCAAATACTCAAGAAAACAGAAGAGAATTGAAACATATTGATTAAATCCCTTCTGCTAGGTAAGAATGATTTTACATCTTTAAATTATTATTTAAACAATTGAAAAACCCGATGCCATCGAGTTGATTCCGATTCATAGTGACCCGATAGGACAGAGTAGAAATGCCCCCATAGGGTTTCCAAGGAGCACCTAGTGGATTCGAACTGCTGACCTTTTGGTTAGCAGCCAAACTCTTAACCATTATGCCACCAGGGTTTCCAAAAAATTAAAGAGATGAAGAATATTTCCTGACATGTAAAAGTGAAGAACATGTTATTCCAAAGATACTGATGAATAATACTATTCAAGAGCAATAATGCATCAGAAACGATCACTCACTCTGCATTTTCCTTTCCACGCAATTTAGAGTTCATTGGTTTGAAAGCTTTCTTGAAGGCTTGCAGTGCGTAATACATGCATGCATTAAAGCTCTCATGTTTACTTGGCTTGAGTGTGGTGAGAAAGATCTTGGAGGCAATTTATCACATAAGAATTTGTCAGTTATTAACTCTTTTTTAGATGTGTCATGGAGCAGAAAAGTGCATTCGAAAGTGACAATTCTGACAGGATATTTTTCCACCAAGGGGTGGTGAATCTGCCAGCTGGTGCTGAAAGGATTTGTAATCTCTGCAACTGCAAGTCCTTTCCTGAGGCTCGGCCCCAAACCACTCCTCCCCAACAGGGACACAGAACCAGGTTTTGTGGAGCCTGATGCTTATACAATATGAGACCCTATATGATAGAGTGGAACTGTCCCATAGCATTTCCTAGGCTGTAATCTTTAAGGGAGCAGATCATCAAGTCTTTTCTCCCACAAAGGGGCTAGTGGGTTCCGTCTGCCAACCTTTCAGTTAGCAGCTGAACAGTTAACCATTGAGCTAACAGGACCCCTTAATACAAAATTAGATATTAGGTATTGGAAGGAGTCCAGGCAAGTGAGAGGCCCTGTGTCTTGGTTATCTAGTGCTGCTATAATAGAAATACCACAAGTGGATGGCTTAAACAAACAGAAATTTATTCTCTCCCAGTCTAGGATGCTAGAAGTCCAAATTCAAGGCACCAGCTCCAGGTGGAGGCTTTCTCTGTCTGTTGGCTCTTGGGGAAGGTCCTTGTCATCAATCTTCCCCTGTTCTAGGAGCTTCTCAGCACAGGGACCCCAAGTCCAAAGGAGGCACCCTATTCCTGGCTCTTCCTGCTTGGTGATAATGAGGTCCTTATCTCTCTGTTTGCTTCTCTCTCCTTTTACCTCTTGTAAGATAAAAGGTGATGTAGGCCCCACCCCAGGGAAACTCCTCTTACATCAGATCAGGGCCGGGACCTGAGTAAGGGTGTTACATCCCACTCTAATCCTCTTTAATGTAACCTAGTCTTGCCTCATTAACCACAGGCAGAGATTAGGATTTACAACACATAGGATAATCACATCAGATCACAAAATGGAGGACAGCCACACAATATTGGGAATTCAATCCATGACACCCTGCAACTTAGGTTTCACTGGCTTTGAGAAAATCATCCCTTGTTCCAACAAGAAAGAGAGGGTGGAGGTATCATCTCAATCTCTAGGCAGAAGAGTGGCCATATTCACTAAGATGCTTGCAATGCAAAATGTGGATATCACAGATTCAATTGTAAAGCAAACTTTCCATATTTCAGTAGTATCCTGAATTCGTAAAGTACCTTTCATCCAGCTGTAACCCATTTTCCCTATTCTCTCCAATAATGTCCAGCTGGGGAGCAAACAGCTACCCTAGTTTGTTTCATTGGTTTGAAAGCTTTCTTGAAGGCTTGCAGCACTTAATACATGCGAGCATTAAAGCTCTCAAGTTTACATGGCCTGAGTGCTGTGAAAAAGATCTTGGAGGAAATTTATCACATAAGAATTTGTCAGTTATTAATTCTTTTTTAGATGTGTTGTGGAGCAGAAAAGTGTAGTCAAAAGTGACAATTATGGACCCCTCACTCACTTATCCAAACAAAAGCGGTGGCTGCGGGAGTGTGTTTTCTCTTAGCTTTACTTCAGTTAGCTCCTGCTTTGCTTTCCTTCCATTCTTTTTGAGGTTTAAACTCAGAACTACAAACTAAAGCAGCCGCATGCTATCTGCAGGGCTTGCTGCAACGTGCCCAAAGCTTCAGAGAAGCAGCCTAGGCCTCCTGGCAGCTCTGACTCCAATCTCCCACTTCAGAGCAAGTGCCAGCTCTCCCAGTGGAAGCTTTCTACTGCTTTTCTTTACTTACTTCCAAATTTTCTGTCACTTCTCTTCCCCTTTGATTCCAGCTTCTTTTCCAAATAGGAAGCCCTGTTCTCTTTTAAACACAAGATTTTGTGTGTATGTGTGGGAGGTAGTTGACTAGAGTCTAGGGACTGGGGCCAGAATAAAAAAGGAAAGAAGTGGACCAGATGGTAGGTAAGTAAGAGTTAGTACTAAGCCAGGGTTGAAGCCAGATCTGAAAAAGCAACAGAGTGCAAGGTCTGAAGTAAAAAGGCTCCAGTGATGATCCTGCTAACAGAAGTGGTCACTGCTGTCACCAGGAACGAAGATGAAGGCTTTCTGCTGCCTATTTTCTTTTGAGTAAAGCAAATGCTTTCAAATGTCAAAGAGAAGCATGGAATAAAGGAAAGAACATAGGCTGAAGATATGATGCAAAAGCCTGGATACTAATCTCCCTACTTACCAGCTATTTCTCCAAAATCATGATTTTTTAATCTATGAAACAGTGACAATTATTCCTCCCGGAGCTGGTTTTTGTTAACAAGAAATGAGACAAAGTGTTTCAAGGGCCCACTATCAACCCTGGCACCTCCAGGATCAGAACGTTACCTCTCCTTAGAAACCTCTCGAACCGGAGTTACTTGGGATCTTCAAGGTTCCTGACATGCTTCCTGAGCCCAATCCTAAATACACTGCCCAAGGCCGTCCAGAAGACCTGCCCAGCCTCCATGGATTTAGAACTCTGCTGGGTGTTCTCCAGCTGAACACCCTACTCAGATCCATTCTCAGCCCTTCTCTGCCCTGCTCCAAGCTTTGCTGATTCCATTACCCCTTTGTTGCTGACTCCGGTTGAGTTCACTGCTGGTAGGCATTAGCAGGAGATGAGGGAATGGGAGGAGAGAGATGTTGGGTATTATTCCTCTAGTTCCCTCCCTCCAGGCCCTATCCCTCCTCCATGACTACAGCTGTTGCTGGAGACTACATCCTCAGCTCTCTCTGGGCCCAACAGTGGCAGCATTTCCTCCTTGTGCTCCTTCAACCCTGAGGGAGGTAAGTGCATCCTAAACTGCTAATCTATGGATACCTCACTCAATATCTGGTTTTTGATTGTTTGTTTGCTTTAAAGTACTCTTTTCATTATGCCTACATTATGTTGTGTTAGTAGCTGTCAAGTCAGCTCCTACTCATGGCGAGCCCACGTATAAGAGAAATAAATCTTACCCTGTCCTGTGCCATCTTCATGATTATTGATACGTTTGAGTCTGTTGTTGCAGTCATTCTGTCAATCCATTTTATCGAGGGTTTCCCTCGCCTTAGCTGGCCCTCCAATTTACCAAACATGATGACCTTCTCCAGCAATGAGTCCCACTTGATGGTGCATCCAAGGTAAGCAAGTTGGAGTCTCAGACAATATTCTTGAGACCCAGAGAGTTTTCAATGGATAATTTTCAGAAGTAGATCACCAGGCCTTTCTTTATAGTCTTAGTCTGACTTCCACTAGTATTTCAAATACCAGCAGTGTCACACATGGTGGACACATGTTATTACTATCTACAAGTCATTTAAATAGTTCCTTCATTAAATTATCCAAATTTGAACCATCTGAATTAAATTCCTTCTCTAGTTCGGACTCTGCCGGATACAGATTCCAAGCTTAAATGAGTTGGGGTTTTTGCTTGTAGCCTGTAGTCAGTCAGGTTGTATTTAGGTAAATGTGTCCATAACGAAGTTACTTGGTAAAAAGATAACCCATGAGGAGTACCTGGAACTGTTTCCTTCCTTCTCCAAGGCAACATCTTCAGAAAAACACAAAAATCCTTTCACCCGGGAAGGAATCATGAGGAAAGAAATAGGACATCCTTTTAAGGAGACAAATCAACAGTGACCATCACAGGGGTCATAGATGTACCAGCCACATTCTGCTATCATTGGAAATATTATCTTGTAGAAATAAGGGCTATATTTTGTATTTAATGACACAATAACATATCACCTGCTTAATTATACATGACGTATGAAAAATAATCTGGCCTCCACTGACTTCAGTATATACATCACTGTTTTTTAGGCTTGTCAGCAAATTCAATTTTTTTACCTTTCAATTTAATAAAGTCATTTCAAATATCAGAGATGTTGAAATCATTGAAATATAGACATTAGAAATCTTATTTTTAAGGTCAAAACTCATTTGCAAACTCATTTGTATTTCATGGAAATGTGAGCCTGATAACCATAATTCTTACGATTTCCAGGTATATTAAGAAATAAGAAATATTAAAGAGTAAAAAAAAAGTAATAAACTAAGGGATGTACTCATGCAATTAAAGTTTAAAATTTCATGGAATGATTCTACTATAATAAAAGGATCGTGTATGCAGTCAAGTTTTTTAACCATCTGCGTCTTCTGTACAACTAACACATGTCAATTACTTTCAAATCCAAAAACAATCACAATATCTAGACCCTCAGTTCATAAGAATCACGTTTGTTAAGAACACCAAAAATATGATAGCAAGATTTAGAAGGGTAGAAATTATTTTCAACTTGACATGGATCCTAATTTAGTCATCTTTCCTCTTAGAATTCTTCCTTTGTCAATTTTTTGCAATAGTCTACTGTAAGTACACATTGACAGGCTTCCCTTGTGCTTTTATATGCATTTCAGATATTAGTAGGGAGGAAAGAGAAAAAAGCCAGTGTACATGCAAAACCACTAGTCTCACGTCAAGTAAAAGAAGGAATACTTGGGACTTCCAGAGAAGAAGACATGCTTGAAGTGAGGCCACTGTACAATCTTAGCAGATACCATAGAAACTGCTAACTGTGGCAGCCCTGGGCAAGAGGATACATCTTTGCAGAAACATAGGCTATTCACAACAGTGATGGCCACCTCGTTGGGGTACAAGTATGTAATCAGAGATGTCAACAAATTTCCTTGTACCTAAAGATAAAAGACTACAGTCTTCAATATGGATTACACCTCAGCATAAAGAAAACAAAAATCTTCAGAACTGGACCAATAAACAACATCATGATAAATGGAGAAAAGATTGAAGCTGTCTAGGATTTCATTTTATTTGGATACACAGTCAAAGCCCATGGAAGCAGCAGTTAAGAAATCAAACGACACATTGTATTGGGAAAATCTGCCTCAAAAGAACTTTCTAAAGTGTTAAAAAGCAAAGATGTCACCTTGAGGACTAAAGTACACTTGACCCAAGCCATGGTATTTTCAATTGTCTCATAAGCATGCAAAAGTGGGACAATGAATAAAGAAGACTGAAGAAGAATTGATGCATTTGAATTATGGTGTTGATGAAGAATATTGAATATACCATGGATTGCCATAAGAATGAACAAATCTGTATTGGAAGAAGTACACCCAGATTTCTCCTTAGTAGTGAGGATAAAAGACTTCATCTTATGTACTTTGGACATATTATCAGGAGGAACTAGTCCCTGGAGAAGGACATCAATGCTTGGTAAAGTACAGGGTCGGTGAAAACGAGGAAGACTCTCAATGAAATGGATGGACACACTGGCTGCAACAACGGACTCAAACATAGAATGATTGTGAGGATGCTGGAGGACCAGGCAGTGTTTCATTCTGTTGTACATAACGTCTCTATGGGTTGGAGCCTACTCGATGGAGCCTATCAACATCAAGAGGGACCAATTCCTAGAATAGGACATCATGCTTGGTAAAGTAGAGGGTCACTGAAAAAGAGGAAGACCCTGAACAAGATGGACTGACATAGTGACTGCAACAATGGGCTCAAACATAGCAATGATTGTGAGGATGGCTCAGGACTGGGCAGTGTTCTGTTCTGTTGTACACAGGGTTACTATGAGTCAGAACCTACTCAACGGCACCTAACAACAACAGAATCTATTCTCATTCTTTTCCAAATCTTCCCCTGGTTTTAAGACAATGACTACATTGGATGCTTTCATATATAGAGTGAGCACTCCAACCACAAGTTTTTAAATAGAACACTTCTAGTTGTAAAATTTCTACTGACTTCCTCTCAAGTAGGTGCCCTTTTCTTGCTATGCAACATTTCAATGCTTGTTAAATAAAGAATTATGGCAGGGTGTTTAGCTAATTTTCTAGCTCTGGTTAAACCAAGTAGCTATCACCATTGGTTTCAAATGTTGTGTAACACAGAGTTTGTAAAATGGCATAGTTTCCAGTCCATTGAGAGAGACTGTAAAGTTTAAAATCATCTTGATTTAAAAACTGAGAAAACCTGGATTTCAGCTTTTTTAATAAATTCAGATCCTACAACACAGGTCCTCCATTCCAGTGAGACAACAAGCAGCGTGATATGGTGGCAGGCACCACTCCCCCTTCTTAACAGGCCGTCTCTTTGCTTTCTAGAATACCACACTTTCTTGATTTTCCTCCTGTTTCATTGACTATTCCTCTTCTGTCAATTTGTCAATCTTCTCCAAACATAAATGTTGTAATTCCTCAGGACTCAGTTCTAGGTCCTGAAGAAAGAAGTTTCTTTTTCTCATTTCAAATACTCTCCCTAGGCAACTTCACTCTCTCATAAGGTTATAGATAGAGAAATAGTGACAGAGATAGGTAGAGGTTTAAGTGGAGAGAGCAGTAGAGGTAGAGATAGAGATGGCGATAGAGCTAGGTATCTGTCAGTCAACAATCCGCAAATACCTATTTCCAATCCAATCTGCTTCCGCTGTTCCCGTGCTCTTTTTCTTGTACACTGGTTCTCTTTTCTTTTCTTGAGTGCATCCCACCTCTTCCTATCACCCAGGTTTTATAAAGCTGATTCCACTCTCTGGAAGATTCATCCCTGCTCCTTTATCTAGCCGTTTTCTGTTCATCTTTCAAGTTTCTTTCTCAGCCTAGCTTTTATTCTTCTAGAAAAGCTCCCCTGAATATCAGATAAGATTATGTCATTCTATTTTTTTCTTTTACAATAGCTTAAATTCCTCCTTTGTAGTGGTCATCACAACCATAATAAATTATTTGTGTAATTATTTGCTTAATGTTGATCTTAATATAGACTGTAAATACATTCAGGCAATTCCTGTTTGTTTTGTGTGTCTTCGAATTCAGCACAGTCTTTGACACATGATATGCTCATAATAAATGTTTATTGATTTTGACATTAAGCAGATCTTGACTGTTTGGCCCTTAGAGACAGTAAAAAACTTCTCTTCCTAAATAAAACTTAAGGGTAATTCAGATCATTTTAAATAGGTGGGCTGAAGTTAAAGATTAACTTTAACTAAACGACCAATGCCTAGCCTGAAAAAGAAGAATTCTTACTCAGCTAAAAACACATTATCCTAAAACTATGTTATCATGGAATTAATAAACATTCCATATTTTTCAGCAATAATTATAAAGCTCTAGTCACACTTTCTGTTAACTTAATAATTATTTTTATTTGATATTTGTCACAATAAAAAATGATTGTATTTAGAATATACATAATATCCTTGTTTTCTTTTTTCAATTGAGCAGTTTTGCCATAAGTCCTAAAATATTTTATTTCCTTTTTAATACGAAATGAATTGAATATGTTGTGTTTAGTATCATTATTTTAACAGCACAAAAGATTCACCAAACATATCTAGAGTCAGATAATCAAGTGCCTCAAATTATTTATTGCAAGTGGTAGGATAAAAATAAATTCATGCTTACATATAGTCATTTGCTGATGTTAAGAACTGGGGACATAAGGATTTCTTAGGACTATAAAGTATAGAGCAAAAAAGTTTTGGTATCTTGAAATTATCTGTTAAGCTGAAAGCTATCATTTCTTTTCTGCTTTTGCTGAAAGACCTGGAACATTCGTATGTTCACTTGGCCAAAGACAGATGGCTGCCCACACTTTCTCCCTAGGCTTAACACTTGTTCTCTGTACACCTGCCACCCAAGGAGTTTGGCTCACCATCTGTGGATCTGTGGCCTCTTCCTCACTGTATGAATTTTCTGACAGACTGAGTGGCTTTGGACCATGCATTCTGACCTTTTTTTTTTTTTTCTTTTTTTCCATATAAAAGCAGTTCAGTTCTCCATCTGTACTAGTCAGAATGGGCTATGTCAGGCTTCAGTAACAAATACCACTCCATTTTCAGTAGCTTAACGTGATAAATGCATATATCTCACTCACCCTAAACGTCCAAATGGGATAGCAGAAGTTTCTGCTCATTGTAGTCATTCAGAGCCCCAGACTCATGGAGGCTCCATCTCAGCACTTTTTACACAATCACTGTACCCAGGAAAAAGAACTGTACAGCCAAGTCTCTGCAATTACATGCTTCTACCAGGGAATGACCCATTTCACTTCTGCTCACATTTCATTGGCAAAAGCAAGTCAATGGCCATGCTTCATTTCAAGGGGGAGTGGAGACCAATGAAGAAGTGCAATTCCACCACACGTCCAAAAGGAGAAGAACTGGAATATTGTTGAACAGACCTTAATGATTACCCATGCCCCTCTGAGGAATAGCAGGAACAGTGGTATATTGTATTTAAAAATCAAACTAATCAGAAAAGATGCACTACACTTTCACACTTTCAAAACAAAACAACTCTGTTTCATATATTCAAATTTCTTCCCTCAAGCACTATTTCAAAATTGCTCCTCTTTAGGAACAATAATGGCAAGAGTAACATATAGCTCATCCAGAATAGGCATATATTGCATAAGTATATAAGACTAACACACGCTTCCCAGTCTATAAGTCTTTGCTGAATATAGGTGCTTCTTTCCATCCAGAGAAGAAACCAAAAAAAACCACTGCTGTCAAGTCGATTCTGACTCATAGCGACCACACAGGGTTTCCAAGGCTGTAAATCTTTATGGAAGCAGACTGCCACAACTTTCTCCCGTGGAGTCCCTGGTGGTTTTCAACCACCAACCTTCTGGTTAGCATTTGATTACTTTACCCACTGCACCACCAGCGCTCCTTCAAAGAAGAAAAGGAGTGCTAAATAGGTGGAAAGCAGGGCTGAAAATTTAAAGAGGGAGTAAGGGATTATCTCACAGAGAAGATGACATTTTAGGTGAAGACTTGAAGTTGGTGAGGGAGCAAGCCATGAAGATATCTAAGACAGAGAATTTCAGGAAGAAGAAAGAGCCAGTGCAGAGGCCCAAAGGCAAGAGCATGCCTGGTGTGTGTTAGTAGCTGGCAGTGAGTGTGGCAGAACCTGAGTGAATAATGATGAAGAAATGGCAGGTGCCAGACAGTGTAGGGATTTTGGCTTTTCCATTGAGTGAGATGGGAATCCATTAGAGAATACTGGGGAGAAGTGATATGGTTTGACTTCAATTTTTTAAAGTTCATTTTGGTTGTGGAGATGAGAATAGACTTAGGAAGCAAGGCATACATGAGTGCAGGAATACAAACGATGAGGGTATTGTAATCATCTGTTATAAAGAAAAGAGTAACTGGGACAAGGCAATACTAAAGTGGTGAGACATTCTTGGAGGCAGATTTAACATTATTTTCTTATGCATATATGGTTTTGCTTCTCTGCTTCTCTGATACATGAATGTAAGAGATGTAAGAGAAAAAGAAGACTCATTAATGTTCCGAGGTCTTCAACTTGATCAACTGTAACTAAGAAGTGGATTTCTACTAAGATGGCAAAAACTGAGAAAAGGAAGTTGGGGGAATAAGAAGAACAGGTTTTCAGGAACAACAAGTTTCTTCCTGAAAATGTGTAGTATTTAATTTGAGATGCTGGAGATGCCTACTAGACATCAAAGAGGAGATATTGAGAAGGCCATTGGCCATACAGGTTTAGATTTCAGAACAAAAAAAATCCTAGCTAGAGATACGTATTTTGAAGTCATTAATGTATGGATGATATTAAAAGTCATGAGACTGGTTGAGATCCCAAGGGGAGGAGCGTCAATAGTGAAGAGAAGTGGTATAAGAACTGAATCCTGAAGTACTCTTATATTAATATGTCAAAAAGATAAGGAGGAATCAGAAAAAGAGACTGAGGACAACAAAATAAAAAAAAAGAGTATGATGTCTAGAAAGGCAATGGAAGAAAACATGTCAAGGAAATAGTAATCAACTCTACAAAATGCTACTGAAGGTTGACATAAAGTAAGGTTGTTTTATAGCCACTGGATTTAGCAAACTAGTGGACCTTGACAAAAGCCCTTTAGGTGAAGTGATAGAGAGAAGCTTGATTGGAGTGAGTTCATGAGAGAATGAAGAAGAGGGACTAAATGCAGTAAGTAGAGAGAGCAATTTCAGGAAGCTACGTTGTACATAGGGTCACTATGAGTCGGAACTGACTCGACGGCACCTAACAAAAACAACATGCTATAAAAACTAAGTATATAAACAGATAGATTAAATACACACACACACACACACACACACACACTCACACACATATATACACGTAGTCCCTGACTTACGACAGGATTCCGTTGTTAGTCGGTTCTGACACAAGTTGAATACCTCATTTTTTTTTTTGTAGCTTTCATTAATATTGCCTTTTATTATCAGCATCTTTATAAATCCAATATTTATTTGTCTTTGGGGGTTGAAACCATTACAGATAAACTCACAGATATATTTTAATACATACAAAAACCAAAAAAACCCAAACTCACTGCCATCAGGTTGGGTACAACTCATAGCGACCTTATATATATATATAGATATATACATACATACATAAAATACACAAATCATAAAAATTTAGTCCAATGATGAAGAAGAGTTGGACGACAATGGCATTTTGTCAGTTGCAATAATAACTCCACTTGTGGAATGTTCTGGATCATCTGGATTATCCCTGGGAATGGGGATGGTGTTTCTAGGCAGAAAATTAGTGAGAGTTGTCTGTATGGTCCTTTTTATTTTTTTGTCTTCATATATTTTGTGGTAACATCTCACTGCTTCCTGAATCTGCTATTGACTTTAACAAAGTGATCAGTGTTTGAGTTCATGTTTTCAAGCAACTGAAGTGTCTGAATTAATTTAGAATACTAAATCTATATGGCAGTGGTTTGAACAGTAAATATCTGCAAGTGAACATCTGAGAATGATAACATCAGCAAATTAAACACTCCAACATTGTACGTAGTACATACTACTATCAATAAGATGTACAAAAAAAAAAAAAAAAGGATGGTCATAAGTGCGGTTCATCATAATTCGAATACATCATAAGTCAGGGACTACCTGTATTATGTATATACAGTTGTTGCTTGTTTGTTTAAATATTTGAGTAATTTGAGCATCTTTACATTAGGTATAACATAGCCTAGATAATTCTATAAGAATTATAAATTAATGAAGCAAAATTGATATAAAAAGCAGCAAACTTAGATATAAAATAATTTTAGTTCCCCCCCATAGAGCAATAATTGGCGATTTTGGCTATAAAATGTCCTTCTCTACAATTGACCAGATTCTTTTGTGTGTAATGTTTAAAAAAAATTGTATTGTCTACCTTGAAGTAATTCTATAAACTAATTTGTATGGTTATTTTCGTTCTTGAATAGTTACTTAGATGTTAGGAATATAAGACATGATGCCCCACTTAGGTAAAACCTATATTTTTCATATATCTATTCATCCATGGAATGTAAGAAGTATGAATCCAGGAAAACTGGAAGTCATCAAAAATGAAATGGAAACTCATAAAGATTGATATCCCAGGCATTAGTGACTTAAAATGGATTGGTGTTGGCCACTCTGAATCAGACAATCATATGGTCTACTATACTGGGAATAACAAATTAAAGAGGAATGGTGTCACATTTATTATCAAAAAGAACATTTCAAGATCTATCCTGAAGTACAACACTGTCAGTAATAGGATAACTGTATGCCTATAAGGAAGACCAGTTAATATGACCATTATTCAAATTTACACACCATCCACTAAGTTCAAAGATAAAGAATTGAAGATTTTTACCAATGTCTGCAATCTGAAGTCAATCAAACTTGCAATCAGGATGCATTGATAATTACTGGTGATTGGAATGCAAAGTTGTAAACAAAGAAGAAGGATTGGTAGTTGGAAAATATGACCTTGCTGATAGAAATGACACCAGAGATCTCATGATAGAATTTCACAAGACCAAGGACTTATTCATTACAAATACCTTCTTCAACAACATAAATGGTGACTATAAATGTGGACCTGGCCAGATAGAATACACAGGAATCAGACTAACTACATCTGTAGAAAGAGACTGGAAAATCTCAGCATCATCAGTCAGAACAAGGCTAGGGGCCACATGTGGAATAAACCATCAATTGCTCATATGCAAGTTCAAGTTGAAGCTGAAGAAAATTAAAACAAGTCCATGAAAGGCAAAGTATAACCTTGAGTATATCCCATGTGAATTTAGAGACCATTTCAAGAATAGATTTGATGCATTGAACACTAATGACCAAAGACCAGACAAGTTGTGGGATGACATCAAGGACATCATACATGAAGAAAGATCTCTTAGTTATCTAGTGCTGCTATAACAGAAATATCACAAATGGATAGCTTTAACAAACAGGAATTTACTCCTCACAGTTTAGGAGGCTAAAAGTCCAAATTCACGGTGCCATCTCCAGAGGCAGGCTTTCTCTCTGTGTCAGTTCTGGGGAAAGGTCCTCATCATCAGTCTTCCACTGTGTATAGGAGCTTCTCAGCACAGGGACTCCAAGTCCAAAGTATGGGCTCCACTACTGGCTTTTCTTGCTTGGTGATAATGAGGTCCTTATCTCTCTGTTTGCTTCTTTCTTCTTTTATCTCTTATAAGATAAAAGGTGATGCAGGCCCCACCCCGGAAATTCCCATTACATTAGATTAGGGCTGTGACTTGAGTAAGCGTATTGCATCCCACCCTAATCCTTTTTAACATAACCTAAACTTGCTTCATTAACCACAGGCAGAGATTAGGATTTACAACACATAGGAAAATTACATCAGATCACAAAATGGAAGACAACCACACAATACTGGGACTCATTGTCTAGTCAAGTTGACACGTATTTTGGGGGGACAAAATTCAATCCATAACAAAAGCAAATGGTCATTAAAAAGACAAGAAAGAAAGAAAAAGACCAAAATGAATGTCTGAAGAGACTCTGAAACTTGCTCTTGATCATAGAGTACCTAAAGCGAATGGTAAAATATGATAAATTAAAAGACCTGAAGAGACAATTTCAAAGGGTGGCTCGAGAAGACAAATACAGTATTATAATGAAATGTGCAAAGACCTGGAGATTGAAAACCAAAAAGGAAGAACATGCTCGACATTTCTCAAAGTGACAGAACAGAAGAAAAAATTCAAGCCTCCAGTAAATTTTAAAGGATTATATGGGGAAAATCGAGCCCTGGTGGCACAGTGGTTAAGTGATATGGCTGCTAACTAAAGGCTGGTAGTTCAAATCCACCAGGTGCTCTTTGGAAACACTATGGGCAGTTCTATTTTGTCCTCTAGGGTCACTATGGGTTGGAATTGACTCAATGGCAATGGTTTTGGTTTTGTGTTTTTCGTTTTTTTGTTATCTGGTATGGGCAAAATACTGAACAACACAGGAAGCATCAAAAGAAGATGGAGGGAATACACAGAGTCATTATACCAAAAAGAATTGGTTGATGTTCACCCATATCGGGAGGTAGCATATGATCATATGATCAAGAATCGATGGTATTGAAAGAAGAAGTCCAACCTGCACTGAAGGCATTGGTGAAAAACAAGGCTTCAGGAATTGACAGAATGCCAATTGAGACGTTTCTACAAACAGATGCAACACTGAAAGTACTCACACAGCTATGCCAAAAAAATTGGAAGACAGCTACCTGGCCAACAGACTGGAAGAGATCCATAATTGTGCCGATTCCAAAGCAAGGTGATCCAACAGAATGCAGAAATTATGGAACAATATCATTAATATCACACGCAAGTAAAATTTTGCTGAATTCAAAAAGAGTTGCAGCAGTACATTGACAGGGAACTGCCAGAAATTCAAAAGAGAACATGGAACGAAGGATATCATTGCTATTGTCAGATGAATCTTGGCTTGAAAGCACAGAATACCAGAAAGACGTTTACCTGGGTTCTATTGACTATGCAAAGGCATTCGATTGTGTGGATCATAACAAATTATGGATAACATTGAGAAGAATAGGAATTCCCGAACACTTAATTGTGCTCATGTGGAACCTGTACATAGACCAAAAGGCAGTTGTTTGAACAGAACGAGGGAACACTGTGTGGTTTAAAATCAGGAAAGGTGTGGGTCACGGCTGTATCCTTTCACCATATTTAATTCAATCTGTAGAAAGTTTTGGTAGTCTGCTTCTGTAAAGATATATAGCCTTGGAAATCCTATGGTGTCGCAGTGAGTAGGAATTCACTCAGCAGCGGTGGGTTTAGTCAATCCATACGCTGAGCAAATCATCCAAGAAGCTAGACTAAATGAAGATGAATGTGGCATCAGGATTAGAGGAAGACCCATCAACAACCTTCGATATGTAGATGACACAATCTTGCTTGCTGAATGTGAAGAGGACTTGAAGCTGTGAAGATCAAAGACCACAGTCTTCAGTATGGATTACACCTCAACATAAAGAAAACAAAAGTCCTCACAACTGGAGCAATAAACAACATCATGATAAATGAAGAAAAGATTGAAGTTGTCAAGGATTTCATTTTACTTGAATCCACAATCAATACCCAGGAAACCATAGGAGGCATTGCACTGGACAAATCTGATGCAAAAGACCTCTTTAAGGTGTTGAAAAGCAAAGATGTCACTTTGATTACTAAGGTATGCCTGACCAAATTGAAGTATTTTCAATGGCCTCATATGCATGCTGAATCTGGGCAATGAATATGGAAGACCAAAGAAAACTTAATGCCTTTGAATTATGGTGTTGACAAAGAATACTGAATATACCATAAACTGCCAGAAGAACAAATAAATCTGCCTTGGAAGAAGTACAATCAGAATGCTGCTTAGACGTGAGGATTGCAAAACTTCTTCTCACATAATTTGGACGTTATCAGGAGGGACCAGTCCCTGGAGAAGAACATCACGCTTGGTAGAGGGTCAGTGAAAAAGAGGAAGACCTTCAATAACATGGATCAACATAGAGGCCACAACAATGGACTCAAACATACCAGCAATTGTGAGGATGGCGCAGGACTGGGCAGTGTTTCATTGTGTTGTACATAGGATCACAATGAGTCAGAACTGAGTCAATGGTACCTAACAACAAAAAAATTCATCCATTCGTCCATTTCTAGTCTACATCATTTTCTCACAATTGTTAAAACTGTTTTCCTGAAATATAGATTATATTCCCTTCACTCAAAAACCTTTAGTAATTCATGATTTCACATAGAATAAGTTCAAAATCAAAAATCAAACCCACTGCCGTCGGGTCGATTGCAACTCACAGCCGGTACTTTAGTCAGTCATTAATTAAACAAATATTTATTGAATGAATGCTACCTACCAAACATTTTTCTACACGTTGGAGATAAAGTAGAGGCAAGTTTCAAAAAAATTCTACTTTTTTGAAAGTGGTGACACGAACACAAAAACATAGGAAGATATAAAACTAAGCTGGCTTTACTGGGGACCCAGATGCCAAGTACACAGAGAGGAGGCACCTGGCCCACCCTCCTCTCATCATCCATACATGTGCCATTCGGTGGTGTCTGACGTCTTCTAATAATTGATTGGAACTCCCCTCTCCAATTAATCCCCCCACTCTCTCTCTCCCCACATACTCAGCTTTAGTCACAGCCCATACACCAACTGCCAGTTGAAAATCACACCTAAACTTCCATATATGCAGGTCATTTTGCGTATTTTTTTTCTCAGCCTGGATTTCCATTTTTCGTCCTATCATAACTTATTAATATTTCGTTGTTGTTGTTGTTAGGTGCCCTCAACTTGATTTTCGACTCATAGCAACCCCATGTGACAGAGTAGAACTGACCCATATGGTTTTCTAGGCTGTAATCTTTATGGGAGGGAGCAGATCTCCAGGTCTTTCTCCCACAGAGCCACTGGGTAGGTTTGAACTGCCAACCTTTTTGTCAGCAGCCCAGCACTTAACTAGTAAGGGCTCCTAACTAATACTTTAAGTCCCTCAAAAAATGTACCTTTTTAACACCTTTACTCTTCAAGTAAAATACAATCTCTTATGGTTTGAATTATATTAAGATTTTATTACTTATTTTTCCAAATATATACCATTGGTTTAATCAACATTTTGAGTACCAAATATTGCACAGGCATGGTGCTGAGGTTACACAAGGAAAGACACGATCTGTCCCCTTGAGGTTTCTTCATGTCCACCTCTCCCACACACTTGTTAGTGCCTGATTTATCTTTCTATCCCACACAGAACCTACCAGGACATCTTCAACAGGTGGTATTTTCAGTGATATTTGTTGAACTATATCTCAGTGTCTAGAGATGGGGATATGTAAACTAAAAAATATTAAGTGTTATGTATATGCAAGAAGGAGCCCTAGTGGCACAGTGGTTCAAGTGCTCCGCTGCTAACCTAACGGTAAGCAGTTTGAACCTACCAGCTGCTCCACAGGAAAAAGATGTGGTAGTCTGCTTCTGTAAAGATTTATAGCCTTGGAAACCCATGAGGGCAGTGCTACTCTGTCTTACAGGGTTGCTATGGGTCGAAATCAACTCAACAGAGACAGATTTTTTTTTTTTTTTGGAGGGATATGTATGTGCTCGGGAACCCTAGTGGCTTAGTGGTTAAGAGCTAGGGCTGCTAACCAAAAGGTAGGCAGTTCAAATCCACCAGGCACTCCTTGGAAACTCTGTGGGGCAGTTCTACTCTGTCATATAGGGTAGCTATGAGTCAGAATCAACTCTATAGAAATGGGTTTGGTTTTATGTATTTGCTTAGCCTTCTGTAAGTAGATGCCTTTATATAATCTTCATTGGCATTAAATAATTTGAACAATTTATTAAAAGTCACATCCAGACTTCCTGAGGGACTGAATTACTGAGCTGAGGGCTGTGGGGACCATGGTCTCAGGGAACATCTAGCTCAACTGGTATAACATAGTTTATAGAGAAAATGTTCTACATTCTACGTTGATGAGTAGCCTCTGGGGTCTTAAAAGCCCGTAAGCAGCCATCTAAGATACTCCACTGGTCTCACCTGTCTGGAGCAAGGGAGAATGAAGAAAACTAAAGACACAAGGTAAAGATTAGTCCAAATGACTAATGGACCACAACTACCAGGGCCTCCACCAGACCGAGTCCAGCACAACTAGATGGTGCTCAGTCACCACTAATGCCTGCTCTGACAGGGATCACAACAGAGGGTCCCAGACAGAGCTGGAGAAAAATGTAGAGCAAAATTCTGACTCATAAAAAAAGTCCAGACTTACTGGCCTGACAGAGACTGGAGAAACCCCCAGAGTATGGTCCCCAGACACCCTTTTAGCTCAGTAATGAAGTCAGTCCTGAGGTTCACCCTTCAGCCAAAGATTAGACAGCCCCATAAAACAAAACGAGATTAAAGGTGAACACCAGCCCAGGGGAAAGGACTAGAAGGCAGGAAGGGACAGGAAAGCTGGTAATAGGGAACCCAAGGTCTAGAAGGGAGAATGCTGACATGTCTTGGGGTTGTTAACCAAAGTCATAAAACAATATGTGTACTAACTGTTTAATGAGAAGCTAGTTTGTTCTGTCAACCTTCATCTAAAGGACAATAAAAAAAAGAAATTAGTAAAGGTAGCTCAAGGCTATGAAAATTTTAGGCATTTAAAAGTGGTTGCTCTTTAGGAAACAAAATGAAAAAAGCAATATGGGGGAGAGACACAGATAACAGGAGACAAACAGGACTATAAATTTGGCTGTGACAGTTTGGAGTAGTGAGGCTTGATTAGATGTGTCTGCTAAACACGTCCTTTAACGGCTCTGCATCTCAGTGGACAAGGCAGTCCCCTCCCATGATCACTGACTTGTTTCCATTTTTTTACTACTTTATGTAACTGCTGAATAAGTTCTAAAGAAAGATTATTAACTCTTTTATATTAATGAGGTAACATTTGCTGTACTCCTTTTTCAAAATGGCTATTCCACAAAAAATATGTATGTATAAACCAAACCTATTGCCATCAAGTGGATTCCGACTCATAGTGACCCTATAGGACAGAGTAGAACTGCCCCATAAGGTTTCCGAGGAGTGCCTGGTGGATTCGAACTGCCAACCTTTTGATTAGCAGCCGAACACTTAACCACTGTGCCACCAGGGTTCCATATATATACATATATGTGTGTATATATATATATATATATATATATACACAGTGGCACAAACATACATATATAGGATTAGATAATTAGATTTTGTATTTACAATATTTTATTCTGACCTACTACTAGGTCAAAGTGGAGATTTTTCTTGAAATACAGTGCCCAAATAAACTTCACATATACTTTTATTAGTGTGATGTTTTGGAGGTGGTATTAAATTTTTAGAAGGAAGGTCAAAATACAAATACAAGTCATTACTGATTACAGCACTTGAATAACTAAATTAACATGCTGCAGGCTTTATAACTTAAATCATAACCCAATTGAACGGATTATAAAGAGGCACTGATAGATGAGCTGTTTTAATAAGCGTTTATTTATGAATTTGTTATCAGTTTTTCATTAAAGTAAAATAATTAGGATGCTGAATCAGATCAAGATGACAGGGCTGCCGAGCACATCTTCTCCTATAAAAGAGAACATGAGAGTGTTTGGAAGAAAGGGAGGCAATTCTTTAATGAACACAAATTTCCTTTCAAATTATTCCATTGTTCACAGAAAGACTTCTGTTTAATAAAGACTCAGCTATAAACATCAGTCACAGTTTCGTTTCTTCTATGCAAAAAGGAAATGAACAGGAGCTGTATTTCCACTTTGGCATTTAGCACTTTCTGTCTTTGAGTAGAGGCTATAAAGTTGAGAGGTCATTTTGTTGCAAGCACCCAAGTGAAAACTATTATTTGATTACTATTTGTAATGAGTTATGTTAGAAGCAGCACCAAAACTGAAAAGGGAAATCCATAAAACCACACCAAGTCCTTGGACCTTTGAGGTCACGGGCAGGCTGAGACCAAAGCTGTTCTCCGACGTGCTCATGGCAGACTTCCCTGCCACGTGCAGGTGCCACAGTGACAGATGCTGTGGAGATACACAGATGGCACTTCAGACTCACCGTGATTTCTAGCTATCCTTCATCTACTTTGCCCTTCTAACCCTTTGTACAGAACGCATATCAGCATGCTTTGCATCTCATGGATGGATGTCGTTCCAAACAGTATAAAAACTTTAATATTTGACCAGCTTTCCATTAGAAAATAATTGTTTTCTTACCTTTAAGATGAGTAAAAAAAAGTACCTAGATTTTGAAATACTTTGCAGTACAGTATTCTGTATTGCAAGTATCTCTTTTAAAATAAGATCATACCTAAAAGACTGATATATTCGGTCTCATTTATTTACTATAAAATTATATATTTTTTAAAGGCACCAGTCTAACTATCCCTACTCTCAAAGAAAGAAATTTTAAACATATTTCAATGATTTCATATATAATTATGGCCACAGGAATCACAAAGCTTGAAATTTCTCCTCTTTCAAAGGTGTTCCAGTCACAGTGCATCTTCAAATTAAATTCCTTCTCTGATGGAAAAGGAAGAAACCAAATTGCAACTAATCAACAGGATATATATGGACTTAATCTACTTAATTGATTTCATGTTAAGATTAAAAGGTAACATAGAAAGAAAAGATTTCCTCCTTGGATTTGTAAACTCATGCATCAGGGAATTCTGTAATTTTTAACTAAAAATGTGATGAGGCAGAATCTTATTTATAGAGTAACAAGGGAACCATTATTATCTTGTGGTTTTCTTCGACATGATCAAAAAAAAAAACCATTTCTGCCACTTTATATTTTCACATGTATAGGCATAAATTGTAAACTAGAAAATTATTTTGACAATATCACTTCATACTCTTACTGGTATAACTCACATTTTTAACTGTGAGATTGACAGGCCCTACCCCTTCTATCCCATGCTGAATGGAGAAGAGAAGAAAGACTTTGAAGCCAATACAATACTGAACTTCTAAAATGAATAGGACTGGATTTTAATAACAAAAATTAGTTTTTCTGACAACTGAAATGATGAAAAGTTAAAGGGTTTGACTAAGTTATTGCAAAGAAATCCACTAGTAGGCTGGAAATGGGAATTTAACAAGGTACAGGTAGGGGAAAGTTACTGAAGAAAACAAACAAAAAACAAACCAATAACCTGCTTCATGTTTATAGCCCAATGAGCTGGAATTCCACGATAACTGTTTCTAATTACAGAAGCTGTAGGTGTATAACAGGACTTCAGATTCTTGGGACTTTAGTTTGCATAATACCATCAAACCAAAAAAACCAAACCCATTGCCATTGAGTCAATTCCAACTCACAGTAACCCTAAAGCAATGGGAATCTTGGTTCAAATTATATTTAGCAAATGAAGAGGAGAAAAGGTCCCAAATTCTTGAAAGAAATATATGAAACAAAATATCTTTCTGTTTATATCACATTCCTAATGACTACTTCGTTTTTGTATGTATGTGAGTATGGCAAATACTGTTGTAAGTTTCTTTTACTATCTCTCTAAAGGTGAATAAGATGTCTTTGCTATACAGTCTGAAATCTAAACATATTTCTCTGTCATGCTGCGTCTTAGAATGCCAGCCTCTTTGGAGACTGGTTGCCTGAAGTTTTCTCTTGCATGACCATTCAGGCTTAACCATAATCCAGCTAAAGCTGAGTCATTGATTGACACTAGGCACTGGGGCAGACAGATGAATTTCTCTGGTTTAAACTTTAATGGAACAGATCTTTTGATCTCTGATTCTGTAGGGAACGTGAAGTTCATTTTCTCCCACAGTTTTCTTTGGTCCTAGTACTACAGACTACATTGTCACACACAGATTTCATTCTCATGAGTAGAACGTAACGTAGTGAGGTCATCATTGCTAAACTAATACAGTGATTTCTATTCCTGCTTCATGGGAGGTTAACTTGATCACTGCCATTTCTTAGGGTCCCAAATCTGTCCAACGCAAATGTGACATAGACTCTTTTAAGAACTAAGGTTTTGAATGATGTCTTACATGAATATAAACTAGACAATAATCCCGTAATTTAGCATTTACTCTCATTTCTGAAATGGCTGCAGAATCACTTTTAATATGCATATCAAAGCCTCAAAAATAAAAATTTATAAAAAGGAATAAGACTATTCCTTATAGTCCAATTTTTTTTTTCTTACATCAGTTTCTACAAGCCCCAACCAAGACTGATTCAGTGGCGAGACAGAAAATGCAGCAAGTCACATTCCTCAGAGTATGGCTAGTTTAGTAGCTCTAGCCGTCTCAGGGACGAAACCTTAAGATTCACAAAATCTACGTGAAGTTTCCCCGGTTCCGCCTGTTTATTGAAGTCTTCCCTGGACTTGTCTAGAATTATGCACACACACACACACACACACACAAAGACGTGTAGGCTCTTCCTGAGGCCGACCGGGTTGTTCTGCTCTTTAGAAAAATCCAGGTTCCACTCCAGTTCAGAAGTACTTAATCAAAGCGGAAGACTCGAGGGATAGAAAGGTCTGAGCAGTCAGCTTTTCACTGCATTTCCTTCTGTGTAAAATAGTTGTATAAAGATCTATCTTTCCAGGGCTTTGCCATGGCAAATCAACAGATAAAATACATTGGGGCACATTTCTTCAAACTTCAATCATATTCAAATATTACTACTTTTAACAGAAAAAAAAAATCTTAATATAATTGGTATGAAAAATACATATAATATATAAAATTTCAAAACATGTAATCCTCTCTGAGCCTCATCCGTGAAGATCCTTTTCTTAAAACATAATATCCTTTGACCAAAAGTGATCAAGTGTTTGTTCCAACCGTGTCTTTGGGAGAGTGCAAACTGCTGATAAGGCCAATAAAGCTGAGCTTTTCAACTCTTTTTGCATTTGAATTGCATAATCAAAACCTGATGATTGCCCATCTCACACTCAGAGAAAGCCATGGGCATCGTACAGAAAATGAAATTTCGTTCTAGAACCCTTTTAATTCTCTGTGACATAGGCTGTTCCTCTCCTGGCTGTATATGAAAGAGGATCAGCCACAAAATGGAAAAAAAAAAAAAAATATATATATATATATATATATAGTGACTGTGAGTGAAAGCAAAACCCAGAGAAAACTGAGAATATCAAGGATTGAAATAGAAGAGTAAGAGCTGTAATTAGCTCAACGCTGTAGGAGAATACAAACAAAACCACTTCAAAAAATATAAACAAGCTGCCTGCCAGCTGGGATAGTGGCTTGTGCTATAACAAACCTTGGTAAATAGTGAGCAATAGGAAAGTAAATAGAGCTTGTGGATCACAGTCTGACATCAATTCCATTGGCTACATTTTTCATAAATTACCATCTGTAATGAAAGTCCTTCGCTATATTACCTTTCAGGTGAGACGACATTTAATATCAAGGAGGTTTTAAATAACGGCAGAGTAGCACTGCAGATCCCCGACTATACAGGCACAGAAGACAATTTTAATTACTGTCTGTTTGTGGAAGAGTGAAATTCCCTGTGTTTATGGATATTTTCATTTTAAGGAAAGCTGCGCGGGGGCAATGGAGGTAGTGAAGGAGCCTTCTCCCAGTGCTCGGTAATGATTTCCACTCTGCCTAAAGCCTGGTTTCCTTACTCAATTAAACAACGTGACCTTGCAAAATTAAATCAAAGCTTGTCTATGCATTTCTTACATGTGCATACTGAAGGCTCTACTCTTTCTACATGAAACCATGCATCAGCATAAACGGTTTAATATTTATTTCACTGAGTTTAAGTAAAAATATTCAGAAGCCACATCAGTAGAAGACACATGGATAAGGTGTTAATAGGGCCCCTAACACATCTAAGGCAGGAAATACTTTAAATACTTTTTCTCCGTGTCTGTCTTAAACAGACACGGAGAAAAAGTTGTCTTGGGACTGCCACTGTATTTCCTCAGTTTCATTCATTTTCTACCCACAGAGTCCACAGAGCTGTTACTAGGTTTTTGCAGAGAGAAAGAAGGGTTGTTTCTCTTAGGTATAAACAACATGAGTGGAATCCTATATTTTCTAACGAGTACGTTCTGTAGGGGGAAAGACCAGCGACTGTTGATTCTCCAGTGAGATTTCAGTTTTTTTTTAAATCATGAAATAAGCTTGTGGCCATGCATAAGTCTGACTCAAAGATGAAACACTGAGAGATGAGTGAAGAAAAAACATCTCCTTAAAAGTGGGGAACTATACCCTAAATCCCCTAGCAACCGTCATTCTTTCTTATTTTCTTCCTCATCTTGTCATCACTTGGTATATGTTTGTTTACTGGCTGTTTCCTCCAAGTAGAATGTGAGCTCCGTGACAGAAGGGATTTGTTTTGCTCATTGCTATATCCCCAACACCTACAGCCCATTGTAGGTGCTCCACAAAGGATTGAAGAACAAGAAATCAAGATACATTATCAGTCTCGCATGATAGGTTATCACCCTTGATTGACAACCTCCTAATTCATTACTTTGTGAAAACTGCACTCTTAAAATCCACCGGGTACCTCATAACTGCACATTGGAATGGCTGATTATCAACCTTCATTCTTTTCCAACTCTCTGTTGTACCCTGTATAACTACCAACACTTCCTTCTTTAAATTGTCTTGGATTCAGTAATACCACATCATCCTTTGCCTCCTTTTAATTACCTGAAAACTCTTTGCCTTGTCGTTTACTGAACCCTTGCAGAACTAACATTCCCACTAATTGTGGGAATTCCCTAAGCTCAGCCTTTGCTGTGGCCTTTCTCATCCTGTATCATCTCCCTAAGACTCACATCCACTCTCTTGGCTTCAACCTTCATAACTGTATTGATGACTACAAATTTTTTTGTCAGCAATGATTTAGTTCCCAAATTCCACTCCTCACACGAAGCAATATGGTGGGAATTCCTCTTGTACTGCCCATTCCAGCTCCTTCTCAAGACTTGATAGAATCATTTATTTTTCTTCATATTGTTCATAAGACCTACAGTATCTAGTCACTCACCAAATTCCATTCATTTTTTTATACAAATGGATTTAACTAATCCCTTGCCCTCTATGGTGCCTAGACTCTTAAAACAGCATCTTTATGACCTTCTGCCTTCATCACTGCCCTCTGCAATCCTTCTAGAAGATAAGAGCACTGTTTCAGTCAAACAACTCCCACACCAACAATAAAAGAGGACTCATGATATCTGTGATATAATACAGTCTACATTGTTGGCAGAGGTTTTTCAACGCCCGTTACAAACAGGGTCCCAACCTCCCTTACCAGTTTTTCCCATAACTGTCTCTCATGATACATCATTTATAGCCTACCCAGTTAACTTAAGTGTGTTTTTGTAGCTACATGTTTACTAATAATAGTATTCCTTTGTGCAAATGATTCTAATGATTCCCACTAATTTACACCTTTTCAGATCTTACCCATTCTTCAAGACATAGTTAATAAAATTGTCTCCGTGACCTCAGGGCAAAGCCTCCTGACTAGCAAATTTGGAATTACTCTGCCTTGTGAGTGCCATATCACGATTTTATACTTAGTGAAGATTTGTAATTTACTACTTGGAATATGCTCCATCTTTTCATAAATGTCTGCCTTCTGTCTTCTACTAGATAAAAATTCCTTGAGACCAAAGTCTGTGCACTCACATTTTCATTTCCCTCAGTGCCTTGCACACAAGAGGTATGTGTTCAATTAATATAGATTATTACTAGTAAGCACTCAAAAGCACATAGCTATTATTATGTTTAATTCAATGGCTGACCACAAATTTCAGTCACTCACTAAATATTCAGGCATTAAAAATTAGTTGTATACATTTACATAGAAAACCAAGGTTCCAACCTCAATAATATTCAATCAGGAGGAAAAAAATTACATAATGTTCTTATTCTTTTGGCATATGCATCTTCATATGATTCCCATCCCAGCTGTCTGTTCTGAGACAATTTTTAAAAGTCAGATTTCTGAGCAGTTGCTCAAGAAGTTATATTTAGGATAGATAAGTGGTAACTTTGGTGAAGGGTAAGATAGTACACATTACTGGGGAAGCCAGCACAACTTGTACAAGGAAAGCTCATGGAAGCTCCACAGACACTTCCAAACTCCCTGAGGGACTGAATTGCTGGGCGGAGGGCTGTGGGGACCAAGGTCTCGGGGAACATCTAGCTCAGTTGACATAACACAGTTTATAAAGACAATGTTCTACATTCTACCTTGGTGAGTAGCGTCTGGGGTCTTAAAAGCCTGTGAGCAGCCATCTAAGATACTCCACTAGTCAGTCTCACCCCTTCAAGAGCAAGGGAGAATGAAGAGAACAAGATACAAGGAAAAGATTAGTCCAAAGGACTAATGGACCACAGCTACTACGGCCTCCACCAGACTGAGCCCAGTACAGCTAGATGGTGCCTGGCTACCACTACTGACTGTCTGACAGGGATCACAATAAAGGGTCCTGGACAGAGCTGGAAAATGATGCAGAATAGAATTCTAACTCACAAAAAAAAACACCAGATTTACTGGCCTGACAGACTGGAGAAACCCCGAGCGTATGGCCCCAGGACACCCTTTTAGCTTAGGGGTGAAGCCCCTCCCGAAGTTTACTGTTCAGCCAGGGATTGGACAGCCTCATAAAACAAAACAGGACTGATGAGACACAGCAGTCCCGGAACAAGGACTAGAAGGCAGGCAGGGACAGGAAAGCTGGTGATGGGGAACCCAAGGTTGAGAAGGGACAGTGTTGACATGTCATGGAGTTGTTAATCATTGTCATTGGGCAGTATGTGTACTAACTGTTTAATAAGAAACTATTTGTTCTGCAAACCTTCATCTAAGGTACAAAAAAAAAAAAGAATTATCTACATGAGATCAAACTGACAACAGCAACTCAAAAGGTTTGATGGGAAGCCTAGGGGACAGTGAGTTGAAGATAATGGTGATGCAATAATTTGGAAAAGGATAGTGAGAATAGCAGCACAACTGGAAGAATGTAATCGATGTCACTGATTTGTACATGTAGAAACTTTCAAAATGGTGTAACTTTGGCTATGTATATTTTCACCAAAAAAAAGGTCCTCAAGGTCAAGAAGGGAGAGTGTTGACATGTCGTGGGGTTGTTAACCAATGTCATAAAACAATATGTGTACTGACTGTTTAATGAGAAACTATTTGTTCTGTAAACCTGCATCTAAAGTACAATTAAAAATTTTTTTTAAAAAAAGAAGTTATATTCAGGGCTTTGAATTTTGTAGCATTCCCAATAGCACTATAGCCAAAAACCCATTGTCGCTGAGTTGATTCGGACTCATAGCGACCCTATAGGACAGAGTAGAATTGCTCCATAGGATTTCCAAGGAGTGGCTGGTGGATTCAAACTGCTGACCTTTTGGTTAGCAGCTGAGCTCTTAACCACTGTGCCACCAAGGCTCCAATAGAACTATACAATTACTAAATTCTGGAATTTCTAAAATCATCCAGGTAAATTCATTTTTTTAAAATTTGCTTATATAATTTAATAGCATTATAAAGCACATATAAAGCCTAGTGTCCCCTATAAATCCACTATGATGGAGCAGATTTGCCAAGTATACTTAGAAACACCTGGGAGCAAGACAGGTGATCTGTAAGAGGCGATGCCTTTAGGCCTATCTTAACCCCAAGCAGGAACTTTTCAAGCAGCAAAATTGGATTTCATTTATTTTTTCCACCAGTTAAGGATGAATTTTCAACATGTTTACCTCAGTCAAATTTCTCTCCATTAGCATTAGAAATCTAAAAGCACTAGCTTCCCTTATATAAACAAGAGCGTGCTTGCTGTGCGTCTTCTCTGATCAAAATATCACCTATAAAGAAGAAAAGGTAATAGAATTTTATCTTGATGTGACCTTGTGTAGATAAATGCCTGCCACAAGATGCTAGATTATTGATTTTGGGAAGAGGGGGTTAATGTACTTTACAAGGCTTTAGTGCATATATTATATTGAATATTATAAACAACCTTCATATAAGATTATATAAAAATGGCATTCCCTAAATATAATATGAATAAATCTGACTTGGAAAAAGTATAGCCAGAATGCTCCTTAGAAGCAAGGATGGAGAGACTACATCTCACAATCTTTGGACATGTTATCAGGAGGGACTAGTCCCTGGAGAAGGACATGAGGCTTGGTAAAGTAGAGGGTCAGCAAAAAAGAGGAAGACCCTCAACAAGATGGATTGACACAGTGGCTACAACAATGGGCTCAAGCATAACAACGATTGTGAGGATGGCACAGGACTGGGCAGTGTTTTGTTCACTATGAGTTGGAACTGACTCGACAGCATCTAACAACAACAAATATGATATTTAGTGTTTTACTAATATTCTGGTTTTCATGTAAAAATTAAACATTTGGAAAATTTTTCCACCACTTTTTAACATCCAAAAATAAACAAGTGTGTAATGAGTTCCTCTATGCACCCTCCATTTGTTCCCCACCCCTTCCTTCCATTCTCCCTTGTAGAGTATTGATTGGACCACAGCCTGACTGTGTCACTGATATTTCCCTGTATCTGGCAAAGTTCACTCTGATTTGTTAGTCTCTGCTATTTCATTTCAAAGCACTTATTTGTGTATGTTTCATCCACTGTATAATAAATATCTCGAGAACTACATCTGTATCTTATTTGTCTTCATACCTCAGCACCTGGAAATACTATGAACACGGTAAGTGACAAGTATCAGTTTATTGAATTGAACTGAATAAGCGTTTGGAGGGAAAGACAGCAATCTTGTCCCAGAACTTCCTGAGAACTCTGTCATCCACAATTTGCTCCTGACCTCAAGGAGGACAAAGGAATCTACCAATGGGGTACTAACTCCAAATGTTATGGGGTTGGTGTGGTCATACCCAACCAAAACCCATTGCCATCAAGTCAATCCAACTCAGCGTCAAATTCCTCCTCAAATTATAAAACCGATAACTTTTTAAACTTCCTTCTTATTATTGAAGAAAACAGCTTTCATGCTATTTTGGAAGATTTCCAAAGACAATATGGATTTACTTTATGTAATCTAATCTGTACTCAAATTTGTTAAAACATAGTTATTCTGTAAAAACTCAATGCTTCAATCCATCAGAGATTTATTTTATCACTGGTTGTGCCATGGGAATTTTGCTTTATTCTTTGCAAATTGTCCCAGCATCACTCACGCGTTATTTTCCTCCATTGATTGAAAATATAAACTTTGTCTTATAGGGTCGCTATGAGTTGGAATCAACTCAACGGCAACAGATTTGGTTTTTTTGATTTTGAGTAGTCTTCCACAAGAATATAAGCTCAATGAACGTAAAAATGTGTCTACTTTACTCAGTTCTGCAATCCTAGAAAATAGATCAGTGCCTGAGATATAATGTCTTCCCAATACATATTTGTTGGAAAAAATTATGAATAAATGAGTGAATATATATATTTTATATATATATAATGCTTTTGTGTGTACTTAGATCTATCTATTCTCTTCTGTGATGTACAAGTACTATCATACATAAAAAAAAAACAAATATATCTTTCTTCTTTCAGGGAGATCATAATTTAGTTACTCATTAAAACTAATATTCAGATTAAATTTTAAAAATTTGTAAGCATTGCTTAATTTAATCCATGGCAATTTCTTATAAATAAATAAATAGGCATAAACCAAATATTGTTACTGTCTTATTTTTAATACACTTGCCTTCTTAGAAAATAAGTACATACCTTGAATATTTTATCATTAGCTAATTTTAAAGTAAAACAACAATTCTCCTTTTGCTGTACTATAGCAATACATATGCTGAGAAAAAGATAGACTACCTGAGGTGAAAGTATAAAGATACAAGGTTTTTCTTTACTAAAGAACAAAGTGCAGGGTCAAGTACTCATCTTCTCAGAGTAGAATCCTTACCAGGCATCCAACTAAAGTCTGAGCAGAAATTAGAGGGGAAATCAATATTTCACACTGAGTATTTTTAGAGTTTAAAATTATAGGACACAGCAGGCTCTGACAGAGAGCAAGTGAATGGTGCGCAGTGTGTGTGTCTGAAATGTCTAAAAATTCTCCACTTGACAAAGCTGTAGAAGAGGTTATCCAGAATAGTCAGCTTTGATAACTGTTTTTAACTTGTCTTGCCTTTAGATTTGAACACAGACACAAAACGTCGTGTCCTGTGTAGGCAACGTCTATCCAAAATCATGCTTTTTGCATCTGTGTTTTAAATACATAATCAATCTCTGTTCACTGTAAAATAATTAGAAAATACAAGCTGAGTCATCCATTATTCAAAAATCTAAGTCATCCATTAATCAAATAACCAGAAAAGACCACAGAGAAGGACATCGTGTTTGGTATAAAGTAGAGGGTCAGTGAAAATGATGGAAAAACTCCATGAGATAAATTGACACAGTGGCTGCAACAATGGTCTCCAACACACCAAAAACATGAGGATGGCGCAGGACTGGGCAGTGCTTCTCTATGTTATATGTGACTCCATGGCAACTAACAGCAAAATACAATAGGTACATCAGTTCATTCAGGTGTGTTTCACAAAATAGACTGAGATCCTTAACTGACTTTATTTACATCATAAATAGAATTTTGGATGGTAATTATTAATAGTATTATAGTATTTTCTTACATGGAGGTGCTATAATTTATTTC
The DNA here is from genome assembly GCF_000243295.1 of Trichechus manatus latirostris. Classification (NCBI taxonomy): domain Eukaryota; kingdom Metazoa; phylum Chordata; class Mammalia; order Sirenia; family Trichechidae; genus Trichechus; species Trichechus manatus. The sequence continues at coordinate 6,626,858 of NW_004443949.1, read as the reverse complement.
AACAATTCCCTACTGTGGGATATTGAGACAATGCACCAATATAAGACATGCAATGACGAATGTCACTGTCACAATTGTTTTTGAAATTATTTGTGTTCTTGGGTCTCGCTTACTTTGGACATGTTATCAGAATGGACCAATCCCTGGAGAAGGACGTCATGTTTGGTAAAGTAGAGGGTCAGAGAAAAAGAGAAAGCTCCTCAACGAGATGGACTGAAATGATTGCTACAATGGGCTCATGCATACCTACTAGTGAAGATGGCACATGTCTGGGCAGTGTTTTGTTCTGTTATACCTGGGGTCGCTGTGTACAACTGTCTATTGACTTTAGCATAGTGATCAGTGTTTGGGTCCATGTTTTCAAGCAATGCAGGGGATATGGAAAAAGTTGCTGAGTTATGTGAACACGCTGCAAGCATTTGATCAGGATAATATGATGGAGGAGATTGGCGGAAAAATCATCCATATGTTAAGAACGTTGAATTTAGAACACGATATCACCATGTGGAACAGCTCATAGGTTACAAAGAAGGCAAATTGACAGATCAGTACTTAATGGGTTTTGAAGAAATCCTGAAAAGAAATGCTGAAAAAGAAAAACAATAAGGAAGAGGAAGGGGAGAAGTTGTTAAAAATTTTATAGTGAAAGGATTGGCTGAAGTTTTTTCTAAACTAAATCAAGGACTTCAATTGCTTGAAAACATGGACCCAAACACTGATCACTTTGCTAAAGTCAATAGACAGATTTGGGAAGCATCGAGATGTTACCAAGAAATACATGAAGAAAAAAAGAAATGGACCATACAGACAACTCACTAATTTCCTGACTAGAAACATCATCCCCATTCCCAGGGATAATTCAGATGGTCCAGAACCTTCCACAAGTGGATTTATTACCACAACTAACAAAATGCCAAAGTTGTCCAACTCTTCTTCATCAGAGTAAATTTTTATTATTTGTGTATTTTTATGTATGTATGTATTAGAATACATCTTTTAAGTTTATATGTAATGTTTCCAACCCCCAAAGACAAATAAAGATCAAATTTATAAAGATACTGATAATAAAAGTTAATAATAATGAAAAAATTTAGAAAATGAGGTATTCAACTTATGTCAGAACTGACTTACAATGGAGTTGTCTATACAGAACCCTGCCATAAGTTGGGGACTAATTGTACCTGAGTATTAGGCTTCTTGGGCAGAGGCTGAATGGAGATTAAAGGTATGTTGGTGTAGACGGATAATAGAGTGTGTGAGGGAAAAAGGAAAGAAAAGATTCTTAAGGATCTGTAACTCTTTAACCATCCAGTCCTCTGTGACAGCAAAGTAGAAAGATCTCCATAGCTCAACCACCGCTCAGACAAGTGATCTCTAGAAATACTCTTGGGATGTGTGTTGTATGTATAGGAATTTATTTATTTATTTATTTTGCCATACCCACAGTTACAAATTCCCCCAAATTCTGAGAAAATAAATCAAGAGAAAAAATACTCCCATACAAAACTCTACTTAAAAAAAGTTTTATTCACAGTTCCTAAGTAAAAGTCTTTTTCATTAGTAGGTACACAAAAAGTTTTAAATATGGTAGTTCTGATATACTGTTGTCTTGGCAGACTCAAGCAAGAAAACTGGGAAATAATTGGCCTTCAATAAGTTGAGGTTGGAACAGTTATTTCATTTCTTTCTATGCACAAAGAATCCGATAATCACAAACAGGAAACTTGAAATATCTTCTCTCTCTTTCTCACCTAGTAGCTCTTTTAACACAATTCACATTAAACTTCAACAAAGAGTCTTTCATGTTGTAAAGAGAATTATTTAGGAAACGAAAATGTCGTATCTAAATTGTGATTAATGTCTTCTTTAAATTATTGTATGTGATTCAATGTCATTCATTCAATAATGTGAGTGTATCAGAATCATCACAATTTAATATCCTTGTCATTTGTCATAGGATAAAAATGAGGAAACAGAAACATGCGTTATGTACTGAGCACTAGGCGCTATTCTGGAGTCTGACGTCAATATACATTCCAGGAATGCACATGATTGCTATAGTAAAAAAGTATACTTCTACAAAATAGCATGCTTCTTTACTTTATAGCCATCATATTTGAAAAGACACAATGAATAACTGTAAGTACAGTGGATAATAAAGTGAGAAACAATGAGCAGTATTTTTTTCCCCCAATCTGGCACGCATTTGATTCTATTGCACATTAAGAAACAGAAATATCTCCAAGTGCTTCCCATAAGCTTCACTGAGAATGGTAATGCATGTCTTAACTACCACGAGACATATGACTACTTAGAATGTCCCTTACTTAGGCAATTAAAGATGCGCCTGATCCTTTACATTGGCATGTCCCTGTCTCCTTTTAGAAATGAACATTGTGCTTGTTGGTGTCATGCCTGATTTCCATCTCTCTGTACAATCAACCAGGTACTCCAGGGAAGTTTTGTTTTAGACTTTGCTCCAAGAGTGCCCCTGCATGGCAGTTTTAGATGAAATAATAGTGCAGTTGTTTATTTTATGATTCATCACATTTACCTGATGTCAAAAGCCGAGGTGTATGTCCTGTGCATTATCACGTGATAAAGCAAATCACGATGAGACAATGTGTATAGAGCCTGGATCTATGAAAACTTACAGAAAAGGTGACCACTGGCTCAGCAAGCAAGAAACCCCACAAGGCTAAGAGAGCACATCGATCCACATCTTAAGTCACAACTGGTCTCAATTCTGAGAAGGTATGAAAATAAAAGCATCTTACCATCATCATCATCATCATCATCTCTCTTTCTCTCCGATGCTTTACGCCTAGACATTCATCCCACATTCCAAATTGACTATAAATATGCTCTCTTTATTGTATACTCATGGATATTGTGTGGTGATTGCCCCCATGTGTCTTGGATATTTCTACCATTCCCTTATTTTTGTTCCCAAAACACTAAATAAAATCCAGGTAAACCCACATATATTCTTCTTCAGCTGTGTGAGAACCAATTTTCCTTGAAACAAATTGTGAGCTCATAGTCTAGGAATAATGAAGAAACAAAAAGAGCGAAGGCTATATAACAATTACTACTCTCTTCCTAGTTTCCCCAACTGCTTTGCTCACAGTGGTTAGCAAACTACTACAAAGAAAGGAAAACTGTGACATAGGCAAGTGTAGTTTCTTCCTTTCTTTAGAGAGAAAATGACAGGCTCATTGACCTCAACTCACCTGCTAGCACATCTCAGACTTACTTCAGGGTCTTGAAGGTGTAAAGATCCAGAAGCAATGCCAGCTCTCCATTTCTCTGAATAGAAATAAAAACACTCCAGTTTTAGAAGATGAGAGCAGCAGAGTATTACAGGAAACAATCCACTGGGTCTATTACCAAAAAAAATAATAAAAAAGATGTCTGAATCAGTCTCAGAAATAAAGGTGCTGAAGTATACAGCTCTGTCATTATATTTCTAAAAGATGGGCAAAAATGTACCTTTTCTCACTTTTAACTTGGCATCATAATCCAATATGAGACTTGCTCTTTTGACTTTCAGTAAGTTAGTGAGCCCTATCTTGATAGTCCATCTTATTTGCCACATTAATGTTCTTCATATTCATAAGTGAAAGTGAATGAAAGATTCTCTTCTTCTCTGTTTAAAATAGAAATGATTCATGACCTCATTTACTGAAGTATGAAATATGCAAATCAAATTGTACTATGATAGTAATTTGGGGGAATTGGCTTTGTTATTCTTCTTTTCCTGAGTTAATGATCATAAAGAGCTTTTCTGCCATAGTGACTATTTCTCGTAAATCTTGGATATAGGAGGTATTGGTAACGTTTTTTTAAATAATTTATAGATGTGTATGACAGTCATATTCCAACATGAATAATATTTCCATATAAGCATATTTCAGAAAATGCTATGAGATGAAGCTAATGAGAAGATATCATTTGCAGTTCGGGGAATTCTTAATGGATATTGAAGATATTTTGAACGTATTAAGATTTCTTGAGAAGATGCAATTTGTAGCAATTCTGCTAAAAACATAAAAAGTTAAAATTCTATGTGTGTCAGAGTCTGCTGGCTCATTACAAAACTCATTTCCTCTTCTTCCTGGGCAGAGCTAGATTACATTTTCCAGCCTTCTTTGAAATTAGGTATAACCATATGACCATGTCACTGACTTCTATTAAGTGGAATGTGAGACGAAAGCATATGTGCTACCTTCCAGCCTGGCCGTGGAAACTTCCTGTGAGAGGTCCTCCATGCTCTTTCTCAATGTATTGCTCCAGAGAAGAGCAGAGCCACACAATGGAAGGAGCAAGGACCTTGAATGACACATGGATGGCCGCCAATTCAAAAAAAAAAAAAAACTAAACCCATTGCCTTCAAGTCGATTCCAACTCATAGCAACCCTGTAGGACAGAGTAGAACTTCCCCACAGGGTCTCCAAGGTTGTAAGAAAGCAGATTGCCATATCTTTCTCCCATGCAGTGGCTGGTGGGTTCAAATCACCAAACTTTCAGTTAGCAAGCCCAGGGCTTATCCACTGTGCCACCAGGGCTCCTTGACTGCCTGTTAGGAGTCACTATTCATGACTTCATGTGAGCAATAAATAAATATCTATTGTGTTGAGAATAAGAAGTTTCACTTCTGATATGACTGACTAAGCTACTACCAGACTCGGCCTCCCACATATAACACCTACAAACTTCTGACAGAATATTAAAAAATACCATTATTTTAAGGCTTTGGAAAGTAAACAAAAGCAGGCAGATTCTGCAGAGGAGTAAACATCTGGGAGAAGTGAACAGCATGAGAAGAGTTTCCTGGTGACTTTTAGCCTGAGGAAAGACTGCAGTTGGCCCTGTTCATGGTGGCTGAAGCCCCTATAGAAAATCCTGGTCTTTATGGGCTAAAAAGCCAGCAGATAGCAATCTGGAAAATCAGAGGGGAATCTCAGAAAAGAGACAGACAGAGACAGGGAGCCATAAATTTTGTGTAAAAACCTCTGGCTGATCCCTGAACTATACATGCATGTTGTTGACTCAAAGCAGTCCCAAGTATGGATGAAACAGCTGAACTGAGATTTGAATTACCACTCAAAAAACAGGTTTTTTTTTTTTTTCCCAACCAATTAAACTGTCTGCTAAACAAAAATAAATAAATAAAAACTCTTTGGAAGACTATAACAGAATCCAGAGCCTCCACCATATAACACTCATAATGTCCAGGATACAATCTAAAATTATTCAACATACAAAAGACATAGGAAATGTGCCTCTTCTCAAGGCAGGAGGGGACAGGAAAGCTGGTAGTAAGGAACCCAAGGTCGAGAAGGGAGAGTGTTGACATGTCGTGGGTTTGTTAACCAATGTCATAAAACAATATGTATACTAACTGTTTAATGAGAAGCTAGTTTGTTCTGTAAACCTTCATCTAAAGTACAATAAAAAAATTTTTAAAAGAAGAACAACAACAACAGATGTGACCTGTCTCAAGAGGAAAGAATAATAAAATAACAGCACAATTACGTTAAAAATAGTAACGAATGTATATCAGTTTGGGTAATGTTATCTACTGACAGATAAAACCTCAGCGTCTAGGATTAGCTTAACTAATACACATTGTCCCTTTTCATTAAAGACTAAAGATTTAAATTTTTTGGGTCAAGTCAATTCTGACTCATACCGCCCTGTAGGACAGAGTAGAACTGCTCCATGGGGTTTCCAATGCCATAATCTGTACAGAAACATCTTTCTCCCGAGGAGTGACTGGTGTGCTCAAACTGCCAACCTTCTAGTTATCAGCGGAGCTCTTAACCATTGCACCACCAGGGCTCCTTCTGAGGGCTGCTACTAGGCTTCAAGTCTTGCTACTGCAATCCAATGGGTCAGAAAACAGCTGCAGCCACCAAGGGATGAGAAGGCCTCCAGACACCTGCCTGCTTTCTAACTGTCCCAAAACCCCAAAGAAGAGAAGCAGGCCTACCATGGAACACTGAGTTGAGCTACTGAAAAATCCAAATCTGCTGAAGTCTGCTTATCATGTTTCAAAAATGCTGCCTCTCATTTTTCAAATTTTGCATAATTAAATCTCAATGGCATAACCTAAACCACATCCCAAATTCTGGCAGCAAGGGAGTAAGAGTCTGGCAAATGTAGTTCCAAGATTTCTAGTCTGTGTGATACAGAGGAATATGCAGCATGATCGAGATGCTAACAGAAAGCAGAAAAAATCCAGGACTACAACTTAATTCACAAGGCTATTACGAGCATGAAATGAGACAAAGGATATAAAAGACTCTGAACATCCTAGTTCTGTGTCCCTGGGTGGCACAAATGGTGAAGAGCTCGACTACTAGTGGAAAGGTTGGTGATTGGAACCCACCCAGAGGTGCCTCCGAAGAGATGCCTGGTAAGCTGCTTCTGAAATGTCACAGCCTTGAAAACTCTAAAGACCAGTTCTGCTCTGCACACATGGGGTCTCCATGAGTCAAAATCAACTCCACAGCAACTAACAATAACACTACAGATACCCAGATTCCCAGATGACACTTAGCAGTCTAGCCTTAAGAGTCTGGTTTTATCTACTGAGTATATAAGATGATGTCCCTACCTAATAGTACAAATAGTTCTTGTGAAGTACCTAGAAGGAGATAGAAGAAAGTTGTTGAGAAAAAGACAACATGGTCTCTAGTCCCCAGACAGGAAGTAGATTTGATTCTTATAGAGAGAGGATGGGAACTGAAAGAGCACTTTGAAGAAATGTGCAGCGTCCAAAGAAACGCAGTTCATAAAGCATTGGGGTTATTTTGACAATGTCGATCCCAGACTGGGGGAGAGAGGACTTTTCTCTATTGCTACCAAAAACGGTGCTATCACAACAAAGAATAAAGGAATGTACAGCCATTTGCAACTCAAGGGTTTCATATCTTGAGTAGCATCAGGAGGCAGGGCCCTGAATGGGGACCATCAGCCTCATGGATCTTCTTGGCAGTAAAAGTCACTGCAAGGTGTTTGCCTCAAGGTGCTTTTAAGGTGGTAAATATCACCAAGAAGGTGGCAATGGAAGAGCATGGCATACTGGTCATAGGTATGCTAAAAAAAAAAAAAAAAACAGAGACTCTCACAAACAATTGGGAAGTTTTAGGGAAGGAGAGGCGCTGAGGTTCTGCTTTTATTCAGATGACAAGAGATAAGTCAGCAATATAAGGACATTAATCTTAATGCAATTATTCTTTGTTAGTCACATAGATGCAAGACTGGGGGAGATTTGGGCTACCCCCATAGCTCTATCTTTGTCTTTTCAATGATCAAGCATTAGGTACACATCCCTGTGTTACATACCTTGGGCTAAGTCATGGGAGCACAAGCCTGTCCAGAACTACAGCATTTAAACTTTCTTAATAAATTCTTGTTGGAAAATTGTACAAACTCCTAAGCTTCAGAGGAAGAAAATATTCTTTTTCAACGAGATTAGGAAAAGAACCAAACAGAGCTGCTATAGAATAATAATTTCTGTCTGAATATGCGAGAGGAAATGGGCGTGGAGTTGTAGAGTAGAAGCACAGGTTACGACCACTAACAGGCAGTGTTTCTTCCGTGTCTCCTGTTCTTCCAGAAGGACTTTCTTGTTCTGATTTAAAAGTCAGGCTGATAGTTTCTTTTGACACGGCATTTAGTGTGAGTAGTAATTCTCCCGTTCAACTTTACTATCTTTGAGGTAGTTACTCTTATTATCTGCATTTTACAAGTGAAGAAACAGACTTAGAAAGGTTAAGTAACTTGTCCAAGTACCCTATTTTTGTGGGTTACAAATTACATTCTTCCTAGAAGCAGAGAACTGAATACATAAACTATAGAAAAATATACTTAATGTTGGATATGATTTTTTCTACAAAGTTCGTCTAGACATGTTAGAAGTACTCTGTGGTTTTGTTAAGCAAAACCACTCTTAACAATTCTGTACATATTCTTCCAGGTAAATGTGTATGTCATAATTTGCAAAATACTGTATGTATAGAGCTATGCCATCTTTTATCCCTTAACCAATTTCCTTTTCAATGGAATTGTTTCCCATTTTGTTGTTATTGCAAACAATGCTACCATTGATTTGAAATTTCTTTTAAGCATTAAGTTCATGTATGAAATATTTATTACATTTTTTGCATTTCAACTTCTATTATTGTGAATTCAAACAAGGGCATACTTGTTCCCCTAAGCTCCGGTAAAGAGAGTAAAATATTTCGTTAGTAACCAGAGGTTTGTGTGCATATCACCAATAAGTGGAAACACAAAGCACTATTTACCATAATGACGGAAATAGCCCCTGGTGACCTACAGAAAAAGAAAAGGACAGAGAACGAAAGCTCTATAGGAAGCGCCTGTGTGATTCAAAATTTCTGTGCCTCTAATGGAGCTAAACTCTTTAATTAAATTTGTTAGAAATGGGATTTTAATTTTGTTTCATTTTGTTTCTACTGTATCTGCCTCATGTTCGTGTCTACCTATCTGGCAATTAAGTTTAACACATTTCCATGGGCTAAATCCCAGATTTAGGAGAAAGATCCAGTAAAATACATCTACTAGCTGAAAGCATTTTCTAGAATAGACCAATAATGATAATACTGTGTACTCTCAGAAAGGTTTTCCATGCCAATTTTTCCATCATGTATGTAGATCATACAAGTTTCTGTCTTCTTGGAGAGAATCATTTTCAGACTCAACGTAGACTCCACAAGATACACAGAACTCAAAAATAACAATGACCAAAGGCATACTGAGGCTAATCCAACCACGCTGTGAATTATCAGGAAAAATGGGAGAGATATGAGAGAGAATATATAGATGAGTCAATGCATACTTGGATGGATGGACAGACAAATGATGTTTTAAATTGAATGTTTACTCTATTTGATGCACCACAATAAAGGCTTTACATAAATTATCTTTCTTAACATTGATAGGTATCCTAGGAAGCAAGCATCTTAAATGACATGTGGAAATTGAGGCTTAAAGCTCAATTATCCATGATCTCACACTTAATGAGTGACACATTCAGGATTCAAACTACCCCCTGCCATCAAGTTGATTCTGACTCACAGCGACCCTATAAGAACTGCCCCATAGGGTTTCCAGGGTCGCTATGAGTCGGAATTGACTTGACAGCAAAGGGTTTTTATGTCTTTTTTTTTTTTTTTTTTTTTTTTCCGGAATCTTTAGAAAAGCCAACTGCTACATCTTTCTCCCACGGAGCTGCTGGAGGGTTTGAACCGCCAACCTTTCAGTTAGCAGCCAAGCGCTTAACCACAGCACTACTAGGGCTCCTTCCAGGATTCAAACTAGAAGTTTGAAAACACAAACTCATTCATTCAATATAGTTGAATAGCTGCTAGGTGCCAGGCATTGTATTCTAATCATTGTGGATAAAGCAGGGAACAAAACAGAAAAAGCCTCTGCGCTCATACAGCTTATATTCTACTGAGGGCGAGAGACAATAAACATGTAAATATATATCAGCAGTATAATAAAAACTATGAGAAAAAATGTAAAAACACATTGAGGACAGGGCATAAAGGCAGCAAGTCTACGCTATTTCTCAGAAGGGAGGGAAAGACACTTGAGTAAAGATCTAAATGAAGTACAGCACGTCATCAAGCTCTCTGGGGAAAGGTCGTTTCTTGAAAAAGGATAAATATTCTCAGATTGGTGTTTGCTGGATGTATGAGAAAAATAACTGCAAGGAGACTAGCACTGGCTAGAGAGGAATGACCTAGGAATTGGGGTAGGAATGAAGCAGAGAAGGGGGTGTTACAAGGCGGGGGTAGTAGTAGTAGGTGAAACAGAAGTTAAAAGGGAAAGACCATACAGATCTTCCTTTGCGATTTTATTGTAATATGGGAAGCCACTTGAGAACTATGAGCAGAAGGGTGACAGAGTCTGTCCCCTTGGCGGCAGATTCTAGATATGAAGTTAGAATTTACAAGATGTGCCAGTGAATGCATGTGGAATGAGGGATGGGAATCTTCCCCCATCAGCCTAACAACAGGGGCTCCCATCCACCTCTTAAAGACAGAAGGATGCCATCACAAGCTGCTGTAAATCAGCAGAGTTTACTCCAATGTTAATAGGATAACTCTGGCTTCTATGGGGAGAGTTGATAGTAGGGAGGCAATGAACAGACCAGTTGTCAGTAATTCTCAATCCCATCAAACCCAGTGCATTTTTTTTATTTTAAAAAAGTAATGCCTTCTTTACTATTCTAAATATGTCTGAACTACTATATAACTGATCACCAAAATAAATAATTTTTTTTTAAATTCTAAAATTCAGAAGCCTTATTTATAGACAAAAGGAGAAATAAATAGGAAGTAATTTATTTAAAAGCCGTGTGTATCAACACAAAACTTTTTGAGCTAGAAAACAATGACTAGTAGACATTTACAACCATAGGTGTGGCTACTGTAAAAAGGTCAAGCAATACAGGTGTTTGGTACTGGCAACTCAAAAACAAAGCACAGCATGGCCAATGATACTTTCATTTTCTGAAATGGTGAAAAAATGCCTGATGAAGTTTCAAACAACATCAGATTTAACCTTCCCTCAATTTACACAGCAGTACGTTCCTGGAAAATTCCATATAGTTTAAAAAAGGGATGGTGGTGGGGAGAAAAACAAACTTTGTGTTTATAAGTAAAGTGAAAGTAGATTGCAGGCTTGGAATCTACCATGAATGTGGAACATTGAAAAATAAAAGGATGCAGAATAATTACGGTATTTTTCACAAATAACACACCCACGTAGATAACGCGCCCACACATACAATGCTCATAATGCACCTAGGAAAATAATGCGCAAGGGAGTTGTGCAGTAAAAAAACTTGTAACATGTGGGTTATTCGCATAAAATGCTGTATTTATTTTGGTGGGCTGTTCTATGCATTCAAAGGCATCTAGCATATCTGGACTCAGCCCACTGAAGGTTTGTTGTCTTCTCCAACCCCTGTGACAAATGAATATGGCCACACAGATTTTGAAATTGTTTCCAAGGGAAGGTATCACTCACAGTGGGAATTACTGAGTCAGGAAATTAAGTGCAAAGGCCAGGTGAAAAAGAAGTGGCACTGTAGGTGGTGATAAGTGGTAGATTCTGGATATGAAGTTCGATTTACAAGATTTGCCAGTGATTGGATGTGGAGTGAGGGAAAAAGAGGAGTCAAGCATTACTCCAACTATTCCAGCCTGAGCAGCCTGAAGAATGGTGTTGTCACATCCAAAGATGTAAGCCCTTAATAGCTATGTTATATCATCTCCCCATGTGTGATAGTTATGAAGCTATTGAGAAGGCCCCTCCTGACCAAAATACTTCCTCTACAACTATGTTTAGTGCCTGAAAATAACTAGAGAACTTGCTACGATATGACAAATACCTTCTGCTATACAGTAAATTAGATGAAATATTCTCACAAAAATATCCCTTTAATATTCAGTAGAAGTAAGGACATTGAGGAAACTAGTATTTTAATGGGAAAGAAAAAAAAATGATAGATATGTACTTTCAAAAAAATATTGGTCTGATCACAATAGAGGATCCCTAACAGAGCTGGAGAAAAATGTAGAACAAAATTCTAACTCACAAAACAAGACCAGACTTACTGGCCTGACAGACTGAAGAAACCCCGAGAGTACGGCCCCCAGACACTCTTTTAGCTCAGTAATGAAGTCACTCCCTTCATCCAAAGATTAGACAGGCCCATAAAATAAAATGAGACTAAAGGGGCACAACAGCCCAGGGGCAAGGACTAGAGGGCAGGAGGGGACAGGAAAGCTGGTAATAGGGAACCCAAGGTCTAGAAGGGAGAGGGTTGACATGTCGTGGGGTTGTTAACCAATGTCATAAAACAATATGTGTACTGTTTAGTGGGAAGCTAGTTTGTTCTGCAAACCTTCATTTAAAGTACAATGATAAAAATAAGAATAAAAAATATATTGGTCTGGTTAGGGTCTGCTTGAGGACTAGTAATGAGCACTGAAAGTGGAGCTATGAGTGCGAAAAGGAATGTAGAAAGAAGTGGATGAGAGTGACAACAAATGTGTCCTCTTCATTATTTTACTTAAGACTGGTCATAACCAATGAGGTAAATGTGGTCATTATGTCACATTACACCTAGGTTTCAATGAGCACCAACTCATTGTCGATGCAAGGAAAATAACTAAATTGACTTCAACTCAAGAAAAATAGGAAAAGGTATCCCAGCTTCCCCCATCAGCCTAAGAACAGGGGCTCCCATCCACCTCTTAAAGACAGCAGGATGCAGTCACAGGCTGCTGTAAATCATAACACAGTTGTCTAAGAGCCCACACTGGTATATTCATAAAGGTTACTAAATTATTCCCTTGACCTGCCCACCTGCCTGATCTTGCCTCCAACAGACTCACAAGCATATAAGGAGAGCAAACAAAACCAAAACACCAAATCCTTGCCATCAAGCAGATTCTGACTTATAGCAACTCGATAGGACAGAGTAGAACTGCCCCGTAGGGTCTCCAAGGTTGTAAATCTTTACAGAAGCACACTGCCACATCTTTCTCCCCCGGATTGCCTGATGCATACAAATTACCGATCTTTTGGTTAGCAGCTGAGCGCTTAACCACTGCCCCAAGAGCAAACAAGCCCAGGAAATTCTGGGTTATTACCATACTCCACCCTCTGAAGCCATATTTCTCAGTGTAAATTAGAATCCAATCCCAGATGAGAATAGAAGTCAAGGTTTTAATTTCAATCCGTTATCTCAGTTTTTCCACAAACAGAACACTCCCAAAAAATCTGTAGTATTATTTCTCAGAAGACTTGAAAACAAAATCTGTTTTCCCCTCGCTTTCACTGGGTTGGTTTGATTTACATAACAATACTGGCTGCAAAAAGGAACTCCTCGAAGATGAGAAAACAATGCCTGCTCTTGAATCAACTGCAAAGAAACACAGAAAAAAAGAATGCTATTACTCTCCATCAAACAGAAAACGTGTGCTTTTGCAGTTATTTATAACCTGTACTCCTGTTTGACAAGTGTGATGTTGAACTGCATTAAATATTAATTTATACAGTAGTCGTATAAAACCAGGCAGAAACACAGCAGGGGAAATTGCATTTTCTTACTGTTAAGACTATTGTTATAGTCTTCTGGTACCTCATGCTGTCATCCTACTTAGTAGATTGATGTTTATTTTCCCAGCACACATCGACGGCCATCAATAGCATTACTAACTTGTATACTGTTATGTTGCCCTCGCAAGTAGTAAATCTTGCCGGCCGGGAAAGGGTGTTTGGTTTCAAGAGACTGATCATAATCTCCTGACATGAATTTAATCAAAATTTAGAAATGACATGTTTAATGCTTCCTTCTAGCAAACACAGTTTATGTTAAACCTAGGCTCAGCTTTGGTTTTGATCTATAACTCATTTCATGATGTAGGGCCAGGGATAACTTGACTTCAAAATGTTATTTTATCTCATTTTCACATGTGTAAATAAATGTCTCTGTTCCCTCATAAGTCCCACTAAAGAAGAGTATTTGCCAAATAGGCCCATTCGCCTTTTCCCTAGTCATTGCTCCTTTACTCTTTGATCTTGTTCTTGTCATAAGTCACAGGAACTATTAACTCAGTTTTTTCAGAACACCTGTAACATTGTTCTACAAAAAACCACAGGTATTGGAAACCTATGATTTAAATGCAATTTGTTTCTTCCATTTATATTTGATTCCACTCTAGTATTTTTATTCTTGGCTTCTATATCTGTTCACATCCACAATGTCACCTCTCAACCCCAACCCACTCCCAGCCAAGATTTGCCTCAGGCATTCTTCCATGGGAGATCATCTTCAGACTTCGCTCTGATGAAAAGCAAGAAAAGCTCACCAGGCATCATGTGCTGCCTTATATTTCTCTACCCTCCCCATCCACTTTGGCCAAAAGTTGCCTTCCTTGATCTTCATTTCTATTTTAGAAGTAATCTCAAAGCCTCAGGCTCATTCTTAGCCCAAATCTAAGCAAAGAGGAAGAATAAGTATAGAATTTCAGAAATACAGAGAAAATAGGTATTCCTATGCTTTTGTTTAAAAATATCTAGTCATGTTGCATCGATAGTAAAGAGAGCTTCAAGAACCGAATGCTGGATTTAAGGACCTGGAAAGTGACTACTCAGTTATAAGTGCCTCATGAATTGTCTAATTCCACCTGGATTTTAAAGGATCAGAGGTCTGCTCTCCATCTTCAGCAAAGCCACAACTATAGTTTCCAAATAGCTAAAATTTATTCCTATGTATAATTTCCCTTGAGATAAAAAAGAACTACTTTATTCCACCTGTCAATAACACCTAGATTTTTGCATTGGTTAAAGATGACGTATTTTGCTTACTCAACCCAATTCTGCAAACACCTTACTGTCTCATAGAAACATCACGTGACGTTCAACAGTGGTCCTCACTGAGCATTCCTAAGGAAGAGGTTTTAGAAAACTTAGCTGGAATCACTCCTTCAGTTTCTAAGGACCCCTGGAGATGTTAATAACTCTAAGCCTCCAGCTGAAAATCACTGAGATAAATGTTTCTAAGCATTATGTAAGGAACCCTGGTGGTGCAATGGTTAAGCACTCAGTTGCTGGCCTAAAAATTGGCAGTTTGAACCCACCAGTGGCTCCTCAGGAGAAAAGACCTGGTTATCTCCTCCCGTAAAGATTATCAACAATAACAACAACAACAAAAAAAAAACCACTGACATCAAGTCGATTCTGACTCATAGTGACCGTAATAGATACAAGACAGAGTATAACTGTTCCATAGGGTTTCCAAGGCTGTAATCCTCATGGAAGCCTACCACCACATCTTTCTCCCACAGAGGCTGGTGAGTTCGAACCCCTGACCTTTCGGTTAGCAGCCAAGCATTTAACCACTACACCACCAGGGCTACCTTACCTATGGGGCCATTCTACTCTGTCATATAGTGTTGCTATGAGTTGGAATCTCAACAGCACACAAGCGTTATGCAGATTCAAAATTTTAAAACAAATTAAAATATTTCTGCATTTATTTTTAAATTATAAAGGAAAAACTTTTTTAAAAAATTTATATTGCCAGCCAGGTGGCAATATGTTGCAGGGTTAGGGCAACGTTCTCTAGGAAGCTGTATGTGCTCTAAACCAGCTTCCAATATATGGTGCTGTTTCTCCCATAGCCAGGATTCATGGGTCCAAGAATCAAGGGTGGAAACGGGAATGGCACCATGCACTATTACCCCTAGTGACCCACTCATGAAATTTTTGCATCCTGTCCCTACAATCCTATGCTCTGCAGGTCTAGAGGTCTAAGTTCCAAAGGGAGGAATGCTCCCATCTGGAGGTACATAAAAGATTCCACTGAAGTGGAAATTAACAATGCCACCCAGCCACTCTGGGCTCCTTATGCCTCTGGATCAACAGGCACAGAAGGGAGTTACCATACTGGCTGGTGTGATTGATCCTGATTACCAAGAGGAAATCATATTGATATTATATGTTGGAGGTAAAGAAGAGTATGTCTGAAATACAGGAGATCCCTTAGGGTATCTCTTAGTACTACCATGCCCTGTGATTAAAGTAATAGAAAACTACAGCAACCCAACTCCAATATGACTACTAATGGTCCAGATCCTTCAGGAGTGAAGGTTTGGGTCACCCCACCAGGCAAAGAACCACACCAGCTGAGGTGCTTGCTGAGGGTAAAGGGAATACAGAATAAGTGGTGGTAGAAGGTAGTTCTAAATGCCAGCTACAATCATGTGACCATTTGCAGAAACGAGGACTGTAATTGTTGTATTTCTTCCTTGTATGTGCTCATCAAATATTTTTGTTTTCTTGCTTATAAAATATTAGATGTAAACAGGGCTAGTGCATTTTCAGTTGTACATGTGTTAGTTGTATCGTGTTCGGTGCAAGCATGACTTTATAATTGTCTTTATTTAAAGATTATGTATGGGTTAAGGAGATGTGTATACGTGCCAAGTTGACAAGGGGTGGACTGTGATTGCTAAGGTTGTGTGTCACCTTGGCTGGGCCATGATTCTCATTCTCATGTTTTGGCAGTTTTGATGTAGTTTGGCAGTTATGTGTGTATGCAGTTATGATGTAATTACCTCCATGATGAGATCTGATATAATGTGATCTCCTCCATAACGAGATTGGCTATGAGCAGCCAATCAGTTGAAAGGAATTTTCCTTGGGGTTGTGGCCTGTATCCAATGTATGTGGAATTTTCTCTGCTCTGGATTCTGCATTTGGTTTGTCATCATCTGAACTCCGGTTCTTGGGACTTGAGCCAGCAGCCTGCCATCTTACCTGCCAATCTTGTATCCATCAGCCTCTGCAATCTATGAGCCGGCAGCCTACTGTCTGACCTGCCAATCTTGAGTTCATCAGTCCCTGCAGCTACGGGAGTCTTTTGCTAACCAAACAATTGGAGGTTCAAGTCCACCCAAAGGGGCCTTAAAGAAAGGCTTAGCAATCTACTTCCGAAAAATCAAACATTGAAAACCCTGTGGAGCATAGTTTGACTCTGACACACAAGTGGTCATGAGTCAAGTCAACTCAGTGGCAACTGGTTTCAACTGGTCCACTTTAAATATATAAAAACCAAACCAAGCCAATTGCCATCAAATCGATCACGACTCATGGCAACCCTAGAGGACAGAGTAGAACTGCTCCATAGAGTTTCCAAGGAGTGCCTAGTGGATCTGAACTGCCGACCTTTTGGTTAGCAGCCGTAGCTTTAACCACTATGCCACCAGGTTTTCCTTAGCTCAACTTAAAAGAAGAAGAAATTGAGGATCAGAGAAGTTAAACAATTGCTTAAAGTTACACAGCCAGTAAGTTAGTAAGTTGTCACAGAAATCACACAAATAAATTATTTACTAAAAAAAGTTATTAAAATTGATATCTTGAACTCAAAAGATAACATGGATCATGTGAGTTTCTAGAGTTCTGCTTTTAGTTTTTGTTAGTAATTTATTTCTTAACCTTAGGTGATGCTATTGCCTAAGAATCCACTTGTCAGGCATACAATGTGTAGGCTTTGTCAGTTGCTGAGTATGTCTATTCCAGTTATGCATTCTGGAACTGGTGAAACCACTATGGGATGGGTTTGGGGACCAACTGGACCCACTGTGAAACAGACATGAGCTAAGACTCTATTAATAACCTGGCTTCCATACACCCCCACTCTGACTGATGGGTCACAGTGACATTTTGGGTCTCCTGGAATTAGTGCCAGTTCAGAGCCAGTGTCCAGTAGTCCCTGAAAAGTCTGATTATTTCCTTCTCCCCAATGAACAGCCACTCTTGTAAAAGGCCATAGATCGCTTTGGGGAAGGCTGGGAGAAAGACTCACAGCATAAATTTTTGGTAGTGTAGTGGGGTCCTTCCTCAAGGGGACCCGGCCTCCCCTTCATTCAAGAGGTTGTGGGTATTCAAACTAGTTCAAGTCTAGGAATTGATTAATACGCCATGACTCTCTATTCTGGTGATGTAAGTTAGACTGCTGTTCACTTGACCTAGAATTCTTCCCCAGATCAAGTAAATATTTAGTAGATTGCCCATCTATTTCACTCCTAGGGACACCATGACTAAGTAGCCAATGCCATAAGTCCAAACGAATCAGACCATTCTGATTATCGCTTTGACCCTGCTGTCCATTACAGTAACTACGCCCACCATGTCTTTGTCAATTGAGTGCAGCCACTTGATCCCTACCACCACGAGGTCCAATCAGCCCCATTGTAGTTAGGTGTCTTAATTCATTTAGGGCAGCTCCCACCATCAAATCTGACTTTCATAAAATAGCAATCACAGCTGTCTTCAAGGATTCTGGGGTTCCCTTCACAAATTTGTTCCTCACTGTTGTGGTAAAAGGTGTGTCCTCTGGGCACTCCTTTTTGGTTCTGGGGAGTTTCACCTGATAAATCCACTCTAACATGCCAATTTCCCTAAGCCTTTGTATACCTTCTTCTACAGTATACCAAGGCAGTTCTGGTATTCCAACTTGATTTAGTGTAGGCCACCACATAATCCATGCTTCCATGATACAACCAAACAGGATAGTCGATCTTTCCTAACCCCTCGAGCTGAAACACTGATTGAAGAACTTGTGCTTAGTGGAACCATATCAATAAACTCAGACGGATCCAGCTTTATGTTCCTTGTACCATTATCTCACACCCTTAATTGCTATTCCCACACATATTCCCTGTGTTTCTATTTGTACATATTAGAGAAGTAAAGCAGTTCTTTTGTGTCACACTTTGTACTTTACCTTTTGGGGCTCACTGGGATTTACATCTAGTTATAGGTCTAGAAGCAAAAATGGGTGGTGGGGTGAGTCCTGGGGATATTCAGCAATGTCTTGCAGGGCATTTGCCTCAGACAATGCCCCAGGCAACACTCCAGGCACTGCCCCTGGCAATATCTCAAAGACTCTTCAGGCATAGCTGGGTTAATCTCATCAGATGGGGGTAGAAGGGATAATGGTTTTACTTGGGAGGGTGGCTTAGCAGACAAAGACGGAGTAATCTCTTCAGATGGGAGTAAGAGGGTTGGTTCTGTTAGTAGAAGTGATTCAACAGAATTTGGGGGCTCAGTGTCCCCAGGTTCCTGATTATGTGCCCATATGTCCCCATTCCAAGTTTCAGGATCCCATTTCTTCCCAATCAATGTGCTGACTTTAACTTCAGACATCATTCGAGGTTGGGAATTCAATTGGCTTTGTAATTCAGACACTCTTACAGTAAGACCCTGGGTTTGGTTTTTGGCAATATCAACTCTGTTACTGCAAGAAATAAGGCTTTTTTTCAGGGAACAAATGGCAACTTTCAGATCTTTTATGTAGCACTTCAGTTGTGACTCTGAAGCCATAAGTTCATCTCTTTCCTTCACCAAACCAACAACTAGCAGCACCAACCAACTAGCTTCCTTATACTTCTCCTTCTGACAAAATTGTAGGTATCAGATATGCAATCACCCAGAGTCTTGTCTCTCATAAATGTTTGATCCATTGTTTGCGATATTTTGCTTATTTCTATTGCCACCTCACACCACGGATTAGCAGTGCCCTCTTTACCACTGGAGGCAGAATCATTAGCACCTTTAAGACTAATCAGACTTGAAAACCAATTAAAAAAACTCATCCATATGATTTTGTTCCTCTAGAACCACTCTCAGTACCAAATGTCTTAGGCTGGGGTCTCTAGAAGCACAAAAACAGTGACGTGTTGTTGTTGTTAGATGCCGTCAAGTCAGTTCCAACTCATAGCGACCTTATGTACAACAGAACGAAACACTGCCGGCTCCTCTGCCATCCTCACAATTGTTATGCTTGAGCCCATTGTTGCAGCCACTGTGTCAATCCATCTAATGAGCATTCTGGCTGTACTTCTTCAAGGATAGATTTGTTTTCTTTTGGCAGTCAATACTCTTCATCAACACCATAATTCAAAGGTATAAATTCTTCGGGCTTCTTAATTCATTATCCAGCTTTCGCATGCATAGGAGGCGATTGAAAACATCATGGCTTGAGTCAGGCGCACCTTAGTCTTCAAGGTGACATCTTTGCTTTTTAACACTTTAAAGAGGTCTTTTGCAGCAGATTTGCCCGATGCAATGTGTCTTTTGATTTATTGACTGCTGCTTCCATGGGTGTTGATTGCGGATCCAAGTAAAATGAAATCCTTGACAACGTCAATCTTTTCTCCATTTATCATGATGTTGCTTATTGGTCCAGTTGTGAGGATGTTTGTTTTCTTAATGTTGAGATGTAATCCATACTGAAGGCTATGGTCTTTGATCTTCATCAGTAAGTGCTTCAAGTTCTTTTCACTTTCAACAGGCAAGGTTGTGTCATCTGTAAAACACAGGTTGTTAATGAGTCTTACTCCAATCCTAATGCTTTATTCTTCTTCATAAAGTCCAGCTTCTTGGATTATTTGCTCAGCATAGAGATTGAGTAGGTATGATGAAAGGATACAACTCTGACCCACACCTTTCCTGACTTTAAACCACGCAGTACCTCCTTGTTCTTTTCGAATGACTGTCTCTTGATCTATGCACAGGTTCCTCGTGCATACGATTAAGTGTTCTGGAATTCCCATTCTCCGCAATGTTATCCATAATTTGTTATGATCCACATGGTGGAATGCCTTTGCATAGTCAATGAAACACAGGTAAACATCTTTCTGGTATTCTCTGCTTTCAGCCAGGATCCATCTGACATCAGCAAAGATATCCCTCATTCCACATCCTCTTATGAATCCAACTTGGATTTCTGGCAGTTCCCTTTCAATATACTGCTGCAGCCACTTTTGAATGATCTTCAGCAAAATTTTACTTGCCATGTTATATTAATGATATTTTTTGATAATTTCCACATTCAGTTAGATCACCTTTCTTAGGAATAGGCATAAATATGGATCTCTTTCTGTCTGTTGGCCAGGTTGCTGTCTTCCAAATTTCTTGGAATAGATGAGGGAGCACTTCCAGTGCTCCATCCACTTGTTGAAAAATCTCAATTTGTATTCTGTCAATTCCTGGAGACTTGTTTTTTGCCAATGCAGTCAGTGCAGCTTGGACTTCTTCCCTCAGTATCATTGGTTCCTGATCATACGCTCCCTCCTGAAATGGCTGAACATTGACCAACTCTTTTTGGTAGAGAAACTCTGTGTATTCATTACATCTTCTTTTGATGCTTCCTGCTTCGTTTAATATTTTCCCCATAGAATCCTTCAACACCGCAACTCAAGGCTTGAATTTTTTCATGAGTTCTTTCAGCTTGAGAAATGTCAAGCGTGTTCTTCCCTTTTGCTTTTCTATCTCCAGCTCTTTGCACATATCATTATAATACTTTGTCTTCTCAAGCCACCCTTTGAAATCTTCTGTTCAGCTTTTTTACTTCATCATTTCTTCCTTTTGCTTTAGCTACTCGACATTCAAGGGCAAGTTTCAGAGTCCCTTCTGATATCCATTTTTGTCTTTTCTTTCTTTCCTATATTTTTAACGATCTCTTGCTTTCTTCATGTATGATGTCCTTGATGTCATTCCACAACTCATCTGGTCTTTGGTCATTAGTGTTCAACGCTTCAAATATATTCTTGAGATTGTCTCTAAATTCATGTGGGATATACTCAAGGTCGTACTTTGGCTCTCATGGACTTGTTCGAATTTTCTTCAGTTTCAACTTGAACTTGCATATGAGTAATTGATGGTCTGTTCCACAGTTGGCCCCTGGCCTTGTTCTGACTGATGATATTGAGCTTTTCCATTGTCTCTTTCCACAGAGATAGTCGATTTGGCTCCTGTGTATTTCATCTGGCAAGGTCCATGTTTATAGTTGCCATTTATGTTGGTGAAAAAAGGCATATATAGAGTAAGATTTATTTCAAGGAAATGGCTCACACAGTTGTGGAGGCTGGCAAGTCCCAAATTTGTGGGTCAGGCATCAGGCTGGAGGCTTCTCCGAACTCACATGGTTGAAGGGGCTGATGAACCCAAAATGGGCAGGTCAGATGGCAGGCTGCTGGCTCATGGGGAAGTGGAAGCTGGCGAATCCCAAAATCTGCAGGTCAGACAGTAGCCTGCTGGCTCATGTCCCAAGAACCCGAGGTCAGAGGATGACGAGATGAGTCAGATGCAGGGTCAACAGAGAGTGAGCTTTGCCAGAACATCCATACGTATTGGATGCGGGCCACACCCCCAAGGAAACTCTCCTTTCAGCTGATTGGCTATTCACAACTGATCACATCATGAATGGTGATTACATCATACCTGTGGAACCACTGAGAATCATGGCATAGCCAAGTCGATAAATAACCTTAACCATCACAGATGAGATAGACAGCAGTTTACTAGGGCTGGGAGGGTGGTCTGCCTTTGTGATTCCCATTCAAGCCACCTAAGCTGAGGCCTTGGGCTCAGAGCATTCTCTGATAGGGAGGCCAGGAATTGGCTCTCTCTCTCTATCTCTGTCCCTTCTCGTTGTCAGAGAAAGCTTCCTCCCTGCTCTGAACTCAGAGTAATTTTCTCTATCTACATGACTACCTAAGGTTACTTAATTTTATTAAAGTAATTTATCTTGTAGCTGAGGGGGTGGGAGCTGGTCATAGCCACACTGTTTGCACCTGAACAAAGGTACCTTCCCAGTTACAAGATGGCTGAGCCACCAGAGCCTAAACAAAGGCATCCTCTACTTACCCACCTTCTCTTGCTTCCGTGCAGTCGAGCACATATGCTCCTCTGGTTTACTATAAAAACCCAGGGTTCCCAGTCCCCTTTTGTTTTCTCACCTATGGTTTATGAGGGGCATGCATGGAAGTAACAATACATCCCACCCTTGTAATGGGAGTCTTTTGGAAGAACGTGGCTCCTGAAAAACATCTGCTCTGTTTATCGTCGTCCTGATTACTATAATAAAAGTCTATGACCACGGCAATAAGTAGTGTAATTATTCTTTCTGATACAAAGAGACCTGCATCTTTGCATCTGATTTATTTCACTGGGCAGATTGAAACGAGTCACATATACTCATAGCCTGTGGGAGGAGGACACTGCCCGCCATGCAGGACCACACAGAGGATACACTGGGGAACAGAGTAGAGTCTATGGTAGAAAGGTTTTGTAGTAATAAGACAGTGCAGTGATCCCTGGTTCTTGTGGGAGGATGTGATTGACTTGTTTGAATAATTTCACAGGATAGCAAAGAACTGAAATCCACCATTTAGGGATTAGCAGGTGATACACCTGATAAGGAGCCCTGGTGGCATGGTGATTAAGAGCTCAGCTGCTAACCAAAAGGTCAGCAGTTCAAATCCACCAGTCACTCCTTGGAAACCCTACGGGACAATTCTACTCTGTCCTATAGGGTTACTATGAGTCGGAGTCGACTTGATGGCACCTAACAACAAGGAGGATTGTTTGGTCAGGGTGCCTTATCCATAGGAACAGAGTGGGTAGGGGACTTGCAGTTAGGGCACTCAAGGCCTTCCTGGTTTTAGATGTCAAGGCAGCACATAATATTAATTTTAGGCCTTACACCACAGATGACAAATAATTAAAGACTGCATAGGGAGGATAAATTCAGATTTTTATCTAGCAGTTAATAGGTAATCATTGGCATATTTAAAGCAAGGAAGTGACATGACAAATATTACCATTTTAGAAATATAGGCAGCAGCCTAGAAAAGAGAAGGAACGTATTTTTACTCTTTGCATGGATTTGGAAGTTTTTTTTGGCTTTAGCATGAGTTCTCATTTCTATTATTGTACATTTTAGAAAAAGAGTAAAATTTTAAATAATTATTTTTAAATGACATTTTTGTTTGTTTTCTTCTATTTTTTAAATCGTGCCAAATCTAGGATTGGCATCTTTTTCCCTTTTATCCTTCATATATCTCTCTGCCATATTTTTGTATTTTTTCTGGGTGTGAAAGATGAAGAGAATGTATGTGAGATTGAAGTTCAGTGAAATGCTTGTAACCAAAACTTAAAAGCAATCACAGAAAAAAATAATGTAGAATTATAATGATTTTTTAGTTGTTATTCACATAGGAAGAAAACTTGATAATAATTTTCTAGTTGTTATTCACATGGGAAGAAAACTTGACAAGAATGGAAAGGTCCTTTGGTAGATTAGTAAGGCATTGAACAACATTTAATTCACATTTCTGCTTTAAGAGATAAGAGTTATTAACTTTCATGCTTTCTGATGCACTTAATACCCTGTAGAAATATCCTTGAGCCTCAGAGGCTATTTACCTTTCTCTGCAATGTACACAAGTGTCAATCTTTAAAGACTTGGAAAATTTGAAAAACAAATCCTCTAAAGCAAATGGCCTAGTATTCTTAACTGTATCAGTTTGCTAACATATATTTAATCTCTCTCATTACCATTACGACTGCAGTAAAAGCAAAATGTCAACTGGGAGTTGGGCTTTTAGTATTTCCTAAATATGGAAAAGAAAAGCTAGTCATTCTTATAGATAAAATGCCAATTTTGATTAAATGTTTTAAACATGAAATATTGGATTACTATTCCTGAAGGTGGAATGATATCACTTGGCCCAGTTAACAATATTTTAATCAATCATGGCATGAACTAAATTTTAACCTATAAGCAATTCCTCTAGTGATGTACATTTCCATAAACCTCAGTTACATGGTTTTCTTTGGAAATATGGGGCTAAAAGCAAGAAAATATGCCCTAACCTAGCTATAATGTAGCCATAATAATAATTAAAATAATCATTTTATTGTAATTCCTTAGGAATGATGAGGGGGCTCCACTAAGAATGTAGAAATCAAGGGAGACAATGGAAAGAGGAAGATGGATCCAGGGTACAAGTCTACATATTTCAGTATATAAACATCATGTCAGTTAGAAAGAGGGCCGGTCAGTCATGGAAGCAGAGAGAAATAGCCACCAAAGCAAATGCTGTGAGCGCCAATGTTCACACCGTCTAAGGGAGACAAAGTTTGAATATCCTAGAGGCACTGTAGAGAGGAAAACAGTTCCCTGTATCCAATGGAAAGTAAATATTCTGATCCCAAAAATGAACAATACAATAAAAATTGATAAATGGGATTTCATCAAAATAGTAAACTTTTGCACTTCAAAAGCTAACATTAAAAAAATTAAAAAGACAAACCACATACCAAGAGAAAACATGTGCAAAATATTTAGCTAATAAAGAACTATTATCCAGAATATCTACTACCCGTCTGTTAGTTCTTTATACTGTGGTGACTTGTGTGCTGCTATGATGCTGGAAACTATGCCACCAGGATTTCAAATAACAGCAGTATCAACTATAGTGGACAGATTTCAGAGAAGCTTCAAGACTAAGACGCTTTAGGAAGAAATGCCTGGCTATCTACTTAAAAAAAATAGCCAATGAAATTTTTACGAATCACAGTACAAAATTGTCCAACACGCTTGCTTTGGATATTTGATCAGGAGAGCTCAATTGCTAGAGGGGGGCATCATGTTTGGAAAAGTAGAGGGCCAGTGAGGGCCTGGGAGACTCTTGGTGAGATGTATTGGCACAAGAGCCACGACGGACTCCAGCGTGCTGGTGATTGTGAGGATTACACCGGACTGGGCAATGTGTACACAAGGTCTCCGCGAGTCAAAATCCGCTTGATGGCAGCTAACAAGAATAACATCCAGACTATATGAAGAACACTTATAACACAAAAGTAGAAGATAAACAATCCAGTTTTTAAAAAGGTCACAAGATTTTAACAGACATTTCACAAAAAACCTTTTGAGTTAAAAGTGTGCGTGAAAAGATGTCTAACATCAATAACCATTATGAAAATGCAAAATAAAATCACACGAGATGCCACTACATAGCCGCTAGGATATCTAAAATCAAAAAGACTGACAATACCCAGCAGTGGCAAGAATTTGGAGAAACTGGAGCCCTCGTGTATTGCTTGTGAGATGTAAAATATTATAGACACTCTGAAAAACAGATTAGCAACCACTTAAAGAGTTAAACATAACATAAACGTAGCATATGGCCTATGAAAAATGAAAATATACATTTACACAAAGACATGCACAAATATTTATAGCAGTTTTATTCATAATAGCCAAAAACGGAAGCAATAAAAACATCCTGACCGCTCAACAGGTAAACAAATTTTAGAACATCCATGCATTAGAATAGTACTCAGAAATAAGAAGGAACAAACTACTGGTGCATGCAACAGTACAGATGAATACCAAAAGCATTGTTTAAATAAAAGAAATCAGACACAAGAGACTACATATTAGATGATTTCATTTTTAAGAAATTTCTACAAAAGGTAAACGCTATAGAGATAAAAAAGCAAATCAGTGGTTGCTGTGAGCAGAACATGGGAGTGAAGATTCACAAATGGGCAGGAGGAAACTTTTGGGTGGGGGTGATGGAAATGTTCTAAAATTGGTATTAAATGATGGTTTCACAACTGCATCAATATAGAAAAATTCTTAAAACTATACACTTAAAATAATTGAATTTATAGCATATAAAGTGTCACTCAATAAAGCTATTAAAATAATATTAGTAAAAAATGAAAGCCAAGGACATCTCTATTTGATGTAAAAGATGTAACCATTATATAGAAATAAACTGGGCATAGAATAATTCTAGGAAATTCAAGAGACTATGAGTAAAACATCAAACTACAAAATCAATCAATAGTTGGGTATTTCTTAATTCCATCCTCTAACTAGTTTATTTTTTAAACTATAAGAAACGGTACAGAACTCGCTGGAATAACGTATGCTTAATTAATTAAGTCTAACTTTAAAACAAGGGATTTAGCGGATTCTGACGGTATCTAAAGGAATAAATTTAGATGATAAGGCAAAGATTTAACAGAATTGTCATCTGAAGGACATATAGTTTAAGAATCACCTACTACAGCTCTGAGCCATGTTTTTATCATTGGTATGGATCACAGCATAAAGTATATAAGTTAGAGTCAAAGGGGCTAAGGTCAGTTGTGACAATTCAACATGGTTGTAGACAATAGTGTCACCTCTGACAAGTAATATAAAAATCAATAGTTTAAAAATCTGTAAATATTTTTTAAATTTCATAATTAGACTTTGATATTTGTTATCCATGCTCTGATAGTGCTATAAGAATACTTTTTATTACAGAATCCATTTCACTATAGTTGCTGATATATTTTTCTCTATCTTTATGAGTTAAGTTCAGTGAGAACATGTATTATTTATATTTGTATTACCAGTATGCATTACAGTAAAATCATTTGTCAAATCACAGGATAAATAAATGAAAGACTAGTGAAAAGAGGGGAAAAAATGCCGGTGCATATTCTTGGCACTCCCACATCCTCCTTAAAAAAAAAAAAAAAAATAACCCTTGCAGTCAAGTTGATTCCGACTCATAGTCGACTCTATAGGACAGAGTAGAACTGCCCCATAGGGTTTCCAAAGAGCAGCTGGTGGATTCAAACTGCCGACACTTTGGTTAGCAGCCGAGCTCTTAACCACAATGGCACCAGGGCTCCACATCCTCCTCAGGTTCCCATTAAATAATCTAACAGTTTAAAATCAAACTACCATATTTTTACGCAAATAATGCGTGCCTTCTGCATTTGTTTGCTGATCTCACCCTACCCCCACGAGGCACCCTCACAAGCACCACCATGCCAATCGTCTTCCATATGTTGCTGTAAAAAAAAAATTAGCATAGTGGACTTATGAAAATACCTCACTGGGGAGGGCACCACCGGCAAACAAACGCAGAAGGCGCACATTATTTGCATAAAAATACAGTGATTGGGGGATTGACACGAATTTCTCAGCCTGATCCTGACTCTGACAGGATTCTACTATTTCAGGAAGGAAAAAAAAAAAAAAAAATCATGTTTAGATCCAGAAACTCTTAAGCATAGGCCAGTTTGTTAGCAAACAATTCTCTGGTGGTCTTTCTGGTGGTCAGCAGATCTACACATCCTGCAGGGAGTCACTGTTGTCCTTTGGTTATAGACCAGCTTTTCAAGTATGCTTGTATAGTGACAGGTTTGGAAGATAGAAATAGTGGCTGTCTTTGGAACAAAGAGATTTGCTTATGCTCATAAGAAAAGATCGCGGTTCTAAGCTCAGAATTCCTCTCCTGTAACACAACCCACTGTTCTTGCAGGTAATGCCTAGCCCTCTTATGCCACCCTGTGAGATTAGATGCTTAGAAAACTGGAGCAAATGTTGATGTTCTGACTACTGCTAATGCTGGGAGTAATAAAGTCCTTTGTCTCTGACATAAGTCTTGGGTCTCCTACCAGCATCTATGAAACTGTAGGAGGCTAACTTATTAGCTTGCAAGTAGGACAAAATCTTAGACATTTCACAATTCTGTTTTAAAACTTCATTATTTGATTGTCAACAGGCTTTTGGTTTTCCAGAAGCAAAGCACTTTAAATTTGTTTTGAATATAGTTAAAATTAGAACTCTGCAAAACTCTACAGTTTGATAAATTTAACAAGAACAGAGCCTAGTAAATTCTCACCCAATGTTTTTATTTGCCCTACTATTTTTGTATTATTTCCCAAAATAAAATATTTGCATAGAAAATATTAAATACATTTTATAGAGCTAATATAAAATGAAGACAAAATATACAAAGATCATCATTCTTATCCATTTACTCTGATTTTTTACATCATTTTTATACTATTAGATTAAGTTCATAATTTTTAAATCAAACACATATATTTTTCTAAAGATCAATAATAGACATACCAGCCTAAAATCTAAGAAAAAACTAATGTTTATTAAACTAATGTTCACCTCATGATAGTACAAATTTAAAGGTATGCTAAAACTGAGTGTTAGAAATAATGTAATAAAATTAACATTATTCATTTTTGCCAAATTAAATAAACACCAGTTTGATAAGATTTTTATACCTTAGATTAAGAACAGGTGTCAGTGTAGGTACAGCTGTAGTCTTGAGAACAGGTGTCAATGTAGGTACAGCCTACTATGTTGAAGATTGCTGGTTCAGGGACTTCACTGTGACATGTACTTAGCAAAGCAGTCATTATTAAATCCAGTTTCTGGGTTGAATCAATAGTCATTGATAAAATGCCTTCAAAAGAGCATGTATCATTTTGTGCAATTTTGAAAGTGCTGCTTTTGAGAATTTAACAGTGTCCTTAAGCTTTCTGAAGGAAAAACTATGTGCATTATTGTCCCTATAATGACAGGAATGGCAATTATTAAACTGTATTTCTAGAAGACCAAACCTAGTTTTTCCATTGACACCTCAATATCAACACAATTACTTTGCTTTGGAGAAAAGAAAAGTTGACTTTAGAATATCAGCACATGGATAGTTAATCTCTAAAGGCAAGAGTTTTTTATTTCAGGGCTTAATTTTAAGGACTCTGAATTGGAGCAATTTGAAGAACTCTCTCAGGAGCTGATATATATAAGTGGAGAGGCGTTCATTTATAGCGCTAAGTGTATTGGCTAAATATACTAAGATTTAGACACAAATTATACAGAAAAACACAGCTGAAGGATATTAAGCTTCACGTTGACAGCTGTATGTGTAACCAATGCTTTTTTCAAAATTTCTTCAATAAACACAAATGTGCCGTTAGGTGCTGTTGAGTCGGTTCCAACTCATAGCAACCCTATGTACTACAGAAGGAAATGCCGCCCAGTCCTGCGCCATCCTCACAATCGTTGTAATGCTTGAGCACATTGTTGGAGCCACTGTGTCAATCCATTTTATTGAGGGTCTTCCTCTTTTTTGCTGACCCTCTACTTTACCAAGCATGATGTCCTTCACCAGGGACTGATCCCTACTGATAACATGTCCAAAGTATGTGAGATGTAATCTCGCCATCCTTGCTTCCGAGGAGCATTCTGGTTGTACTTTTACCAAGACAGATTTGTTCATTCTTTTGGCAGTCCATGGTATATTCAATACTCTTCACCAACACTGTAATTCAAAGGCATCAATTCTTCAGTCTTCTTGATTCATCGTCCAGCTTTCATACGCATATGAGGTGACTGAAAACACCATGACTTGGGCCAGGCACACCTTAGTCTTCAAGGTGGTATCTTTGCTTTTTAACACTTTAAAGAGGTCTTTTGCAGCAGGTTTGCCCAGTGCAACGTGTCTTGATTTCTTGACTGCTGCTTCCATGGGTGTTGACTGTGGATCCAAGACAGGTGCTACAGAATGACAATTGTCTTAGGCTGGATTTTCTAGAGAAGTAAAACCAGTAAAGCATAAAAATATATATAGAGAGAGATTTATATCAAGGAAACAGCTCAGGTGACTGTAGAGGCTAGAATGTCCCAAGTCCGTGGATCAGGGTAGAGGTCTCTCCCAAATTCACACAGCCACGGAAGCTGGCAACCCAAGGTCAACAGGTCAGAGAGCAGGGGTCCCGCTCACAGGCTGTGAAGGCTGACAAATTCCAAGATCAGCAGACAAGACCACAAAGTTTCTCCTGATTCACGTAGCTGCAGGGACTGGTGAACCCAAGATGAGCAGGCCAGGGAACAGGACTCTTGCTCCCAGGCTGTGAAGATTGACAAATTCCAAGATCAACAGGTAAGCTGGTAGCTCAAGTCCCAGGAACCGGAGGTGAGACTACAAGAGGCAGCTGTTGGGTCTGGAACAAGCCAAAGAATTTGGCAAGGCAAACAGGAAGGAAGATGAAGGCTGAGGGGGCAGTGAGCCGCCACAGATCCCACCCTCGTTGGTACCACTCAGCAGAGTGCATCATGGGGGCAATCACATATCAAATTTCAACAGGGTAGTGATCACAACATTATATAACTGCCAAAACACTGAGAATCATGGCCTAGATAAGTTGACATAAGGTCTTAACCATCACAACAATTAAAAGCAATTCTGAAATTCTTAATTATATAATAATAATAGCAAATATTCTCTTCCTTATTACATTTATGTTTTTTATATAATTACATATTCTATTTCATTTCATTTATTATTTTAGGCCTCTCAATGAATTAATATGCTAAAATACAGTGATACAAAAATAAAATATGAAATTTGTTACATAGCCTAGAACTTTGTATGTTGTTTATTCTGGGAACTGTTTTTTTTCATAATGAAAAACATATCCAAAGAAATTTAAGCTCAGTCAAACATCAGTCATTTTATGTATAAATATATAAATAAATATGTGAATATGTATGTGTATGCATAATTATGAAGTTCAATGTATAAAGTTATTGAAGGGAAGTGAGAAAAAATAATAGCCTGGATTTTATCAAAGGAAGCTGAAGAGAAATTATGCCAACAACCCACACATAACGTTAATCTTTTCCATCCCCTAGTATTTTTGATACTGGGCATATTTGACTCCTTCTTTATAGTTGTAGAAGTTTGTTGGATTTCTTTCTTTATTCATGAAAGAGCAAAATGCAGCTGAATTCAATACAGAGGTGAGGTAAAAGCAATCGATAAATCAACTATGAAAGCAAAGTTTTCTTCAATCTCAAGGTATTTAAATTTATAAATAGCTAGACTGGGTTTATTCTAAGTATTATAATTTTTCATCTTCAAGTAAGAACTTTCCAAACACTCCTAAGAAGGAAATAAAGAGCTAAAAGGTCCACTAAATATAAGCATTAAAAATTTTGAAGTCATTTTGATATAATGGTTACAGATTTGGTATGAGGTTTGGCATCAAGGAGACATACGTGGACCTGAATCCCAGGTCTGCCACTCATCACCTGTGTGAGATGGAAGATACTTAACTCCTCTGAGTTTCAGGGGAAAGAGAAACTGTTTAAAATCAACATTGCCTAAAGGCCCTGCTACCATGAGGATGTTGTCAGGCTGGGAGGGAGAGACACCATTCATAAAAAAGGCAAAATGAATTTCTAAACTATTCCCTCCAACTTATTGAGGCTGAGAGAGACTAGCATAAGATTGACATTCCAAAATTTTTGTCACTTTTCTGATACTCCTGGGTGAGACTCAGAGTAGATGACTGGTTCTTCAACAAAGACATAAATATTTGCATGTGAAAGAGTTAGTCCAGATTCTAGTTAGAAGTGAGAAATTAAATTGTCCTGCCTAATAATATCAAGACATTGAATTTTTGGGGAAAGCTCTAATGGAAGGTACTCCAAAGACAGAGAAACATGAGATGTGAAATGAGTCAAGGGGTGAGGCTGCAGGTTGGGAAAGTCAATTTTTCAAGTGTCTGGAGCCTACAAAATAAGTTGTCCCATAAGAAGTTTGGGAGTCCCTGAGTGGTGCAAAAGTGCACAGCTAATAACTGAAAGGTTGGAAGTTCGAGTCCACCCAGAGGCACATTGGAAGAAAAACCTGGTGATCTATTTCTGAAAAGTCAGCCATGGAAAACCCTACGGGGCACAGTTCTACTCTGACACACAAGCTGGAATCAACTTGACAACAACTAGTAACTGGTAATGAGAAATTTGGGATAATCGAAAGTCTTTTAGAAATAGGGATGTCTAATATTCTATTGGAGCCCTGGTGGCACAGTGATTAAGAGCTTGGCTGCTAACCAAAAGGTTGGCAGTTTGAATCCTCTAGCTGTTCCTTGGAAACCATATGGGGCAGTTCTACTCTGTCATATAGGGTCTCTAAGAGTTGGAATCAACTCAACGGCAATGGGTTTTTCTTTTTCTTAAAATATTCTGTTGGAGCCTGGTTGCACAGTGGTTAAGAACTCAGCTACTAACCAAAAAGTCAGGCATTCGAACCCGCCAGCTGCTCCATGGGAGAGAGATGTGGCAGTCTGCTCCCATAAAGTTTACAGCCTTGGAAATCCTATGGGGAAGTTTTACTCTGTCCTATAGGGTCGCTATGAGTCAGAATCGACTCAGTGGCAATGGGTTTGGAATATTCTATTATGTACTGATGTCCTAATTTTTCTTCAATGTAAACCTCCTCGAAAACCATTTTGTGAAAGTGTCCTGTTAGTACATGACTGATGTTTTCACCACATTCCCTTAGCTCAGCTCCAATTTCAAGTACAGCTGTGGAGGACAGTTCTGAACAAACCTAGACATGTTGACCACAGCCCCTCTGCATGCTTGCACCAGGACATTCTAGAATGCCACGGGAGCTTGTTGATCCCATACAACCCAGCCCAGAAGTGCAGATGAGTGTACACCCCCAAGGCAACCCTCACCCAATGGGAGTAAATAGATGCTCAGATTCCTGTCTTGAAGGTGGACCACTCTGAGAGGCACTCTGCGTGTGCCTCAGGAGGCTGCAGTGGAATGGAGCCCTCACTGCTCACAAGAGCAACCTCCATAGCACACTTTCTATGGGCCTGTCATCTTTTCTTGTCTTACTGCCCCATGCCCTCACTCTTGCTTCTTGCGAACACCTCCCAAATGGGCTACCCAAGGCCTTGTCTACTGCTAGGCTTTCGATAGACCCCAAACAAATACACTTTGTGAAAACTGTTTTATAGGCAACCAAGGAAAAAGAGACTATGTTCCCTATCTGAGCCAGTGCAGAGCTAAGAAGATCAATAGCCTGGAGAAGAGAGGACTAGTAGAAACAGGGACTCAAGGCAGGACCTTGATTTAGAAGCACTGATGTTCCATTGGGAAGTATGACAAGAGGCTCAAGTCAATTTTATTTATATCTCAAAACACAGGATGACCCAGACACAGTACTGGGGATGTCAGCACAACTTGACCAAGGCAAGGTCATGGAAGCTTCATAGACACATCCAAACTCCCTGAGGGACTGAATTGCTGGGCTGAGGGCTGTGGGGACCATGGTCTCGGGGTCATCTAGCTCAACTGGCATAACATAGTTTATAAAGAAAATGTTCTACATCCCACTTTGGGGTCTTAAAAGCTTGTGAGCAGCCATCTAAGATACTCTTCTGGTTCCACCCCATCTGAAGCAAGGAGAAATGAAGAAAACCAAAGACACAAGGGAAAAATTAGTCCAAAGGACTAATGGATCACAATTATCACAGCCTCCACCAGTCTGAGTCCAGCACAACTAGATGGTGCCAGGCTACCGCCACCGACTGCTGTGACAGAGATCACAATAGGGGGGTGTTTGTTTTTTACTACATGAGTGTTGTTACCAGTCTTTCTCACTGGCCTCCTAATCCCTATGTGCCCCATTTTGCAGTCCACCATTTCAAATACTACTATTGACCCCACATTCTATTCTGAAGCTTGATTCTGACTCTTGTTCCTTAAACAAACACCTACCTGTCACCAACATTTTGCTTTCACATAAACTATTGTATGTTTCCTTGCACATAGGGTAGTCATAGACACCAATTTTCCCAAGACAGTCCAAGTTCAAGCCTGCTGTACAGGTATAATCATAGCCCCCCCACCCCACTTTTACTCTCAGTTTCCAGGTTTGGAGGATAAATCATATCGTCACTTTATTTATACATGTTCAAATGATTTTTTTGCTTTCTTACTCATCTGTGCTGCACCTTATTCCCACACTGCATTGCACTTTATACATCCACTATAGCAGAATACAGCATAATTTTAAAGTGAGAGAATTGTCATTTAAAATGATGTAACACAGTCAGTTTGCTCCGGGCATAGAGAAAGACTTTCATATGACCAACACTATAAATGTCTGAGCAATATTAAGTCTGAAAAGCAGACACAAACCACAATGGGTGGGGAGAGAGATTGCATTTGGCACAGCCTCAAAAACATCATTTCAGGAAGAAAAATCCAATTCAATTTTCAGAATGATTGGTTAAGCCAATCCATGACAGGTCTATATAGTCAATATCTACTGCCACTTACCTTGGCAGCATCCTTGGAGAGATCGTGTTCCAAAACTGTCCTCTTCTCAGCCACTTTCCACTGTGTTTTATGTAAATTATTTTGGCTTGTCTACTGTATCCCTCTTTTTTTATCTCTACTATAATAAAGAATTTAACCAATATGTTGCATTATGTATGAAAGAATATGAGCTTTGTCAATTCTTGTATGCACTTCATTTCTTTATGTAGTCAGTTATTATATTATTCTAAGATACCAGAGAGGGATCAAAATATTTCCCGTTTTCAAAGTTTCTTACAGATAATTTTAACCTAATGCTAAATGTCAAGCATTTCTACCTCGATTGTCTACCCTACTTTTCAAATTGGCACACAATCTCCTGCCCTAAAACATGCAAGAGCAGCTCCATATTTTCCCCCTTGAGGGAATTAGTGTGTTCCTGATCAGCAAAGTCCCCACAGCAGACTTTGCCGTTGGGCAAGGAACTGTTAGTCTTCTCCCAAAAGCACATCTGACAAGTGCCCTTTGTCATGTGATAAGCACCCAGTTAATTTGGCCAACTAAAGAAGAGTGGATCAGGTACTGCTGATACTCCCCCATTTCAATATCCCTCAGCAGCTTCCTGTTGCTATGAGATAAGATCTAAACTGGAACCATGGCTGACAAGTCTCTGCATTGTCTGGCTGCTATTGACCTCTCCCTCCCCATGTCAGCCCACTCTCCCCATCATTCACCATGTTCCAGCGGCATTGGCCTGCTTTCTGTTACTGCAATAGCATGCCAATCCCTTTCCCTTCTCTGCCTGGAAGGTACATCTGTCAGCTCTGCAGGTAACAGGCTCATTCTCATCCTCCAGATCTTAGCTAAAGCACCATCTCCCCAGAGAGGCCTTCCCTGACTGTGCTACGTAAGTGCTCCTCCCTTTACAGTTACTCTCATTGGCCTCTAATCCTTCCATAGCTCTTATCACAATCTGTCTTATAGGTTTGCTTACTTGGTTGTTGTCTGTCTAGCCATTAGGAACTGCTTCTCTCTTGTTTACTCCAGCATCCCCAGTGCCTAGCACATAATAGGTGATCAATGAATGTTTGTTATATGAAGGATCAGTCCTAAGCAAGATGGATACAGGCAGTGTTTCTCGTTGTATAATTTTGCCTGCTTCCCTTTCTACTAGTTTCTAGCACCTCCTCAGGTACCTATGAATTTCCGCTGGATCTCAACCTCCGCTGCTGGGAGCAAGGAATTAAGCTAATCTGTGATCCATGGATCCCTGGTGGTGCAGTGGTTAAGAGCTATAGCTGATAACCAAAAACAGGTCTGTGGTTTGAATCCACCAGCTGCTCCTTGTAAACCCTGTGGGGCAGTTCTACTCCGCCCTATAGGGTGGCTATGAGTTGGAATCGGCTCCATGACAATGGGTTTGTGTTTCTGTTTTTGTTTTTTTTGTGATCCATGGAGGGAGAAAGGCAAGAAGGGGCACCCCTGGGGGAAAGAAAACAATGCAGGTGACACTGTGTAATCTCCATGTCAAATGGACCTCTGGGTAAGTAGGCCAATTACATTTACTAAGAGAGAAGACTTTATCTCTGAAATGTCCTTAGTAGGCTACATATCACCTATAGTAAAAAGAAATTGGAATCTGTAAGCCATGGCTTCCTGGATAATATGACTTGTGCTACCAACCTCCGGTATAGAAAATGAATCTGTTTAATAATTTGAATGCCCCACCATGTGAGGTGATTCCTACAAATCTCACATAGAGGCCACATTCATGATTCTGGGTAAGAGGTGCCTGTCCAAGGAGGGAGGACAGGACCTGGGGAGCCAACCTTAGTGCCCCCACACCTCTCTGCTTCCTCTGAGCCTCTTGATTGTGACCTAAAAATGATTTAGTAAAGCATGATACTAGGGATCCGTGGGAATCTGATTTAAGTATCCAATCAAGTATGTTAGCTCAGCTGCGTATTAGAATCACATGGGGAGTATTAAAAATGGCAAGGGCCAAGTTTCACCCCAAACCAATTAAGTCAGTGTCTTCTGGAAGTGAGGCCCTGGCCCAGCTATGCTAAAAGCCCCTCAAGTTAGTAACTCTCTCATGCAGTCAAGGTTGAGAAGCACTACAACATTAGAGTGTTACCCCTTCCAGGGATATTTTCATTTTAATGAGTTTCTTCATCCTGAAAGACCAAAAATACTCGTGACCTTCTATAAAAATAATGTTCAGTGGTGGATTTTATGTACTAGGGAAAATATTGAAAACAAGAGGCAGTGACAATATATGTTAAGGACTTCTGGATCCTTATAACCTCCTAAGTCACTTCTATTGTGCCTGGGGAAAAATTTTAAATAAAGGACTTTTGAAAAATAGAAGGAGGGGCACTATGAAACAATGAAGCATTTTTCTTTATTTTACACTAAAAAGAATGATTCTAAATTAACCTATAGAGTCATATCAAATGCTGGCTTTTTTTTTCTTTTATAATTTCTTGTAGTTTTTCTTTCCCAATATATCATTCTGATCAATAGTCAATAAATCTAGCCATACCAAGTGAAATTTAAAAAGCAAAATAATCATAACCTTACAGAAAAGTAGAGGCAGTCCATCTAACCTCGATTCTTCCATTTTAACCTACCATCCAAAGGAAGTGCAGAAGGTCACCTCTTCATCTCTATTTCTTAAGAAAAGAATTAGTTATACATATTGCTAAATTGGCTTCATCCCCAAAGAATAAATGAGAGATAAACCGCATTGAACCAAGGCACATCGCTGCACTCAGAAAGTCATTTGCTTGCAACAGGAAATCAATGTAAAGCAGTCTTACAACATTGCATGACACTAAATGTCCATAATCACTTTATTCTGCTTAAGTTGTACGGATGTGTTCAGCCAGCATTCTCCCTCTATAGCCTCTCCCTAGGAAAACTCATCTCATTTCACAAGCACAGAGATCACTTGTAAAGGACTAGCTCTCAAATCCCTGTCTCTATCTCTGAGATCCCTCCTAAGCTCCATAGGCTGTATGGTGCAGTGGCTATATATTATATCAGCAGCTATTTATTATATGTATACACATATATTTACATGCCTATGTGTATATTTAGAGTCACAGTGTCTATGTTCAATGCTCAGCCACCACTTACAAGTGAAATTATTTATCTTAAATAAGCCTCACTTTCACCACCCTTAAATTTATGTAAATGCATGCAGCCTCGCCTGGAAACAAGTACTTGATAAATGTTATATTTACTACAATTATTAACATTAGGCCAATCCATGCAGATGTTCCAGGAATACCTCAAATGCAAAACTGTTCAAAGCTGAATTCATTATTTCCCTCCAAATACTTGATTGATCTCTGTTAGCTCTGTCATATTCAGTAACACCATTATCCTACCAATTAAGTAGTCCCAAGGGAGTCATTTTTATTGCTCCTTCTCCCTAATTTCCCACTTATTTTTAGTGGCCACATCTGTTTGTGGCTCTGCCTCTGCAGTAACTCGTTAATCCATCTGTTTCCATCTCCATTGACAGGACCTGAATTCAGGTCATCATTACTTCAATATTGCAACATCCTCATAACTGGACTCTAAGGCTCCAATCTGTTGCCTTTATGTCGCTGCCTGATTTCTTCCATCAACACAGGTCTGGACTGGAAATGACCCTCCAATGCACTCAAATGCCTTACTTAATATGTCATTCAGGGACTTTCAAAATCAGGCCCTGACCAACCTGTCCAACTTTATCTTCCCTACAGTCTTCCTAGGAGGCTCTCAATCTTGCACTACCCATGACAAATGATATTAATAAGAGCCACCCAATCCTGTGGGCATTCTCTGAGATATATGCAATTATCAGACCACTGGCTATAAATCTGTCCCTCAAGCAAACACAATAGAATTAAGTGACAGCAATATTATTATATACATAATCTTATTATTGTTGTTAGGTTCCAACTCATAGCGACCCAATGTACAACAGAATGAAACACTGCCCAGTCCTGTGCTATCCTCACAATCATTATGCTTGGGCCCATTGTTAGAGCTACCGTGTCAGTCCATCTCATTCGGGGTCTCCCTCTTTTTCTCTGACCCTCTACTTTACCAAGCATGATGTCCTTCTCCAGGGCTTGATCCCTCCTAATAACATATCCAAAGTATGTGAGACGCAGTCTCACCATCCTTACTTCTAAGGAGCATTCTGCTTGTACTTCTTCCAAGACAGATTTGTTAGTTCTTTTGGCATTCCATGGTATATTCAGTACTCTTCACCAACACCACAATTCAAAGGTGTCAATTCTTCCTTGGTCTTCCTTATTCATTGTCCAGCTTTTGCATGCATACGAGATGATTGAAAACACCATGGCTTGGGTCAGGCACACCTTAGTCTTCAAGGTGACATCTTTGCTTCTTAACACTTTAAAGAGGTCTTTTGCAGCAGATTTTCCCAATGCAATGTGTCTTTTGATTTCTTGACTGCTGCTTCCATTGGTGTTGATTGTGGATCCAAGTAAAATGAAATCCTTGACAACTTATCTTAATGGGATTCTAATTTATATCTTTTAAAACATATTATGTGTAAACTTTGGTTATTTGTAATTACTTTTGAAAGGATTACGGGATTTGTATCAATCCCAATAAGCCTTTGTATGGATAAATACTGTTGGCCACCAATTTAAAATTCAGATTAAGCCTAAAAAACCACTGTAATACAACCAAGTGTACCCTTTTCTCTCAGCATTCTCCCCAAAACCCTTATACTATACCTTCCTGCCTACCATTTCTTGAATAATTAGGTTTATGGTGATCCTTCTGCTTCCTCTGCCTACTTCCCCAGTCTACCTGATGGATACCAACTCATCCTTTCAGTTTCTACTTAAATAGATACTATCCTCTCTTTGAATGCTCCCTGACTCCCTGGATGACTAGGTGCACATTCCTTCATACATCTGAACTCAAGGCCTGATGACTGTGCTGGAACTCTACAGTACAGGTCTATTCTCTGCATCAAGGTTAATCCAAGGTAAAGTGTCCAAGGAAGAAATCAGTGTAGAAAAATGAGGAAAACTTACAACTGAAGTGACTGCACAAGGAGAGTCCAAGTAAAAGGCAACTCGGTGGAAATCATGACATCAGACTGAAGAAATGTTGAGCAGAACATATGTAGGACGACTGAGCTAGCAGGGACTATCTAAGGTGCTGGGTTGTAGCCATCAGCTCTTACAGGGGATGTGGGCCCTCAGCCAAGGATGGAGATGCAGCTCTTAGAGACCGCACTGGTGTGTCACTGCAATTTAGACATTCCCTATTTTATGGAGCCCTGGTGGCACAGTGGTAAAGAGCTCAGCTGCTAACCAAAAGGTCGGCAGTTCAAATCCACCAGCTGCTCCTTGGGAACACTATGGGGCAGTTCTACTCTGTCCTATAGGGTCGCTATGAGTCAGAATACACTCGAAGGCAATAGGTTTGTTTTTTTTAAATGAGAACTTATTTTATGATTTTTTTTTCCTGAAGCAAACTAATATGTGGAAAAGATGTTCTCTAGGTGAAAGGATTAAACAGTAAACAGAATAAGCCAGGCAGATAGTGAAGTTCATGTAAAAGCCCTGAGGTGGGATTATGCCCGGCAAGTTGGAGAGTTAGGACTGACACATTCAACACATGCAATATGCAAGGTGCTGTTCTAATTATTTTATATAGAAAATCCATGAGTCCTCACAGCAACCCTATGAGATAGATGCACAAGATCACAACCAGCAAGTAGAAGATTCAAACCCAGGGAATTGGGCCCCAGGGCTGATGTTCATAACCACTCTACTATAGTGTGTCTGAACAATTTAGATATTTTAATTATTTGTGAATACAAATGAATGTTATATCTATATAGAAAAATAGAAAGAAGAAGAGTTTATAATCAGTAGAGCTGATCAACCCAGAGAACCAACTGAGGAAAACCATAGCAAAGTAGATAACCATCCACCTATTCCTGTGTGATAAGCATTCCTGATTCCATACCACAGAATTTTTCTCATTGGTTCAAGCATTATTAATGTTGTAAATTAAAAGGAGCAATCTAGGAGGAGGCAGGGCCAAGATGGCAGAGTAGTCAGATACTTCTGGTGGACCCTCTTACAACAAAGACTCGAAAAAACAAGTGAATCAATTATGTATGACAATCTAGGAGCCCTGAACATCTAAGGCAAAGTTGAGGAACCGGACTGAGTGGCAAGGGGAGGGAGAGATGGTTCAGAAGCAGCAAGGAGTTGCCAGACCTGACCCGGCAAGAGCCTGAGCACTTCAGGCCTGAGCAGCTAATGGGTGAGTGGTGAAACAGGCAAGCAGTAATGCTTGGGAGGCGCGTTTTCTGTGCCGGGAGAGACCCAGTGCCAGAGAGTCTACTTGGCCACCCAGAACCAGTGAGAAGCAGCCCTCATCAGTGAAAGATAAGCAACTGCATATGGCTTATGGCGTGGATCAAAAACACCCCCTTAGGGAAAAACCTCTCTCCCATTTACCTCTGCGCTCCCTGCTCTGCACTGGGTCCCAGACCGGCTTCAGCAATTGCCAACTCCCCTGGGTGGGAAGTAGGATCCGTCACACACCCTGAACCATCCTCCCGGCCTTGGAGAGTGAACAAATTAACAAACGGGGGAAAAAATAAACTGCCGGCTCCCCTAAGCCAGGA
Organism: Trichechus manatus latirostris; assembly: GCF_000243295.1. Taxonomy (NCBI): domain Eukaryota; kingdom Metazoa; phylum Chordata; class Mammalia; order Sirenia; family Trichechidae; genus Trichechus; species Trichechus manatus. Next base: position 6,585,834 of record NW_004443949.1, on the reverse strand, counting down.
ACCCAGGGTAGGCACAGCTCCTTTGCCTAGACACAGGCATAAGGGATCCACAAACTTTAAGTGCCTTTCCCCCTGCAGAGACTTGTGTGAGCCCATGTCAACAGCATAGGCCCTCATTACCGCAGTACAACAGGGTATATACCTGAAGTCTAACTAACAGGGACAATGCTAGGAGCCCTAATACATGGCATAAACAGAATACAAACCATAAGTAACAATGCACAAGCACCAGAAAAGAGACTAGATAACTGGGAGCTCCTAAAAATCAAACACTTATGCACATCAAAAGGCTTCACCAAAAGAGTAAAAAGACAACCTACAGACTGGGGAAAAAATTTCGGCTACGACAAATCCGATCAGTGTCTAATCTCTAA
>NW_004443949.1:6556103-6585248 GCF_000243295.1 Trichechus manatus latirostris | reverse complement strand
ATACACTGTTGGTGGGAATGTAAAATGGGACAACCACTTTGGAAATCGATTTGGCACTTCCTTTAAAAGCTAGAAATAGAAGTTCCATACAATCTAGTTATCCCACTCCTTGGAATATATCCTAGAGAAATAAGAGCTGTCACACAAATAGATATATGCACACTCATGTTCATTGCAGCACTGTTCACAATAGCAAAAAGATGGACACAACCTAGATGCCCATCAACGGACGAAGGATAAACAAATTATGGTATATCCACACAATGGAATACTATGCAACGATAAAGAACAACGATGAAGCTGTGAAACGTAACATGGAAGAATCTGGAGGGCATTACACTGAGTGAATTTAGTCAGTCACAGAAGGACAAATATTGTATAAGACCACTATTATAAGAACTCAAAAAAAGCTTTAAACACAGAAGACAACATTCTTTGATGGTTATGATGGTGGGGAAGGAGGGTGAGGGTTATTTGCTAACTAGACAGTAGACAAGTATTAGGAGAAGGGAAAGAAAGTACACACTACGGGGGAAGTCAGCACCACTGGACTAAACCAAAGCTAAGAATTTTCCTGAATACAATCAAACACTTTGAGGGACAGAGTAGCAGGGGTAGGGATCTGGGGACCATGCTTTCAGGGGACATCTACGTCAATTGGCATAACAAAGCTTGTTAAGAAAATGTTCTGCATCTTACTTCAGTGAGTGGCGTCTGGGGTCTTAAAAGCTTGCAAGCGGCCATCTAAGATGCATCAATTGGTCCCAACCACCTGGAATAAAAGAGAATGAAGAACACCAAAGACACAAGGAAAGTACTAGCCCAAGAGACAGAAAGGGCCACAGAAACCAGAGACTTCATCAGCCTGAGACCAGAAGAACTAGATAGTGCCCAGCTACCACCAATGACCTCCTTGACAGGGAACACAACAGAGAGTCCCGGATGGAGCAGGAGAAAGGTGGGGTACAGAACTCAAATTCTAGTAAGAAGACCAGACTTAATGGTCTGACTGAGACTGGAGGAGCCCTGGAAAGCATGGCCCCTGGATTCTCTATCAGCCCAGAACTAAAACAATTTCTGAGGCCAACTCTTTAGACAGGATTGGACTGGACAGTAGCACATAAAGTGATACTCATGAGGAGTTTGCCTCTTAGCTCAAGTAGATACAAGAGACTAAACATGCAGCTTCTGTCCGGAGGTGAGATGGGAAGGCAGAGAGGGTTAGGAGCTGGTTGAATGGACATGGGGAATCAGGGGTGGAAAGGGCAAGTGTGCTGTCACAGTATGGGGAGAGCAATTAGGGTCACATAACAATGTATGTATAAATTTTTGTATGGGAGACTAACTTGAAATGTAAACTTCATTTAAACTACAACAATAAAAAATAAAAAAAGGAGCAATCTAAACTTGCTGACAGTGAAGAGGACTTGAAGCACTTACTGATGATCAAAGACTACAGTCTTCAGTATGGATTGCACCTCAACATAAAACAAAAATCTTCACAGCTAGACCAATAAGCAACATTATGATAAAAGGAGAAAAGACTGAAGTTGTCAAGGATTTCATTTTACTTGGATCCACAGTCAACGCCCGTGGAAGCAGGAGTCAAGAAATCAGATGACAAACTTCATTGGGCAAGTCTGCTGCAAAAGACCTCTTCAAAGTGTTAAAAAGCAAAGATGTCACCTTGAAGACTAAGGTGCACCTGACCCAAGCCATGGTATTTTCAATTGCTTCATATGCATGCAAAAGCTGCACAATGAATAAGGAAGACTGAAGAAGAATTGATGCTTTTGAATTATATTGTTGATGAAGAATATTGAATATACCATCGACTACCAGAATGAACAAATCTGTCTTGGAAGAAGTACAGTCAGAATGCTCCTTAGAAGGAAGGATGGCAAGACTTTCACTCACATGCTTTGAACATATTATCAGGAGGGACTAGTCCCTGGAAAAGGACATCATGTTTGATAAGGCAGAGGGCCAGGGAAAAAGAGGAAGACCCTCAACGAGATGGATTGACACTGTGGCTGCAACAATAAGCTCAAGCATAGAAAGGATTGTGGGGATGGCACAGGACTGGGCAATGTTTCATTCTGTTGTACATGGGGTCACCATGAGTCAGAATGGACTCGACAGCACCTAACAACAATAATCTAAACAAGTAATTCAATTCTTTTATGATTCTATGACATAGCTGAATTTCTACTTCGGAAAAAAATTAGATAAATAGCAGAATAGTTAAGAGCAGACTCTGAAGGCAGTTTTTCTGGGTATGGTCACAGCTCCACCATTTATTATCTGTAATGTAAAGCAAGCCACTTAAGCTGTCTGGATCTCAGAGTCTTCCTCTGACAAATATGGATAATGACAGTACTTATTTCATAGGGGGTTTGCGAGAATTGAGTTAGCAGTGCCCGCAGTAGGAAAGGTATATATATTAGTTTTATTATTACTTCATGGCAATGTAGCATACTGTGTAAGCAATGAACTCTAGTGCTAGCCTTTCTGGACTGGAATCCCAGATAAAGCCCCTCCCAGCCGTGTGGCTTGGACAAATTACTTAGCCTCTCCCTACCTCAGTTTCTTATCTGTAAAATGGGGATAATAACAGTATCAACTTATAAAGTTTTTGGAAGGATTAAATTAATACATGTAAAATGATTAGACCAAAACATGGCCCATAATAAGTATTATATTTTAGCTGATAGTAACATTATCATTATAGGTCACTTAGATTTATTAAAGAAGCTCTTCATTTTATCTGCCATTTTGAGGCAAGAAGACATGAACACACTGTAACTGCTTCTTAAATACCTTTCTTTTTATTGCTACTAAGTAAAAAATATTTATAATATGCTTCTCTTTGCAACATTAGAGGTACCCAACAAATTGACAAGCACACTCAGAGTTTAGGCATTTGACTTAATGCAAGAAAACGCTGAGTAGTCTGTTAATTATTTAGCCACTTCCCTGAAAACAACATTCCTGCAAATTTTCCTCCTTCCACTCACTACTAACATGCAAATCCAGGTAGATTTAATTTCATATTCCCCATTTGCAATTACCATCATCTTTTTGAGAGGGTGTTTTCAGTATTTACTCAAGTTCTCCAGTAAAACCCTGGTAACATATAAAGATCTATGACACGTTTAATTTTTTCCCTTATTGTAGGATAGATCAGGGCCCTCCACTTAGCTACATACAAGGGAAAAGAAATTGAATCACAGCTCTAGTTAGTCACTCTGATGACAATTACTCCTTGGAGTGAACATGTTGTCCTAACCCAGATTTCATCTCTGTGCCACGGCATTGTTTTCAATTTCCTCAGACATATTAAGCGGGGTATTTTTTTACAGAGAACATTACCTTTAGCCTTACTCAGATGGTGGAAAAAGCTGCCAAAAACTTAAATTGCTATGTAATCAGCTTGGTTGGCACACTCTGCAGAGTCTGCAAGACAGAACAAGTGTTACAACAAATCTCCAGTCCTGATGCTGCCCTTTAAAGGAAGACAAGCCGGCTCTATTCCATGCTTACCACAAGCCTCAGGGATAAAAACCCAGTATGTGCAAAGGACACTGAAGTGCCACTGTAGAACTACTATATTAAGGAATTCTGAGTATGAAAATTACATCTCAGACCTCACAAAGCATATCAGGTACCATAATGATCTCATTATGAGTGGTTTTACCCAAAAACTAATTCTACTGTACTGTTTGAATCCAGAGTTGATGGGGTTATTTTGCTTCATTTTGAAAGCTTCACTAAAGATAGTCATTTCTTATACCTATCAATACTTTTCTAAATTTGAAATTCAACTATTCTAAGTTAAAGGGTGAGGCATTGGACAACACTCTTGACAAACCAAAAAAACCAAACTCTCTGCCATCAAGTCAATTCCAACTTATAGCGACCCTATAGGACAGAGTAGAGCTGCCCCACAGAGTTCCAAAGGAGTCTTGGTGGCATAGCAGTTAAGAGCTCAGAATACTAACCAAAAGGTCGGCAGTTCAAATCCACTAGCAGTTCCTCAGGCTCCTTGGAAACTCTTGACAAAGGGATCAAAATATAAAATCTCTTTCTGGTATTTGAGAGGGAAGATTTTTTTATAATCAGAAGAGCACAATTTTTAATAAATTATTATAACTGGTTTCTGATCAACGTTTTTCAAACATTTTCCAGTTCATATTCCCCTGAGGGACTCTACAAATTTTCCACAGCATCTATTTAGAGCGATGGTATTTAACTTTATTTGGTCTTTCAAAACTTCAAGAATCTTACATCTATATATCCAAGATATCCCTGGTGGTGCAACAGTTAAGTGCTAGGCTGCTAAATAAAAAGTTGGCAGTTTGAACCCACCCAGCAGCACCATGGGAGAAAGACCCAGTGATCTGTTCTCATAAAGACTGTAGCCTAGAAAACCCTATGGGGCAGTTTCAGTCCAGTCAGAATGGACTCAACTTAACAAGAACATAGAGAAATATCATGCATATGATATGGGTTGAATCCAAATATCAGAAAAAATAATTTTCTATTCAGAGAGCCATGAATTTTCCTTCCCCTATTCAATAAGCATTACTCAGAAGACATTTTCTCTGGGTTCCATTCTGTCACATTATGGCTCCATATCATAACAGTAATTGAATCACTCCACCATCTGTGAGGCTCCGCAGATTACCAGAAGACATATTCTAACACTTTATGTATTTAGGATTAAAGATTCACTGTGGAAATTTTGTCATGGCAGAAAGTTGGAGGTTTCCAAAATCATTCTAGAAAGACTTTGTCTCCTCTCAGTTCACTACCTTTGCCTCCATCTCTAATAACTGTTACTGGAAAATTAGCAGCACTGTATTCAAAACAGGGGTCCAAAATATAGTATTTCTGGAGGTATGGGAAAACTCCAGAATCCGAAACACATGCCATATTCCAGGCCCTTCACAATATATTTAATAAAGGAACACGCTCATTGACTTAGAAACTGAAAAAAAAATACATTGTTGTTGTTGTTAGGTGCCATTACTTGAAATGTCACATAGTTGAGAAGACAAAAAATCTCCAAATTTCTATGATGGTTTAGGGAATTCTGTAAGAATAATCCCTCCCAGCGGTCTAGATAGTAATTGGATCCTTTTCTGCTTGCGGATTTTCAAAGTTATTAGCAGGACTGCTAATGCCCACCTCCACAAAGATTCACTTTCAGGAGAGTCCAGAGTCTGGGTCCTCTCAGAAACACCTATTTTTAATTATTATGCTGTCCTCTCCATTTCTTCCCTCTCGAGCCACCTGGGTAAATCATTACATCATTTCTATCTGAAAAACTACTTTCATATCGATTTCTACATATATCCTAAAACTCTGCGTCCTCTAGATGCTGGTTCTATTTATAGAATGGACTTTGGAATTCAGAAACTCTTTTTCTCTCAAGAGTCTGACTCCCATAAATGAAAGTCTGGCTTTCAAGACTATTCTTTCTGCTATGCTCTTTAAACATTGTGATTTTGAAAGTCAAAAAACTAAGCTATGCTTTCATGGTTCTTAGCTGTATTACCACTGGACATCTCCCCCTCCCACCCCATTCCTATCCCAAACATGGTTGTTTCAGCATCAGTGAATGGGACACTACAAAGTAATGAGTATTACTTGACATGGAAAATACATCTGATAAAATTTCAAATGTATTAGCACCTTCTATTGGACATTGTAGAACTGCCTATACGGTTTCCAAGGCTTTAATCTTTATGGAAGCAGACTGCCACGTCTTTCTCCCAGGGAGTGGCTGGTGAGTTCAAAAGCTGACCTTTCAGTTAGCAGCCAAGTGCTTAACCACTGCACTGCCAAGATTCCTTCAGTACCTTCTAATCAACATCTAAATCTTTTTAGCCTAAGGACTGACATTTTTCCCCCTACAGATAGAATAATATTGTTCAGTCAGGAATGAGTCAGGTGATTCAACTATTTGGACAAATCAGGTAATTCAATTATTTCCAATCAAACACTTCTGTTAGGGGGCTGCTGAAATAATCCTAGAAAAGCAATTCTGGAAATATTTATTTTTTTACTTTAATATATTACACTATAAGCTATATTTTCAACTCAAAATTCATTTATTCATTCCCTTTTCAATATCTGTATCACTGTGCAAACAGGAGAACAGACGTAGTTCCTGCCATCAAGGTATTTATGGTTTTGTAAGAGCACAGACATTAACAAAATAATCACACAAATTCCAGAGGTTCAAGTGGGTTTGGTAATCTAAGCACATTATTTCACATTTATTGGTACTACGCTGATGCATGAAGACAAATAGAAGTGTCACGTGATAGCTCCTTTTTTTCATTAAATGTGCAGAAATATATTTAATCTTGTCAGAAGTATATTAAGCTTCAAAAATGTATTGAGATTACATTCTTTTAATTAGATTTTTATATGACGACCCAAGAATGAGTAATAATGATGCCACTAGAACTAGAAGGATTGATTTGTGCAGAAAGATTAAAGAGTAAATGTCTATAGCTTGACCAAATAAAAACTAAAAGGGAATACGGCAAACAGAAATAAACACAAAGTGTTCAGGAAAGAAAGCAATTTCAATAATGAACCAACGGTAAGGAAACAAAGTTTTACACAAGAGAAAACGAGCACTAGCTTTATTATTATCCTAGAGATGCAGTTACAGTTCTTTAAACTGATGCATGCACTCTGAATTAAGGGCAAAAATCCCAAGGACAGTCTATTTGGTCACTAAAAGCAAGGTAGCCGTGGGCATTTTATTCATCCATGGTTAACACCACTCAAAGCATTTATGGTGACGGGTACATTGGAAGAGCTTTCTAATAGTTCAGGAAGGAATTTATAGAAAAAATGTTTTTCAGGGAAAATCAGACCGAGAATCTCTCGAGACCAAGGAGTGTCTAGTCATGCTCTGGCTTATCATACTTTCTTAGAAAATTTAGGAGAAAAACTATTTTCCTCCTGCTGTGAGAATCAGCCTCAGTATCCTCGTAATGATGATGACAGAGGTGGCACAGGGAGACCTTTTTGTTCCATGTAAAACAGTCTCCTAGTCAGTCGATATGGGGAAAGGGAAAAAGTTGTGTTTTTCCATAAAGCTCTAAGAAATACCTCTCCAAAGAGTCCCCAATCCACTCATTATCCTCAAAAAATAAAGTGGATTTACCTAAAGTTAAGAACTGTTGAAGTGGATTATAATTTCCTCAAAATTTTTCATTTTTTAATTGCATGATTTTAAAGTGAGCCTGTAGGTCTACTGAGTCAGTTAAGAAAACCAAGGCCCTTTTAAAATTACACATAAAACCAAAAAAAAAAAAAAAAGTCAAGTCGATTCCTACTCATAGTAACCCTACAGGACAGAGTAGAACTGCCCCCATAGGGTTTCCAAGGCTGTACATTTTTATGGCAACAGACTGTCATATCTTTCTCCCATGGAGTGGCTGGTGGGTTCAAACCATTGACCTTTCTTTTAGCAGCCAAGTTCTTAACCACTGCACCACTGGGGCTCCTAAAATTACACATAAGAAAAAAAAATTCTAATATACTTTAAATAGCACTCAAATATTAATAACTTTACAGTATAGTGTTTGCTTTCCCCTGGAATAATCTCGTTTTTAAAGATGCTTCAAAGAGAAAAGAAAATAGAAGTAGTCAGCAAAGCACATTGCCCTAGCCCAGAGTTAACCCAGGGCTGAATGCATAAAGCATTCTATACCTAAACAGAAAGGTAAGAGATGCTACCTTTTGGCTAGACTTAAAATAGGAAGTTCCTAAGAATATGAATTAATATATTTAAGCAAAATATTTGATAATATGACAGTTATTTCCTGACATCTTCAAATGCCAACATAAACACTGCAACTATGAACTCTAAGATACAGCCTTTTAATCCCCTACTGAACAAAGTCTTTACAGGAGCAACATTTGTCAAAATGGGACATCCTTTAGATTTTTTTAAATTCTGCCACCATACCATCACTGCCTTTTAAGCAGGAAGACCATGTGACAAAATAACTTTGATCTAAAATTAATGTTGTACTTGAAAAAACTGAAGAACAGGCAACAGCAATAGTAAATGTGAAAGCGTTTGATGCTTCCGAATGAGCCCATGGGATCTCCAAACCACAGGAACTAGGATCCAAGTTTCGGTGGGAAAGAAATATGCAAATATGTAGAGTCCTAGAAGGCTCAGAATCTATAATCTTGTGATGCACTTTTCCACACTGTGAATTTCTAAATTAATTTAGAAATTAGTTTAATAAACTATTCTGAATTTTCATTAAACTAGAAAAGAATATAATTTGTAGAACTAATTTTCTTCCACTATTGTTAATCATTTATTAATTTTGAGTTGAAAAACATTTATTTTAATAAAGGATTATTTGAAATAAACAATATCCAAGAAAATGTTGAACATATGACTAACAATAAATATCCAGAATTAGAAGAAATAAAGGCAAAATTTGCCAGTAGATCTATTTTTTTTTTAAAGTGATTCCTAGGAATGCAAAATTGGTTTTGGTTATTTTTAACTTATATTAGAAATAGTGGTTAAAAATTTGGTCTCTGCAGTAGGTTTTAAACCATGTTCCAAGAAACTGTAGGGCTCTACAGAGATATCTCATGGATTCTATAAAAGTTGAGTTTAATTAGAATTTAAAATCTACAACCATTGGTCTCTTCCCGTCTGGAGCAGAGAGTGAAGGAAACCAAAGACTCAAGGAAGCAATTAATCCACAGAATTAATGGCCCACATGAACCACAGCTTCCACTAGCCTGAGACCAGAAGAACTAGATGGTGCCCAGCTACCACTACCGACTGCTCTGACCTGGGGCACAATAGAAGTTCCCAGTTAGAATGGGAAAAAAACGTAGAACAAAACTCAAATTCATAACAAAGCCCAAACTAGAGGAACCCCTGACACTATTGTTCTAAAACACCCTTTTAACCTGGAACTGAAGCCACTCCCAGAGATCACCTTTCAGCCAAATAATAGATTGGCCTATAAAATAAACAATAACAGCTGTGAGGAATTTTCTCCTTAGAACAATCAACTATATGAGACCAAACAGGTAACATTCGCCCAAAAGCAAAGATGAGAAGGCAAGGAAGGGCAGGAAAACTGGAGGGATGGAAACGGGGAAGGCAGAGTAGAAGTGAGGAGAGTGCTGACACATTGCGGGAATAGCAACCCATGTCACGGAAAAGTTTGTGTATGAATTGTTGAATGGGAAACTAATTTGCTGTGTAAACTTTCACCTAAAACACAACAAAATGTTTAAAAAATTTTTTAAAATCTACATTAAATTAAAAAGAAACTCGATGAAAGCAGATAGACATGGGTACAAATTCTGACTCACAGTTTACCAGCTGTTTAGCACTGAGTAATATACTTAATCCTTCTCAATCTCAATTTTCCTATTTAGAAATGAACATAATGAAAGTGCATATCTCACTGAGTCCTTGATAGGGTTAGTAGAGATGCTGCAAGGAGACAATACAGCATAATGCTTTAGAGAACAGGTCCTGGAAAAATGGTCCTCGAAATGTAATCCTTGGACCAACAGCATCAGCTTCACCTGGGATCCTGTTCAAAATGCAAACTCTTAGACCCACTCAAGACGTACTGAAGGTGGGCCCAGCACTCCGTTTTTTGTTTTTTCTCTCTCTCTTTCTTTTTTTTAGTGTACTTTAGATGAAGGTTTACAGAACAAATAGTTTCTCATTAAACAGTTAGTACACATATTGTTTTAAGACAATGGTTAACAACCCCACAACATGTCAACACTGTCCCTTCTCACCCTTGGGTTCCCCATTACCAGCTTTCCTGTCCCCTCCTGCCTTCTAGTCCTTGTTCCTGGACTGTTGTGCCCCATTAGTCTCGTTTTGTTTTTCTGGGCGGGTTCAAACTGCCAACCTTTCGGCTGGTAGTAGAGCACTTAACCCTTTGCTCCATCCAGGGGTCTTTTTGATCATCCATATGGTTTTAAAATTCAAAGATTAGAAAGACTAACATTACTTCTAGTCTGCTGATTTTATTCCTTTTGTAGTCCAAATGTTTACATGTCGTCAGACTTGAATCCTAAGTATTTTTTTTTATCCTTTGTATCTCGTAAAGGTTTCAAGAATGCTGAGTGTGTCAATATGCACATGGCCTGACACTGAGTACTCTTTTAATGTTGTGACAAAGGAAAATGATTGAGAATTAAGATACAGAGAATGGAGATGAGCATGCTTGGGAGTGATGCTTATGAGTTCTACAGCAAGCACCTGCTTCCTACAGCCCAAGGCCACGTAATTTCACAGCTATCTGATGAGACCATCTGTAAGTGTCGGAAAAGCTTTCTAAACATCTTAATTTGCACCTTATCATATTTATTATGTTTTGCCATTATTATCTTTTCCTATAATAATAGCACATTAAAGTCCACAGAGAATGGAGTTTTCTCTGTGGGAAGATTTTTGGACACTAATTCAGGCTCCCTTTCTCTTTGAGTTGCCAAGCTATATTTTTTCAAGGAATTTGCCCTTTTATCTAAATTTTCTTTTTACAAACCGCTTGCCATTTCAACATTCTTCATGTGTACAATTCAACAACATTAGTTATGCTTATCATGTTGTTCAACCATTACAATTATCCATTTCCAAATTTTCCCATCACCATTAACAGAAGATGTGCTGGCCTAAATTGTTCATAAAATCTTCACATTATCTTTTTAAAATATCTGTAACATCTGGAGTTAGGCCTCCTTTTTCATTCCTATCAGTTATTTGTGCCTTAGATTTTATTTTCTTGATCAGTATCACAGAAATTTTGTTCATTTTATTCACCTTTTCAAAGAACAACCTTTTGACTTTGAACTCTTTATTCCTATAACATTAATTCCTGCTTTTATCTACATTGTTGCTATGCTCCATTTTTATTGGATTTATTTGCATGTCTTTGTATAACTTATATGATTGATGTTTAGGTCATTAATTTCAACTTCTTTCCTAACTAATGTTTTAGCTGTTTTCTAATAGTTTAATATGTAGAAGTATTTTCATTATAACTTTCTTCAGAATATTTTCTATACCTATGATGACTTATTCTTTGACATATGAATTCTTTTTGTTAAGTTTTTAATTCCCAAATACACAGAAATATTCTATTTAAATTTTTATTATTGATTGCTAATTGAATTTAGGTTAATCATATAGTTGTTATGATATCTATCCTTTGAAATATGTTGAAACTTGCAATACAGTCAAGTTCTGTAAATGTCCTGTGTGTGTCTGAAAAGAATGTGAGTTCTACAAGTTTCGTGATCTGGTGTTCTATACATGTCTCCTAGGACATATTTGTTCATCACAAACTACAAATCTTCTATGTTTTTAATGATTTTGTCTGCTTTCCATCAATTCTTGAGAGATATTTGTTAAATTCTACTAATATGATTGTGAATTTGTCAGTTACCTCCTTATTTCTGTCTGAATTTGCCTTGTGTGCTTTGAGACTGCATTTCTAGACGGATACGAACGCTGAACTATTTCATATTCCTGAGAAACTGAAATTTTTAGTACTATAAAATTATCATTTTTATGTTTAGTAATACTATGTACCTTAAATCTATTTTATCTGATATTCAAATAACTATATCAGCTTTCTTTTGGATAGTATTATAATGGTTGCTTTTTCAGGCCTTTTAACTTTTTCTAGCCTTGTGGTTTAGATCCATCTTTCATAATTTTTTTCATTCAGAAAATTTTACATAAATTGTGCCTAAATGTGTCTAAATTGGGGGCAGTTATGTAATTTAATGTAATTATTAATCTACTTGCATTTTTTCTTCCCATTGCCATCGAGTGAATTCTGACTCATAGCGACCCCATAGGACAGAGTAGAATGGCCCCATGGGGTTTCCAAGGAGCAGCTGGTGGATTGGAACTGCCGACCTTTTGTTTAGCAGCCAAGCTCTTAACCACTGCACTGCCAGGGCAGTTATCGCCATCTTATTTTAGGCTTTCTAGTAGTCCTGCTTTTTATATTTTTTTTCACTCCTTTCCTTTCTTCTTGTGTATTGATGAAAATGTTTCATCCTTCTATGTTTTCCCTCCAATAGTTTGGAAGTTATGTACCCTGTTTATTCCTTTTACCAGTTTACATATAAATTATCACTTGGATTTTTAAGTTTTCAATATTAATTAATGAAATTTGCTTCCTCTTAGATAATACAAGAATTTCAGAATACTTTATTTCCACTTACTCCTATCTTAACCCATGTATTATTGTTATCATGTGTTTCGATTGTTATCATTTTAGTAGACTATGAGATTACTATTATTGGTGTTTACAGTCAGTATTCATTCTGATTTACTCATCTCTGGACCACCTTTATTGTTCTTCATTTCTTTGTGGACCTCATAGCTTCATTCTGCTTCATTTAGCAAAATATTGACAGAAAATTCTCTCGATTTTTCTTCGTCTGAAAACATATTTAACTGATATTTTGCTGGGCATTAATGGATTGCGAATTTTTTTTTACTTTAGTATACTAAAACTGTCAACCCACTCTCTTCCATCTGCCATTATTGCTGATGGTAAGATAGCTGTTAGTCTAGTTACAGCTCTCTTGAAGGTGATCTACCTGTTTTTATTTTTCTCTGGTAAGTTCTAAGATTTTGCTTTTTCCTTTATGTTCTTTAATTTCATATAGGCTTGGAGTATTTTACCAGTTCGGAGAAGTCATCAGCCCTCTACTGCATTCATTCTTTCTTCTTTTAACCATGATCCTACTAAACCTCCCATGCCTCTATGAAGTGTGCTGTTAGTAATTTCTTCCTATTTTTCTACTTAATTCTCTCTTTAGCTGTAGGTAGCCAGTTGTTGAAACGATCCATTGAGTATTCAGTTTTTGCTATTGTTGTTTTTACTTCTAGAAGTTTTATTTTATATTTCTTCAAATCTACTTAGTCAATTGTTATCATTTTATGTCCACTTCAAATATATACGAGCTCATCTTTTTTCTTTTTAATATTGAAATAATAGTTTTTTTTTGTTTGTCTTTAATCTCTGCCTACTATTTTCAGTATATTAAGTATTTTGGAGTCTATTTCAGCTTTCATTTTTTCCTGCCAATTCTCATTGTGCCTTTTTTCTTTGTGTGTATGTTTATTTTTTACTATTCCTACTTTTGTCCTTGAAAAAACATTTGTGGGGAACTTTTGATACCTAGAATAAAAATGGCTTATTTCAGATAGAGTTCCTTTTTGCTTCTGCCAGAAATCTAGGGAAACTACAAGGCTGGGTTCTCTTCAAAATAACTTCATGGTTCCACTCCAGGATTTTTGTACAGCCCAGCTGAAGCGATTTGGGGCTGCAAAATGGCACAAGAACCATGTAATTGTAACTCTTCAGAGACTGATTTTCCCCCCTGATCTGTTCAGCACCAAGGTAACGTTCGCTGTAGTTTCTTAGATGTGGGGTGTGGTCTTATTGTTGTCTAACTCTTCCTGAACCCAATGGGTAGGTCAGTCTGAAAAAGCATAGATTAGCAAACAGTCTGACCATGAACCACTCAGCTTCAACAACAAAGATGATGTTTTGGTTTCTTATCCTTCTCCTTTATTTCCCATTTGGTTCTGGACTTGGACACCAAAAAAGGTGTATGCTGCCTGTTTTGTTTTGTTTGTTTCTTTTTTTTTTTGTAAATGAACTGTCTTTATTTAAAATTATTATCTTAAAAAGTCTCATTAGACTATTACAGATATGAAATATAAGCACACATCTTCTTTGTGAGAATATTATTTAGCCACTATTATTTGACACTAAAATAGAAGTAATTCACATCACTTCTGCCATATAGTAATGTCATGAATATACTCATTCAACCAATATTCATTGAATGCCTGCTGAGTGCCAGTGCTGCTACGAGTGTGGCTTGCATCACTTGAGACCTTCTTAGAAATCATGGAGACATTAAACTCAGTTTCAAATTTCTTAAAAAGTAAAATAGAAATTAAAGTGTAATTTGGTAGAGATGTAAAATGGTAGAGATGATCTAAAACTCAAGAATAAATGTCTCATCATCATGCAATAAATTGTGTGGGAATCTGAAACGAGATTCTTTGACATTTTTAAATATTGCTTGAACATATGTTCTGAGAAGAAAAACATTTTTAAAAAGATACTTAAATCCAAAGTTGAGCTCTAGCAAGAACACCTAAAAAATCTGTGTCATAGCAAATGAAATCTTCACATTAGTATTTAAAAGTATCACCTTTTTTTGCTCCTAACGACCTCAGTATTAGTTTGTGACGTGGAAGTAATATCAAGAGTACATAAAAAGTATTTCCTCAGAACTTATTTTTAAAGCATGTGGAACATTTCATAAAACTTTTAGCTAGAAGGAAAACTCAATGAAGGAAAGGTTATCTAAACATAAACTCTATTGCAAATAACTTTAGGACATATTTTCAAAGCATTCTGTAACATAATTGAAGCAGCAATTACCTGACTTCAGGATGAACAGTTGGAGGCACTGATTTTTTTTTTCAGCATATCACATAATTTTTACCTAAGAAAATACTCCCTTTATGTTTCTAACAACAGTTTTGATAGATAGGAACAAGGAGCATTTGCACTATAATTTTTCAGTGCCTTATAATAAAGTAAATGTTTTCTAAATGTCACAGTTTAAATTTCATGGGGAGTGAAATCTCCTTTAAATGAAATTTAAAGCCTTTTTCAAATAAGGAGACTAATCTTACAGTCAAAAACACTTTATATTCCTAGACATTATTAACCTTGGAGTACTGCTTGCAAGATGATAATACTTTCTGACACATTAAGATTAAATTTGTCTTTATATAATTATGTTAAAGAATACATTTAAAATAGATAAGATTGTGAGAGAAATGCTAAGTGTGCACAATAGTAGGATTTCCATTTACTAATAATAAATTTAACTACTCATCATTTATATGGTAATGCTAACACATATTTGAACAGATTACTTCTAAAGAAAAGTATTTTTGGAATAATCATGGTGCTTAATGTCAAAAATGAAAACTGCACAATAATCTAAAAAAGAATTGGCATTAACTTCCTATACTACTTTCAAATATGAAAAAAGCACATAATTATTTTTATTGATAAAGTGCAAATTTTTTATGTAACCAAGTGCATGTCAAAGTGTTTTAAACATCGTTTAAAAATATATCAGTCATACTTTTGAATAGTTTATTTCAAGAGTTTATTTTTCATTGCAACTAGATGTAGATGAAATCTTTGCAAGAAGAAGGCATGGTGATTGGCCAACTTACCTCAGACATGTGTGGCCAGTGCCATAAGCCCATTTCAGATATGAAAGGCAATGGTGCAATCACATTTTTATCTGCTTCCAAGCCTTGAAATTTTAATGACAATGGAAAGTACTATGTATCTTTTACAATTTTTATTCCTGTATAATAAGATTAATAGCAATTTCCATTTTCATAAACCCAACGTTTTATAAACATGACTGAAAGCAGTATTAGATAGATGGAAAAAAATTAAACACTAACCCATCAACTTCGTATTCTCCCATTACAGAGGAAACTCAGATACCTCTAGAGTAATAAATATCCCATGTTGATTGCTGACTTCCACCTCTCTTCTCAGGGCTTTTTCATCCTAAATGCTCTTCTCTGTAGCCTGAAAATTGGCACCTCGTCTGGGCCTTTGGCCCCACCTGGTGGTTGATTATGAGAATTGATGGCCAGATGCTCTTCTGTCACAGAAGTCTATGCACATACATGGCTTCTTTATTTGCTTGTATGATACTCATTGTCCACTATTCAGTTAATTTAAACACAATAAATCCTTTTTTGCCCATATATACACCTCTCTGTGAATCTTTTTTGTTCTTCCTCGCACTTTGTCAGCGCTGTCTCCCTACCTTAATAAAAGTCTCCTTTCCCCTTACTCATTAACCTCCCATCAATTCTCATTATCTACCTCTCCACCTCTCCAATTTTCTCTTGAGGACCAAAAAAAAAAAAAGGGCTGATAAAACATAGTATTAGTCTTATTAATAATTTGAATCAAGAAAAGGAAAAACCTTAGAGCATATTTTAAGCCCTCTAAGAAATTCCGAATCCCACCCTCTTTCCTCATCAAACTGTTCAATCACCTTTTCTAAATACACTAGTATTCTTCTCAGTCCCAAGATTCAAGATGTAGTGAAACCTTTTCTTTTATATCTTATTTTCAATTGTGTGTGTCTAATTTTTCAGTTATATTAAGGGAAAATTTTGTGTAGGGTCTGTGTGTGTGTGTGTGTGTGTGTGTGTGTGTGTGTGTGTGTGTTTGAGAGAGAGAGATGGAGACAGAGAGCTGGCTTTATTCTCTTACTTAATATTTAGAACATAACTTTTATTAGAAAACACTCTCCAAGTTTCATTAAACCATCTTAAATAAACTATGTTTCAATTGGATACTGCTTATATTAAAGCTTTTTATCTTTATTTTTAATTTAATTTTCCCCTAGTAATAGAACATTTTGTTTAATACTCCAGGCACAAGGACACAAGTAGCGGTGGAAAATAAAAATGTTTATGCTAACGTACTCCTCCCAAAGAGCCACTTACACATTTTTAATGCTTTAATATGTATTAAATGTATTGATTCTTCCCACTGGAATTAACACTGCAACATGGACCACCATTTCTCGGGCCAAATAACACTCATGAACAAGAGATATTTTTATCCTTTAAAACAAGTTTATGTAGCTGGCAACTGCATTCAAGGCAATATCATTCCCATATTAATTACTTGAAAGACAAACTATATGTCCAGTTAAATCTTTGAACCAATGAACAAAATCTTGACTTTAATCACCTAAGTCTAAGTGAGCATTTTTAATTTTGTTGCTCAGAAATGCTTCATAGAGCATTATTTGTGATGGAATTCCAATTAGGGTTCCCAAATGATTGCTGAAACAATTGAACAGCATGGGCAGGAAAACAATCAATCCAGATTCTTGCTCCCTTACTTAAGTGTGCAGCATAGATAAAAATGTTTTTACTATTTATGGGTAGAGAATGCTCTGCTTTACGTGGTGTGTCCCAGTAGAAGGATCCCTGAACTCACAGGTAGAAAGATGGAGCTGTTTACTGTTCTTGGTATTTGTTCAGCACTTTAGGTTATGCAGTGCTTTCATCGGTTTTATGTCTTTAAACATGCCTCTGAGCTCAACCACTCTAATGGAATTTCTGTTGTTGTGGTTGTTAGTTGTTGTCGAGTTGATTTTGACTCATGGCGACTCCATGTGTGCATAGGAAAACTATTCCACACGGTTTTCAAGGCTGTAACCTTTTGGAAGCAGATCGCCAGACCTGTCTTCTGAGGTGTCTGGGTAGATTAAGACTGCCAACTTTTCGGTGAAGAGTCAAGAATTTAACCATTTGTGCTACCCTTCTAAAGACTTAAATACATCAACAAAACTGTTTTTAAATTTCAGTCTCTAAACGTATAATATATGCATCGTAATACATAGTCAAGCTGCATAACCATGCTATTTACAGTTTGAAATACGATGAAGTATGTCATACCGTTTGGATAGCTTCAAGACAATATATCCATGTAGGTTTTATTGAGTGAGGATTAAATGGAGGAACTATTCTCGGTCTCAAAATGGAACCTTGGATATTAGCATTATACTCCTTCCCCTTTCCGAACTTCTCCTCCACTGCTCTGTGGGTGTATATAGCCCTTAAATGTCTGTGATTTTCTTCCCAGACTTGCCTCACCTTTCCAATTAACATTTCACTTTTTCGACTTTTCCATACTCACTTCCCACTATTAATGTTGTTTTGCTGTGTGCCAGTCCCTCAAGGTCTTCTTCTATTAGGCTGAGAGTTTTCATAATCAACTAGCAAGCACTAATATAATAATGTATAACTTCTTCCCTAGAAATAGTCTATTAATTTGAAGTCATCTAGAACTATCATTTAACCTACAGATGTGATTTTATGACATTTCCGCTATTGTGTCAAGGTAATGAAGAAACATTTTTAATTCTAAAAAGAATACAAATTTGCACTATGTTGGCTGGCCTCACTAAAACACATTGCCTTATAGAACTGACTGTAAACAATACAATTTTATTGTATAAAATTAAAATGACCCAATATAGACGAATGGCTATCCAGTAGTCGGAAATTTTTACTATTTTTAAATTGTACATTCTAGAACCTTATTGAGGAGTCTTCACGACCCAGTGGTTAAGAGCTTAGGCTACTAACCAAAAGGTCAGCAGTTCAAATCCACCAGCCGCTCCTTGGAAACCCTACGGGACAGTTCTACTATGTCCTGTAGGGTCACTATGAGTCGGAATCCACTCAACGGCGGTGGGTTAAGACTCTCACTGTGTATTATGTAGAGGTTTAACAAAAACATTATTTTTGTAAAAAAAAAATTATCACGCTCATCAAATAATATCTCTTCAAAATCACTGCAATAATTATTCATTTCTTTATTAGCCATATAGTATAAAATCTTGACAGAAGATGCTAATGTGACACCATCTGTGAGCTGTGATTTATTTAGTGCTATTTATAACTGTTGAAATATAAAGCACAAAGTTAATATTTGACAGCCATTCAAAAGCACATCACGGAAACATTAAAGTTTGGTTTAAATAAAGATAAGCCGATTTTAATATTTGCAACACGTTATAAGACTCAGAAAAGTTATTATAGTCACTTTAATGCTTCAGAAAATGTACAAAGCCACATTATATTTACTAGCTATTGAAAAATACCATTGAGACATGACCCAGAGTGACATATCTCCGCCACATATTTGTCACTCATATGCTTTATGCTCAGCCACATTTAACAGTGAAATATGTCACTGTAGCATAAAGACTCTGAGTCAGATTTTTAAACTATGAGCTTCTCCATGTGAGCTGGTTTTATTTTGCGGGGCATTTCCCCTGCAAAATCAAAATCAAATAGATACATACTCTTTGACGGTAATTGCCTACTAAATGTCTATTAGCTCTTCTAATAGAATTAGCGTATTACTATCTATAAAGATGATAAAGGTGGTTCTTCATTCTAACATACAACCCAGAGGGATGATAGAACTCATCAATGCCTATAGCAGGTCTCTCCAATCCTCTCTAGCCCCTCTGCAATGTATCTAAAACATGTATATTAGATCTTTAAGACAATTTTTTTCATTTTTGGTTGTCATTAAAGAAGAAGAAAATATCAATAAAGCTCATCATATAAAGTTACTGAATGTTTGCATAAAGTTACTGGTATGTTTTCTATCTTATCAGAATGGGATAGGCTACTCCACTAATATTTAGGTCACTCTAACCAATGTAAGGAGTCCTGGTGGCGCAGTGGTTAAGAATTTGGCTGCTAACCAAAAGGTCAGCAGTTTGCATCTACCAGCCACTCCTTGGAAACCCTATAAGGCAGTTCTACTCTGTCCTGTAGAGCATATAGTATAATGCATATATATGTACCAATGTATGGTATAAAAGCTAAACAAGATCTCAAGTACACATCTCAAAATTTTCCACTTAATATGGTATCTATTTTAGGCTTCTCAAAATATACATACTAATTAATGAAGCCAAGTAACAGACCTGGAAAATGTTTAAAAGCCTGTGACAGCCAAATGTGATTGGGACCTCATTAAGATTAAGATTATGCAGTGATGACTATAGGAAATGCTCTCATTGGCACCAGCATGTAATTTCAGTTCTCCTGGAAGTAATATACACTACTAAAGAATTGCTAGGGTAACATCTCTTTCCACAAAGTAATTATCTTTTTATGTTTTGACATGGATGACACTTGTTAATGGCAAAGTCTTAAAGTGTTACAAATGCATAAATCACTGTCAAACACTCTCAATTACATAACGTGGGATATTTTTATACCAACATCACCATTATCAAAAAAGTACTTAACAAGTTTCTCAGCTAAAAGAAACATATAAATGCCTTTTAGTAAGTAGAGTTTCCATATTGAAAATAATAACACAGTGGTGAATACACAGAGAAAGGACCTAAAAACTGCATAAAATAACATACTAAATCAAGAGGAGTGAAGTGCATTTTGAAACTGAGAATGACACATACTTGTTGATAAGGTGAAATCGCGGTGAAGTTCAACAACAGAGAAAAGCTGTATTTAGTCCCACAGATGTCTGATTATGATATCTCAAGTGGATGCTCATTATATTGAGTTCATGTTCGTATATTGACTTGGTCTACCAATGTGTAAGACAAGAAAATAGGCTGAATTATTTACAAGAATGCCTGGAACCATGGTACAAGTACTAAAACACATATATTGAGTTTAAAATGCACTCTTATTATAAGGAGTAGAAGATTAATTTCTTAATTATATTTTAATGAGTTGGCATTTCCAAAATGCATGCCACTTATTGCAAAGGAAGATGCTTTAGAAACATGTTAATATCCTCCAAATGTGAAAGACACAATGGGATTGAGTCTATCAACTCCAACACACACAAATGTGACAGGAGAATTTGCCTCTTGAATTCACCCCCTTTCACAAAATGCATGTATTATTTGCCTTTTTAAAACTACTTGCTCTGAAGTCTGTCTCTAGCAATCTGTCAGTGTGATTTGTAGGCAAAGAAGTCAAGTTTGGTATACAACTGTTTTCCATAAAATTAACCACAATTTTCCTCTCACATCGCAAAGGAAATGGTTGTCAGGTTTGAAACTTTGTTATTGGTGATCTGGCCACGGCATTAGAAGCTTAACGAGCCTTATATTCTCTGATGAACTGTGGCCACAAGTTTGAAGGGACACCGAAGTCCCTGAGTGGGCAGGGGATTAACACAGGGCAGTCACAGATAGATGGGAGAAAAGGAAAACAGTGAAAATGGAGATCAGAGAATAGGAAGAAAAAGGAAGCAGAAAGTAGGGACCTCGAGAACAGGAAGATAAAAACAAGAGAAGCAAGAGAAATATGTATTTTGTACACTGTGGTGCATTTGTTTTGTACTACTAGGTGGAAAAAAAGAACTTTTACAGTCTCAACGGAGTGTTCAGACAGAGTGTGCTTTGCTCTAAGGAGCCTGGAAAAGTTGTTTCCGCTGCAAAATTCTGCAGCCACAACAAGTAACAACAATGGTTATTACCACGTGAGTGCTGGACACTGGAGGGACTGGACAGGCAGGTTGTCTACTTTCTCATCTTTAAAGTAAAACAACAATGGTTATGCTCATTTCACAGATGGAGACTTGGAGGATCAGATCATTGAAGCGACTTTACAAAGACAAAAGAGCTCTTAAGCATAAAAGTCCAAGACTCTCACTTCTTCCACTACATCATCTCGATACTTTTATTTACAATATCCGATATTCACATTCTTTCTGAGACATTAAGGCAGCATTTGGTAGTTGCTTTTAAGACATAGATCCCTTATGAAAGTGATTGTGATCGATATCTACTGCTTAACCTGCAAAGGTTCAACTTGAGGGAACTCGTTTACTCCCTCTCCAACCATGAAGAACTGATAAAGGCAGAGGAGTGTGCTCCCGACCAGCTTGTCCAATCACAATATTGCCAAGCCACAATGAGTGATGTGGGGATGGTCATTTAATTTAAATACATGGTATTTGATTATATTTTGCCCAGTATGAGTTCAACCAGTGCCCTTTCCTAATATTTTTCTGATGGGAACTGGTAGAAGGGAGCTGTTGATTATGAAACTGTACCCTCTAGAGTTACCTGTCATTATATTTCTAGGGTATAAGTTCCTGTGGCTTAACCAAGGAGAATAAGACCTTCAGACACTAGATGAGATATGGAAAGAGGGAGAGTTTCGGCAGCATTAGAATCTCTAATTCTGATCATTTCTAAGACTAAGCATGCCCTTTTAAATTTTTGTCATGTCAGTCAATAGTTTCCTTATTTTACCTGTTTTTAGCAATTTAAAATAAGAATACTGAGGTATACATAAATGAATTCCTAATCCAGAAAAAATGTGCATGCAAATTAAAAAGTAGCAAAAAAAATTTTATTGCATAGAAAATTGATTCCTTTGCCTAAAACATTAAAAAAACTATATTTTAAAATGACTATCGTGCTTTGCATAGAAAAATAAATAATATCCATTTTCATACCAAAAAAAGAAAGAAACAGTGTGAAAGGAATGAAGGAAGAAGACGAAAAGAAGGAAGATTCCAATAATGAAAATAAAGTCACATTAAATATGAATTCTGCTCCCAAAAATGCCATGTGAAAACTCTTAATGTCAATTTAAAATTTTTGGTTGGTAAAAATAAGTTCTGATAGCCTTAACCCACAAAGTGAACTAAAGGAATTGTACTCAAATCTGCCATTCTACTTTGTTCCAGACGAAGGTGAGCTTGCTTAAAGGAATAGCAGACTTCTGCAGTGCTCCCAAGACTGAATTCTGGTCACATCCTTTCTTGGGCCTTGAGTCAATGAGGTCTTTCCTGTCTAGGTCTCCACAATGATACTGCTGTGTTATATCATCATGAAAATGACCAGAAATGCACATTTCAGTTAAGTTAAGGGACTTGGACTTCTGACTATTTTTATTTGACCTCCCCACCCTATCATCCACCCTCAGTAGTCACTCTAGAGACAAATCCAAGGACACCAAGGAAAGAGTTGAAAATCACTGACCTAGAGGGCAAGTGGGCTGTCCTAGGGTGGCACCTTAACAGAGGAGATAATTTTTTACTCTTTGCTTACGGTATGGTGAGTAAGAGTATAAAATATTAAGCAGAAATAAACATGGACCTGGTAAGAGTTCTATTGCAAAGCATGAGTGTGCTTCTTTAAAAACAAATATGTACACTAAAGAGACAAGGTGTCTGGAGTAGGACTATGGAAATAGTGTACAACATAATTCCATTACTTTTAGTAACGTGGGCTGTCCATTGATAAATGCATGAACAATGTGACGTATTTGGGGAATTAGAATTAAAACTGGTGAGTTAAAAAATTGAAATACACAATATTCAATTATGCTTTGCCATGTTTATTTTGAAAAGTCCAGTTTGTTTTGATTATTTAGCATAAAATTTCAATTTACACTCCAATTTATGAAAATAAGGATGTCACCATATGAGAATGGATTAGAGTATGTAGTTGAGCCCTTCCCAGAAGTTGATGAGATAGCACCTTTTTAAGAAAAATATTAAGATTTGCACAGTTTAAAAAAAAAAAGTTAATTCTTCAGAGGATATTTTGCTTTCTTATAAGGTTCCCTTTGATAGATTATGAAGAAATTGAACTACTGTCATGAATAAAGATTGGTGAACGAAGTGGCTGCACCAACTTTATTTACATTAAATCATTTTGCCTTTCTGCTTATACTATTATGATTACCAGCATCTCTCCTTTGTGAGGGGAAATAAATTTTTTTGAAAAGATTTCTCCTGGAAGCAGAAATACAAATTGTCAATAAACATCTAAAAATATGATTATCCTCAAAAATAAAGAAACTAAAACGAGATTTCATTTCTACCTATCAGTTTAGCAAATAGTTAAAAGATAGTGCACCTACTGGTAACAATGATGAGCTCAAATCAGTATTTGGATACACTGCTGGGGGATTATAAATCAATTCAGCACTTCTTGAAGGTAATCTGGCTAATATATATATAATTGCTTATATGGTAAAACCTGTGAGAGCTGGAACTGATTTAATTCGGTATTTTTGGAGAACAATAAGCCCCACTCTAATTATTTTGAAATATACAAAAAAAGGTATAATGCTTCTTTCAATAAAACTTACAGAAATATTTAGTGAAATAAACATATCTAAAAGAAACAGGCAATAAATTATAAAATACTCATTTATTCATCCAATAAATGCATATTTAGTCCATACTGTATGTCAAGCATTCTGTACCCTGAGGAAGTGGGGCATAAATCATACAATCCCCTCCCCTTATAAAGCTTACATTCTAAAGGGGAAGTCAGACAAAAAATAAATAAATGATAACAATTTTGAAATTGTCGAGTGTTACGAAAAAAATAAGGAAAAGGAAGAAACTAAGGAGGTAGAAAGCAAATGAAGTGTATATCTTAGATAAGAAAGAGGTGACATTGGAGCAGGGACCTGAATGATGTTGCCAAATCATCCATAAAAATTCCTGGGAAAAGCCATTCCAGACAGACAGAACAGCAAGGGTAAAGGCTCGGAGGAAAGAGTTAACACTGGCACAATGAAGGTGCAGAAACATGACCAGTTGACTAAGATATAGTGAGCAAAGAGAAGAGTGGTAGCAAATGAGATCAAAGATGTAAGCAAGAACCAGATTACTTAGGGTTTTGTGGGTGATAGTAAGGACTTTAAATACTATCCTACATACAACGGGAGACACTGAATGATTTTTATCAGGAGAGTTACATGATCTGGATACATTAAAAAAAAAAACTCTCCCATTTGTGTGAAGACTGAACTGTAAAACGGCAGGGGAGGAAGCTGGGGGCTCACTGAGGAAGTTATTGCTGAAGTCCTCATGATGGGTGATGGTGGCTTAGATTAGGGTGGTAGAAGTGAAGGTGGTAAGAAGCGGCCAGATTTGAGATGAAATCTGAACTTTGAATTTGTAATACTTTAGTAATGGATTAAATGTGGGTGATTAAGGAAAAAGAAAGGTCAAAGAGGACTGTTAGATTGTGACCTTCACAAGTGTCTTAAATAAGATGGAGAACATTGAGGGAGAAGATTGAGGGAGCAGAGTCAAAGTTCCATTTTGGATATGTTAGGTTGAGACATTATGGAAGCGGAAATGTTGAACTCTAAGGTGGAAATGTTGTCCCTTAGAGTAGAAATGTTGGCCATTAGAGTGAACACATCAGGGAGACAGCAATATCTATACAAGTCTGAGTTTTAAGTGAGCAGTTGGAACTAGAGATATAAATTTAGGGGGATATCAGATTACAGACAGTATTTAAAGTCACAGATTTGGATTGAATCCGCAAAGGAGAGAGTATACTTACAAAAAAAAAAGACCTAGGATTGATTGAGCCCTAGGATACTTCAGTGTTTTAGAGGTTAGGAAGAGCAGGAGACACCTGTAAATGACGGAATGTGAGTAACTAACAAAGTGAAAAATGAAAACAGTAAATATGTTTAAGGAACAAAGTAAGAAAATTTCCTGTGCACTGTGATTATGAGAGAAGGCCTGTTTGTAGAGGAGGATCTTGAAGGCTGGACAGCATTCAGAATTCTTATCTCTTACTTCTGGCCTCAGATAATTCATAAGTGTAGATGTCAACCCATATACTTTTTGACCAAGCATAGTGGAGGCTTTCTGATTCTTCAAGAAGAACTTATTTTCATTTTTGAAGTGGCATCTATATCCTAGTACATTTGAGGAGTAGCCAAGGCAAATTCCTTGGAGTAGGTTATAAGTTCAGGCTCACTTAAAGTTTCTTTGAATTTTCTAAAAGAATCTTCAAAGATAAGGAAATACTGTTGTTTATTTTATAGCATGTATTCCCATCATATTTTTATCATCTCATATATACACCAGGGATTCTGAGGGAATCTTTTAAAAGTACACTAGGAGTCAGGTTAAAAGAAGATTTCCCCAGCAATCCCACTCCTAGGAATATATCCTAGAGAAATAAGAGCCTTCACACGAATAGACATATGCACACCCATGTTCATTGCAGCATTATTTACAATAGCAAAAAGATGGAAACAACCTAAGTGCTCATCAGTAGATGAATGGATAAACAAACTATGGTACATACACACAATGGAATATTATGCAATGATAAAGAACAGTGATGAATCTGCAAAACATCTCACAACATGGATGAATCTGGAGGGCATTATGCTGAGTGAAATAAGTCAGTCACAAAAGGGCAAATCTTGTATGAGACCACTATCATAAAAACTCATGAAAAGGTTTACACACAAAAATAAACAATCTTTGATGGTTACAAGGGAAGGGAGGGGAGGGGAGGGAAAAACACTAAGTAGACAATAAATAAGTGGTGACTATGGTGAAGGGTAAGACAGTACACAATACTGGGGAAGCCAGCACAGCTTGACCAAGGCAAGATCATGGAAGCTCCATAGGCACATCTAGACTCCCTGAGGGACCGAATTACTGGGCTGAGGGCTGGGGACCATGGTCTTGGGGAACATGTAGCTCAACTGACCTAACATAGTTTATAAAGAAAATGTTCTACATCCTACTTTGGTAAGTAGTGTCTGGGGTCTTAAAAGCTTGCGAGTGACCGTCTAAGATACTCCACTGGTCTCACCTCATCTGGAGCAAGAGAGGATGAAGAAAACCAAAGACACAAGGGAAAGATTAGTCCAAAGGACTAATGGACCTCTAGTAGCACAGCCTCCACAAGATTGAGTCCAGCACAACTAGATGGTGCCTGGCTACCACCACCAACTGCTCTGACAGGGATCACTATAGAGGGTCCAGGACAGAACTGGAGAAAAATGTAGAACAAAATTCTAACTCACAAAAAAAGACCAGACTTACTGGCCTGACAGACCGGAGAAACCCCGAGAGTATGGCCCCCTGACACTCTTTTAGCTCAGTAATGAAGTCACTCCCTTCATCCAAAGATTAGACAGGCCCATAAAATGAGACTAAAGGGGCACACCAGCCCAGGGGCAAGGATGAGAAGACAGGAGGGGACAGGAAAGCTGGTAATGGGGTTTCCAAGGTCGAGAAGGGGAGAGCGTTCACATGACAATACTTGTATTAATTGTTTAATGAGAAACTAATTTGCTCTGTAAACCCTTAAATAAAATAGAATTTTTAAAAAGACAGAGGCAAAAAACAAAAAAGAAGAAGACTTCCAATCTGATACTAGATTCCAGGGCTCAGGCTTCCTTTTAAGCTCAGGGTACAGCATTTCTGAGCCTTTCAGTACCATGGAGGGTGTAAATAAAACCAGCCCTATGAGTAAAAGGAGCAGGGAGCCCCCAGGCATTGGGATTTGAGAATAACAAAAGGATACACACACACACACAAACACACACACACATATACACATACCTGACTCACAATATCTCCCCAACATAAATCCATGCTCTCAGAGTACACCTTGTCAGTTAAAGCTTTATTTCTGAAATGCCCATAGCACCAGATGAAAATCTGACACAAAAGCAAAAGGAACACAGGAAAAAGCCCTATGGTATAATCAAATTCCAGTAAAGGCAAAGATGCTGAGATTTTGATGCTTTGTGGAGAATAGTTTACAGGTTTAATTTAATGTTGCCATATTATTTTATAATTGCCTTGTGTCTTTTTTTAATTGAAAGGTCTTTATTTTCCTAACATTACTGACATACCAACATATCTGAAACAGAAGAGAAAAAAAAAAAGTCTTCTAAATCGTCTAAACAAATAAGTGCATTTCATCACAAATACTAAATTCAAGCATTTCATTAATTTTAAAAAAAATCTCTTAGATCAGCAGTAGACAAATCATGGCCCAAGAGTCAAATCCAGCCCATTGCCTGTTTTAACAAATAAAATTTTATTGGAACACAACCATGCCCATTCTTGTACTTATCGTCTATGGCTGCTTTCATGCTACCATGACAGAGTTGAGTAGATGCAACAGAGACTTCATGGCCCCCAGATACTAAAATATTTACTCTCTTAGACCCTTTCTCATACACTTCTAATTTAGATACAGTTCTAACAAGTAGTATCATTTATTCTCCCAAACTGAAAGAGTAAAAGGGACATCAACAAATGTTTGTAAATGAAAGAATTAACCTTCCTTCCTCCTCTTTTCACTGACAGACAGGATAATAACGGCCTTTGGCTAAGAGTTTGAGTCTTTACTAGAACAATTACTTCGAACCTTCATTTTTTTAAAAACTAAAGGTACATCCATAAAGAGATATATGTTTCCTTTCTAATCCCCAGCGCGTTCAAAAGAGTACCCACTGCAATTAGGGAAAGAGCTAAATGCTACCAGACATAATCACATGACTGACTGTCTCTGTGAAAAGATTAGTGCCTTAAAATTAGGAAGCAGTTTGCAAAACATTTATATTTTCTTTTCAATATAGATTTAGCCTACTGTCTCTGTCAATTGATTTTATTCATGGGACATACGTGTGAATGTGTCCAACAATTCTGATGTCTACTCTTTGAAAATTTGAGAGCAGAAACAGACAAGTTGAAACTCATACAGGTGGAGAAGGAGCAATCAAGACCGAACTTGGAGAGAACATATATGCTCTGTGCTAGACTGCAAGGCTCATAATGGCCAAGTCCCTCTCTCTGGCCTGTTCTGTCCACCTTGGAATGTTTACACCAGCACCCATGATTCTTCCAGAGGCTCATGCACTGGTCCAGACTAAGTGACTCTGGCTTGGAGAAATATACAATGGGAAGAGGGGAGTGGATTCTTAAGTAAAATTACTTTATTGGGTAAGTCTTGCGTTTCCTGAAAAATGGTAAGTATCTATATAAAAAAGATCAAAGTCTTTGATAGAGAAAAGTTTAAAAAAGGGGAAAAATGAGGGTCAGCAGAGAAACTACAGCTATGCCTTTGATTTCTTAAGTAATTTTCCTTTGGAATCTGGAAAAATCATACTTCATGCACAGCTTTAACTAGGTCTTTTCTATATTGTCTAGGGATAAGTTATGAAAGACTTTTAAATTACTGGGTTTCTTCCGTGGAAAGGAGGCATCGTCCAGCACACCGTTCAGGATTAGCGAACGCAGCAGGTTGCCGTGCCTTTCATTGTCTCTGAGCTGTTTACATCTCTGTAAATTGTAGATCACTGAGAGCAATGCAAATGAATGTTCCCCATAAACTTGAAAATAACTTCTGT
Source organism: Trichechus manatus latirostris (assembly GCF_000243295.1). Lineage (NCBI taxonomy): Eukaryota > Metazoa > Chordata > Mammalia > Sirenia > Trichechidae > Trichechus > Trichechus manatus. Next base: position 6,556,390 of record NW_004443949.1, on the reverse strand, counting down.
CCAGTAGAAAGACAATTAATTTCTGTCTTGCCCCTATTCCCACCCTTCCAAGAAAAAGAAAACATTGTGTATCTATTTGTAGATTCATTTCAGCATTCCTGATTAACCTCTATATGTGAGGCACTTTGAGTTCTCCATTGAACTAGTTGTAACATCTTACTGGTTTCCCCTTTAATTAAGGATCTAAATAAAATCTTTGGCATGTGTTCATTTTATATTTTTAAGCTTGTCATGATTTTACCCTTTATATATATATATATATATGTATATTTATTATTTAACTGTTA
>NW_004443949.1:6532411-6556003 GCF_000243295.1 Trichechus manatus latirostris | reverse complement strand
ATGTATATTTATTATTTAACTGTTACGATCTTGTAATTACTCCAAGTCTTCAGGAAAGAAAGTTCTATCTACCCTTCCAATCTATTGTGGTGATGGTGGGGAGGTAATTAAAAAGACAGAAAAGGTGAAAGTAGCCCGCTCACCTGGACCTCTTCCCTGGCACCTCTGGAGAAAGAAAGTAATCCCCTATGTCTGGGGGACTGAGTGGTGGAACAGCTCACGTGGCACATGGGAGCTCCCCACTGGGAAAGAACATACGACTGAGAATCAACAGTCAAATGGACAACTCTGGAAAGAGGAAAGAACTTCAGATAGGATAGGAACCTCTAAGATAGTGACAGATCGGAAAGACTTGAATTATGCATGCATTAAAAATTACACATGTACTGTACTAAGTGGTTTGTATACCCCATTTAATCTTCATTAAAAGCACATAAAGTAAATTTGTTAATTCCCTTCTGCCGATTTGGAAATGGGTACTCCAAAACATTTAACACGAATTAAACATAAACCTGGGAATAAAAATAAAGTCACAATTTTATGAGCTAACAATAGATTCCTCCTTCTATTGCCCACTCACTCTGTGGGACCTCTAGGGAACTTCCCCCAGGGACTTCAGCTGGATCTGTCTCTCAAACGCTCCTGGGCACAGCACTTTCAGCTGCCGTGCAATGCCAACTATTCTGCTCGGCCACTCCTTGTGACTTCAATCTCTATGATAATTTCATCTGCAAATACCTCAAAAAGCCCAAACCCACTGCCGTCAAGTCGATTCTGACTCGCAGTGACCCTATAGGACAGAGTAGAACTGCCCTATAGGGTTTCCAAGGCTGTAAATCTTGATAGAAGCAGACGGCCACATCTTCCCGCTGAAAATACCTCAAAACTCCACAAAATTCCACGGTAACATTTTTCTGTGGCTGCTGTTGATGCTGATTCTGCCATTATTGCCATCTCTTTGCGTCAGCCTCACAAGTAGGCTTGAATACAAGTATTACTTTGTACCCAAGTTGTTCCACTGGGTCAAGTCACTAAATGCAAAATCTGGTGCTGGCCCTGGCATGGAGACTGGTACTGAAACCCCCAAAATCAAAGTGCAGCTGCTGCCGGCACTGTGGATACCCAGTGAAGAAGCATCAACGACTGTGCTGAAAGTGTTCCTCCGAAGCAGGGTATGATGCTTAGACTTATGTGTCAAATTGACTAGGATATGGTTCCTAGTTATTTAATTGAACACTAACTCAGGTGTTGCTGTCAAAGTCTTTTGTAGCTGTAGTTAGTATCTATTATCCATTGACTTTAAGTAAAGGAGATTACCCTCCATAACATAGGTGTGTCTTACCCAATCAAGGGAAGGCCTTAAGAACAAAAACTGAGGTTTCCCGGAAAAGATCCTGTCTGAGTTTCCAACCTTCCAGGTTGCCCTACAGACTTGGCAGCGTCCACAATCCAGTGAGCCAATTCCTTAAAATAAATAAAGTATACAGGAGCCCTGGTGGCTCAGTGGTTAAGAGCTACAACTGCTAACCAAAAGGTCAGCCGTTCGAATCCACCAGCTACTCCTTTGAAACTCTATGGGGCAGGTCTACTCTGTCCTATAGGGTCACTGTCAGTCAGACTCGACTCAATGGCGATGGGTTTTTGGTTATATATATTCTATTGGTCCTATTTCTCTGGAGAATCTTGACTGATACATAGGTCCATAGGGAAAGCTATCCCTCCCCTCTTCCTACCACACTTAAACAAAAACTCTAAAATTATGCTTCCTAAGTCTCTCAGAAATTTTGCATGAAAATTATGCATTAGTGTATAGAGATAGACAGAGCTTGTTTATTTTTCACACACAGTAACTTCCTTTTTTTCTAAAGTTGGGCACAATCCCATGGGGAGCTGAGCCAGGGAACAAACAATGAGTGGCATAAATCATTCCATGCTCCAAAGCGTAGCTTTCTTGGGTCATTTATTATAAAAGAAAATAACCCTACATAGCTCACAGGCCTCTAAGAGTGTGTCTAGATTACAGTTCGCTGTATTAGCAGCGGTTTATATGATAATCCTAAGACACTGAAAGGGTACAGTGCTGGTCAGGAGACTGTTTCAGATAATGAGGAAGTATCTATTTTTTTTTCAAACTTTAATTCAAAATGGTTTTGATAAACTAAAGGCTTAGTGCTTAAAACAATGAGCTTTAATTATTGGGAAGTCAGTCATATGGATCGCTTCTTTCACTGAAGATGCTGGATAAAGAGGCATCAGTAGAAAACAGGAACAGTATCATATTTCTTTTCCTTTCTGCATAGACCATAGCACAATGTTCACGGCAAAATAGGAATTCAATGTAAAATTGATTCCTTGATGTGAAAGAGGAATACGAGTTCCATCCAAATAATTGGGGGGAAATAACTAAATATAAACAGTCAATATGTGCCTATAGCAAACCTCTCTACTCAAGCTACATATAGTATATAGAAAGTATTCCAGTGCACAAACCCTCAATTCTGGGAATACTGGAGAGAAAGAAGCAAGCGCGTCTAGAGGAAATGCAAGTCCTTCTCCCAGATGGCACAGACTAGAACTGTTTGGTGGGGTGATTCATCAGGTAGGATGGTCCCTTGTGAGAGGGCAATGAAAAAGTTTCATTTTTTTCCCCAGGAGTGCATTCTTATCCCAAGAACTAAGGCTGATGCTTGATGGCTTGAGGGAAAACAAAGAAACTGACACTGATACAGGTCTTCTTAAGAAGCGGGTTAGCAAACTATGGCCCGTGTGCCAAAGCCCACCCACTGATTGTTTTTGTAAATGATGTTTTACTGGGACACAGTCAAGCCCGTTCATTTGCATATTGCCCATGGTTGCTTTCCTGTTTAGAGGGCAGAGTTCAATAATTGCCTCAGAGACCTTATGGCCTTTTGCAGAAAATGTTTGCCAATTCCTGCCTTAGGATACCAAGTAAACCTGCAGCATCAGTGAAAGACTTGTCTGAAAACCTCTAAGGTAACAAGCATTGACAAGAGTTGGTGTGTATAGACCCTGACCTTGTAACCAGATAACCAGACTTTGGAGAACTAAAGTTTCTGATGACTTCCATCTATACCTAAGCTTATCCCACCAGGTCCCAGAAAGTTTCTTTGCTCTCTTTTCTAATGTGGATAAACTATTTCTTGCTATATGTTATGTCCTATTCAGAACGATTCACAGTAAGAGACACCTGTCTGTCAGTTTGTATTTTTATATGGCTTGCATGTTGCTATGATGCTGGAAACTATGCCACTAGTATTTCAAATACTAGCAAGGTGACCCATGGTGGACAGGTTTCAGTGGAGCTTCTAGACTAAGACAGACTAAGAAAAAAGGCCTGGTGATCTATTTCTGAAAAATAGCCAATGAAAACACTATGGATCACAACAAAATATTCTCTAATATAGTGCTGGAAGATGAGGCCCTTATGTTGGAAGGTAGTCAAAATACACAGTAGCTGCAACAATGAACTCAAACTTGTCAATGATCAGGAAGATGGAGCCAAAACCAAACGAAACCTGGTGCTGTTGAGTCGATTCCGCCTCATAGGGACCCTACAGGACTGAGTAGAACTACCCCATAGGGTTTCCAAGAAGCACCTAGTGGATTTGAACTACTGACCGTTTGGTTATCAGCAGAGCTCTTAACCACTGAGCCACCAGGGTTCCAAAGATGAAGCAAGACCAGGCAATATTTTGTTATGTTGTACACAGGGTCGCCAGGAGTCAGAGTTGACAGCAACTAACAACAACAATTATTATGAAAATAATTTCAGTTGAATATACTGAAGCTACTAACGAGTATTCTCTGCAAAAAAAAATGATAACTACAAAAATTAAAGCGGACAGGGCGGAGGGCTGTGGGGACCATGGTCTCAGGGAACATCTAGCTCAATTGGCATAACACAGTTTATAAAGACAATGTTCTACATTCTACCTTGGTGAGTAGTGTATGGGGTCTTAAAAGCCCGTGAGCAGCCATCTAAGATACTCCACTGGTCTCATCCCTTCGGGAGCAAGGGAGAATGAAGAGAACAGGATACAAGGAAAAGATTAGTCCAAAGGACTAATGGACCACAGCTACCAAGGCCTCCACCAGACTGAGTCCAGTACAGCTAGATGGTGCCCAGCTACCACCACTCACTGCTCTGACCAGGATCACAACAGAGGGTTCTGGACAGAGCTGGAGAAGGATGAAGAACAAAATTCTAACACAGAAAAAGACCAGATTTACTGGCCTGAAAGAGACTGGAGAAACCCCAGAGTATGGCCGCCAGACATGCTTTTAGCTCAGTGGTGAAGTCACTTCCGAGGTTCACCATTCAGCCAGGGATTGCACAGCCCCATAAAACAAAACGGGACTAATGAGGCACAGCAGTCCAGGGACAAGGACTAGAAGGCAAAAGGGAACAGGAAAGCTGGTGATAGGGAACCCAAAGTTGAGTAAGGATTTAATGGGGTTGTTAACCATTGTCATAGGGCAACATGTGTACTAACTGTTAAATGAGAAACTATTTTGTTCTGTAAACCTTCATCTAAAGTAAGAATAGCAGCACAACTGGAAGAGAGTAATCGATGTCACTGAATTGAGCATGTAGAAATTTTTGAAATGGTGTATCTTTGGCTATGTATATTTTCACCAAAAAAAAAAAGGTCAAGAAGGGAGAGGGTTGACATGTCGTCGGGTTGTTAACCAATGTCATAAAACAATATGTGTACTACTGTTTAATAAGAAACTATTTGTTCTGTAAACCTTCACCTGAAGTACAAAAAAGAAAAAAAAAATTAAAGCAGACAGATATTCTAGTATGAAAATTGTGCCACTGAAATGAAATGACCCTTTGTACCACACTTTCTGATCCTGATACTTTCTGATCTGAGTTTAACAGGAGGGATTAAACTCCACGACAGGTATTAAATTTCCTGCTGCAAAAATTTAATTTCATGTATAAAAATTTTACATAATTTCATATATGTGCGTGTATAATATTTACATGTATATACATAGCTTTTTTTTCTCACTTTTTACCATTGCACAAAAGGTTTTCACCACTAGTTCTGTAGACAAAGGACTGGATTAGAAGGATGAATGGCAGCTTTTGGTCCTAGCTCTGACACCATAACTGTAACCTCCCAGTCTCTGGGTCCAATGTGAATGGACAGTGCAGTGTAAGATAAGGGTAGAGAAGATGAAAGGATCCAACATATGTTTCACGGGAAAGAGGAGTAGCTTGAGGAGGAGCCTAGAGGTTGGGAGATGGTTTCAATAAATATCTACACAGACTAAACATAAAAACCAAAAAACCAAACCCGTTGCTGTCAAGTCAATTCCAACTCATAGCAACTCTACAGGACAGAGTAGAACTGCCCCATAGGGTTTCCACGAGCACCTGGTGGATTCGAACTGCTGGCCTTTTGGTTAGCAGCCAAAGCTCTTAACCACTACTCCACCAGGGTTTCCAGAATGAATACATGGGGAGCATTTTGTTTGTAAAGCAAAGACATAATGTAGAGGAGATGTTGGCAACCATATTACAGCTTAATTTGTACTGCTCGTGTGCATAATCATATCATAAAATCAAATAAACCTGGTTTTGAAAAAAGAATTAAAAGATTAGTTTTTATAGAATAAGTATGCTTGAGAAAGGAAAGAAGGTCCTTCCACTTTATCTGGTATCACTTTCAGTCTTCAGCCTTGCATTTCGTTCCTCCTTTTGCCTCCCAGTAGCAAGAGTATGACCAATACGTCTCCATCCATGCTCCTTAGGAAGCAGGGAACCACTGACTTGTGCCTGTAAATCATACTAATAAGTCTAGTCTTTTTTTTTCTCTTGGACCAGCTATATGATTTTAGCCCTTCTTTACTTTCTTCCCCTCCCCCATACAAGTATCTTTATGATTGTATGCAGTTCTTACAATCCCTTTTGAAAGAAGAAAGAGAAAACCTTATACTTGTTAATTTAAGAAAAAGATTTAAAACTTGAATGCCTAGTCAAGTAACAGCTAAATGTAAAATACTTTTCTTTGGATGTATTATGGGGGATCATCTACAAATATAAATAACAGATTTCTCCACATTTTGTAGGAGGAATAAAGACTTGGGAGCCAGTGTGGGAAAGGGATTGTCTCAGGAGAGGTGTAAGTCACAAGTAACACCCTTTACAGATTTTTTGCCTGGGGGCAATGGTGGTTCAGTGGTAGAAGTCTCACCTTCCATGCCTAGAGATCTGGGTTCAATTCCCTGCCAATGCACCTCATGAGCAGCTGCCACCCATCTGTAGTGGAGACTTGCTTGTTGCTATGATGCTGAGCAGTTTTCAGTGGAGCTTCTGGTCTAAGATGGGCTAGGAACAAAGGCCTGACAGTTTACTATTCAGCCAATGAAAACCCAGTGGGTCACAAAGATCTAATCCACAACCAATCATTAGGATGGTGCAGGACCAGGCAGCATTTCGTTCAGTTGTGCATGGGGTACCCATGAGTCAGGGGCCAAGCTGGTGGCAGCTAAAAACAACAATATTCTTAATTTGTACCTCATAAAAAATGGAGAAAAATTAATGATAGACTTATTCCCACCCACATCTTTCAATACCTTCTCCCTCCCTGTTATGTTTCTTTCTCTCCCTAAGCATTTTCTTTTTTTGTGGTCAAACGATTTCAGAGGTAGCACATAACAACGGTATTCAGAAAATGGCACGTGCAGATCACTGAGAACTTTTTCACAAATGAATAAAGTTATAGTTCAAGTTTGCTTTGAAAGCACCTACCACAAAGTTTATTTTCTCCCTTCTTTGAGGTTGTTGATAGTCATTAATTATTATTTTGGTTGACAGATTTCCTGCACTAACTTAGGCTTCTGTCATTATTTATCAACACACAGATTTCTTCTTTAACTGAGTACTTAGATTCACTCTAGATATATACAGACAACTTGCAATTACCAAAGCACTTCTTGCTTTAAACTGAAAACACACATTATTTGTTTCTTGTATCAATGGTCTACTTTTGAAATAGTTTTAAAACAGCTTCTTTTCAGATGATAGCTACCTTCACAATTTTAGATTAATTCATTTCTAAAAGTAACTTATTCTAATCTTCTGGTAGGGGTGGCTCTGACCCAAAAAAAAAAAAAAAAAAAACATTATAAATGTGAGGAAATCTTTTGGATGGGTGAAAGTGTGACAACCTAGTTCATGACTCAGCCCCGCAATGAATGACAACAGATGGATCAGGAATCCCTACCTGTCTCTTGAATTTAAGCAAAGAGATACTGAGATCAAGAGTCAATGAGCTGTAGGGAGCCACATGAAAGAGTCATTGCAAGCAAAGTCAAGTTAAAAATTGTGGCTATCAAATTAGACCAGACATACAAAAAGAAGCCTAAAGGAGATCATTATGCCCAAAGTCTACTGAAAGAACAAACACGGTCCCCAACAGAAGTCTTGTTTCCAACGATACTCCTCATGTGACCTGACTCTATTTACCCACACATAATTATAAGTAAATCTCCATTTTTGTTAAAGGAAGTGTCTTAGTTACCAAGTGCTGCTATAATAAAAATACCACAAGTGGGTGGCTTTAACAAACTTAAATTTATTTTCTCACAGTTCAGTAGGCTAGAAATCTGAATTTAGGCTGCCAGCTCTAGGGGAAGGCTTTTTCTCTTTGTCAGCTCTAGAGGAAAGTCCTTGTGTATTCTAAGCTTCTGCTACTGGGCAATCTTCATGTGGCTTGGCATCTCTCTTCTGCCATCTCTACTTCTTTGGCTTGCTGGTTTAATCTCTTTTATATCTCAGAAGAGATTGACTTAAGACATGCCCTACACTAATCCTGCCTCATTAACGTAACAAAGACTACTCATTCCACGTACTTTTTGGGGACATAATTCAATCCATAACAGGAAGCTAGACCACGTTTTAGTTCCCTGCCTAGACTAGAAATTGGTACCAAAGACATAGAAACAAGCTATAAATCCTCTAAAATGTGAATTATGCTATGGTGTTGAGGAAAGAGGGGTGGGGGAAGACAGGAAGGGCAAGGAAACCCTATAGGGTATAGTGGGGACACCTAATTATTTTATTTACTGTAACCTCATGAGATCTTGATCAGACCACTGAAATAATACTTCAGGGGACTTGGTAGCAGAATATAAGTAAATGTGGTTATTCCTTGAGGCCTTAAATAAAGCTATTGTAAAAAAAAAAAAAAAGAGTTTTTTCCAGTCCAATGTGGCCGTACTGAACATAGACGATGAAAGCATGGTGCCCATACTAGTACGAAGGCATGTAGGGTTGTCAGTAGGAGAAAACACAGGGGGCAAAGAGGAGGAGCAACTAAGTAGTGGGAGATGAAAGTCTGGTATTCTCTCCTAGAGAACAAATACCAATTAGAGAATCCCAGAAGAATCTGGGATTTAAGGAGTCAGGGAATCAGGTAATCAGGGAAACGGCATTGAAAAGGCAAATCTGTTTCATATTACAGAAGCAGAGATGGCTATGAAGAGGAGACTGTAAGATACCTTTTGACTTCATACATACTTAGCATTTGTTAATTTTGTTAATCCATACATGTTTCTTACAATTATTAAGAGTAAATCCTTTAAAATAAAAAGATATTTATGGACATTTTCTTAGAAAATTCACTATTAGGAAGCCTATGTTCTATTCCACAGTGTACTGGAAGAGAGAACAAAATCATGTTGTTGTTGTTGTTAGGTGCCTTTGAGGCGGTTCTGACTCATAGTGCCACTATGTACAACAGAACAAAACACTGCTCGGTCCTGCGCCATCCTCACAATCATTGCCATGTTTGAGCCCATTGTTGCAGTCACTGTTTCAATCCATCTCCTTGGGGCTCTTCCTCTTTTTCGCTGACCCTCTACCTTACCAAATATGGTGTCCTTCCCCAGGGGCTGATCCCCCCTGATAATATGTCCAAAGTATGTGGGATGAAGTCATCCTTGATTCTAAGTACATTCTGGCTGTACTTCTTCCAGGACAGATTTGTTCATTCATCTGGCAGTCCATGGTATGTTCAATATTCTTCACTAACACCACAACTCAAAGGCATCAATTCTTCCTTGTTCTTCCTTATTCATTGTCCCACTTTTGCATGCATATGAGGCAAATGAAAATACCACAGCTTGAGTCAGGCGCACCCTTAGTCCTAAAGGTGACATCTTTGCATTTTAACACTTAAAAGAGGTCTTTTACAGCAGATTTGCCCAATGCAACACATCATTTGATTTCTTGACGGCTGATTCCTTGAGCATTGATTGTGGATCCAAGTAAAATGAAATCCTTGACAACCTCAATCTTTTCTCTGTTTATCATGATGTTGCTTATTGGTCCATTTGTGAGGATTTTTGTTTTCTTTATGTTAAGGTGTAATCCATACTGAAGACTGTAATCTTTGATCTTTAGTGAAAATTAAGTGGCATAAACTTGGAAAGTAGGTCAAAACTTGGGGCTTATAGGAGGAAAATAAGATGAGAAGGAGGCAGGATTAGACTGCAGAAGTAGTCCTGAAGCATTAACTGACAAGAAAATTCTCTTTTCCTCACAAGAGTGTATTAGAGAGTAGAGGGACAGGGGGTAGGAGGACAAAAGTTGAGGGAGCAAAATAAGGATATTAAAGTAACTCAGAAAATAGAAATATGAGGTAATAGCATTTATTAGCTTTCAAAATATGTTTTTATCATTGTTCTCTACTTTGGGACAATTTAAGCCTGTGACATCTGAGGGAAACACCTACACTGTTTGAAACTGCTCTTTAGTCTCTCACTGAAGTGATATTTGAAAGTAATAACCTTTTCCCCCTCTGACAATTCAAGTTAAATGATTACAGCCTGTTCACATACTTACTTTGTACTAATAAAATCTGTCTTCAAGAGTTGTTTTTTTTTCCCCCCACTCTTTTCATGGGATGTGTAAAATAATCTCCCAGTTGATGTTGCTTAAATTGGGTCAGAAGATAAACCTTACCAAAAAAAAAAAAGAAAAGACTTTCATTTACGCTACAACATAATCACTATATTTGCAAGTTATACAAGTATACATAAAAGAGAGAAAGATGAAACCAAAACTTATAAATGCACTTTTATATGGCTGTCAAGAAACACAAACACAGCCACCACTTATCTGATGGCACTGGAGAGAAAAATCGTTCCCAAATGATGTGAGGGTAAATCTACAAAGGGGAGGTGAATTGTAAAGGGAAGCATTTAGCTAGTCAAACAGATCAGCTCAGACAAGCAATCAAGGCAGCATTGTCACTTCTTCCTCAATAAAAGGTTTATACTATTGGGCTTTGGGGACAGAGTATCTTAATAATTACATCAAACGTTTACTTCACTTTGCCCATCTACAAATCACTAAATCACCATTTGACAGGACTGATAAGTTGATTATTCTAGACAACCTCAGCTCAAATCTTCATTTCTTTTTGAATGTATCACACTGCATTGTTAGTCCCTTTTCACTTACCCATCTCTCGCCATCTATCTGTCAGCTCACTGAGAACAAGGACTGTATGCAGTGATTCTCAAGTGTGGTTTGGGGACCAACAGCCTGAGCAACACCTGGGAAATGGTTAAAAACGCAAATTCTTGGGGCCATCCCTGACCTGTTGAACCAGAAACTCTAGGGGTGGGGCCCAGCATTCTGTGCTTTAGCAGATTCTCTCAGATTCATATGTGCACTAAAGATATTGAGAACCACTAGTGATGAATCACATTCTGGCACCAAACACAGTATCTACAACAGTACGGAGTCTCGAAGGGAAAATGAGGCATATGGATAAAACTGTCTTTTGCTGCTTTCAGCACTATAATTACATTTAGGTTCCTTTTGTCTGGGCAAGTCCCACTTATCATACAGAAAAGTGAAATTTTAGCCTATTCACACTGTAGATTCATTTCTTCTCCTTTCAGGAATATTAGAAATATTTTTTAAAAAGAATGCTAGAGATAGTAACATCTATTGTCCTGTGCAGGATTCAATTTAAGTCAACTACCTTTTAGGCCAGGAGCATCAAGGAAATCTTCTAATTTGGGTAACAGTCCCAAAACAGAACCCTGAATTGTAGTAGGGCATTTTTATGGACTTTCTCCTCTAACACACTGTGTGATTCTTATGGGTGATAACAGCGCTCATTCCTTAGATCTCAGAGCCTAGAACCATAGGTAACAGGCTGTAGATACTTGTTATGCATTGAATTATGTCACCCAAAAATGTACATCAGCTTGGCTGGGCCATGATTCCCAGTATTGTGGATGTCCACCATTTTGTGATCTGATGTGATTATCCTATGTGTTGTAAATCCTAACCTCTGTGATGTTAATGAGGCAGGATTAGAGACAGTTATGTTAGTGAAGCATGACTCAATCTACAGAATTAGGCTGTACATTGAGTCAGTCTCTTTTGAGATATAAAAGAGAGAATCAAGCAGAGAGGAAAGGGACCTCTTATCACCAAGAAAGAAGAGCTGGGAGGAGAGTGCATCCTTTGGACCTAGGGTCTCTGCATTGAGAAGCTCCCAGACTAGGGAAAGATTGATGACAAGGACCTTTCCTCAGAGCCAAGAGAGACAGAAAGCCTTCCCCTGGAGCTGGTGCCCTGAATTCAGACTTCTAGCCTCCTAAACTATGAGAGAATAAATTTCTGTTTGTTAAAGGCATCCACTTGTAGTATTTCTGTTATAGCAGCACCAGATAACTAAGAAAATACTCAATATATATATATTAAATAAATGAATAAATGAACCCTATAAAATATCAACTTTTCATTCATCAATACCTGGCACTAAACTTTATAAATAAATGCTTCAGTAATAGGTTCCATCTTCAGACTTTCCCACACTGATGTAGGTTGGAAAATATTAACCCAATTCTCATTGGATAATGCTTATTACTAAAGGGTGCAGTCGCTCTGTGCTAAGAAAATACAGCATGGTTCTGGGAATTGTATAAATATTTTACTAGCAGGGGTATTGTTCATAATTATGCCCATTCTCTTCAAGATGATCAGCTACTTGAAAGTCTCACAATAGTCAGAAAACAATGCATATTAACAGAAGCACACATTTATTGGTGATGCTCTTATTGCACTAAGAAGCAAGGCATGTGAGCTAGAGACATCCAGGTGGACATTTAATTATTCCAGATGTTAGTGAAGATGTCCACACCAATTCTACCAGCTAGTTGGTAAGATGTGGCCAACCACAGCAACCCTTGTAGTTATTAATAAGACACACGCCTATAACTCTGTAGTTCTATTTTGCCACCTATTGATATACAAGGGATGGAGGAGAGCTTCAAAGGGCTGGAAGACACTCTTCTCAGAAACACCCTTCTGTATGACAGAATATAGAAAATACTCACTCACATAAGAAATTCATTCATCTACAGAGTTTCTTTGAGCATAATTTCAGAATATATAGTCTTGCAAGTTTGTATAACTAGTTCTGATTGTTCACCTTCACTGTAAATACCAATGTTACATTTTTACTGTCTAGAGAGGATCTTTCTTATTTCACAACACATAAAACTAAGCCTGTGTAAAACAATGCCTTTCTTTCCAATTATAAACATACCCATTACTCCTCACTATTGATGGCTTCAATATTGCCTGGCCTCATATCAACGAATTTTCCCATGTGCCATAGAAAATGCAGTAAGGCAAAGAAATGGTCCCTGCCCAGGAGGAATTTAAAATATACTTAAGAACATAAAGCAGATATACACAGCTTTGCATTTGTGAATGTTCTTTTCTCCCTATAATTTTCTCTAAAGTGTTTTCTGAAACGTAAATAAGAAAAAAATATTCGCACACACATACAAACTATCTAACACAGAAACCATTGCTTAGTATATAAGAAAAATCAAATTCTTTTTGCCATCCCGCTTTGTTTTTCTTCTTGACAAAATTCTATTTATTCTTTAAGTAACCTAATTTTTGAAGCTGTTTTCCTTTTTACTTGATATCCTCTCCCTGGGATATGTGCTGTAGGTACAATCAATATGCTGATGATCCCCAAATGTATACATGCAGTTGCCCTGAGTTCCAGAACCTTATAATCCACTTAACATTGGATATCTCAAGTTAACTTTCAAATCACTTCACATTCAATATCTCTAAAACTTAACTCATAGTCTTCTCCTGTAAAACCTATCCCTCCTACTCAAATATTTCCGTATCTTCAATTTCCACAGCAATGTACCTGGAATATATCCTTGAATCCGACATCCCCTCTACCCATTCCCCAAATCCTGAGCATTCTACCACTGATAATGTCTCAAACCCATCCCTTGACTCTATCCCTACTGCCAACAGCCTAGTCCAACCCACTTATATCTCTTACCTGGATCACTGCAAGAATCACTTTACTAGTCCCGCTGCCTACACTTGTATCCTGCAATCGAGCAGACTGCCATCTATAACCACAAATCTGATCATAACATTCACAAACTAAAACCTGTCTGTGGCCTCATACTGTCCCTAAAGTGAGGTTTACAAATCTTTAACATGACCTATAAGGCCTTACTTGAAGTGTGAACACCTCAACATCTCCTAAAATGTCCTGCTGCTCCAGTTTCATCTCCTGCCACTCCCATCTTCACTCTCTATGTCCCAGCTAAACTGACCTTTCTTTTTCTCAGCTAAGCCATTTGTTTGCCCTGTCTTAGGATCTTTATTTACATGGTTCCCTCTGACAGTAATGCCTTTTCAATTTTATTCTCCTTCAAATAGTTTCATCTTAAATTTCACTATCTCAAAGAAGCTGTGGCATTTCCCAAGATAAGCCACAGCACAGCAATATTTATAGTTAGCCATGCTTTTCCAGAGCCTTACCCCTTGGCTATCAAGAAGTGGAGTCTATTTCTCCTCCCCTTAGACCTAGGCTGGTTTGTGACTGCTCCAACCAGTAAAGTATGGGGGAAGTGATGCTATGTGACTTCCAAGGCTAGGTCATAAAAGAAATTCAACTTCTGTCTGACTCTCTCTTAAGACATTTGCTCTTGTAACCTACCCATAATGCTGTGAGGAAGCCCAAGTCACATGGAGAGGCAATGTGTAGGTGTTCTGGTCAACATCCCTAGCTAAGATCTTAGCCAACAGCCAGCATCAAGCACCAGACATGTGAAGGAATTACCTTCATACGATTCCAGCTTCCAGCCTTTGAGTCCCCAGGTCAAGTCCCAGGACATCAAACAGCAGATATCAGTCATCCCACTGTGCCCTGTTTGAATCCTTGACTCACAGAAATTACGAGCATAATAGTGCTTATTGTTGCTGTGTTTTAAGTTAATTTGTTATGCATCTCTAGCAACTGGAAGAAATGTCTCCCTAACCTTCTCCCCTTGCCCTTTTCTGAGTCTAGGTCTTGCTATCATAGAAACACAAAGCACTCATGGTACTTTTAACTATGTTTTTAATGTTTACCTTCCCTTCTACCTGGGAAATTTAATGAGAAAGTAGATTCCATCAGCTTTGTTCACTACTAAATTCACAGGGTATATTTAGTAAATACATGTAAAAAATCATTGAATAAAATTCTCTTAGAGATAATTAGAGAAAGAGGAGATTGGCATTCAGGAATTGAAAGAGAAACTAAAATGAATACCTGAGAAGTAATGAGTGGCTATTCAGGGAGTCTAATAAATATAGATAGTAAGAGATGGTAATGCTATGCTTTGGAATTGCATTTCAGTGGTGTAATGGTTAAGGTTGTGTGTCAGCTTGGCCAGGCCATGATTCTCAGTGGTTTGGAAGTTATGATGTAGTTTGGTAGTTATATAACGACGTAGTTATCCTCCATTTTGTGATATAATGTAATCATCTCCATGATGTAATGCAATGTGATCAGCCAATCAGTTGTAACGGGAGTTTCCTTGCGGGTGTGGCCTGCATCCAATATTTATGGATGTTCTGGCAAAGCCTGCTGCTTTTGCCCACTCTGGATTCTGCATCCAGCTTATCATTATCTGACCTCCAGTTCTTGGGACTTGAGCCAGCAGCCTGCGGTATTGTCTGCTGATCTTGGATTCATCAGCTCCTGCAGCTACATGAGTCTGGAGAAGCCTCCAGCCTGACACCTGACCCATGGACTTGGGACTTGCCAGCCTCTACAACCATGTGAGCCATTTCCTTGAGATAAATCTCTCTCTGTCATATATATATACATACACACGCACACACACACACACACATATATACATATGGAAACTCTGGTGGTGTAGTGGTTAAGAGCTGTGGCTGCTAACCAAAAGGTAGGCAGTTTGAATCCACCAGGTGCTCCTTAGAAACCATATGGGGGGCAGTTCTACTCTGTCCCATAGAGTTGCTATGAGTTGGAATCGACTCAACAGCAGTGAGTTTGTTTTTTTTTGTTTATACATATATATATAAAAATATATATAAATCTATCTATATATGCACTTCACTGGTTTTGCTTCTCTAGAGAACCCAGCCTAAGACAGGTGGTATTTTTATTTGTGAGATGAGATAAAGCTAAAGCATAAGTAAGATGGGTTATCCGCATATATTTAACATAAAGCAGAGCTAAGTCCATAAAGCCAGGGAATTGGAGAAGAGATGAGAAATACCTCTGTGAGAAAAAAAAAAAGTCACTCAAAGCTTTTTGAAAGTCAAATAGCCAAGTGATGATGTCACCAGTGAAATGAGAAAAGGAAAGAAATAACAAGGAAGGCATAAACCACTATCAGAACAATGCTGTCAGCAGCCCTAAGCAACAAAATTTAAGAAAAAAAATAAAAAGTATTTACAATTAGACTGAGGCCAAGGCACAGAAACAAATAACAAAGAAATTTTCTGTCTGAATACTGTCTTCAACAAGGAAAACAAATTACAGATAGTTCACTGAAATTGAAGTGGATGGAGACCCTAAATCTTTCCTTCCTATCAAATACGGTAAATCAAAATTAATAATACAGATAGGTGGTGTAATGGTTAACCCACTTAGCTGTTAATAGAAAAGCTGGAGGTTTGCATCCACCCAGAAGAAAGACCTGGTGATCTACTTCTAAAAACTTCGCCCCTGAAAACTCCATGGAGCACAGCTCTACTCTGACACACACGGGGTTGTCATGAGTTGGAATCAACTCAGTGGCAATTGGTGGTGGTGGTGGTGATCGTTTCTGATCATTTAAGATGTGAAAAACACATAAGTAAGTTCTCTAATTCCATTTTCTCTACGAGGTCTTAAGTTCTTTAAACCTGATTTTTCCTCTTGTTGAATTTCTCAAGATTCTATTTCTCAAGATACCCTTATTTTAAGCTAATTTATGACAAACTATTATTCATTTACAAAATTGATTAGGTATGGCATCTAGAATGAGGGAAAATATGCATGTAAAAATAGATGGACATGCAGATTTTATTTATTTATAGTATCAAGAAAACCTTGAGTAAAACCGCTCTTATAGCTCTCAAAAACTCTCTATGAGATTGAAAAATGGGTAAGTAAACATAATAAATACAGTAGTAAACTGTAAAATGAAATAAACATTTCTTCTGGAGAAAGAAAGAGAAACAATACGATGCTCCAAGGATTAGTGCCAAAATAGATTTAAGTCTCGTTTAACAAACATATAAGTGATGGCACAGTACATTGCCCAAAACTACAGATGAAAACCAAGCACTTTGAAATAATAAAATGCCCAGTAAAATCAAATGGGTTTGTCTTGAACGATGTCTAAAGTAGATAGAAAAATGCCAGCAAAGCTTTACTGTAAGCATATGTAAGATAATGTATTAAGCAAAAAATAATCCAAATCCTATTTCCAATCGAATTGGGTCTGAGCTATCAGTAAAACTGAGGAAACAGTCAGAGGAGACTTTGTAGATTGACAATCCCTAAACGCATCCGTGTAATATGCTCCGTTTTAGCTGTTCCCTTTAAACAGGAAGTCTTCCAAAACGCCACACTGCAAAAGTGTCCAGGCATACAGACTCTATTCAAAAACCAATTCCTGAGCTGCCCAAATCAATCTCACAGCTCATCCAGTCTTGCTCTAATTTCTCAGCAACCAACCTTAGTATTCATTTGCCTTTATGCTACTGCTTCAGCTCTCAGATTTGACAAACTAAGCTATCTCCAGCTACAATTCTGCCCATGTGTCCCCTGGAAAGCATCATCAGCAAGCCTAGCTAAGACCTATTCTGGCTACACATGGTCCCTCCCCATGCCTAGTCTAGTGCCAAGTGCAGGGTGCTTCACAAGAGGGCTGGACGTAATGTTCTGCTGAGCCCAAAGGACAAATAAGACAATGGGCAATATTAGCAACATATATTGTGAGGATTTTTTCTTTCTTTTTTCCTTTTTTAGTGAGAAAATATCTAATTTTCTATAACGAAAAATTAAGATTTATGTCACCAAATTTTTGTTGCATGCATCCTTTCCTTAATAGCATGAATGTCAGAAAAATTATCTGAATTTTGCCTCATTTGTATTAATTTTGTATGAATGTAAATTTCACCATCCTTACTTCTCAGTGGTTGCAACCACATCACTGCATAATGTCCTTGGTTTAAATTACAATATAGTCAAATTAGCAAGAACACAAACAGGCAAGAATAGCAATTGAATTGTCAAACAAGTTACAGTATGTGCAATAAAATGTACGTTCTTTGAAAAAATACCAGCATCGCAAAACTGAAAAACAGCCACTGAATGTAAATGTCTTATGTCTTTCCATGTCTTCTAACTCCCACCGCAGAACACCACTATCTAAATAACTGATCTTCACGGTTTATAATTACAAAATGCCATATGCCTTTCTTTTAATTAAAATGATTTCTGTATTATATCCTGTTTGTTTTATTAAAACAGGGAAGAAAAAAAAAGACCTGACTGAATTGACTACAAGATTACCACACAGGCATGACTTAATTCTGAATGAGATCACTTGCTCCTCCGTACTATTTTTTTTTATTGTGTATCAGCAAAACCTGTTTGAATCAGAGGTGTCTGTGATGGAATGCTACAATTCCCTTTACATCCACGGTGTCCCAAACACAACAAAGGCAGATTTTTAAAACAGGTTGATACCATTTGTTCAGGCTTTCAGTATACAAGTTTTCAAACTTATTCCAATTTGGTGCATAGTATGCTTCTGCCATCTGCTGGACCAATGTGTATAGTGCAGTTGTAATATTTTTTTGTAGCGATAAGAATCTAAATAATGATAAAACCAGACTAACTAGATACTTTAAAGGCAGTTTCTCAAGCCTCTAATAAATAGATAGGCAGAGTAAAATCTCTTCCCAGATTTCTAGGAAAGATTATCTTCCTAAATTACAGACCTTCACGGATGCCTGAACACCTTTCTTTTGTGGTAGGATTACTATCTCTTTCCAAAACCTATTTTAAAATGCAGTTACCTCTGTTTTAAATATGCAACAACATAGGGACACAAGAAAAAAAAACAAACAAACCTGAATTTCCAAAACCTGGAGTCCTAAAGAATAGAGGGACACTGCAGAGAGAGAGTCAGGCTTAACCATTACCATTCTGAGTAATCATTATTTTTTGTTGAAGAATAGTTCTTCAGGGTCATGGAAGCTCCATAGACATATCCAAACTCCCTGAGAGACCGAATTACTGGGCTGAGGACTGCAGGGACCATGGTCTCAGGGAACATCTAGCTCAACTGGCATAACACAGAGAAAAAAAAAAGTTCTGACTTCTCTTTTTCCATAATATAATCAATCTGACAATCTCTTCTTTATTCAAAAGGATAAGGTTTTTTATGGCCTTCTTACATTTAGAGGACACTTTAACATTTCACAGCATTTTGAATTTATAATAGCATTTTAATCTTGCACTTCTCTGAGTTTGGTAGTTCAATACTTATTACCAGTATCTTAGCAGCAAGGAAACTGAAGTTTAAAGAACTTAACAGGCAACTTCCAAGATGGCCCCCAATGATCCCCACCTCCTGGTATTCACACACCCTTGTGTAGTCCCCACCTCTTGAGTGTGGGCTAGACCTAGACTTTCAGCCATGAAATAGAATATGGCAAAAGTGATGGGATGTCACTTCTGTAGTTAGGTTATAAAAGACTGAAAACTTCTGTGGAGCACGGTTCTACTCCGACATACATAGGGTCGCCAAGAGTTGGAGTTGACTCAACAGGTTTTGATTCTGTCTCGCTGGTCTTCTATTTCTCCTCTTCTTGCTTGCACTTGCTCACTGTGATGAAGAAAGCTTCCGTGTTGTGAACTACTCTGTGGAGGTGCCCACGTGGCAAAGAACAGAAGAAGGATCCCAACCAACAGCCAGTGAGGAACCTAGTCCCTCAGTCAGACAACCCACGAGAAACTGAATCCTGCCAAAATTCATGTGAGCTTGGAAGCAGATCTTTCCCCAGCTGAACCTTGAGATGACTGCAACCTTGGCCATCATCTTGATTGCAGCATTGTGAGAGACTGTGAGCCAAAGGACCTAGCTAAGCCAAACTCATTCAAAAGCGGCTGCAGCAGTATGTGGCCAGGGAAATGCCAGAAATTCAGGCCAGATTCAGAGGAGGACGGGGAACCAGGGATATCATTACTGGTGTCAGATGGATCCTGGCTGAAAGTAGAGAATACCAGAAAGATGTTTACCTGTGTTTTATTGACTATGCTAAGGCATTCAACTGTGTGGATTATAACAAATTATGGATAACAGTGCAAAGAATGGGAATTCTAGAACACTTAATTGTGCTCATGAGGAACCTGTACACAGATCAAGAGGCAGTTGTTCGGGCAGAACAAGGCGATACTGCATGGTTTAAAGTCAGGAAAGGTGTGCGTCAAGGTTGTATTCTTTCACCTATTCAATCAATATACTGAGCAAATAATCCGAGAAGCTGAACTACATGAAGAAGAATAGGGCATCAGGATTGGAGGGAGACTCATTAACAACCTGCATTATGCAGATGACACAACCTTGGCTGCTTAAAGTGAAGAGGACTTGAAGCACTTACTGATGAAGATCAAAGACCACAGTCTTCAATATGGATTACACCTCAACATAAAGAAAACAAAAATTCTCACAACTGGACCAATATGCAACATCATGATAAACAGAGAAAAGATTGAAGTTGTTGAGGAGTTCATTTTACTTGGATCCACAATCAACACCCGTGGAAGCAGCAATCAAGAAATCAAAAGACACATTGCATTGGGCAAATCTGCTGCAAAAAAACTCTTTAAAA
This sequence comes from Trichechus manatus latirostris, assembly GCF_000243295.1. Lineage (NCBI taxonomy): Eukaryota > Metazoa > Chordata > Mammalia > Sirenia > Trichechidae > Trichechus > Trichechus manatus. The sequence goes on along the minus strand of NW_004443949.1, from coordinate 6,535,767 downwards.
AAAGTGTTGAAAAGCAAAGGTATCACCTTGACGACTAAGGTGCGCCTGACCCAAGCCATGGTATTTTTAATAACACCATATGCATGCGAAGGCTGAACAGTGAATAAGGAAGATCGAAGAAGAACTGACGCCTTTGAATTGTGGTGTTGGCGAAGAGTATTGAATATACATGGACTGCCAAAAGAACGAACAAATCTGTCTTTGAAGAAGTACAAGGAGAATGCTCCTTAGAAGCAAGGATGGCGAGACTATATCTTACATACTTTGGACAAGTTGTCAGAAGGGATCAGGCCCTGGAGAAGGACGTCGTGCTTGGTGAGGTAGAGGGTCAGTGAAAAAGAGGAAGACCCTCAACAAAATGGACTGACACAGTGGCTGCAACGATGGGCTCAAGCATAACAATGATTGTGAGCATGGTGCATGAGCAGGCAGTGTTTCGTTCTGTGGTACACAGGGTCACTACGAGTTGGAACCAACTCATCGACGGCACCTAACAACAACAACAGCAGCAAGCGAAACTCACATACCTCACCCACAGAAATCGTTCAGTCATAAATGTGCTTTTCTTTTTAAGCTGATAAATTCTAGGTTGATTTGTTATGCAACGATTGATAACTGATACAAGAATGGTATGTGATTTCCCATAGGTAACCAAATTATCACAAACTGGAAGGCTGAAAACAACAGAAATGTATCCTCTCACAGTTATGGATGATAGAAGTCTGAAATCGAGGTGTCGGCAGAGCCATGCTCTCTCTGCAGGCTCTCGGGAAGAATCTTTCCTAGGGTCTGGTGGCTGCTGGCAATCCTTGGCTTGTACATGTATCACTCCAGTCTCTGCTTCTGCATCACATGGCATTCTCCTTGTGTGTCCTCTGTCTCTGAATCTCTCTCTCCTTATAAGGACACCAGTCATTGTATTTAGAGCCCACCCTAGTCCAGTATGACCTCATCTTAAATTGATTACATCTGCAAAGACCCTATTTCCAAATAAGGTCACAACAAGTACCTGGGATTAGGACTTCAACATACCTTTTGAGGGGACACAATTCAACCCACAATGCCCAATAAGTTAATAAAGTCATATCCCAACAAATTAAAATTTATTAAGAAACAAGAAATAAGTGATATAGTGCAACGAAAGTTTACTGTGCACCTAATCTTTGAAAGGCCTAGATTAGGTGAATAAGAAAAAAATTCAATAATGTATAGAAAGTAATAAAGGTAAAGATGAATTAACAGAGGGAAAACTAGTATGAAGGTTATAAGTAATGATGGTAATGTTAAGAAGTCTCAAAGAAGAATATCTACCCTGGATAAAGATCAGGAAAGACTTTATAGAGCAGGCAGCTTCTGAAACAGCTCTTGTAAAGAACGCTAAATTTTCAAAAGGGGGAAGAGAATTCCAAGTTCCCATTAAAACATGAGAAAAAACACCTAAGCAAGAAACTAGGATGCAGTTAAGTAAGAGTGAGTGGTTCATACATGGGGAGATACTAAGGAATAAATCTGGAAAAGTCAAATGGGCAATGAGCCGTGAATGCCAAGTCTGAGAAGTCTGCATTTAATTAATTCAGCAGGGATCCACTGAAATTGTTTGAGCAGGAGAGGGCTTTGACCAAATTAGTATCTTAAAAGAATTAATTTGTAACAAAATGAATGCTGGATCCAGATACTCTCAGGAAAAAATGTGAAAGACTTTGAAATGGACCAAAAAGTTTTCAAAGGAAAACTACACATATTTAGATCAGTGGTTGGGCAAACTATACAGGCCAAATCAAGCCAGCAACCTGTTTTTGTACAGTCTGGGAGCTAATAACAGTTTTTACATTTTTAAAAGGTTGTAAAACAAAGCAAAAAAAGACTAAGATTAGTAAGTGACAGAGACTGTATGTGCCCCCCAAAGCCTAAAATATTTACTATCTGGTCCTTCACAGAAAAAGTTTGCCAACCTCTGGTCTAGAGAACACCCTTCCAGGTTATCTGAATCTAAGGGTTTTGCACCTTTCGTGGTCTTTTAACTGAAAGATTGGGCGTTCGAGCTCACCCAAAAGTGCCTCAGGAGAAAGGCCTGGCAATATGCTTTTGTTAACATTACAACCAAGAAAATTCTACTCTATAACACATGGGGTCGCAATAAGTCTGAATAGACCTGACGGCAACTAACAACAACAACATATATGGAGGGTAGAACCTAGATGGTAATTGAGCCATCTAATTATTGATTTTCAGGATGTTCTGGATGCTACGTAAAATTCTGCAGCATAGAGTGGCATTGCTCCTAGTGAGGAACTAGATGTGATGAAAGGTGGACCCCACAGGGTAAAATTTGTAGCATAAAACCTGGTTGAAGCAAAAGGAGGTGAGGTCTGGGAGGTCAAACCTCATTTCTGGGCACTTCAGCAATGCCCCTCATGGTAGTCCTTTTTCAGGTCTACCCACAGGGCAAGTATTGGGTTTGAGGGCCTTCTCCTTCTTGAAAGGCCCACCCCTTCTCTCTCTTCCCTTGTCTTCTAACCTCCTTAATAGACAAGGCTACACATTCTTCTCCTAGATGTTCTTCCTTCTTTCTTGCCTCTGCAAATACCATTTTTTCTCTCTTCTAACTTCTCTGTAAAAATCTTGTCCACCAGTTCTTTCTCAATTGACTCTGATGGTCCATCAGAACCAATTCAGCAAATAACTATCTTGCTGTCTAGCAGGAAGGGTTTAATTTTTAAACCCTAGATGAGTTGATTATGGGGGTTTGGGGATGGTGATGTTGAGATATTTAAATTACAAAAGGGGGAGGAAGTTTATTCTCCATGTTAGAAAAGTCTGCAAATCCTGTTCCACACGGGTAATGGCAACAGAATTAGGAAAAAGCTAGATAAATTAAAAAAGCATTATTAAGGTAGAATATTCACAAATTGGCATTTTCTGGCATATAAAGGATATACATAGGAACCGATATGAAAGATTTATCAGTGTTTCAAGCCTGGGTCATTGGTAGTGGCATTAAAAGACATGGAGAATTCAGGTGAGAGAATTAGTTTGGGGAGTAGTTGGAGAGATTATGATGAGGCTTTTCTCAATATAATGACTAGATATACTTGAGGACAAAACAATACTAAAAGTGAAAAAACTGAAAAGTATGTTTGCCATAAAGGGGAGAAAAAAGGTATCAGAAGCATGTTGATTCAACTAGATGTGGTTAAGAAGTGCCATGAGATGACTTCCGGCAACATGGAGCTCTAGGCAGAAGCACCACGCTGTCGCTCCACAGCCAACATCTGAAAAACTAAGCCAAACAGAGAAAACAGCAATCCTGAAATCCTAAACATCAAATGAAGAGATAAAGAACTCAGCCAAGCACC
>NW_004443949.1:6528919-6532311 GCF_000243295.1 Trichechus manatus latirostris | reverse complement strand
AAAAAAAAGAATTATCTATGTGAAACCAAATTGACAACAACAACTCAAAAGGTTTGATGGGAAGCCTAGGGGACAGTGAGGTGAAGATAATGGTGATGGACTAATTTGGAAAAGGATAGTGAGAATGGAGCACGACTGGAAGAATGGACTGCACATGTAGAAATTTTCAAAACGGTGTCACTTTGGCTCTGTATATTCTCACCAAAAAAAAGGTCCTCAAGGTTGAGAAGGGAGAGGGTTGACATGTCGTGGGGTTGTTAACCACTGTCATAGAACAATATGTGTACTGACTTTAACGAGAAACTATTTGTTCTGTAAACCTTCATCTAAAGTACAAAAAAAAAATTAAAAAAAAAAAAGAAGTGCCATGAGACTAGAAACTATCCAGCAAATATGCAGTAGTCATTATCAGAATTTTTCAATACAGTGATTAGGCATCAGACAATTAACAGTGTCAATGTAATTCCCGTCTATAAACCCATTGCCGTCGAGTCAATTCCAACATAGCGATCCTATACCAAAGATAAATCATATGGTTTTTGCTACTCATCTTGTCAACTAATTATAGAGTGGGAACTTTTCCATGACCTCATAGTATTGTTTCACCCTTTTATTTGAAGAACAACAACCAAAATTTATATGATCATACACCTATTATGTGTTGAAATGCAATTATGGGACATTCCCTAAAAAGAAAAAACTGCCCCATATAGCAAAATATGATTATGATCTCCTATAAAATTCTGAAGGAGTCCCTGGGTGGCACAAACAGGTAAGCACTCAGCTACTAACTGAAGGTTGGAGGTTTGAGTCCACCTAGAGGTGCCTCGAAAGAAAGGCCTGGAGATCTACTTCCAAAAGGTCACAGCCATTGAAAACCTATAGAGCAGTTCTGCTCTGACACACATGGGGTTACTATATCTATGCTTCAGAATCGACTTGAGGGAAACTGGTTTGTTTTCGTTATTGTTTTGTATCAAACTTTGAAGGTGGTAATATCATCGTTGATCTTTATCAGCTGAATTCGTGGGTAACGCATCTGAGCAAGATTAGCCTGCAACTAAGAAATTTTCATCGTGGAAACTAACACCTGGGGGTAGGCGAAATAAATCATTTCATTTACTTTATCAAATTAAATTTCTATTTATATTTTATTGTTCCAATACAGATAGTGAAGAAGCATAAGACCTCTGGATTTCTAACTTATTTTTCTCATTAATTGATTTTTTTCACTTTTCATCTGTGCCAAGAAATAGGGGTTCAGAGTCCTAAATTTTCCAATACCACTAAAAATAAATTAATGAATTTAATATGTTTCAAAGCTTATTTAAAAACCTGATTCTATGTAAACATTTTAATGGACATATATATATATATATATATATATATATAGTTTCAGAGTCAAACATTCGCTAATTCTCTCTTTTCCCCCCATTATTCTGAGCAAAATAGAACTTCACTGTAAAAGAGTGGTATTAAGTTTTTTCAGAAAATGGATTGTATTCTGACCCTTGGCAAACCTATGGAAATTAGCAGTCAGTCAAATGAATCACATGAATGCTAGTTTCAGGACTTGCTTCAGGCAAATATGTCAAGTCGGCAATCTCTCCTCTCCTCCCTGAAACAGGGGTGAGAATCTGACAGCGTAGGAACCAGAAAACACATTACCCTCAAACTGAAATATTGTTCAGGCCCCAGTAATTTCCCATTCTCTTTAAGAAAACTAAGACCCACACACTGCATGACAGTTAATTCCTTTCAAATAAATTTGTTTTTGTGCCAATACAGTGGTGAACGAAAGATTAATGTTCAAGTAAAACACCAAGAAAAAGAAGCAACATTTTTTTTCCTACCTGTTCTAATAAATTAAACACTCTTTTGGGGGGTAAAACAAAGATTTAGCTGCTCTGGAATGGCCTGGAGCTAATAGAGTGACATACCCTCCAAATTTTTTTTCATGGAACTAATTTATTATAGTTTCCCAGCATGACCAAGAACCCACCCTTAACTAAATCATTTCACCACTATCAAAACTAGCATTTACTAAACAATATTTAAAATCCAAGGCAATATTTAAAATACATCCTTAATGAGTTGTTATCCCTTTTTTTTTTTTTTTTTTTTTTACAGAAATTTGAATGATGAAGCAAAGTACCAAGGATCTCTTAGGGGTATTGTATGCAATTAATCAAATTCTTTTTTCTGGAAAAATAAGTTTAAGTGTTTGCTTGTTTTTTTTTTTTAATTATAGTATTAAGGTATCTTTCTTTTTTAAATCATTTGCCATGGTAATTAAAAGTTAAATTTGTAAGTAGAACACACACAGAAAAATCTTTTGAGTACTAAGTCTGACTATTTTGTGTGTAGCTACACAGGTCAATGCCTTCTACATTTTCATGCTGGCACATCTCCATTAGCCATGCTGAGCTTCCTCTCTTGTACAAAAGAATTCTTTTTACTCCAGAGACAAGGTATCAGAGGCATGCCTGAGCTCCAAAATAAAACTTTGTATTAAACATGGGGTTCAAATTATCTGTAATTATTTAATATATTCTTATCCACTGCTGTCCAGTCAATTCCGACTCATAGTGACCCTAACAGATTAGAACTGCCACAAAGGGTTTCCGAGGTTATAAATCTTTAAGGAAGTCTACTGTCACATCTTTTTTTCACAGAGCTGCTGGTAGTTTCCAACTGCTGACCTTTCAGTTAGCAGCAGAGCAGTTTAACCACTGTGCCATCAGTGCGCCATAATATATTTTTACGTTATCCCAAATGATTTAAGGAACACATTTCAATTCTATATTTTGTCTCCCTTTTTTGCTTAAAGTCTTCTGGTTACTCAGGCAAATAAAAATGTTGCCCACATGAGGAAACGTTCCCGATCACTAGCCATTAGAGAAATGCAAATTAAAACCACAATGTGATACCATCGCACCCCGGCATTACTGGCGCCAATCAAAAACACTGAAAATAACAAATGTTGGAGAGGCTGCGGGGAGATCGGAACTCTTATGCACTGCTGGTGGGAGTGCAAAATGATACAACCATTTTGGAAAATGATATGGTGCTTCCTTAGAAAGCTAGAAATAGAAATTCCATACAATCCAGCAATCCCTCTGCTAGGAATATATCCTAGAGAAATAAGAGCCATCACTCGAATAGACATATGTACACCCGTGTTCATGGCGTCATTGTTCACAATAGCAAAAAGATGGAAACAACGTAGATGCCCATCAACAGACGAATGGATAAACAAACTATGGTACATACACACAATGGAGTACTACGGAACGATAAAGAACAATGATGAATCTGTGAAGCATCTCATAACATGGATGAAACTGGAGGACATTATGCTGAGTGAAATAAGTCAATCACAAAAGGACAAA
>NW_004443949.1:6526464-6528819 GCF_000243295.1 Trichechus manatus latirostris | reverse complement strand
GAAGAGATAAAGAACTCAGCCAAGCACCAAATGGAATAAGAAATTGACAGAGAACAGAGAGCAAGGAGACATAAATGGAGAGGTCCCCTATCAGCTAATGCAGCACGGATCTGCCATCTTGTACTCCTATCAGAGACCAGCAAATAGGGGGTATGAGAAAGCAGCTTCACAGAGCTTCCAGCAAGAGACAGAGCAACCAGTAACTGGCCATATACGCTTTCCCACCCCCCAGTCTTCTTCACCCCCACTTGGCCTCCTCTGCTTCCCTCAGCCACAGTCTCTTAGTCAGGAAGCACTGGGTGCTTGGATTCTACCCACCCACACTGGCCGACTCCCTGAGTGCCATTTGTTGGCTGCTGGTGTTGCTTTTTTCTGCTTCTTTTGATTTCTTCTTTACCTCTCACCACCTCCCCCTCCTTTCGCTCAAAAAACTGGCTCCGTGCACAATCTTTGCTTCTTCCTAAGGGGCTGTGGAGCTCCGTTCAAGTGTGGAACCTCTTCCCGGTCCATGCTGCCACACTGGTGGGATCCTGGGGCTTTTGTTTGTTTATTTTCAATTGTTTGTTTGTTTTCTTTTTCTTTTCTCTATTTGGGAGCCCGTTCTGGCCTGGCAGTGCTGAGCGGCTTGGGATCTATCCCCTCAGCTTGTGCAAACGGGCAGAGGGATCCCTGAGAGCATTTTTTCGTGGGTTTTTTTGTTGTTGTTGTTGTTGTTGTTGTTTTTGGTGGGTATTTTCTTGTTCTTCTTTTCTTTTAATTTGTTTCGTTTTCTTTTCCCTCTTTTTCCCTTTTTGTCTTTCTTCATTACTGAGTTTCTCTTCTCTCTATACCTTCCTTCTCTTCCTGTCCCCTGGATACCTGGCACTGAATATCTCTACACCTCCTAGCCAGGCTGTACTGCAACACCTGGGAACAACTTCCCCAGACCTCGTAGCCACACAGGTGGGATCCCTGGGAGCTTTGCTGTTCTTTTTTCTTTCTAATTTTTATTTATTCATTCTTTTCTTTTTTTTTCTTCTTCTTCCCTTTTTTGTTTTTCTCCATTTCATAGTCTCTCATCTCTCCACTCCAACAGCAAGCTCCCCTAGCACTCTTTTTTGTATTTTTTTGGCTCCTGTTCCTCTCTCCTATTTCCCATACCCATCTTAGCTCCACACATCACAATCTCCCCCCTCCGCCCTGCCTACCTGCACCATGCGCTTAACATCACACCACCAAGCAGCACAGGCACGGCCTACCGGAACCTGCCCTGCACTGATTATCAACCCACCCTGGTGTCTATACTAAGTGCCACAAACAACCCATCCCAGTAACTCCTCTTCAGCTAGACCTGCCCTGCTGTACCATATCTGAGCGACTGACTTTGCCAATTGGAGAAGGAGGCAAAAAGTACCATGCCCACAGACAAGCAAACAACAAAGAACACACAGCCCGCCTGCTCAGACATGGCCAAATTAAAAAAAAAAAAAGAACAAAACAAACAAATCTACAGTCAATAAATGAGAAAAATAACTACTGAATGCCCCAAAGGCAGCAGACAATATCAAAACATTTACAAAAAGAGGACTAGATGACTTTCCAGTAGAAGAAAAGACACTAGAACTACCTGATAGGGAATTCAAATCTGTAATACTCAGAATTATCCAAGAGTTGAAGCAAAAAGCAGACAAAAATGAGGAAAAAATAGACAAATTCATGGAAAAGGCAGACAAATTCATGGAAAATGGAAGAATTCAGGAAAATAATGCAGGAACAAAATGCCAAAATAAATTCACAACCAGAAATTATACAAAAACAACAATTAGAAATCCAAAAGATAAACAACAAGATTTCAGAAATGGACAGTGTCATAGAGGGGCTGAGGAGCATATTTGAAATGGTGGAAGACAGGATCAGTGGAATTGAAGACAAACAATTGGATACAACTCTGTTTGAGGAAGACTCAGAAAAAAGAACAAAGAAAAATGAAGAGACCCTGAGAATTATGTGGGATACAATCAAAAGCAAAAATCTTCTAGTGATCAGAGTTCCAGAACAGGGGGAGAAAACAGAAGACACAGAGAGGATCGTTGAAGAATTGCTGACAGGAAACTTCCCCAATATCATGAAAGATGAAAAGCTGGCCATCCAAGAAGCTCAATGAACCCCATACAGGACAGACCTCAAAAGAAAATCACCAAGGCATATCATAATCACACTCGCTAAAACCAAAGACAAAGAATCCTGAGGGCAGCTCAAGAAAAACAGAAAGTCACAGACAGAGGAGAAACAATAAGACTAAGCTCAGATTATTCAGCAGAAACCATGCAGACAAGAAGGCAATGGGATGACATATATAAAACCTTGAAAGAAAAA
>NW_004443949.1:6470864-6526364 GCF_000243295.1 Trichechus manatus latirostris | reverse complement strand
GTAACAATCTTTGTTGGTTACAAGGGATGGGAGGGGTGGGCAGGAATACTAGACAGGCAATAGGTAAGTGGTATCTTTGGTGAAGGGTGAGAGAGTACACAATACTGGGGAAACCAGCACAACTTGTACAAGGAAAGCTCATGGAAGCTCCATAGACACATCCAAACTCCCTGAGGGACTGAACTGCTGGGCAGAGGGCTATGGGGACCATGGTCTCGGGGAACATCTAGGTCAATTGGCATAACACAGTTTATAAAGACAATGTTCTACATTCTACCTTGCTGAGTAGCGTCTGGGGTCTTAAAAGCCTGTGAGCAGCCGTCTAAGATACTCCACGAGAATGGAAAATTTACTTAAGGATTGATAATCTGTTTAGGATAGCATGTGTACAAACAGAAATACTTTGAGATTACAGAAAACATTTGTTTTCTGAGTGAGGGTTGTTGGGAGAGTAGAGAAAGCATGAACCTCGGTTTAAGAAAATTTGTTATAAATTTGATCTCTCCCTGAGCCTCGATTTTCTCATCTGTAAAGTGGGCAATAATATAGATCTTGCTGATTCAGCAAGACTAAAAGAGCTAGTAAAGGACCAGGCTCATATAGTTAGCTGTTCGATGCATGGCATTTCCTTTTTTGCAAATATCCACACCATGGAAAGAATTTACTTGGACCCACATGTTTTTATTTGGGGTAAATATTTCTTCCAGTTGCTGACTTAGACTCTTAGGAAGTAGAAGAACAATTTTTCAATAGGACAGGGAACATGTAAATTTTCTTTATTTCATCATTTTATCTAGAGCAGCCTCTGTAATTACAAAATTCGGACGTGTTCAAGTCTAGGCATCTTGCATCGCCTGATACTGGCCAGCAAGGCCCAAGATAAACCCACTCTTCAGAAAAACAATCCTAAACAAATGTATCTGGCTGTGAGTTAACAGTCTCAATTACTATATGATGGCTAAATCTAGAAGTACAAGAACATCGAAACCACTTCTCTCACAATTACCACAATCATTGTAAGATAGAGGTCCCCAGGTTGAGGAAAATTCCACTGCCTCAAGCAGTTTGCTTGACATGCCCTGGTTCCCCTTTACATTAACATCCTGGTTCTCCTTTTTTTTTAACTACTTCCCAGAACTAGCATAGTTGTCATGCTGATATCCTGGGTAATTTTTTACCTCATTAAGTGACTCATGCAGGCTGCCATTTTAAACATGCAAATGAAGCTATATGTTACTCTTACTGCGCATAGCATGATTAAGAATGTTGCTGATGTAATTTACATGACTTCCTTGTTTGTAAGCCCTAAAAAAGCAACTTCCATAAACCCTTTCCTTGAGCAGTCTTGGAGGCACCAGCCCCAACTGTTTCTTTCCTTGTGCAATGAAATAAATCTGCCTTTCTGATCTCCCACCTCAGCCTCTTGTTTATTGGCTGTGACAAGTAGCACCAAGCAGGACCTGGAGTTCCCAGTAACAATTGGTCTACAAAAAATCAAACATTCCCTGAGATTTGCTATTTTTGAATAAATATAAATTGCTGCATATCCCCAACTTCTCTGACATAAACAAGCAGGTTCTGTTCAGTTGAGTTATAAATAGAGACGCACAGTGGGTTAGCAGAGAAATCATGAAACTAAGAGGCCAAAGACTGGGTTTCTGGCCCACTTCCTACTGCTAGATTCTGGATATGCCATTTAGAATATTTGATTTGCAGATTCTTTACTATAAAACAGCAATAAAGTCACCTAACCTGTCTACCTTACACAGTTATTGAGAAGATAATAAGAAAGCACTTTCAGAATTCCAAACTGCTAAACAGAAATGTAAAGCAGTACTTGATTTTACTGAACTCGGTCTGAAAATTCACTATGGAGACTATGTGCATCTATTCTCATTCTAGAAGAGAAAACAATATACTATTTGGCCTACATGGCCAAAATACCAGACATCACTACATTTTGCCAAAAAGCAAATCTGCATGGGAATGAACTGAATATCTCTTTGTATACACTGCCTAGTAGATCTATGCTTTAGAGTAAACACACTTACCTCACAAAAGAAGTAAGAATTAAGCAAAATGAATCTGTTAGAAAAAGAGAAAGATCTGCTACAAAAGAAAAGGTGCAAAATGAACTATGAAGGAGCAAACCAAGACAAAGTTTGCCATTTTGCAAAGGCCTGACCTTGGTTATTAGTGCATCAGATTAGGAAGATTTGATTCTTGAAAAATGCTCACCACTATTTGGAGGATAATCCAGACTATCTAGTTACTAGCAAAATAGAGGCTTGATGCTGACAAGAAAGTCTAAATTGTACAATTTGAGAAGTTTTATACCTAAGAGTAAATTCATAGTAATTTGTTCATCCCATAAATGTAGAAATCTTATAAATAAATTTCACAAATTGAGGTATAGCTCTAATATCTATTTGGAAAGCAGTGACAATTGGATTTAGAGTATGGGATTCTAAAGCCATTCATTTCTACCAAGACTTACTTCCAAAAAGTGTTTCTTAGTTTCTCATGTAAGCTAAACGTAACAAAATAATTTTTCATAATTGAGACCTTTTATAAAATAGAATCAAATATGATAGAAAGTATATCAGATTAGACAATTGTCTTTAAATGCCTAGAAATTTAAACCCAGATGTAAGGAACTTAAGAAAAAGGAAGAAGTTAGTATCTCTTTGAGGGCAGAGGTGGAACAATGGTAGAATTCTCACTTTCCATGTGGGAGACCCAGGTTCTATTCCTGGACAATGCACTTCATGCATGACAACCACCTGTCTGTCCGTGAAGGCGTTACATGTTGCTCTGATGCTAAGCAGGTTTCAGTGAAGCTTCCAAACTAAGATGGACTACTAAGAAAGACCTGGTGATCTACTTCTGAAAATCAGCCAATAAAAACTCTGTGGATCACAATGATCCAATCTAGTTGTGCATAGGGTTGTAAGGAGTAGGGATCCAACTCAACAGCAGCTGACAACCTATAAGTATGTTGGAAGCACTTACTAAGTGCTTGGCTCAGTGCTTCGTTTTTTATAAATATTTCATTAAACCCTCACCAAAAAAAAAAAAAAATCTATACAGTTTTTGTAATAATCCCCTTTTAAATATGAGGTAACTGAGGTTTAGAAAGTTTATCAAATTTTGCACAAATAGTAATTCATGGTGTCAGAATTTACTTATTGAAAACCCTATCCACGGTCTTGATTTACTGCATTATCTTGACTGGGTTTCTATCCCTACACTTCACTACTAAATGATTTTATGTGCTTGACATACTTAGTACAAATGCAAAGGTTCTTTCTTGAGGTCTTAAGGCTAATTTTAACTTTTTTTAAATAATATAATTTATAATGCAAAATATTTATACAAACATGTAATAAATTAACAAAAAATGAGTTAACAAAGTAACAATTACTGCAGCAATTGTTAGAGTCACATGTCTCAAAAGCTTTGAAATATTTGACCAAATTATAAAATCAGTCCGTTATTCTCAATTGTATTGAGTGTCTTTTGATTACATTAGGCATTCAGCAGCAGTTCTCAGAAGGTCAGATGTTTTATACCTCCAACCACCATGATTGCTCACGAAATAACCCCGAGAAAAGACCAAGCTAAGTACTAGGAATCTTCGTTTTGGGACAGTAATTAGAAAAGATCTTCTAATTTCCCTTTATCTAAAATGTCAATCTGCATTGAAGAAGTGAAGGAAGTGCCAAAATCCTAAGACCAAGAATTGAGCAAATAGTCACTCATTCTCCCATACATCATTTCTCACCCAGTCCTTGGACTTCATATACTTAGCAGAGTTTTATTCAATTCAAAATAGAATTCTACCCATCTCTACATTAGAGCTTAGATGCTTTAAAAACCAATAGGGAATGTCAGATTTGAATTAAGGATATCAAATCAAATACTTAGATTGGGCACTGACCCAGAGCAATTTTCTGAGAATCTCCCATATATGAATTCACAGACACCAGGCTAACTAGACCTCAAGCTAACCACAGAATTCAGACCTAACACTTCTAAACAGGAGTTGCCATAGCAAAAATCTAAAATATGTGGCATGTGGGACCAAACTGAAGGCAGAAGCTGGGAAATTGATGAGGAAACTGTTACAGGAGGCTGGAAAAATGGCAAAGAAACTGCTCCAAAAAGCTGGAAAAATGATGACCCATATTATGTACAGGCAAAACAGTTGGTAAAGCTGCCTACTGCAGTAACATGGAAGATGGATACACCTTATGAGCTGTTGAACTTGGCAAACAGATTTCCAGGAAAAACATTCAGAGTATTATCCGGTTATACTTAGCTGTACGTTATAAAGCAGTACAAGATGTGCACTTGTGGGGGTGGAGGGGGTGCCAATTTGAAAGCAGATTTTACATACATACAGGAGGGACAAAACTTGCATTGGAAAATAGATTTGTTTCTTGTCTCTAATTTCTAAGCCAGGAAATGGTTCTCGAAAATCTAACTTCAGAAAATAGACCAAGTCAAAGGTGTGGCTTTAAGATCTTTTTTAAGTCTTCCAACAGAATAAGTAGTAGATCCTCTCAGCCAGATAAAAAGTGCTTCTAAGAATCTTGAGAGCATTGTCCCATAGCAACCTGATCCTCCCAAGGTAGCAGTGATTATGTCTAGGGAGAAAGAGACACATCTAGAAAAGAGCTATGGCTTTTAGCAAACAGCATGGAATAAATTCAAATATATAGAATAGCCATAAAGTTTTCGAGATAGTGGTATTAGAAAAAACACTACCAACCTAGTTTTAAAATACTGATGGTTTGAAATGCAAAACAACTGAAAACCTTCAACTGTTTACAGGGAGAAAGCAGGCAGGAAATCTACTCCCTCCTATCAAAAAGGATATCATTTTTTTTTTTTTCCCAGAAAGCTAGAAGGAGCAGAATGGAAAACAAAAAACACCTGAGAGGATAAAGCCAAAAACCATGGATAAAAATGGACTAGGTCGGGATCCACTCTCAAGGAAGAGAATCAGGTCCTAATCAAAGAACATTCTCTGACTCCAGAGAGATTTCAGAATTACTATGAACCAGTGAGTTCTACATGCTTCCATTCTTCCCCTTTTCTAATGGGAGCATTTATTGTTATCCGTCTCTGGCTCACCATGATATATTGAATGTGTGGAGTCAAATAACTTGTCTTTTTTTGCTCATAGGTCTCTAGATCAAGAGGTGCCATTGCCAAGCCCAATTCAGATCTTGAGATCCTGTACTTCATACCTGATGCCATCACTGGATCAGATTGTGGGGGATTCTGGGATGGGAGGCACATATTTTGCATGTGTGAGAGATATAAGTAAATGTGGCTATTAAGGCAGACTATATTCGATTTAGGAGCCCTGGTGGTACAGTGGTTAAGAGCTTGGCTGCTAACCAAAAGGTCGGCAGTTCGAATCCACCAGCCCCTCCTTGGAAACCCTACGGGGCAGTTCTACTCTCTCCTATGCAGTCACTATGAGTCCGAATCAACTTGACGGCAACTATTTTTGATTTTTTGGGTATTAGATTAATTGTATTAGTTGCCCCACTTCTTCACCCCTCCCTGTATTCACATCCTTCATCACATGACGTTGATCATCATCTCACTAGAAAGGCAGAGACTATATCCCCACCACTTGCATATAGACTAACTTTGACTTACTTTGGCCAATAGAACGTGGCAGAAATGACAGTGTATTAGTTGCACATCTAGGCTGAAAGAAGCCTTGTGGGTTCTGCTTGCTCTGTTTGGCTCTTCTGCTTTCAGCATGCAAACATGCCTGGGCTAGCCTGCTGGAGAATATGACACAGGAAACAGAGCTGAGTTGCCCCAGCCACTCCAGCTGAGGCCATTCTAGATCGACTGTTCTGCAGTCAATTGCACAACATAAGTGAGTCCAGTTAAGACCAGAAAAACTGTCCAGCCAAGCCCATCCTAAATCACCAACCTGCTCAATGTTTAAGACCGTAAATTTTAAGGTGGTTTTTATATACAGCATGATCATTAAAAAGTAAATAAAAGTGTACTGATTTCTCCTCTTTCATGAAGCAATAAATTTTTCATAAAATTAAGAAATCATTAAAGAGGGGTCTAAGGATAAAATTGAAAATGGTGTAGTTAACTACAAGGGAAAGAAAAGACACATGCACATACACACACACACAATCAAACATACAAAGAAAACAGAGATCATGTAGCAAAACTTAAAAAAAGAAAGAATTAAAAGATTAGATTCCAAAACCTCAAGAATATGCTCTATGCAAAGTATACAAATAAAACAAAGTGATCAGAAAAACTGAATGTAAAAAACTAAAATGAACAAAGAAATACAAGGTAATTGCAAAGGCAGCGAGAGAGAGAAGAAGGAAAAAAACAAGAAAGAATCATTAGCATTAGAAGCCCCTATATTAAAAAAATTTAACTAAAACAAAAACCATAACACAATATAGGGAAAAACATTATAATAATAAAGAATACAAAACACAATAAAAAATCTATTATGAACCTCTATGCATCAAATAACACCAAAACTCATAATGTAAAAAAAATCTAGCAGAAATACAACATTAATAGGAAAAGCTACCTCATCTCCAAAGGCCGTAACAGATGAAGTACATAAATACAGGATTTAAGGAATCTGAATAACGTAATTAAAAATCTTGATCTGATATACATAAAATGCATTCAACATCAGTGTCTGTGAATATTTAATAAAAATTGAATGCATATTAATCTTCAAAGAAAACCTTAATAATTCTAAAAATAGATATGGTACCAAATATATTTTATGTTTACAATGCAAAGCAGCTATAATAAAAAAAGCCAATTTAAAAGAATAAACAAAATACACCTGAAATTAAAAGAAAAATATTAACTCTTGGGTTAAAAAGAAAGCAAAATCCACACTACAGAATTTGTAAAAATAATAAGTATGAAGCATATCAGAATTTATAAGACTAGTAAAATCAGTGTTCCGTTTATAGAAAAATATCATAACCTTTATTACCCAAATTATTAAAAAGAAAACACCAATATAATAGTGAATGTTCTGATTTTTTAAATAAATTATTTGTTTAGAGTTAATATCTTTATAAAGAAAGATATGCACACAGAATTGTATTCTTTTGTTGTTGTTGTTGAGAAAATACACAGCAAAACATACACCAATTCAACAATTTCTACATGTACCATTTAGTGACATTGATTACATTCAAGTTGTGTAACCATTCTCAACCTCCTTTTCTGTGTTGTTCCTTTCCCATGAACATAAATTCACTGTCCCCTAACGTTCCTATCTAATCTTTCAAGTTGCTGTTTTCAATCTGATCCCATATAGATAGTTCTTAAAAGAGCACAATGCTCAGAATATTCTCATTTTAATGGAAATATTTTTAGCGGTTCACCATTATACATGATGCTGCCTCCTGATTTGATATACATGTTAAGGAAGTAGCTCATCTGTATCAATCAAGGTTTCAGAAGGAAAACAGGTCATATGCCCAAATTAGGATCATTTAGTTTTAACAAACAATTTATTATGGTGAGGCTAGGGTAGCAAGGAACCTCAGAGAGTATTTCAGGAAACCTGAGATTACTCTGAGGGATAAGGGATTGGAGCATTTACCAGAACCTAGAGAGATGGAGTTGTATAGAAAAGTTACCTTGAAGGAACAGTGACATTCTTTTGAGGGACACAGCTGGACAGATGCCAGAGAGGAAAACAGAAAATAAATATCCTGACTTTACAACCTTCTCACCTATGATCTCCTCCTGAGTATGCGAAGATTTCCATTGACTGAACCCAACTGGAAGCCAGAGAGCAAGATAGCCCTTTAATGGATTCCATACGGGTCAGCCTCCAGGGCACAGAACAGAGTGAAGAATGCTCTAAAGGAGCAAACGCAGGATATCCAGCACACCATGAGGAATGGGCATTGAGTTTTATATAAAACCATCTCAGCATTCCTGGAAAATGATTTTTTTCACATTTGTTTTATTAATATGATAAAAGTTGCCTAAATTTGAACCATCCTTAGATTTCTAGAAAGAAGCTCACTTGGTCATGGTGTATTATTTTTTTCATGAGCTGCTGGATTCTACTTTTTAAGTGTAAGGAGTTTTGCATCAGTATGTATAAGAAAATGACTCTGCATTTTTCTTATTGTCCTTGATGCCATCCTTTCGCATAACTTGTTATTATGTTCTTTGCTGCCTTTGAGTTGACTCCCAACTCAGACGATCCCATGCACAATAGGATCGGACCATTGTGATTCATAGGGTTTTCACTGGTGGATTTTCAGAAGTAGATTACTGGGCCTTTTTTCCTATTCATCTTATCTGGAAGCTCTGCTGAAACCTGTTCCACATCATAGCAACACAGAAGCCTCCACTGACAGACCAGTGGTGGCTGCACATGAGATGCGTTGGCTGGGAATTGAACCTGGGTCTCCCATATGGAAGGTGAGAATGCTACCACTGAACCACCACTGCCCTTTTCTGCATAACTAAGGGCTTATTCAAGTGTCACCCCCAATACAAATACAATAAAACACCAAACAAAAAAAGGGTGAAACCCTAGTCCCACCTTTGGTAGTACAAAGAATCAAATCTTGGAATTTTTTCTATAACAGCTTCAAAGTGTTTATTATATATTCTTGTGCAATTCTCAAAAGAAGCAGGCTTTCCTTTTTCACCAACCATCACTTTAAGAGAAATGGCAAGGGCAGAAGAAGATTCTTTAGGTATCACAGCCTTTCTCTTCACCTCCCTACACTTATACCCATTGCCGTCAAGTTGACTCCAACTCATAGTGACCCTATAGGACAGGGTACAACTGCTGCATAGGGTTTCCAAGGAGCTGCTTGTGGATTTGAACTGCCTAACTTTTGGTTAACAGCCGTTAACGCTTAACCACTGCACCACCAGGGCTCCTTAAACTTATAGGTATGTTAAAGCAGGTAGTTGTCTGACTGGCCTGTGTTAGGGCTAGTAAACATTGCCCTTTCTTTCATCCTGCAGTTTTCCCAATGCCTCTGTATTAGAAGTATTGATTATGCTGGGAAATATGCAGTTCAATATAGTAATTTAAGAACTGTATGGGATTAAATAAATGAATATATAAAAAGCTACCGTCACAGTCTCTGGCACAGTCTAAGTTCTAGTTACCTTCCTTCTTTTAGAAGACTTCCACTGTTGATTCTAGAAAAGGAAATTCAGGTAGTGCACAGTTTTGATACTCCTGAACTTTTGGTGTATGTGGATATATGTATACTTGACCAATCCTGGTAATCACAGGATCTTAAAGAACAAAAGTGCACATGGGTGTGTGCACACACAAACATATACACAGTACCCCATCTGCCTACTAATACTATTAGACCATCACACTCCTTTTTCCTCTTTTCTCTTCAAGCCAGGTGCCTACCAGAAAATTCTGTAGGAATAATAATTGGCCTGTTTCTCTCTTGGTGGAAAATGACTACTTCTGATCCTTAGCCCATTGCTAAAAATATGCAGATGACATTTGAGTGCTTAATTTTCCAAGTAGTGCTAAGACAAATTCAAGGGTAGATTTCACTGGCAAACAGGAGAGATTTTATGTTCCTGTCCCCAGTCCAGATTTTTAATTGAAGGGGTCAAAATCCTCCAATATGAACAGTTTGACATTTTAAATTGTATTTATACAAATACAATCTGTATTTATACAAATATTTCTCAGTTGTTCTACTGTCTATATAGTAGATACTTCAGCACAGGAATGCATATTTCAAAATTTCTTTTATAATGTTTTCAGGAACACTAAATCTTTCTTAACAATAAACTGGGTGAAAATTGTCCAGGACCATTCCATAAGTAAATGGACAATGACATGCTTTGATTTAAAACCAAACAGTTAAAATTGTACAGACTATTTCTCCTTTAAAGCCACTGCCATATACACTGCCTTTTCATCCTCTTTAAATGTATTTGCCCACCCTTGGGTGTACTGGCAAGACTGTTTAAAAATATACAGCTAGCATATAGATCAACATTGACTTTCCTAAATGTTCAAAGAGTCTTTTTCCAAAAGACATATATACACTGGAAAAGCCTATGTGTTTATAATTTATTACTATTCAAATGGCAGGCTATATATTCTTGTTGCTAGCCAAACACTATGGAAATATTTAATGGTAAAGATAAACCAAGCATTTCTAGCCAGTCACTTTCAACTGAGATCAATACAGTGTAATGATGATTTAGGATGCTTCTTAGTTTAACTTAAGTAATTTTCCCTTTTCTACTTTGAGATTGTAAATCTGACTAATTGGCTCACACTCTCTGTAACTGCTTCTTCTGCTAAGTATAATTAGTTGTCTGGATTCTTCTACACCCCAAGTAATTTTACGGAGGGCTTACCTACTGATCTCATTATACTTCTAGCTCTGATCCACTAGGCTCCATGCTGTTATTTACCTACTTCAGTATACTTGATAAATTAAATCCAGGCCCTGTTAAATCTACCTTTTTAAGGAACAAATATCACAATTTAACATGGATTGGATTAAACTAATAAGCACTGGGCTTCTTTCTCGGTAGAATATACATTAGTTGACTTCAATTTGACCACTGAAATATCAACACCAAAGAAAAAACAATAAGGTCATTTGTGAAATAGATGAGTTTGGGGAAAGAAAACCCCAGGAAGATTTTTGAAGAGGAAAAGTCAAAATATTCTATCATTGCTTAATCATCTCTTAGCTATAAAAGCAGAATGCACAGAAGATAAAAAGAAAAACAAGAGGATACAAGTAATAAAAAAAGTTAAGAAATAATTGCTACAGAACACTAACATCTAATTGTAAAGCCAGTTCTTTCAATAACCACAAAAAAAAAAAAAAAATTACCCTTTTAACTACAGCCCTAACAATCAGAGTTAATTTTTCACGTAGACCAGATTATTTCGGTCCCATTAAGAAAACCAATCCAATTTGATGAACTTTTCTGTTGAAATGATCTCATGCTCACAGCTGGAGAAGAGGGATAATCCACAGACTCTTTGTCAACAGCATTTCCCTTCTCTGAAGTGTGTTAGGGTTAAAGCTCCCTATGAAGACTTTGTCTTTGGACTGTATTTTTCTCCAGTGAAGCATTTGAACAAACTCATTTGCACTGGCACTGAAGCTTCACTCACCTGGAACAGCCCAAGAACAAACGTTATCATCTTTCTGATTTTATCGTTGGAATACCCCTCTGCAGAAAATATGCTGATCTCTCTGCATACACTCTTTAGAATATGGTGTGGAAAACATTTCTGTCAGCTCTGAGATTGGAATGTTAAATAAAGCTCAGCCTTTTCCAAGGGAAATAACCCCTCCAATCAAAGCTTTGAGACATTCCATGAACATTTTTGTTTTTTTCTAAGAAGGACATTTAGATGCTAATAAAAGTGGACATTTATTTCTTGGGTTGGTGATCAATTTAGGGGGAAAAAAACACAAAATCTTTAGAGGATTTTCAAAACTACAAAACACAGTCTCTCAAAAATAGTTCCCTTTAATCTAGAGTTGAGAGTTCCTTTGATAGACGTGAAATTAGAGAATAAGGCACTTTATGTGTACATTAATTATCTCTTATTGAATATCAAATTACTCCAAATGACAAACACTTACGGATCTTACCGTTTAGTGGGTCAGGAATCTGGGAGTGGCTTAGCAGGGTGAGTGTGGCTCAGGATCTCTTATGAGGTAGAGCCAGGGTGTTAGACAGGGCTGTAGTCATCTCAACTAGGCCTCGAAGATGCACTTCCACGATGGCTGATTCACATGGTTGTTGGCAGAAGGCCAACACTCACATGACTGTTGGCAGAAATCCTTTGCCAGCTTTTGACAGAAGCCCTCAGGTCGTTCCACATGGACTTCTCCATAGGACTGCTTCAGTAGCCTCATGACATGACAGCTTGTTTCTCCCAGACTGGGCAGCTCCAGAAACTGAGAAAAGCAAAGGTCACAATGCCTTTTATGTCTCAGAAGTCCCACACTGATATTTCCACTATATTCTATTTGTCAGAAATGAGTCATTAAGTCCACTCCACAATCAAGGGGACAGACGTGAAGGGAGGATATCGAAGTATCCATGGATATATTTTAAAACCACCACAGTGTCGCTCTCACCTGTTAATATTTTGACAGGCCAAACAATATTACACTTGCGGCAGACAGACTTTAAGGTGGCCCCCATGACCTCTACCTCCTGGCCTTCATGCCTTTGTATAATCGTTTCCTGTTGAGTGTGGACAGAAACTGTGACTTGTTTCAAATTAATGGAATGCGAGAAAGGCGATAGGATATATGTTATTACGTGTACGTGACTACGTAAGAGTAACCCTTATGTAATTACGTAAGAGTAAGCCTGTCTTGCTAGTGTCTCTTTCTGTCAATTGCTGGCTTTAAAGTAGCAAGCTGACATGAATCCTACTGCCAAAAGGAAATTAATTCCACCACAACCTGACGGAGCTTAGAAGTAAACCCCTTCCCAGTCAAACCTCCAGGTAAGAACCGAGCCTTGGCTAACACCTTGACGGCAGTCTTGCAGAGGACCCATCTAAGCCATTCCTGGACTTCAGTCCCACAAAAACTTTGAGATAATAAATGTTATGTTGCTTTAAGGCACTAAGTCTGTGATAATTGTTATGCAAGTAAAAATCAAATACAGTACTGAAGTCAAAAAGGCCTCGTCTGACCTATTAGATCAATAGATAGATAGTTAGGTAGACAGACATAGAGCTAGGTATATAGGTATATATAGATACATGTTCTTGTTGTTAGCTGCTGTACAGTTGGCCCCCAACTCATGGCAATACCATGCACAATGAAACAAAATGCTGCTCAGTCCTATACTACACCCGGGATCAGCTGCAAATAAAATCATTGTGATCCATAGGGTTTTCATTGGCTGATTTTGAGAAGTAGATTCCAGGTCTTTCTTCCTAGTCCATTTCAGTCTGGAAACTGCACTAAAACCTGTTCAATATCATAGAAACACGCAATCCTGAACTGACAGATGGGTGGTGGCTGCACACAAAGAGCATTAACTGGGAATCACCACTACCCCAATATAAACATACATATAAATATGTATACATGTACATTAATGTTTAAGACTAGTACCTTGTAAAATAAGTCACTCTATATCTTGGGGCCTCAGTTTCTTCATCTGTTTAAACTTGGCAGTGAATTTAATAAAGATCAAGGGTACCCAAACCATTTTTTGTCATGACACATTACATGAGAGGTCAGTAGATAAAACAATTAAAATAGATATCAGCTAATTAAGGATGGATAAAACCAGAAAACCCCACACCCATGGCTCTCAAGTCAATTCCGACTCATAGCAACACTGTACAACAGAGTAGAACTGACCCCATAGGGTTTCCAAGACTATAAATCTTTACGGAAGCTGACTGTCACGTCTTTCTCCTGTGGAGCAGCTGGTGGGTTCAGACTGCCGACCTTTGGGTTAGCAACTGAGCTCTTAACCACTGCACCACCAGGGCAGATTGATTGTTGTTGTTATTAGGAGCCATTTAGTAAGTTCCGACTCATAGCAATCTTATGTACAAAAGAATGAAACACGGCCCAGTCCTGTGCCATCCTCACAATCGTTGTATGTTTAAGACCATCGTTGCAGCCACTGTGTCAATCTGTCTCTTTGAGGATCTTCCTCTTTTTCGCTGACCCTCTACTTTACCAAGCATGATGTCCTTCTCCAGGGACTGGTCCCTCCTGATAACATGTCCAAAGTACTTAAGACGAAGTCTCCCCATCCTCATTTCTAAGGAGAATTCTGGCTGTACTTCCTCCAAGACAAATTTGTTTGTCCTTCTGGCAGGCCATGATATAGTTAATTTTCTTCACCAACACCATAATTCAAAGGCATCAATTCTTCTTTGGTCTTCCTTATTCATTGTCCAGCTTCTGCATGCATATGGGGCGATTGAAGATATCATGACTTGGGTCAGGTGCAGCTTAGTCCTCAAGGTGACATCTTTGCTTTTTAACACTTTAACACTTTAAAGAGGTCTTTTGCAGCAGATTTGCCCAATGCAATATGTCGTTTGATTTCTTGACCACCGCTTCCATGGGTGTTGATTGTGGATCCAAGTAAAATGAAATCCTTGACAACTTCAATCTTTTCTCTGTTTATCATGATGTTGCTTATTGACCCAGCTGTGAGGATTTTTGTTTTCTTTAGGCTGAGGTGTAATCTATACTGAAGGTTGTAATCTTTGATCTTCATCAGTAAATATTTGAAGTCCTCTTTGCTTTCAGCAAGCAAGACTGTTTTATCTGCATACTGCAGGTTATTAATGAATCTTCCTCCAATTCTGATGGCCCATTCTTCTTCATATAGTTCAACTTCTCTGATTATTTGCTCAGCATACAGGTTGAATAAGTATGGTGAAAGGATACAACCCTGATGCACACCTGTCTTGATTTTAAACCATACAGTATCTCCTTGTTCTGTTCGAACGACGGCCTCTTGATCTATGTACAGGTTCCCCATGAGACAGTTAAGTGTTCTGGAATTTCTAATCTTCACAATGTTATCCATAATCTGTTATGATCCACACAGTCGAATGCATTTGCATAGTCAATAAAACACAAATAAACATATTTCTGGTATTCTCTGTTTTCAGCCAAGATTCATCTGACATCAGTAATGATATCCCTCGTTCCACGTCCTCTTCTGAATCTGGCTTGAATTTCTGGCAATTCCCTGTCGATATACTGCTGCAACTGCTTTTGAATTATTTTCAGCAAAATTTTACTTGCATGTGATATTAATGATATTGTTCAGTAGTCTTCACATTCTGTTGGATCACCTTCCTTTGGAATGGGCACAAGTATGGATCTCTTCCAGTCGGTTGGCCAGGTACCTGTCTTCCAAATTTCTTAGCATAGACAAGTGGGCACTTCCAGCAACACATCTGTTTGTTGAAGCATCTCAACTGGTATTCCTTCAGTTCCTGGAGACTTATTTTTCACCAATGCCTTCAGTGCAGCTTGGACTTCTTCCTTCAATACCATCGGTTGTTGATCATACGATGATCAACCTTCTGAAATGGTTGAATGTCAGCTAATTCTCTTTGATCTCTAGGGTGTATAGCTAAAAGTGTTATTCTTGGATCATAAGGTATTTCTATTTCTAGTTTTTGAGGAAGTGGCATACTGTTTTCCATAGTGGTAGTACCATTTTACAATCCCATCAGCAGTGGATAAGGGTTCCAATCTCCCCACAACCTCCCCAACATTTGTTGTTTTTTATCAGTGCCATTTTTGCAGAAGTTTAACTTATTTTTTAAGTAATTATAGATTCACAAGAAGTTGCAAAGGTGGTAGAAAGAGGTCCTATGTACCCTTCACCCAGTTTCCTCCCATGATTATTGTTGTTAGCTGTTGCCGAGTCAGCCCCCAACTTTTGGAGATCCCATGCATAACAGAATGAAATGCTCATTCCTGTGCTATCCCTATGATAGTTGCAGATCAGTCTGTTGTGATCTGTAAGTCTTTCATTGGCTGATTTTTTGGAAGTAGATCACCAGGCCTGTCTTCCTAGTCTGTCTTAGTCTGGAAGCTCTAGCTCTAGAAACATGCAACACTCCACTGATAGACGATTGGTGGCTATGCTTAAGGTGCTTTGGCCAGGAATCGAACCTAGGTCTCCCACATGGAAGGTGAGAATTCTACCACTGAACCACCACTGTCCCCATTGCTGTGATTACATCTTAATTATAGCACAATATCAAAACAGAAATTTGACATTGGTACAACGTTTGTGTATTATTTTATGTCATTTTATCATATGTGTAGATCCCTATAATTACCACCACAATCAAGACACAGAACTGTTCCATTTCAACAAAGCTCCCTCATACTACCCCTTTATTAGTCACATCCCACCCACTATCCCTAAACCCTGGAAACTACTGTTTTCCATCTCTACAGTTTTGCAATTTTGAGAATGATATATAAATGAAATCACACAGTATATGACCTTTTGTTATTAGCTTTCTTCATTCAGCATACTCGCTTGAGATTTATCTAAGTTGTACGTATCTATAGTTTGTTCCTTTTACTGCTGAGTAGTAATCCCTGGCATTGTAGTACCACAGTTTGTTTACGCATTCTTCTATTGAGAGAAGATTTACTCCTATATTTTTATTCTAAAAATTTTATAGTTTTACATTTTATATTTAAATCTAAGCTGCATGTTTAATTAATTGTTATCTAAGGTAGAGTTCATTCCAGACTCATTTTTTTTTAACCTATGAAAATTCAACTGCTCAAGCACCATTTGTTAAAAAGACAATCTTTCCTTCATCGAATTGTTTCGCATTTTGTGAAAAATCAGTTGGCCATACTGGTTTGGAGCTATTTCTGGGTACTGTCTTCTATTCCACTGATCCATTTCTATCCCTTGCCAATACCACACAGTCTCAATTACCGTAACAATATCAGAAGTCTTGAAAACCGGTAGAGTGACTCCCACTTTTTTCTTCCTTTTCAACATTATTATTGCTATTCTAGTTTCTCAGCATTTTCATATAAATTTTAGAATAATCTTGCCTATATCTACAAAGTGTCTTGCTGACTTTGATAGAAATTGTGTTAAATTTATATATCAATTTGGGAAGAATTAACATCTTTACTATGTTGAGTCTTTCAAACTATGAACATGGTATATCTCACCATTTATTTGGATCTTCTTTGATTTCTTTCATCAATGTTTTCTAGTTTTCAGAACACAAGTCCTACATGTATTTTGTCAGATTTATACCTAACTATTTTTTTTGAGTGATTGTAAATAATATGTTTTTAATTTTTGGTAATTTTTAAAATTTTGATTTCCACATACTTATTGCCAGTATATAGAAATACAACTGATTTTTGTATGCGATCCTGTATCCTTCAGCCTTGCTGAACTCACTTAATCATTCTCAGGGGTTTATTTTTTAAAGATTCCTTAGGATTTTCTATATAGACTATCAAGTCACCTACAATTAGGAATCAATTTATTTCTTTATTTCTAATCTGTGTGCTTTTTACTTCCTTTTTCTTTCCTTATTGTGCTACCTAGAACTTCCAATACCATGTTGATTAACAATGGTGAGAGCAGACATTCTTCCTGTGTTCCAGATTTCAGAGAGACAGCATTCCATTTCTCATGATTTTATATAAAGCTTTTTGTAGATCTTCTTTCTTTGTAGATACTCTTTATAAAGTTGAGGAAATTTCCTTCTGTGCCTAGTGTTCTGACAATATTTCTTATGAATGGATGTTGAATTTTGTAACGTCTTTACTTTATCAATTGATATATGGTTTTTCTTCATTAACCTGCTAATATACAGTGGATATAGTGGTTGATTTTTTAATATTGAGTCAGTCTCACATCCCTGAAATAAGCCCCACTTTGTCATGGGGTTTATTTTGTCGTATGCTGCTGAATTCTATTCTATTTGCTAATATTTGGTGAACTTTTGCATTGATATTCATGGGGCATATTGGTCTGCAGTTTTCTTTTTTGGTACTATCTTCATCTGATTTTGGTGTCAGGAGAATACTAGTTTCATAAAATGGAGTTTTTTTGGCATTATAATTAGAATTACTATTTCCCGGTTGAGAAATTAGCTTTATGTTTTTAAGGATGTTGTCTATGGTGTACAAAATACAGTGGGCAGTTTTTGGTTACCCAGCTAATTTAATCAATTTTAAAATTATAGACCTCAAATGGTTTATGACTAGGTAATTGATCAATTTAATGACCATAATTCCTATATTTTTAACTATGTGTTCTGTGCTCACAATCACAATTCCTATGCCATCATTTTTACCAAAGGATTAGACCTATGAGTTACTCAAATTAGGTACATAATTAGTCAAACCAATCAATTAACCAGCAATCATCAGTTAATATACTTCAAAAATATTGACTCATTCAAAAAGCAACAATAGATCCAATTGTTCTATATTACAGTTCGGATATATCATCAAAAAGCAGCAGATGCATTATTATATTTCCCTTAAATTGGTGAGAAGTCAGTATTCAATCCATTAAATAAGTTGTTAGCGCTCTAATAGAAAATTCTTCAGCTTTAGGGCATTGAATTGAATCTCCTAACAGTGTAAAAGATTTTTTCCAGGTAATTTTCTATTCCATTACCATATGTGATGCACAAGAATATAGCTACACATCAGCTCAGCTTTGGGGTTGATAGGTTTTTTAGTGAGTATTTATAGAGCTTATTATTCTGCATTGTAAGACTCAGAGCATCATGCAGATCTTCTCAAATTTATTATTATGAATTCCCTGCAAAAAGCACATCCATTTTAAAGATGAGAAAACTTCGACTTTTTGACCCAGATTATCAGCACTCAAACAAAAACTGCTTAATCAACAAGTCCAAAGTGCCACGCATTCCTCCATAAGGTCCATTATGTTGTTTTCACTGGGCCAGTCGAAGGGAATGATTTAACTATCCTAAAAACTTACATTTCATGGGTAGCTTGATATAATGCCTGGCAGGAAGAAATGATAGCTTTTCGGTAACATATATGAATTTTAGTGGTTTAAAAATAGCCATACAATTCGTTTGTAACATTTAACAATAGAATTCAAACAGTTTTGTAATGGTTAAATGTGCAGGCTCTAGGGTGGAGTCAGACAGCCTGGTTTAAAATCCTGGCTTGGTCACTAATTAGGTGATTGAACTTAGATAAGTTACTTATTTAGTAGGCCATAGTTTCTTCATCTGTAAAATGGGATCAATTTAATACCAATCCTCATATATTTGAGAGACAATAATTCACAAAAGAAATCTAGCAGAAGTCCTAGCACTTCGTCAGGGCACAATAAATGTTAAATATTCTCATTATGATTATACCTACAAGCTGATATACCATCAGACTTGCTAGTATACTTCCACAGTAATTGCAGCAGAATATCTGATCAAGGATTACTTGAGTGACATGGAGAAAAAATAAATAAATTCTAAATGCTAAAAGTCATGTAAAATCTAGTGTTTCATACACTTGGGAATTTATGTCATAAAAACGTAATACTGAAGAGCCCACATTATCTGTTAAAAAAATACAAAGCATTCATTCCATCTTTATAAAGAGACAGGTAATTCGAGGACGTGAAACCATACAATAAGCACTAAAGTAAGCTTTAGAAACAAGCACTTAAATCTTCATTCCCAAACTAATGTTTTCCAAAAGCACATCTTTTTATTTTAATCTTTGAAATAGAATATACTAAGCAAATGTAAAATGTGCCTTATTTTGCCTCTCTAGATGCCATTACATTTGCTTGCTAAGCCACTTCTTGAGTTCAAGAAATAAAACATAACACTGCTTTCCACGGTTCAAAATAATATTGTCTCTTTAAATTAACACCTGTCTCTTCAGCAGAGGGAACAAATAAGTCTTTACGTTTTCATTTCTACCAAAGGAAACCTCTCTGAATTACAACGTGCTTTTGGTTGAAACATTTTGAGTAAGAAGCTACATCAAAGAATACATTTATAATGAAGTGCATTCATATAAACTTGGCATATACTAAATGCTCATAAAACATTCATATTTTAAGTCCTAGGCTTTTCATTTTTCTAGGGATATTGTATCTGTGAAAATTTAATATTAAATATTACCCAGAAAAACAACGTTTAAGCTTTTAAATTACTAAAGTGCATATAGTGCATTTTCAACAATAGTCTGTTACAGAGTTTTTTGGCTTTGTGGTTTTCTACCTGCCTTTCAAAAAAATAGTAGTAGTAGACGCATGCTAAAAGGTCAGTGGTTCGAACCCACCAGCCACTCCAAAGGAGAAAAGACATGGCAATCTGCTTCTGTAAAGATGTCAGCCGAGGAAACGCTATAAGGTAGTTCTATTCTGTCCTATAGTGTTGCTAAAAACCAAATCAAACCCATTGCCGTTGAGTTGATTCCAACTCATAACAACCCTATAGGACAGAGTAGAACTGCCCCATGAGGTTTCCAAGGAGCACCTGGTGGGTTCAACCTGCCAACCTTTCGGTTAGCAGCCATAGCTCTTAACCACCCCACCACCAGAGTTTCCTAGGGTTGCTATGAGTCAGTATCAACTTGACAGCACACAACAAGAACAAGTATGCCAAACAAAGGGTGAAAAAAAAGACTGTTAGACCTTCTGGGAAATGCTGCATTTGTGAATTAATTGTATAATATTAAAGTCCCATTGGAATATCATCATTTAACTGTTTAGCCCTCAAATTCCTAATTTTTAGGGAGTAATTTTCTCTTACATTTAATTCCAAATTTTGAAGTTAATAAAATAAAAACTCTTAAGTGAATCTTTTTTATTCCTCCCTTATCAGGTTTCTGTATCATAGCCTCAGACAAGAATTAATGGCTATTTATTCTGCGAGATCTACTAAGGCTTGAAAGTTTATCATAGGCTTTAAACATGAATTTCCATCGTTACAAGAGAGCTTTCTGTAGGTGTACCTAACACATTTAACATTTACAAATTCTTAATATGTGTCCTGCAACTACAACCGATACGTTGGATTTCTTCAGTCAACTGATTTGTATTTTCTACATGTATTTTTTTTATTTTATAATAATGAATCTTTTCTTTTTTAAGTACAACTTCCAAATTTGGCTTAGAATCTGACATTGATACTGAGGCATTTGGCGACCTTAAGAAAGTCGCTTGCTGTTGCTAAGATGTATTTAACCACAGCAACTCTGAGACACAAGCCTGGAGCACAGTACCACTTCTTCTGTTTTAACTACAAAGGGGTAGCAAGTGCACATGACTCTAGTTAAATACTCCAGTGTGAGACCATCGCTCAATATGACAGAATGTATACACTAGTATAAAAATTAAGTCACCTTCAGTGAAAAGGTTTACCAGGGATTTTTACTAGCACCCTATGCATTTTTTTTTTTTTTTTTTTTGGTTCTTCAGAGACAACTTCCATTTTCTTGTTACACTAGATGTGAAAAATAATGCTTTCCTCTTCAATTCTGAATGCCCATTACAAATCTCTGGTGATGATTTCAATATTTGTCAAGACCCTTTCATCATAACTCTGGTATCTCCTCTATGCTGGAGAAGGCAAAACAAATGATCCTTGTCTCAGTGACCTTCACCTCCACGCGTCTAGCCCAAGCTAGAAAACGGTGAGCCCCAATCCCTCTCCCTCTTTCACCTAACATGTCAAAACAATCACCATATACTTTGCTTCTACCTACAAAATCTGAATCTGTCTACTTCTTACTCCTTTCCTATTGTGCTACCCTAGCCAAGGACTCTATCTTTCAACTTGGGCTGCTAAAATGACCTCCTACCTGTTCTTCTGGCCTCCAGAGCAGCTCATTCTAATCTGCTCTCCACACTGCAGCCACATTTATTTCATTAAAATAAAAACCTTACCATACTAAGGTCCTTTTTCAATTCCTCAATGATGTCTAATTGCCCTTGGCATAAAGTCTAAGCTTCTTTGCTTGGCTTGCAAGAACCTTCACCATTTGGACCTGCCTAGTGTTTCAGTTTCTTTTTCTGTCACTCCTTATCACACACCATATGCTCTAGGCAAACAGTATATTTATTTCAATCTTTGGACCTCTTCTCAAATTTACCAGCACTTACTCTAAGTCAGAGTTTCTCAATCTTGGCACTGTTCTGGGTTGGATGATTCTTTGGTGGCGGTGGGGGGGCGGGCAATGTCCTCTGCATTGTATAGTGTTTAGCAGCATCCTTGACCTCTATCCACTTGATGCCAGCAGCACCCCGCCACACACACACACACACACACACACAAACACAGTCATGATAATCAAATATGTCCCTAGATCTTTCTAAATGACCCTTGAGGGAAAAAAATAACCTTCCAAGGAGAATCATGGCCCCATGTGAACTCACCCACTCCATGACTTTTTATATCAAATACAATAATAGTTTTAAAAGATCTCTCTCTCTCTCTTTCTCACACACACACACACAGAGTAGTCCAGGGGTAAACAGTCCAGTGCTAGTATGATAGTTCCAAGGTGTCAAGGATCTAGGTTCCTTCTTTTGCTTCACAAACTGAGAATTTTTCCCTCATCTACATGGTTTAAGATGTTTCATCACCATTATGTCAACAGGAAGTGAAAGAGTGGGAGAAATGAGGGTGTCCTTTCCTTTTAAGGGCATAGCCCTAAATTCATACACTACTTCCATGAGTTACGAGAGAGACTTGAAATATAAAAAACCAAGTTTCTGTTACTAAAATGATAATATTGATATAAACAAACAAATAAATAATAATCGAAGTCAGGAGAATGCATTTGGGGAACAAATAGCAGTTTGTGCCATCATCTGCCTCTTTGATCACCAAAATATCTGTGTGCATCAACTTTTATAAGAAACAAATATCCACTTCTTGCCTGAGGAAAACAATCCCATAATCCCAGCCAGTTACTACGCCCAGATCAAAATCCAGGATCTCTGAGATGTGTGCAGCCCTGTCTGCTAGCTACATATGTTGCTTCTTTTGATCAGGAAAACGTGAATTTAAAGAAAAGCTATATGTTCTCCATCACTAAACGCACACACACATACATACACACAAGCTCACAAACCCAACAACAGATGATGTAGGAATAGGAAATCTGTAATTAAAAATAAATAAATAAGAACTGCCCTCCAGAAAAGAGAAGAATGGGAACTGCGCCATAATCTCTGGTCCATAAAAAAATAAACTCACTGCCATCAAGTCAACTCTGACTCATAGCAGGACAGAGTAGAACTGCCCCATGGAGTTTCCAAGGAGCACCTGGTGGATTTGAACTGCCAACCTTTTTGTTAGCAGCCGTAGCACTTAACCACTACACCACCAGGGTTTCCACTTTGGTCCATAGCAATTATCAAATCCTGGTGGCAGGAACTCAGAAGACCCCTGTCATGACAGGGACATAGTTCCTGCCTGGGATGGCTTATCTGGCAGCCCCTTGATTCCTCCAACCCCTACCTTTACTTCTGGAAGCTTCTTCCTTGTCCTTATTCTCTGTGGCCACATCAAAAATGGAGTAAAAAAGAAAGTATACACTTTTTACGGGCTACACAGCTTTTTCAGCCTGCTTAGTGCTAGTGAAGTTTAGGTCCGTGACGGTTGCTTTAGAGCTCAAATAATCACAGACTTTTCTAGGTCAGGCCTGTAGTTTTTTTGCTTATAGTCAGTATCTTGTGCTAAAATCCATCAAGAAAATTTCTAGAAGTGTTGAGCCTGAAGACTTTTACTTACTAGGCATGTGAAAATGGCTGAATGATACTCTTGGTGCAGTATGTCTAAGGAAGGAGAGATCGCTGTGGCTGTAATTGCTATAAAAATTCTATGGAGGAGGTAGGATTTAGGGAGAACTTTACATGTGACAGAAACCCTACTGGTATAGTGGTTAAGTGCTATGGCTGCTAACCAAAAGGTTGGCAGTTTGAATCTACAAGCTGCTCCTTGGAAACTCTATAGGGCACTCTGTCCTATAAGGTCATTATGAACTGGAATTGATGATGGCAATGGGTTTGGCTTGGTTTGGTTTTGGTTTTTCCATGTGACAGTTTTTTGTTTTTTTTTTAATTCAGTCACTTCATTTAACCTTCAGATCAGTCCAGTGATTAGAAGATACACTGTTGTTTTACAGGTGATAAAACTAAAGTTTGAACCTTCCCACTGTTGCACAGCTATTTAAAGAAGTAGAGCTTGGATTCAAATCTACTTCTTCCTGATTTCAAAAGCTTTTCTCTTCCCATTCTTAATAACTTCCTCTTGTGATTTAGAAAAGCCCCAAAGAAAAGGTGGAGAGAGTGTTCTAAACATGAAAAGCCATGAGCAAATGGTACAGAAGAAAGAAAAAGAATATTTGGAAGAGAATTCTACATATAGGTCATCCTGGATTGGGGGCAGCACGGGGGTTTGTATAGGGGAGAAAAAATTAAAGTGAGATTAAATTGAAAAACTCTGACATCAAGAAGTATTTCTAGCAGTTTGATGGCTAATGCTCCTCTGGATGGGCCTCCATTTTTTTTAATTCCATCATACAGCAAGTTGTGTTACAGCCTGGAGCCCATGGATGGTGCAAGCAGTTAACGCGCTAGGCTGCTAAGGTTGGCCATTTGAGTCCACCCAAGGCCATCTCAAAAGAAAGTCCTGGATATCTATTTCTGAAAAATCAGCCACTGAAAACCCAATGGAGCACAGCTCTACCCCAACACATACAAGGTCGCCATGAGTTGGAATCGACTCCGTGGCAACTGATAACTAGTGTTAGAGCAAGCCTTGGTTTTATGAATAGATATTTTAATGCCTGTCCTCTCCCTTTTCTGAGATAATTATTTCTTGATTATCTAGACTTACAGCAGCTCTTGTTCCTACTACGCTAAAGGAAAAAGTTGAAATTACCTTTCTTTTGTAAATATAATCCATGTTGTTTAATATTTATTTCTTCCATATATTTTATTGCTACTACCACAAATAAAAATTAAGTAAATAAATTCAGTTTTTTATTTGTTTTGAAAAATTGTTTAAGAAAAGTGACTTCATTCAGTCTTGGAGTATGGAAGTATGACTTTTTTTACTCTGAGTGACTTTATCTAGCAGAGGAAACACAAGATGCACAAATGAGTTGATTATCATGATAACCATTTTAGCAAGCTGGTTTCATTATCAGTGAATTCATTATCATAGAGGAGTTTCAAAAGAAAAATTAAGGTATTTGAGGGTCACTTAATTAGATAAATGGATCTTGGTAATTAGACTTTTTTGAAAAGATAATGTATTTGTCAGGCATATTTAGGCAAGTTTATTTAATAAATATCCCCCAAGAGATGCTAGTTCCTTTTGTATTTAATCTTGATGGGTTTCTATACATATCCTGAGGATATTAGGGTATTTCCTGTTCTGGTAATGGGCTGCTACAGATTTTCTCTTAGTTTCAGAAATAACAGAAATCTCATCCTAGCCTTAATGACTATTTAAAGAATACTAACTGGAGTAGGTGATTAGCAACAGGAAATACGGTTTATGTAATTGAAATTTATCTTGGGCCCAAAGAGAGAGGAAAGGTTATAAGGTCTAACAGTTTCTTCCTTGCTATTGGATATTAAAGACTCAAAAGGGATATGTCTGCTCTTAAATCAATGCTATTAACTGTATTCATTTGAATCTCCAGTTTAACTTACAAGGTTTTTTGTTGTTTTATATATACTAACTCGTGTAGGCAAGGCAATTTCATCATTCCAGTTAACCAGTAAACATCATGAAATTTATAAAGTGGATATAAAAAATGTACTGGTACTGTCATCACCAATGCATAATCACTTGTGACACTTTTCAGAGGAACACCAATTGTCTAAAAACATGTAAAACGAATCAATAGGTTGATGTATACACATTTCTATAGGTCAAATTACGGAACAACCTTTGATAAATGCAGCAACAGTAAAGAATTTATATGATCTAAAAATGGGAAATAAACTACTAGAAAGTAATAAGGATTATTATAATTATTGATGATTATGTGTTGAGAATAAGTTAGGACTAGATTCAATTTGAATCAAATTCTGAGTAGGACAACATTTGAAAATTTCTTATGTGCTTTCAAGCCTTCAAAAATTTGAATTAAACATCTTAAAATGTGTTTAGGTTAAAGCAGGGCACATATAAATAAACAAAATAATAGATGAGATACCTTCATTACTTCTATTTCTCAAATTCAATCAGACCAATCCTTCAATGATCATCCTGGAAAGACAAGAGGGAAGACACTGAATTTCCATTGCAATTGTTGTTGCTAGGTGCCGCTGAGTTGATTTCGACTCATAGTGACCCCCCCATGTACAACAGCACGAAACACTGTCCAGTCCTGCGCCATTCTCACAGTCTTTGCTATGTTTGAGCCCACTGTTGCAGCCAGTGTCAATCCATCTTGTTAAGGGTCTTCCTCTTTTTCGATGACCCTCCACTTTACAAAGCATGATGTCCTTTTCCAGGGATTGGTCTCTTCTAATAACATATCCAAAGTAAATGAGACAAAACCTTGCCATCCTCACATCTAAGGAGCATTCTGGCTGTATTTTTCCAAGACAAATTCATTTGTTCTTCTGACAGTCCGTGGGTATATTCAATATTCTTCACCAACACCACAATTCAAACTGATCAACTCTTCTTTGGTCTTCCTTATTCATTGTCCAGCTTTTGCATGCATATGAGGCAATTGAAAATACCATGGCTTGGGTACTCAAGTAATAAAAATAGCAACTCAAAGATATGCCTAGATCATCTGAAGGAAAAGAGGCTCACAGGACTGTAGCTGGGAATCTCCCAGCAAAATGCAGAAATAGAGATGACAGATGGAAGGCTGCCTGGAGTAACAGAAAATGTAGAAGCTCAGGCATGTGTCAGACCTTTTTAAATCCACCTCCCCCACTTACAGGCCATGATTTTGGGTAAATTAAGAGCAGCCTCAGGTTCTTAATCTCTAAATTGAGGATGATAAGGCACTTCCCAGTAGAGAAGATGTGAGAATTACATGAGAGAATATACAAGAGAATTTAAGAGAAAGTGCTTCATCTGGACTAAACCAAAGCTAAGAAGTTTCCTGAATACAACCAAACACTTTGAGGGGCAGAGTAGCAGGGGTGGGGATCGGGGGACCATGCTTTCAGGGGAATCTAGGTCGATTGGTATACAAAGTTTATTAAGAAAATGTTCTGCATCCTACTTTGGTGAGTGGTGTCTGGGGTCTTAAAAGCTAGTGAGCAGCCATCTAAGATGCATCAATTGGTCCCAACCCAGCTGGAGTAAAGGAGAATGAAGAACACCAAAGTCACAAGGACAGAAAGGGCCACATAAATCAGAGACTCCATCAGCCTGAGACCAAAAGAACTAGATGGTGCCCAGCTACCACCAATGACTGCCCTGACAAGGAACACAAGAGAGTCCCCGATGGAGCAAGAGAAAAGTGGGATGCAGAACTCAAATTCTAGTAAAAGAGACCAGACTTAATGATCTGACTGAGACAGGAGGAACCCCAGAAAGCATGGCCCCTGGACTCTCTGTGAATCCAGCACCAAAACCATGCCTGAGGCCAACTCTTCAGATAAAGATTAGACTGGACTATGGGACATAAAATGATACTCGTGAAGAGTGTGCTTCTTGGCTCAAGTAGACACATGAGACTAAATGGACAGCTCCTGTTCAGAGGAGAGATGAGAAGGCAGAGAGGGTCAGGAGCTGATTAAATGGACACAGGAAATCAGGGGTGGAAAGGAGGAAGGTGCTGTCACAGTATAGGGAGAGCAACTAGGGTCACATAACAATGTATGTATAAATTTTTGTATGAGAGACTAACTTGAATTGTAAACTTTCACTTAAAGTACAGCAATAAAATAAAATAAAAGAGAAAATGCTTAACACAATTCTTAACACATGATAGACTTTTTAAAAAATATGATATTTCTTTTTTCAAGTGAATGAAACAAAAAGGTCTTATTCTAAGGACACACTTGGAATACTACAAAACCCAAGTGACAATATGGCAAGCAGAGAACACAGGTTAGCATTTATCTCCTTTGTTAAGCCTATTGATTATGCCACAAACACCACCAGAATAACCTGTTGATGGAGATAAGCTGTATATTAGACTTACTATGGTAAGATTATCAGCAGTATCTCCAGAAGAGAAAAATGAGAAAAGATATTTGCAGGATTCTAGAGCTTCCAGGTCTTTCAAGTGGGAAAAGTGTTGGGAGTAGGCAGAGTTTTTTAGATTGGTGAACCTAGCAAGGTGACAATCTTAAAGGAATCTTAAGGGTCTTGATAAGTAAGCTGTTTAGCTCTTCCACAGTCTTATCTTCCAGGACAAGTATTTCCTGGAGCATATAAATAAGTTACTTCTGCTTTGTCACAGTATTGTTTAACATAGGAAGAAAGAAGTATGTTGACTTCATTTATTAAGCCTCACATAGGTTTTCTGTCGAGTTTTTTGTTTGTTTTTGGTTTTTTTGTTTTGTTTTTAACAAGAAAGATAGCATCTTTTTTTATTTTGATTGTCTACTTGCATTAACTAGCATCTTTATATACAAATTAACTTACAGTGTATGATACATAACAAGGTTATCTCATTCCTGATTTTAAAGCAAATGCTTTCAGTAAATCCCATTTAAACTCTTGGAATTGTATAATACTGTACATTTTTTGTTTTCTATTTCTATTATGTTTTTATCTTATTTACTCCTTCTGGTGTCCTTATTTTCTTTTACTTTTTGTAATTTCTTGTTTTCAATCATTAATTTAGAGATTTAGATTATTTTTTGTTAATATAAATATTTATACCAACAAATGTTCCCTCTGAGCACTGATTTTTCCATATTGACAGATTTTTTATGTATAGTATTTTCATTAATTGTATTTTATAGATTGTCTGCAATTTGATTTCTTATGACCTAAAAGTTGTTTAAAAAGTTATTAAATTTTCATGTGGCATAGATTATGTTTTGTAATTTTGTTGCCTACTTTCTACTTTTGTTATTACATTTTACTTTAAACGACACTATGATTAGATTTAATTTTTTAGAATTTATTAATGTCTATCTGTGGTCTAACTTTTAGTTAATTTTTGTGACAGTTCCAAGAGCACTGATATTTTTCTGTTTTCATGGTATTATTAATAATTTTACTTAAGTTTTCTCATTCTTATTTATCTGACATGGAATGATAGCATGAATTAAAGACTCCTAAGACTACTGTGTTTCTGACTCTCCTTACATGAATGTTGCTAAATTTGTCACAATACTATTAGATATTCATTTTGTACTGCATCCTTTATTGCTATAAAGTATCCTTCTTCATTTCCTGTTTTTATGTGTGTTTTTTGTTCTTATTGTTTTTAGTGTTGCCCTGTATTCATCCTCTGGGAACACAACTGTCCAACTCATAGTTGACATGTTTAGCTCAGCTGTTTCCAAATGTGGCTTCAGGGTAGGAATGTGATCCAAGGGAGGGCAGTTAGAGTGTCAGTAGACACACAGGGATAGGAAGAGGTCCAAAGCCAGCCCAGTAAGCAAGAGCACAGGGGAATTCAATCTATGAAAAATAAGTCCTATTTTTGCAGACAAATTGGAATAAGGCTAGAGCTACAATGGGCTAACTCTTTACCACACAGGGACAACCTGCCTGAGAGTGGAAATAATATAAGAAAAGCTTCATTGAGAAGTAGAGAGAGTGGAACTAATATAAGAAAAGCTTCATTGAGAAGTACAGAAGATTACTAATACAATTTCTGAGGAACTAGATCATGTTAGACTTTCAGTCACTTGTACCTTTCAGTGCTTTTGTTATGTAATCCAATAATTACCCCTTCTTTAGGGAGATTCAATATCAGTTAAGTTTCTGTCACTTCCCATAAAAAATATCCCATCCATGATAAGCAGTAATTTTCCTACTATCCATTCTTTTCTCAGTGTGTTAGGTCAGAGTGTAATTTTCTAAAAGATAAAAAATATGACTCTAAAATTAATACATAATGAGCATTTGTGAAAGATTTATATAATTCCTTAATGAAGAAAAAGTAGCACAATAAACCTGTGAAGAAAGAGAATACTAGAAACTGGCATTATAATCAAATAACAAGAAAAGCTGCAATGCTATTTTAATGTTAGATTTCAAAGATGATTATTAGCTTTCAGGGAAATAAAACAATATTTTTTTAATAAATAAATAAAACAATAATTTTTTGCAACTGTATAGAACAAAAACTATTTGCAACCTGTCAATTTTCTGCAAGTTAACAGCTCCCTTTACAGAGCATAGTATGGTTCTTAGCAATACTAAAAAGAAAGTGGAAAAAAACAAAATACAGGTACTTACAGATGACTCAGGTAGCTTGTCTATTAAATCATTGGGGAGTATGCAACAGTTTTGCCCTCTTTTCATGTTTTGGATACTTTTCTTAACAGTTATTCCTTTATGGAGAGAAATTATAACTCCATATCACTTGGCAATATGGGTAGAGTGTTTTTAAAGCCTCTTCCTGTCAAACTGGGGGATAAACGATCCCTATACAAGCAGTCTCTGGGTTATGAACTAGATCTGTACCTAAGTCTGTCTTTAAATCAGATTTGTAGGTAAGTAGGAACAGGTATGTATGGTTCTTATTTAGCATCAGTTAGTCAAATGTTTGTCTTAGTATATAGTATATATTTACCTCACTATGAGTCAGAATCTCCTTGATGGCAATAGGTTTGGAGTTTATGCATATGAAGCACTTGAGAAACACTTCCAAACCATGCAATGTTTTCAGGAGAGTCACAAAGTAGTGTGTGTGTTTGTTATTATAAAACCTTGTATTTAACTCAAATTTTTAATATAATAGCCTTTATGGCAGTCTATTCTTAAGTATGAGTTGTTACAGCAACATGTAAAAAAAACTAGCATAGCAGAGCTTATAAAAATATCTCACAGACGCGAGGGCACAGTTAGCAAACAAATGTAGAAGGCACGCGTTATTTGCATAAAAGTACAGCATAGTGATAAAAGGGTCAGTTAATCAAGAAGATTTAACAATCATAAATATATATGCACCCAACATTGGAGCACCTAAATATGTAAAGCAAATACTGATTGAATGAAGGGAGAAATAGATAGCACTAAAATAATAGCTGGAAACTTCAATATACCACTTTCAATACTGGACAGAACATCTAGAAAGAAGATCAACAAGGAAACAGAGGACCTGAATGACCCTATAAAACAACTATACTTAACAGACATCTATAAAAGACTCCACCCAACAACAGCACAATATACTTTCAACTCCAGTGCAGATGGATCATTCTCCAGGATAGACCACATGTTAGATCACAAAGCAAGTCTTGATAAAGTTAAAAAGATTGAAATCACATGAAGTATTTTTTCTGATCACAATGGAGTGAAGCTAGAAATCAATAACAGGAAGGAAAAAAAAGTGGAAAATATACAAACATATGGAAATCAAACAACACACTATTAAACTACCAATGGGTTGAGGAAGAAATCACAAATTTCTTAGAGTCAAATGAAAGTGAAAGCACAACATATCAAAACATATGGGATGCAGCAAAGGCAGTACTCAGAGGGAAACTTATAGCAATAAATGCCTACATGAAAAAGGAAGAAAGATTTCAATTAACATTCTAACTCAGTAACTCCAGGAATTAGAAAGAGAAGAGCAAACTAAGCCTAAACCTACAAGAAGAAAGGAAATAACAAAGATCAGAGCAGAAATAAATACAATCAAAAACAGAAAAACAATAAAGAGAATCAACAAAACTAAAAGTTGATTCTTTGAAATGATCAATAAAATTGACAAACCTTTAGCTAGACTGATAAAGAAAAGATGCAAATAACAAAAATAAGAAATGAAAGAGAAAACATTACAACTGACAGAAATAAAGAGAATTATGACAGAACATTATGAATAACTGTATGGCAACAAAATGGATAAACTAGACAAAATGGACAAATTCTTAGAAGCACATAACCTACCCAAACTGACTCAAGAGGAAATAGAAAGTCTCAACAGACCCATAACGAACGAAGAGATGGAATTAGTGACCAAAAACCTTCCAACAGAAAAAAAAACCCTGGACAAAATGGCTTCACTGGGGAATTCTACAAATATTTGGAGAAGAATTGACATAATACTCTTTAAACTCTTCCAAAAGATAGAGAAGGAAGGAATACCCCCTAATTCATTCTATGAAGCAAACATAACCCTGATACCAAAACCAGACAAAGACACCAAAAGAAAACTACAGGCCAATATCCCTTATGAATATAGACAAAAAAATCCTCAACAAAAATACTAGCAAACAAAATTAACAGCATATTATTAGAAGAGTCATACACCACGACCAAGTGGGCTTAATTCCAGGAATGCAGGGATGGTTCAACATTAGAAAATCAATCAACATAATACACCACTTCAACAGAACAAGGGAAAAGAACCAGATGATCATCTCTATAGATACAGAAAAACAACTGGATAAAATCCAATACCCTTTCTTGATGAAAACTGTAAAGAAGATTGGAATAAAAGGGAAATTCCTCAGTATGATTCAGGGCATCGATGAAAATCCACAACTAACATTATACTTGATGGAGAAAGACTGAGAGATTTCCCTGTGAAATCGGGAACTAGACAAGGGTGCCTCCTCTCACCACTTCTATTCAATATTGTATTAGAAGTCCTAGCAAGAGCAATAAGACAAGAAAAAGAAATAAAATGTATCCAGATTGGAAAAGAAGAAGTAAAATTATTTCTATTCGCAGATGATATGATCCTACATATAGAAAATCCCAAAGAAAACTTCTAGACCTAATAGGAATTTAGCAAAGTTGCCAAGTACAAAGTCAACAAACAAAAATCAGTTGGGTTTCTAAACACCAGCAATGAGAAATCTGAAAGGGAACTTAGGGAAACAATTCTATCTACAATAGCATCTAAGAGAATAAAATACCAAGGAATAAATCTAACCAGGGACATGAAGGACTTCTACAATGAAAACTATAAAACACTGCTGAAAGAGATTAAATAAGACTTTAATAAATGGAAAAATGTTCCATGTTCGTGGGTTGGAAGACTTAATATTGTTAAGATATCAATACTACCTAAAAAGATCTATAGATTCAACGTAATCTCAATCATAAAATGGGCAAAAGACTTGAATAGACATTTCACCAAAGAGGACATTCAAATGGCCACAGACACATGAAAAGATGCTCAGCATCACTAGCCATCAGAAAGATGCAAATCAAAACCACAATGAGATACCATTTCACTTCCACTAGGATGGTTAAAACATTAAAATAAATAAATAAATAACAAATATTGGCAAGGATGTGGGAAAATTGGAACCATTTTCCATTGTTGGTGGGAATGCAAGATGGTACAACCATTGTGAAAAATAGTGTGGCAGGTCCTCAAAAATCTAAAAATAGAACTACCATATGGCCCAGAAATTCCACTCCTAGGTACATAACCAAAAGACTTGAAAACAGAGATTCAAAAAGAGACTTATACACCAATGTTCATTGCAACATTATTCGCAATAGTCAAAAGGTGGAAACAACCTAAATGCCCATCAACAGATAAATGGATAAACAAAATGTGGTACATACATACAATGGAATGCTACTCAGCCAGTAGAAGAAATGAAGTCTTGACACATGCTACAGTATGGATGGAGCTTGAAGACTTTATCCTGAAAGAAATAAGACAATCAAAAAAGAATAAATATTGTATGAACTTACTTCTATAAAAAGACAAGAAAAGGCAAATGTTCAGAGACTAAAGTTATTACTAGTTACCAGGGGCAGGAGGGAGGGGTTAATGGTGATGGAAAAATCACATTTAGGGTCGGATTGAACAGCCAATTATTGTAATTGCTGTCAATAAGTTGCACATCTGTAAAAAGTTGAACTGCGAAAGTTGTGTGATAGATATATTTACAGCCACGCCAAAAAAAAAAGAGTAGCTGCTGAGGCTGCTTATGTACAACCTAACACCTCGTGGGATTTGGTTCCTGGTTTTGGAGGTTTAGGGTCATGGTTTCATGGGACATCTCAGTTAACTGGTCTAATAACATATTTAGTGCATCTGTTCTTTATGTAGCACATGGGGTCTTGAAATTTTGCAAACAGCAGTCCAAGGCACAAAAATTGGTCTCTATATACCTGAAGTAACACACAAAGGAGAGTCAGGAATACAAGGAGGAAATGGAATGTGTGGATAATTGCCTCCATGAACAACTGCCTCCTTTCCCATGACACTAGAAGAACTGGATAGTGTCTGGCTACCATTACTGAACATTTTGATCAAAGACTCCATAGAAGAATCCTGAACAAAAGAGGCAAAATGCAGAACAGAATTTCACCTTCTCATGGACTCCAGACTTTATGGAGCCATGGAAGCTGGATGAACTCTGAAACTACTGCCCTGAGATAATCTTTAAACCTTAAACCAGAAGTATCCCCTGATGTCTTCTTAAAACCAAACAATAGTTTAGATTAACCAGTAAAGAATGTCTGCCTTGGGTATTATGCTCTTTTAAGAACTATCTATATGGGATCAAATTGACAACAATAACTCGAAAGATTAGATAGGAACCTTAGGGGGCACTGAGTGTATGTTAATGGGGGAGGAACAACTCAGAAAAGGAGGATGAGAATGGTTGCACAACACAAAGAATGTAATCAGTGTCATTGAATTGTCTATGTAGAAACTGTTGAATTGGTCAGGTTTGGAACTGGTTCATTTCCGTTAGAATTCCTGCTGAGAATTTGCATTTCCACCTTCAGATATACTGAATCAGAGTCTACATTTTAACAAGTTCCCAGGTGATTCTTACGTATAATAAATTTTGAGAACCACTGCTCTACTAGTGGTTCTCAGAATTACTTCCTAAACAGCAGCATTAGGATTGCCTGGGAACTTGTTAGAAATGCAAATTCTCAGCGGGGGTTCAAACCAGAACTAACCAGTCCTAAACCCTGAGCAAAGCATATATCTTGATTTTGCTGTGTATATTCTCAACAACAACAAAATAAATAATTCTTTTTTTAAAGGGGGGTATTAAAATCTTCAACTACTACTGGTGAGTTTTGGCTTTGCTGCCCAGTTACCTATTTGTCTTAGAACTGTCATACCCCTACAGTCCACATGGTTATAGCACTAGGGATTCTAGTGGCCATATTTGTATAATGTTACTGGGTCCTACTCACCACCCACAGACCGAGAGAGAACAAAAGTGGACACCCTAACCCAAACTGGTCCAATCAATTATCCCCACTGCTGTGAAAATTAGGAATTAGATCAGGTAAGTATTAACTTCTTTTTCAATGGAATAAATGAAGGCTTACACAAAAACAGGAAGACTGGCTTTAATTAGACTTATATACAGAAAGAGTAGGAACGTGCACGCAAAAGATATTTTCCTGGTTTCTTCTTGTTGTTGTTAGGTGCAGTTGAGTTGGTTCCACCTCATAGCAACCCTATATACAATAGAATGAAACACTGTCCAGGCCTGTGCCATCCTCACAATCTTTGTTATGCTTGAGCCCACTGTTGCAGCCACTGTGTCAATCCATCATGTTGAGGGTCTTCCTCTTTTTTGCTGACCCTCTACTTTATCAAGCATGATGTA
Source organism: Trichechus manatus latirostris (assembly GCF_000243295.1). NCBI lineage: Eukaryota > Metazoa > Chordata > Mammalia > Sirenia > Trichechidae > Trichechus > Trichechus manatus. The sequence goes on along the minus strand of NW_004443949.1, from coordinate 6,491,105 downwards.
CTTCTCTGGGGACTGATCTCTCCTGATAACTTGTCCAAAGTATGTGAGACATAACTCACCATTCTTCCTTTTAAGAAGAATTCTGATTGTACTTCTTCCAAGACAGATTTGTTCATTCTTTTGACAGTCCATGGTATATTCAATATTCTTTGCCAACACCACAATTTAAAGGCATCAATTCTTCTTCCGTCTTCCTTATTCATCATCCAACTTTCGCGTGCATCTGAGGTGACTGAAAACACCGTGGCTTGAGTCAGACGCACCTTAGTCTTCAAGGTGACGTCTTTGCTTTTTAACACTTTAAAGAGGTATTTTGCAGCAGATTTGCCCAATGCAATGTGTCTTTTGATTTCTTGACCGCTGCTTCCACAGGTGTTGATTGTGGACCCAAGTAAAATGAACTCCTTGACAACTTCAATCTTTTCTCTGTTTATCATGATGTTGCATATTGCTCCAGTTGTGAGGATTTTTGTTTTCTTTATGTTGAGGTGTAATCCATATTGAAGACTGTGGTCTTTGATCTTCATCAGTAAGGGTTTCAAGTCCTCTTCACTTTCAGCAGCCAAGGTTGTGTCATCAGCATATCGTGGGTTGTTAATGAGTCTTCCTCCAATTCTGATGCCTCGTTCTTCTTCATATAGTCCACCTTCTCGGATTATTTGCTCAGTATACAGGTTGAATAAGTATGGTGAAAGAACACCATCCTGTCGCACACCTTTCCTGACTTTAAACCATGCAGTATCCCCTTGTTCTGTTCGAACGACTGCCTCTTGATCTATGTACAGGTTCCTCATGAGCACAATTAAGTGCTCTGGAATTCCCATTCCTTGTGATGTTATCCATAATTTGTTATGATCCACAGAGTCCAATGCCTTTGCATAGACAATAAAACACAGATAAACATCTTTTTGCTATTCTCTGCCTTCAGCCAGGATCCATCTGACATCAGCAATGACATCCCTAGTTCCACATCCTCTTCTGAATCCGGCTGGAATTCTGGCAGTTCCCTGTCGGTATACCACTGCAGCCACTTTTAAATGATCTTCAGCAAAATTAACTTGCATGTTGATATTAATGATATTGTTTGATAATTTCCACATTCGGTTGGATCACCTTTCTTGGCAATAAGCATAAATATGGATCTCTCCCAGTTGGGTGGCCAGGTAGCTGTCTTCCAAATTTCATGACATAGACAAGTGAGCACCTCCACTGCTCCATCCATTTGTTGAAACATCTCAGTGGGTGTTCCATCAATTCCTGTGGCTTTGTTTTTTGCCAATGCCTTCAGTGCAGCTTGGACTTCTTCCTTCAGTAGTATCAGTTCCTGATCATATGCTACCTCCTGAAATGGTTTGAACGTCGACCAATTCTTTTTGGTATACTAATGATGTGTATTCCTTCCATCTTCTTTTGATGCTTCCTGTGTCGTTCAATATTTTCCCCATGGAATCCTTCAGTATTGCAACTCGAGGCTTGAAGTTTTTCTTCAGTTCTTTCAGCTTGAGAAATGCCAAGCGTGTTCTTAATTTTTGATTTTCTATCTCCAGGTCTTTGCACATGTCATTATAATACTTCGTCTTCTCGAACTGCCCTTTGAAATTTTCTATTCTGCTCTTTTACTTCAACATTTCTTCCATTTGCTTTAGCTACTTGATGTTCAAGAGCAAGTTTCAGAGTCTCTTCTGACATCCATTTTGGTCTTTTCTTTCTTTCTTGTCTGTTTAATGACTTTTGCCTTCTTCATGTATGATGTCCTTGGTGTTATTCCACAACTCCTCTGGTCTTTGGTAATTAGCATTCAACATCAAATCTATTCTTAAGATGGTCTCTAAATTCAGGTGGGATATACTCAAGGTCGTACTTTGGCTCTCGTGGACTTGTTCGAATTTTCTTCAGTTTCAACTTGAACTTGTATATGAGCAATTGATGGTCTGTTCCACAGTCAGCCCCTGGCCTTGTTCTGTCTGATGATATTGAGCTTTTCCATTGTCTTTTTCCACAGAAGTAGTCAACCTCATTCCTGTGTATTCCATCTGGTGAGGTCCACGTGTATAGTCACCATTTATGTTGGTGAAAAAAGATATTTGCAGTGAAGAAGTCATTGGTCTTGAAAAATTCTATCATGTGATCTCCGATATTGTTTCTATCCAAAGCCATATTTTCCAACTACTGATCTTCTTCTTTGCTTCCAACATTCGCATTCCAATCACCAGTAATTGTCAGTGCATCCTGATTGCATGTTCGATTAATTTCAGACTGAAGAAGTTGGTAAAAATCTTCAATTTCTTCATCTTTTGCCTTAGTGGTTGATGCATAAATTTCAATAATAGTCGTATTAACTGGTCTTCCTTGTAAGTGTATGGATATTATTCTATCACAGCGTTGTACTTCAGGATAGATCTTGAAATGTTCTTTTTGACAATGAACGCAACACCATTCCTCTTCAAATTTTTATTCCTGGCATAGTACACCACATGATTGTCCGATTCAAAATGGCCAATACCAGTCCATTTCAGCTCTCTAATGCCCAGGATATCGATGTTTATGTATTCCATTTCATTTTTGACTATTTCCAATTTTCCTAGATTCCGAGTTCGTACATTCCACATTCCAATTATTAATGGATGTTTGCAGCTGTTTTTTCTCATTTGGTTGTGCCACATCAGCAAATCAAGTTCCCAAAAGCTTGACTCCATCCATGTCATTAAGGTCGACCGTCCTTTGTGGAGGCAGCTCTTCCCCAGTCATCTTTTGAGTGCCTTCCAACCTGAGGGGCTCATCTTCTGGCACTATATCAGACAATTTTCCACTGCTGTTCATAAAGTTTTCGCTGATTAATTCTTTTCAGAAGCAGACCACCAGATGCTTTTTTCTAGTCTGCCTTAGTCTAAAAGTTCAGCTGAAACCTGTCAGCCCTGGGTGACCCTGCTGGTATTTGAATACCGGTGGCATAGCTTTCAGCATCGCAGCAACACATAAGCCCCCACAGTACAACAAACAACAGACATGTGGGGGCCTGGTCTCTTATCACCCTTTATTCTCCAGCTTAGGCAGTTCTTGAGGCCCTGTTATAACTCTGACCTTGGGTTACATGAAACACCTCTGTACCATCATAATACATGTCCTGTTTTTACTTATGCTAGCCTCAAAAGGTTCCTATTAATTTCAATCAGAAGAGACTAACAAATATACAGTAGAAGTGTTTCTACTGTAGTAATTAACACTCCAGTAGATAAAATAAAATTTGGGCCGAACTGAAGTTATCATTTAGAACTGCCATTCAAATAAGAAGTTTAGTGTTGTAGAAAATGGAAGAAATTCCATTAATACAAACTTTCTAGCAAGAGATTTAAATCTAGAAAATAAGCCCAAGGAAATCAAGGATAGATATATAACTATATACCTATAAGCACATCATAGTCACATACTTTATAATTGCAGATAATGTCAAAAATTGGAAATAATCTACACATTCAACATTGTGGTATTTATTAAATCTATATTTGGCATTCACATAATAAATTATATGTCCTAGGCTGGGTTCTCCAGAGAAGCAAAACCAGTAAAGCACATAAATATATACATATAGAGAGAGATTTATATCAAGGAAACAGCTCATGCAACTGTGGAGGCTAGAACGTCCCAAGTCCATGGATCAGAGTAGAGGCCTCTTCCAAGTCACGCAGCCTCAGAAGTTGGCAAGCCCAAGATCAGCAGGTTGGAGAGCAGGGCTCCCTCTCACAGGCTGTGAAGATCAACTAATAACAAGTTCGGCAGATAAACTGACAGCTCGAGTCCCAAGAACCAGAGATGAGACGACAGGAGGCAGCCACAGGATCCAGAGAGAGCAAAAAGCCAGAACGTCTGCTTATATTCAGATGCGGGCCACACCCCCAAGGAGACTCCCTTTCAGCTGATCGGCTACCTACAGTATATTCAATCATGGCAGTGATCACATTAAAACACTGAGAATCATGGCCCAGCCAAGTTGACACACAATCTTAACGATCACATTATACAATGAAAAAAATTATTATGTAGCTCTAACTACGTAAATATAGAAGAATTTCTGTGAATTATTAAAGAATGCAAATCATTTTGTAAATAACCCAATTTTTATAAACGTGCATGTGTATTGAACAATATTGAATGGATATACACCAACGTGTTAACAATTATTATTCCCTGGTTTGTGCACTGCAGGTAAATTTATACTATAATTTTTTTTTGATGTGGTATTAATTACATTATTCATAATACCAAACCAACAACCAAACTCATTGCCGTCAAGTCGATTCCAACTCATAGCGACCCTACAGGACAGAGTAGAACTGCCCCATAGTGTTTCCAAGGAGCAGTTTATGGATTCAAACTGCTGACCTTTTGTTTAGCAGCCGGGCTCTTAACCACTGCGCCACCAGGGCTCCTATTCATAACAAGCATCTATTATATAATTATAGGAAATAAAGCTATTTCTATTTTGAGAGAAAAGAAATCTACACGACTAGAGAAGTTTGTTAAGCTGAGAAAGAGGCCACAGAGACTCAAGAGTAAAAATAAGAACATAAAATGGAGTCAAAGGCCAAATGGTGAGGCACTAGGAAAAGGCCTCATTTCCAGGTAGTGGGAATGATCTCTTAAGAACTAGGTTATCTCCCTTTTAGTAACTCTAGAAAGGTAAGTAGAGCAGACTGGTAAGGGGCAGAAAAAGAATTTCAAATCTGATAAAGAGAATTTCACCTTGAAGATCTTGAAGAAGCTTTTTCAGTTATATGAAGTTGCGGGGAGAGGGGCAAGAACATTCTGACAAGAATGCCTTGCAGTGTGGCTTTGGGCAATTTAACGTTTTAAAATTAATTTAACAATTTATCTTTCACCCTGTGATGGATATCTTCCATTTGCCTCTTCATGCCCCCTTTGCCCTCTTCTCGATCCTGTTCGTCACCCTGACGTTCCAATAGTACCAAACAAGGTGGTCCCAAGTCCTCTGGATTCTTGTTGGCCCACGCAGAGTGCAGTCAGGAAAGGGAAAAGGGGTGGAGAGTGAAGCCAGGGTACTCACTCCATGGGCAGGCATTCCTGCCACCTAATGAAGCGAGTGTCTCTTCACATAGCTTCTCTTCTGTGCTCCCTCTCCTCATGCGTTCAAGCTGTGGGATGGAAATGCATACACCGCACCGCCGTATTGCACTGAACAGCCTGAGATGGAGAATAAAGGGCTGAAAAAAAACCAGGATAATCTCTTGCATGAGCTTGCTCTCTTACACGTGTCTTAGTTTCTTAGGGCTGCTGTAACAGAAATACCACAAATGAGTGGCTTTAAAGAACAGAAATTTATTTCCTCACAGTTTGTGTAAACATTTATTTGTTCTATGGAAGAAGAACGTTGATGCTTACTTGGTCTAATTCTTAATTTCCTCAGTAAGGTTCCCTACTCGTTGCCCTCACCTTTTAAATAATCTCTTTATTAAACACTCTTCAAATCACCCAGTGTCACGTGCCATCTGTTTCCTGCAGGACCCTCACTAATGCAAATACTTATTTGTAAAACAGATTAGCAGATCTTCCCCTCTGTTCTTTAAAGGAAACTACTTCATTAAATAATATTACATCAGCTTTATGGCTACTCATGGAATGTATAATTACAAAATTGACCTATAGCAGACCTGTAGTACTCTGCCACATCTCCCACATCTCTCTGCTGGCTTCCTTTGCGTTCATTCCCTAAGCCGGCACCTGCTCTCTTTGTTGAAGGACTACCCTTGAGTGCTGGTAGAATCCCTCTACTTGTGCACAGGAAAAGAAAACAGAAGTGCCTGGAAATTTATATTCTATCACTCCCACCCCAGCAGCCCCTAACCAGTGGTGTTGGTGTATAAATACTTCAGCTCCCTCAACCCTGACAGAGGCAACTCTGAGGCATAACCTCGCCTGTCTCCACATATCCCCTGCTGGATTGAGCCACAGTTGCTCTCCGTGAGACTTGACTTGATATCACAAGCTTGCTTGGATTCCATCCCTTTCCTTCCCTTTGCAGGTTCCCATTCATCTATGATTTTTTCTTGGATATAATTCCTGATGAGTCTCTTTCACCAAAATCCTCAATCTCAGCTCTGCTTCAGAGTAACTCAACCTAACTCAGAAACCACATGAAACATATCAAAAATAAATTTTAAAATATATATAGAAGACAGAAGAAATCATTCCTAAGCATTATAAGTAAACAGAAACACATCTGAAAGAAACTTAGGTTAGGTACATTTGGGTTTTTGATCAAGAATGATTTAAAATATTTAACTTTTAGCTTTGTCAGGATTTTCTAAAAAGCAATGCTTGCGGAAGAACTGATTCAATTTCTCTGACAACTTTTCAATGCTGAGATATTAAATTCTAAGAGCATGAACTCTGATGAGATCACATTATCCATGACATGGAGGTGGGCACTGTAAAAGGTGGTACCATTCTGCTGACTTTTCTTAGGGCCACACAACTGGGAAGAAAGTAGTAGATGCTCAATGAACTAGTTAAACTTGGAGAGGTATCCTGGTCATTTTTTCATACTCCAGGAAATTCAGACCTGATTCATTTTGAACCTCTCTAGGGAGGACAGGAGTCTTTGTAAAATCAGAGTAATGGCGTGGAGAAGAGACCAAAAAGACAAGGTTCATATCTTCCTATTTCAGCCTTTACTTTGATAAATAAGATGACCAAGTCCAAACAGTCTATATGGTTTACACAAAACCATTCAGCTGGTTTGTAGAAGAACAGAAACTTAGACCCAGGTTTACACAGTTCTATCTAAATGTGTTTCCATTGCTGATATCATTTATTCCACTCTGGAAATTATTTAAATACATATTTTTCAACATTCTGAGAGATGCAAATTTAATCTTTCACTACCTATTGATTTTTTCAGATAATTGTTGCAATTGTATCAGAAAGTTGAGTGATGATTTGGTTAATTTAACTACCAAAATTGATTGAGGTTAATCATTTATAAAGTCATTAGAAAGTTTACCTTCTTCATTACGAGTCTAACATAAAAGTGAGGGCTTGTAGGGTCACCAGCTCTCCTCCAACAAGGGAGCCACAAGTCACCAACAAATCAACAACTTAGAGAATTTTTAACATAAAAATCAAGTTTTATAATAAAAATTTAAAACATTTATTCAAGTCAATAAACAATTTTTAAATATTAAACCGGTTTATTTCTTATCTATTCCTTTCATTTGCAGAGACAAAAAGATGATTTTCCCCATATTAATTTCTAAGCAATTTCTCAATTTACAATGAATTAATTGAAAGAATAGTTGCATTCTTCCTGCACCTGTAGAAAACAGTAGTGATGGAAACAACTTTTTAAAAGATGGTCCCATAAATCCATATACCTGAACTATTTTCACTGGGACATCATTGCTATAGTTTTCAAAATAGAATAAGTAAACATAAGCTCTGTAAATGAGTTCTTCCTGAGTTCTGGCAACTATTACATTGAATATTGTACATTGTTTTGGTCTGGCTAGTTGTGACATATTTATCAAACCATTCTAAGATGATTATATGCACTTCGATGTTATGTTAAAAAGCAGAAGAGAGATGTCGTTACATATTAAAACAGAGTCAGTCACTTAAAACAAAGTGGGGAATTAAGAGAATAACTACTGATACTTTAGCTATACAGTTTATTAGATTAGTTAACTGGTGTTATAACTATTCTGTGGGAGTATATCAGACAAAGGGCAAGGATGGCAACAGGAGAGTGCTGGAAGGGCTCTATGATAAGATGGGAGGAATAATTGCCTACTTAATCTATTTGTCTGAGGCTAATACACCTCAGTTTTCTCCGAATGCCATCAATACCGTTTTAAAATAGAAATTTTCAACCTCAGGATGTATGTGGTGGTGCGTCTAGCTTTTGAAGTCACTGACAAAAAGATTCGATAATGTTCCATGTTATGACACTTCCATTATCCCGCAAAATAAAGACTTTCTTGCTTAAAAAAATTAAAGAAGAGGTTCTGTGCTTCAAAGTAAGGCTTGCCTCCACCTAATACTGAAGGTTTCATTCATACTGTGTGTGTGCAGAGTACAAATGGAAGTGTAGGAGTTAGTCTGGCTCTGTCAGTGACACAGTCAGAGAGCCTGACGTTGGGTTACCCGGGCCGAGACTGCTGCTGTGTAACCCTAACCTGTCACATTCAAAGGCTGAGGAAGAACTTTGAAACAACTGGTGTGCGGTGAAAAGCAAACGGCACCGGGTTTTAGTACACAACCACTGAACCAAGTCCAGAAAGTTCATCCTACTACAGTATTTCTCTGAGTTCCAGGACCTGGGTTAATGGGCTCAGGGTGTGCGTTATAATAGTCACTGAAGCTTGGAAGATACCAAGTACCCAAATAATACGTCTACCAATTAGCATTTTATAAATTTGGGGCGGTGGGCTTAGAAGGTCTATAAGTAACATTCCTCTCCTTCCATTCCAAGATCAGAAAACACTAGCACAGGAGTAGTATGCCAGCTCTCTTACTGGTAAAAAGCTAGCTTTGAGGACACATGGCAGGCATGTCGACACATGGCTTGCTAACACTCATATGAATTTAACGTTCATACTCCCCACCCCAAGACACAGCTGGAAGTAAAGTCAACTCCACTAAGTTTACCACTCATGGGAAAGAGCTGACCAGGATGTACTTTCTCTGCAGGCAGGCAGATCTCAGAATCAAAAAAAAAAAAAAAAAAAGAGGAAAAGGTGGGCCCATCATCCTGCTCTTCTTAGCAAAATAATTGGAGAACTCACTCTTATTCTCATGGAGGGTCCACGAGTGCTACTTTAGTGTGTGGTTTTCAGCTGGGGGGGAGATACATATCCTAGGAGACATTGACAAGTATATGAGGATGCTCCTGGCATTTAGTGGGAGAGGGTCAGAGGTGCCAAACATCCTGCAAAGCACATTACAAACTGGGCAATGAAGAATTTTCCTGCCTATTATCCGATTGCACTGCTTTTGAGAAACACTGCTAGGAGCCCTTGCAGAGGGAAGCATGAGGAGTGAGGAATGAGTCCTCCTAGAAGTTCTGGAAGTGGGCATGTGTATGCGTGTATGCATGTCTGCAGCTGCCGGTATACAGCGAGGTCCATGTAAACTATTATTTCCTTTTTTTAAGGTGCAATTTACGTTCAGTAACCCAACCCAAACCCATCGCCATCGAGTCAATTCTGACTCATAGAGACGCTGTAAGGACAGAGTAGAACTGCCCCATAGGGTTTCCAAGGTTGTAAATCCTACAGAAACAGACTGCCACATCTTTCTCCCATGGAGAAAGAAGCTGAGTGCTTTAACCACTGTGCCACCAGGGCTCCTTCATTCAGCAACAGTTACCCTTTTTAGAGAACAATTCTGTAAAGCAATCAAGAAATCACCAACAAGATATAGAAGAATTTCATCACCCCCCAAGATTTCTCCCCCACCCTAGTTCACTAGCCAACCCTGACCTGATTTCTGTCTCTACAGCTTTGCCTTTTCTAGAATGTCATATAAATGGAGTCGTACTTTTGAGTCTGGCTTTTTTCACTTAGCTTATTTGCAATTGATCCATGTTGTTGCATGTATCAGTAATCCATTCCTCTTTATTGCTGAGTAGCATTCCATCGTGTGGATGTACCACATTTTGCTTATCCATTCCCTAGTTGAGGAGCATTTCATATGAACTTTTAAACTTTAGAGATTTAGTTTGCAGGTGAGATAGATATCTTTCAAAATGCCATGTCCAAACCTGAAATTCCTGCATCTCTTCCCATATTCTCTACCAGCTCCTTCCGAAAACCACTCTGATTCTGTTGCTCGCACATATTGGACCCAGTTTCCTTGTTCATGCAATCATACCACTTACTATATGGCAATTGTCCACGTCTCCCAGTAGACTTTGAATGCATTGGACTAGGAGTGGTGTCTCATTTAATATTTTCATCCTAGGCAGCAAGAATATGGTTTTGGGCATATCTGATGTTAATATTTATTGAATGAAGATTTGAACAAATGAATGGCAAGTGAACAAAAGGGTTCTTATCTGTAAGTCTTGTTTATGCCTATATAAACCAAAGACATGTACATTTGTGTGGGGATATACACTCGAGTACTGAGAGTTGCTCGAAGTTCCTTATGCTTTCCTCTCAGCATCCTACACACACACACACACACACACACACACACACACACACATTGGGTCAGCATGTTAGAGAATGGGGCTTTCGTGTAATAAAAAGCACAAATACGCACATGGACACCCACCCACATACGCTCAAACAAAAATATAGGCTCTAAATACTTGATGGTGTTGTTTACAGCCACCCTACTCCATGAGGTTTACCATTAAAGATCTGAACAGAAACTAAGCCAGGTAGGGGTGAGTGTCTATAAAAATGTAGCTGTGGGTCAAGCTGGGCTGGCACAAATGGGGAACTCCATCCTAGGGTAAGTGCAGGCCACTTCCCTTAGCCAAAACAAGCTGAACAGACTCCTTTGCTACTTCCCTCTAAGCTCACGTTCAACTCTCAGCACTCTGAATTATAACACTGTCAGAAGACAAAATGGCCAGCAAGAAAATGCAAGTGCACCTCAGGCAGGGGACAGGCCCCATTCAAAGGCGCTCTAGGAGCCTCTTACTGCCTCTACAGCTCAGCAGAAAGAGTGAAAAAAGCCAAAGTTACTTGCAAAACATCAACCTCTTCCTTCACACATGAAAACAACACCCGGAGGACTGCGGCCCAAATAAAGACCTTTGCATTTAACTCTGACAAAAGGCTGAGAAGGCAGTGGGGAGGAAGGAGCAAAAGTGAACTTCAAGATCTCATTAGAGATCAACAGTCTAGTCCAAACCTCTCATTCTGTAGGTGAAGCCAGTCTATGGTCTGAACACTCAATCCCCCTTTGTACCATATTAGGAGTAGTGGGACAACCTTGGGCAAGTCACTTACCCTCCCTGAACTTCATTTCTGCATTTCGAATCACCTTCACCAAAAATGTTCTTTGGATAAAACTAGTTAATACAGAAAAGTACTTTGAAGTAAGAGTGATGCTACAGTTGTTGCTGTTATTGTTAGGTGCCGTGGAGTCGGCTCCGACTTACAGGGACTCTGTGTACAGCAGAACAAAACACGATCGTTGTTTATGCTTGAGTCCATCATTGCAGCCACTGTGTCAATCCATCTCATTGAGGGTCTTCCTCTTTTTCACTGGCCCTCTAGTTTACCAAGCATGATGTCCTTCTCCAGGGACTGATCCCTCCTGATAACTTGTCCAAAGTATGTGAGATGAAGTCTTGCCATCCTTGCTTCTAATGAGCGTTCTGGCTGTACTTCTTCAAAGACAGATTTGTTTTCTTCTGGCAGTCAATATTCTTCACCAACACCATAATTCAAAGGTATAAGTTCTTTGGGCTTCTTAATTCATTGTCCAGCTTTCGCACGCATACGAGGCGATTAAAAACACCATAGCTTGAGTCAGGCGCACCTTAGCCTTCAAGGTGGTATTTTTGCTTTCCAACACTTTAAAGAGGTCTTTTGCAGCAGATTTGCCCAATGCATTGCATCTTTCGATTTCTTCACTGCTGCTTCCATGGGTGTTGACTGTGGATCCAAGTAAAATGAAATCCTTGACAACTTCAATTTCCGTTTATCATGATGTTGCTTACTGGTCCAGTTGTGAGGATTTTTGTTTTATCCTGAGGTGTAATCCATACTGAAGGCTGTGGTCTTTGATCGCCATCAGTAAGTGCTTCAAGTTCTCTTGGCTTTCAACAAGCAAGATTGTGTCATCTGCATAACACAGGTTGTTAATGAGTCTTCCTCCAATTCTTTTTGTTGTTGTTGGAACAACTTTTTTGTTGTTGTTTATTGTTGTAGTTTAACTGAAAGTTTATGTTTCAAGTTAGTTTCTCATACAAAAGTTTATACATACATTGTTACGTGACCCTGATTGCTCTCCCTATACTGCGACTGCACACTCCTTCTTTCCACTCCTGATTTCCCATGTCCATTCAACCAGCTTCTAACCCTCTCTGCCTTCTCATCTCACCTCCGGACAGAAGCTGCCCATTTAGTCTCATGTAGCAACTTGAGCTAAGAAGCACTCTCTTCACGAGTATCATTTTACATCCCATAGTCCAGTCTAATCTTTGTCTAAAGAGTTGGCTTCGGGAATGGTTTCAGTTCTGGGCTAACAGAGAGTCCGGGGGCCATGTCTTCTGGGGTCCCTCCAATCTCAGTCAGGCCATTAAGTCTGATCTTTTCCTAGAATTTAAGTTCTGCACCCCACTTTTCTCCTGCTCCGTCAGGGACTCTCTGTTGTGGTCCCTGTTAGGGCGGTCATTGGTGGTATCCGGGCACCGTCTAGTTCTTCTGGTCTCAGGCTGATGGAGTCTCTGGTTTATGCGGCCATTTTTGTCTCTTGGGCTAATATTTTCCTTGTGTCTTTGGTGTTCTTCATTCTCCTTTGCTCCACGTAGGTTGGGACCAATTGATGCATCTTAGATGGCCGCTCACTAGCTTTTAAAACCCCAGACACCACTCATCAAAGTGGGATGCAGAACATTTTCTTAATCAACTTTGTTACGCCAATTGACCTAGATGTCCCCTGAAACCATGGTCCTCAGACCCCTGCCCCTGCTACTCAATCCCTCAAAGTGTTTGGTTGTTTCAGGAAAATTCTTAGCTTTTGGTTTAGTCCAGATGTGCTGACTTCCCCTGCATTATGTGTTATCCTTCCATTTACCTGAGGTAACTTTTCTCTACTATCTAGTTAGTGAATACCCCTCTCCGTCCCTCCCCACCCTTATAACCATCAAAGAATGTTTTCTTCTGTGTTTATACCTTTTCTTGAGTTCTTATAATAGTGGTCTTATACAATATTTGTCCTTTTGTGACTGACTAAATTCACTCAGCATAATGCCTTCCAGATTCCTCCATGTTATGTTTCACCAGATTCATTGTTGTTCTTTATTATTGTGTAGTATTCCCTTGTGTGAATATACCATAATTTGTTTATCCATTCATCCGTCAATGGGCACCTAGGTTGTTTCCATCTTTTTGCTATCGTGAACAGAGCTACAATGAACATGGGTGTGCATGTATCTATTCGTGTGACAGCTCTTTATTTCTCTAGAATATATTCCAAGGAGCAGGATTGCTGGATCAAATGGTTCTTCTATTTTTAACTTTTTAAGGAAGCGTCAAATCCATTTCCAGAGTGGTCATACCATTTTACATTCCCACCCACAGTATATAAGGGTTCCATTCTCTCCACTACCTCTCCAGCATTTATTATTTTGTGTTTTTTGGATTAATGCTAGCCTTGTCGGGGTGAGATGGTATCTCACTGTAGCTTTGATTTGCATTTCTCTAATGTGTAATGACCGTGATTCCTCATGTGTCTGTTAGCCGCCTAAATACCTTCTTTGGTGAAGTGCCTGTTCATATATTCTGCCCATTTTTTAATCATGTTATTTGTCTTTTTGTTGCTGAGGATTTGAAGTATCTTGTAATTTTAGAGATTAGACACACTAAGTAACAATGAGTATTGAGAATAAATAAATCTCTGATAGATTACTTTAAAAAGCCTAGAAAACAACCTTCTATTTAACTTACACTTATAATTTGTTAGTGATCCACTTCAGCCTACTCCAGAGGAATATTATGTGTTTCCAAAGCATAGCTATAACTCAAATATAAAGCAAAAGACACTGGTCAAAACTATGCATTCTTACTGTCATTTTATTTCTTTCACTGTATTGAGCACATTCTTATCTGGCTTTTTAGCAACCAATACTTTATCCAGGATGGCAGTTTCAGAAACTATGTATAACGTTTCTCAATATTACTTGCTTAAAATTCCCACTTGACTATTTTGCAATCTTATACACAATAATGTGCACTTTTTTCAAAAAAACTGATATCTGATATTAATGTGCTTTGCCAATTTCTCAGAAACCATAACTATCCCAATTTCTAAAAAATAAATAGTAAAAAGTTATGAAACCATCTATATTCTATCTATAAGGTCAAATGAAAATACTAAGGAAACCTTGGGATATATATTTTTTAAAAAGTAGGGAAATGTGTAAAAAGAAACTTTGGTCATTTACCTGAACTTCTTTTGCCTGAAAATATCCAGTGGAGTCAACACATAGTGGTTATGCAGACATTAATCCTCAAGTTTTTGAAATTCACATTTTTTCCTCAGTTCCAGTTCCTCTGAGAATTGCATTCACCTCTGAAATGCTAAGGAATGCAGCTCCTAACTCCTCTGAAGAGAAATTTCTTTCCATTTTGATATTCTCAGCCACAAACTAATCAGTCTTAATTGCTTCCAGCTGTGATTTCTTCTCCCAGGGGTTGCTTCCTACAGGTCCCAAGTTGAACAGTCATGCAATTTTGTTAAACTCCAGTAAATACTTAGGAGCTTTGTAGAACCTCATCCATTACATAAGATTTCAAGCACTGTAACGATCAAGTAAACTTTTACTCAACTTTGAAAGCTGACTACGTAATGAAGACCACTCCTCTTTTACAAGGTCATGCAAACGGCTGCTGAACAAAAGTTTGGAGGTTTGAGTCAATTCAGAAGCACCTCAGAAGAAAGGCCTGGCAATCTACTTCTGAAAAATCAGCCACTGAAAATCCTACGGAACACAGTTCTACTCTGCGCATATGAGGTCGTCATCAAGAGTCAGAATCCACTTGATGGCAACTAGTTTGGACAAGATATCAGGCAACTGAAAATTATACTTTCCATCATAGGGATTATAATGGACTATTTTTATTTTAATATAATATTGATAATGCATCATTTATAGTTCATAATAATATATGACTTAATCATCATAATTTGTATATAATTTATAATAATAATGAAGATTAATATATAAATCCTTCTTGTTACATTCAAATCTTTTACTGTATATTTGAAATTTTTATCTAAAATATTATTATAGCAACAAGAGATAAAATAATAGTGTGAGACTACATAATGTTGCCTTGAAACAAAACACTTTGTGTTAACACAGAGAAAGTGATTTAAAGTGGGAAATATCATCACATTAAGGTCTTCATAAAATTAAATAATCAGCTCCCCCTTATGATTTTTACTATCTAATCTAAAAAACTAGAAAAAATAATCAAAAACTTTTAATCCTGATTATCACCTGAGCAAAGGAGCCCTGGTGGTACAATGGTTACAGCGATTGGCTGCTAACCAAAAGATCCGTGGTTCAAGCCCACCAGCACTTGAAGGGAGAAAGATGTGGCGGTCTGCTTCTGCAAAGATTTACAGTCTTGGAAACCCTATGCGGCAGTTCTACTGTGTCCTATAGGGTCTCTATGAGTGGGAATCAACTTCACAGCAGTGGGTTTGGGTTTATCACATGAGCATTTTAAAATGATATTATCTGAAAAAAAAAATAGGAGTTTGTGTTATCTAGTGTATTAATAATAGAAACTCAACCATTTGGTTATTATTAATGAATAAACCTCCATTAATTATTTTCATACAAAGATTTTAGAAGAGAGGAAACAACACAATTAGAAAAAACTAACTACATCTGAAAGTGATTTAAGAAGTGAATCTGGACTTTTTTATTACAACCAGTGAATCTGAAGTTTTTATTAACGAACCACAATTCATGGCTATTAGCTTGACTAATAAACTTTGTTACAGGGCAGAAAACTGAGGATAATGAAGACAAAGTAGCAAAGCTTGAGAACAGCTTGCCACTGGCAGAAATGGAGCAAGTTCAAAATGTCTAAAGAAGAAAGTTTGCAAAACAACATTAATAAAACTATAAAAATAATTGTCCTTTTGCAGTTATGGTCTTAATGAACTCACTCCCTGTTACAACATAGCAAGGTATGTTTGTGCTCAAAATAATACATACATAGCATCAATGTGCAGTGATCCACACATGCTGCTGTTTGTAACACTACAGAATTTTATCCTTAATAATGAGAGTAACAACAAATATATAAAATATTTATACATTTACAGGTTCATATGATAAGTTTCTTATGATTCTTTTTATTTCTGAAAGTAATTTTAAAAATATTAATTCATCATCCTATAGCTAAACGTATGTCATGTTTACACTAATTCCTATGTTCTGAAAACTCATGTCTAGACAGAACTCAAATCTAGAAAGACTAAACTGAGGGAAGGATTGCAGAGTTTATGCCAGAACACTGCTCTTAAAAAGAACAACTAGAAAAGGCATGTTAAATATAAAAATCATTTGTTTAAAGCATCAGATTGCTGTGGAGCTAGCAACTAATACATCAGACATGGGAGAACCAAGGAAGCGTGAGCTGATGATCTGCTGCCATTCTTTCCTTTGAGGCATCTGCAAATTCGGAGCACCAGGAAGAGGGTAAGAACTGGCTTCGTCTAAGCAGGAAGGCACTATGAGGACAGCAAAACCAGGGGAGCTTTCTGTGGTTGTGCAAGGCTGAAAAAACAAGACTGGAGACTTGAGTGGCCTCAGACATATAAAATGTTCCCCTCAAAGACATTTGCTGAGTTCTGAGACAGAACAGGAAAGAGGTAAGAGAGCTAAGACAAAATCCTCTAAAAAGAAATGCAGGTAGTTCCACCAGATTGTGATGCTGAAGAGGAAAGATCCTCCAGGTGAACTGGTCCCAGTGAAGAGAATATTTTCAAGCCCTGGAAGTAGTGGTGCTTTGGTAATCCACGGCTGTATTTTTCCTTTTTTCTTAATGGTGAAAGGAAAATGTTGAGAATCCATTCTTGTCCTTGGCAAAGGAATGAGATACAGACAACCCAATAGAAAAATAGCAAAAAAGATATCAGTGGTTACACAGGGTTAGGGTGACAAAACTGAAGACTTCAGGGGTTCTACATATACGTGGATTCCCCCATAAGACGTTTGCTAAGTTCTGAAGATTCCCAAAGTAGGAAACTAAAAAGTAACACCAATGAATTCTCTTCATCTTCTCATTGTGAAGGACAGAAATAACCTGCAAGGTTAGGTATCTCAGTGAACAAAGACTTCCAGTTAAACACTTTGGAAGTCTAGGGTAAATGAGAAAGAACAAACCAGAGGTAGACTGCATTTTTCCAAAATCAGCTCAGCTTAACAATGGAAGATTAAGGTGCCAAGTCCCCTTCTCTGTCTGCTAAATAGAAGAAATGACAGTGTCTTTCTCATGGAAGATAATCCTGTCTGGTGCCTCTTGGGTTGTTTATGTTTGTTTGGTTTTTTTCACAATGTATGACATTCAATCAAAATGATCAGGCAAAGAAAAAGACACCATCAAGTAATTGATTACCAAGAGATGCAGATTCAAACAGTGATCCATTTATTGGGAGTTAGCAGAAAAGTATATTAAAATAATAATGAATAATATGTTAATGAAGACAGAGGAAAAGCAGGCAAAATAGGTAAAAAGAGAATTTTATCACAGAAATTGAGTTAATTCTAAAAATTTTCATCAAAAAACAATAAAATACTATTTTTTAAAAAATTAATTCTAGAATGGGAAAATATACTACCTAAAATTAAGACTCATTGGCTGGGTTTACTGGTAAATTAGACAAGATTAATAAACTGGAAAGAGGTTAAAAGAAAATACAGTAAATGATGTACAAGGAGAAATAAGATTAGGAAATAGAGAAAAGAGCAAGAGAAGCATGAAGGGTACTGTTAAGAGATATAAAGTATGTGAAATTGGAGTTCACGAAAAAAAGGAACAATAATGCAATAGAAGAAATATCAAAGAAATGATGTCTGAGAATTTAAAAAAACTAATAAAAAAGACTGATAAACACCTTCAGGAAGCTCTGCAAACCCAAAGCAAGATAATCATACAGAAAATCATGTATTAGGCACATATACCATGATAAAACTATTGGGAGGCAAAGACAAAGGGACAATTCTTTAAAACAGCTACAGAAAAACCACACATTACCTTCACAGGTGAAATCTTAAGAACGACAGCCGACTTCTCAACAGACGCCATGGAAGCCAGAGGATGAGGGAATGATACCTTTCAAACGGAGCAAACAGCTGCCATCCTAAAATTCTATACCCACGGAAAATGTCCTTCAAAAATGAAGGTGAAATAAAGTCATTTGTGGGCAAATGATAGCTAAAAGAATCCTTTGGAAGAGGACCTTCACTAAAAGAAATACAGAAGAAAAAACTTTTTTTTAACATGGAATAATTTAAGCTTTATTACTAGCTACTATACAGATGGATAGTAGTGCATGTACATAACTCATAAATAATTATCTATCTATTGGGGTACATGCCCAAACAGTGTTTACTCTTAGATGCATGATCAAAAAAGGAAAGACGCTATCAATCTTACCTGCTAAGCTGTTCCGCCTCCCAAAAGCCCCTCTCAGGTACCATTACTAGTTGTTGTTAGGTGCCGCTGAGTAGATTTCAACTCATGGCAACCCTATGTGGCAGAGTAGAACTGCTCCACAGGGTGATCTATGCTGTAATCTTTACAGGAGCAGATCACCAGGTCTTTCTTCTATGAAACAGAATTTTTCATGAAAATGATCCCAGACAAAAAGATATAAAAGCCGGAAGCCACAAACAGTAACAAAAAGGGTTTAAAAAAAAAAAAGTGGGCAAACACAAGCAAATATTGACTGCACAAAATAACAGTAAACCTTAAGGAGCTTCAAATACAGAGAGAATTGGCAATTAAATGTACTGTGGTATCCTGGATGGGACCCTGGAACAGAAAACGAATCTTAGGTAACACCTAAGGAAATCTGAAAAAAAATATGGACTTTAATTAATAACAATGTCACTATTGGTTTATTATTTTTGATAAATATATCATGCTAATGTAAGCTGCTAACGGGACACAAGCTGTGGGTTATATCGGCACTCCCTGCGCCATCTAAAACTATTTGAAACTAAAAGTTTATTAATAACATACAGAAGTAAAATATATCACAATAATAACATAAAATGTGAGGGGAGGGATAAATAGAGTTAAAGCATTCTAAGACCCTAGCATCATCAGACAAGTGGTAAAAGTAATAATTTAAGGTTGTTTTTGTTGTTAGTTGCTGCCAAGTTGGCTCCAACTCACGGCAACCTCATGTATAACGGAACGAAATGTTGCCAGATCCTGCACTATCTTCATGATCTTTAATATGTTTGTGCCTATTATTGTGGCTATCGCGTCATTCCATCTCATCGAGGGTTCTCCTTGTTTTTCCTGACCCTCTACTTTACCAGTACCCTCAGGAGACTCCACAATTTCCCACCTAGTTATTTACCAAATAGAAATCTGTACAAATATTTTCAAAATACATGTACTAGAATGTTCATAGCTGCATTATACCTAATGGCCCCAATCTTGGGGGAATAAAGTATCCATCATCAGTTAAATGGATACATCATACTGTATTCACGCTATGGAATACTATAGGGCAATGAGAAATTAACTAACTACAATTACATGTAACATGAATGAATCTCACAGATAATTGGTTGAGTTAAAGAAGCCCGATACAAAAAATACATATACTGCTGTTGTTGTTGTTAGGTGCTGTCAAGTCAGTTCCAACTCATAGCAACCCCACAAACAACAGAATAAAACACTGCCCAGTCCTATGCCATCCTCACGATTCTTGTTATGCTTGAGCCCATTGTTGCAGCCACTGTGTCAACCCATCTCCTTGATGGTCATCCTCTTTTTCACTGACCCACCACTTTACCAAGCATGATGTCTTTCTCCAGGGACTGGTCCCTCCTGATAATATGTTCAAAGTATGTAAGATGAAGTCTTGCCATCCTTGTTTCTAAGAAGCATTCTGGCTGTACTTCTTCCAAAACGATTTGTTCATTCTTCTGGAGTTCATGGTATAGTCAATACTCTTCACCAACACCACAATTCAAAGACATCAATTCTTTTTCGGTCTTCCTTATTAATTGTCCAGCTTTCGCATGCATATGAGGCGACTGAAAACACCATGGCTTGGGTCAGGAGTACCTTAGTCCCCAAAGTGATATCTTTGTTTTTTAACACTTCAAAGAGGTCTTTTCCAGAAGATTTGCCCAATGCAATACGTCATTTGATTTCTTGACTGCTGCTTTCATGGGCATTGATTGTGAATCCAAGTAAAATGAAATCCTTGACAACTTCAATCTTTTCTCCGTTTATCATGATGTCGCTTATTGGTCCAGTTGTGAGGATTTTTGTTTTCTTT